>NC_083415.1:9839814-10464814 GCF_020745735.1 Hemiscyllium ocellatum | reverse complement strand
AGATACAGGGTCGATGTAAAGCCAGAGGCAGCTTGAAATCCTGCCCATTTAATCCACGGACACTGACCTACGCCATTCAACCTAAATTTTCCCACTCCCCCCAGTTAACCTGGGTTACTTACTTTGTCCATTTCCAACAGAGCTCTACAGCCGAAGAGACATTTGAGTAATAACCATGTTTACATTCCTCACACTCTGTGTCCTTGTGTTTGCGATCCGCTGGCAAACAAACCACATTAGCACATCAGCAAACGACAAAGGCAGTAATAATACCACAAACTATACATTATGAATCTGAGATATTTACAGATGCTTATGTTTTTACCTGGTTTAGTTACTCCAGAACCAGGCTCACAAATCTTGTCCTCCACACACATTTCACAGTCCTCATTGATGCAGTGCTTCCCTATCGCACACAAACACACAGCATTGGTCAAGGTGTCGCCAGGTGACTCGGTCACAAATCCTCCATCTGAAAATAGGAAAAGGCAGAGTGTAAGGGTCTTTGTGATTGCAGAGATCTCCCTCTTGGTTACAGTGATAAGACTGTGCACCTCGCAAAAGAGACAGGGATTGTGTGCCTGTATTTTTAAGATTTCCGTCCTGTTTGGAAACTGGCTTACGGTTTCACTTTGACACTTCCTAGAAGTCAAGCAGTGCACACTTGTTTGAAGTGAATACACTTTGGGAAACTGTTAAACTGCAGGCCCTGTCATAAAATAGCCCAATACTGACTTAATCAACACAGGCCATTGTTTTATCTTGACCCCTTTTTCTTTATTCAGGTAGTATCTCATTGGGAAGCAATGGTATATTTTAAATGGCAAATAAAAATAATTCTGGCAATGTTGTTGTTTTGCTTGCACTGTGGATAAAGAAATATCCCTCTTATTTAGTGGTCCCACAGAATGCTGAATTTGTATTAATAATACAACATCCATTTCAAATACAAAGCTCTCCAAATTCTGTTGGGGATTTAATTTGGCCACAATCTCACTTCCCTCCTCCCTTCCCCCAAAGAACAGTTCTATATTTATTCAAAGTCAATTGTGACTGACAGGAAATAATCTCCATTTCATGTGCAGCACAATTGCATCAAACACACACACACACACACACGCACAGGAATACGCACGCGAGCACAAGCAGGAACAAACACATGCACATACACACAAAAACATGGTACACATGAATGCATGCACACAGAAACATACGCATACACTGGTGCACAGGCACACAGGAACACTTGCATGCACACATGTGCATACACACATGAACAGACACAAACACACATGCACATACATGCACACACACTGGTGCACACACAGACACACACACGACCAGATGCAGGCACATGTGTACATACACAGTCACAAAAGCACAGGAAAAGCACAAAATCTAGGGGCTCTCACTGGTTTTCCTCTTTTATTTCCTCTTTGTTTTTGGTTTGGAAATGTAGAGTCAGATTAAGAGTTGAACGTTGAACAACAGCTTGTTGTAAACAGGAAGAGAACAAGGACAGATGTTTGTAGTTGGGTACCGGCCTGGAAGATGATGCAACTTAATTACTGTGCCAAAGGCACTGTGAACAAATTGGCACTGAGCAATTTCTGTGCTCCAGGCTGGCAGCAGTTCAATGTTGAATTTGTCAATCGGGGAGAACAGGTGCCAACCATTCACCCATAAAGAATGCTGACTTAAAAGGAAAGGAGAGAGAACCAGTTCTAATTTGTTTTTAGCAGAAGAGTGATTATTTGAAAACTTTCAGAGATGATTGCTGTGTTTTGCTCTTTCCAGTTTTCTATTCAGTTATAAAATCGTTGAATGTTTTAAGAAAAGGCCCAGTTTGTAAGAAATAATTTTAAAATATTTCTAGACATCTTCTGAAACTGTTTGTATTAACTGGTAACATTGAATTCAAGCTGGAGGACTGCATACAATTATGGTATGCTTACTCAAGGGGGAAGCGTGGTTGTATTGGAGACAGTTCAGAAGAGAATCACTAGATTGATTCCAGATATGAGGGGGTTCTGTTATGAAGAGAGACTGAGCAGTTTAGACCTATGCTGTCTGGAATTTAGATAAATGACAGGAGATCTAAGTGCAGTTTACAAGATGCCAAAGTGGATTGACAAAGTAAACAAAGTGAGGATGTTTCTTCAGGTAGGGCTATCTGGAATAAGGGGTCATAGTTTTAGGATAATGGGTCGCGGATTTAGAATAGGAATGAGAAGAAATTACTTCTCTAAAACAGTCGTGAATTTTGGAACTCATTACCCTTGGGGATGCCAGAACATGAAATAAGTTTAAGAAGATGGACAGATTTTAAAACAGTAAGAGGCTGAAGGGCAGGAAAGTGGAGTTAGGGCCAAGATGAGATCAGCCATAATTGTATTAAATGGCAGAACAGGCTTAAAGGGGTGAATTTCCTACTTCTGCTCCTGGTTCTTATACAGTTCCTGTGGACAATCAATTGTCTAAGGTTTTCATGGAGGCCTAGTATCCATCATTGGAAACTGTTTACTTATTTGGCAAATTAAAATTCATTTCTTTTCTTTTTAATTCATCCCCAAACCATGTCAATCTGTTCATCTGTGTGTCAGTGGGTTTATGATAAGAAAAATATACTTTAGATCATAGATATTAATTAGATTAACTTGTTACTTATCTGTGTTCTGCTCAAGTTACATTATTAATAATAAACTGTTAATTTTTGTATCAACTTAATATCCAAAGTCTATCATTTGTAAAATCTGGTTAAAAACAAATGGGCACTTTTTTGCAGATCCAGCGTTAATGAGACTGATTTGGTTTGGTTTGCTAACCTTGTATTATAAAAATGCATAGGCATGAGTGTACACACACACACACACACACACGTGCACAAACACACATACTGGCACACAAGTATTGGAGCACACCTACACAGGTGTGCACACTGACACAGGAGCATATGCGTACACTTGTGCATACGCACAGAAACACACAAACGCATATTCACACACGAACTTACACAATTGCATACATCAGTAAAACCCTACCAGAAATGTAAGCAGAAAGAAAACTAGGGAAAATTATTTGGACCTACTTGGATCACAGTATGTGTGCCGCTGACAGTGATCAGCCAAGTTCCACTTTGACTGATAGAGTCCCTCTTCACAGGGCTTGCACTCAGTGTCTTTCAGTATTGTGCATTTACTGCTCAAATAGGTACCTGCAAGATAAATACCACAACACAAATTTATTGCACAAGAATGCAACTCTCAAATCTGGCTCAAATCCTCCACCTTTTCCTACAGAACTGAATAGATTTTGATAGTGTCTGATGCAAACAAATCTTTGGTCATTTATGTAGAAATAAACCTCTTAGCAGGATTTTCCGCACTAATTTTGGGGCAATTTAAACCAATGTAGAAAACATTCAAAAACCGCCTTATAGAAGAATGTAAAGGTAATAGGAAGAGATAAAGGATTAAACTGCTATGCCTGAGATGAAAGAACTTGCATTTATAGTCACACCTTCCTCAGGGTGCTACAAATGAAAGAGTGTAGAAAGTAGACATTAGTGTATTGTAAGAAACACTGCGTCTGTTTCAACTCATTTAAATAGCCTTTCACTGTTCCATTTTTCAAAGCAATGCCCTGACCAATCAAAGTCAACCTGTCTGAATTAAAATGTAAACAAAGCCTGTCAGTTAACTGTCAAACATCATTGACTCTGCAATCTCCATGGCAACATCTCTACCAATCAGACTGCACTTGCCAACAAAGCACTACTGCCCTTTCTTAAATATAAATGTTGATTTTCTTATTGAACTGGGATGTTTTTTGCAAATTGTCCTGATAAGTTCAAGATAAAAAGCTGTGACAAAATGCATCCTTTTACAACAAGACACATGATAATTTATTTTGATTATTGACTGACAAATAAATGGCCAGAATCATGCTCAGTTCTTCTTCACGATAGAGTTGGCTAATTTTTTGCATCTACATGAGAAGGTCCCTACAGAAAAATTTAATGTCACTTCTGAAATATGCTCCTTTGACATAACTGTACTCCCTGAGTATTGTACAAAGGTGCCAGCATCATTCTGTGCTTAAGTGGGTCATGAAGTCACAACCGTCTGACTCAGAGGCAAAGATATTACCCACTGAGCCACAGCTAGAGACTTGTAGGGATGAACCTACTGTACATTTCAATAAAACTAAAGGTGAGTTTTGAGATATCTGAAGATGGTAAAAAGGGAGAGCAGGTGATGAGAACATTGACCAGAAAGTAGCACCATTACGGCAAGAAATGATCCTATCAATATGGAGGGAAGACAGTGGAGCCTGTAGAAAAGTACAGTAAACCCAAAGGGAGGGGAACAGAGTGGCAGCCTGACAAGACATATACTGTCCAACCAGCAAGCACTGGAACCATGGCCAGTCAGATACTTCCTGACCCAGAGGTCACTATTAGCAAACTATAACAACCTCAACAGAGACAAAGTAAAGTCAGTGCAGGTCAGCAACTGACTTAGAAATGCAATCTCAGAAATTCCTGACCTCCTCAGCTTAGTTGCTCACTCACTCAACTGCAAAACCCAATCTGCTTTCAATTTATTCATAGATTTCTGTCCCTTCCTGTCTCCTGCCCTGAGGGTGCTAAAGGTTAGATAGGCACTCTCAGTTTTTAAGTACTTGAGGCAACTCTCTTCTTCACATGTACATCTGGCCATTTGGGAATGGAATCAGGAAGCATGTCCTCATGCACAGACCAATAGAAATCGAGAATACTATCCAGTAAAGGGCTGGGGGTTTTCAAGATATGGATCATAGCTTCCCAAAACGAGGGTTGAGACTCAAAGTGGGGTCATGAGTCGAGGCTATGACTGGCGACAGGTTAAATCACTATGAAGGTTATCACACCTGAACTGTAGACTTACTAATCTCCCATGCACTGCTCGAGATTGACTATCAAGCCTGAATCTGACCCCACTCTTGCTCGAAGTTTCTTCTGAGCTTAGTACCCTTGTCATGTTCTTCTAATTTAGTTCTTAATTTGTTAACTGAACACTCAGATCAGTTCTACTTGTTTAGACACCAACAAACTACTCATCCTGGAACTCCCTGATGGACAATACATAATGGGTAAACCAGTCAATAACTAGGATCCTATGCAATGCCATTGATCCATACTTTTTCACAGAATAAGGTATAATTGTGAAAATCAAATTGTGAAAGTTATCTCATATCAATGCACAGCAACCTTTTTAATTAAAGAAAGAGGACGAGGCTATTCAGCCCCTTGGCCGTTCTATTAAAACCTGTAACTCAGCATCACTCTACCTGCAACAAGCTCTACTGATCAGAATCAGCACTTCTTAAGCATTTCCCACTCTGTAACTCTACTTCAAGGCTTGGAAATTGTCACAACCTCTCATTGTAAGCCTTCAGAGTTAGGAAGGAGAGTTATACATTTGGTTAGATCTGTGCTAGTCCCTCAGAGTTTGTAACTCCATAGAGTCAGCACATGACCCCATGTAGGGTCCCTATATTCCACTTCAGGAAGCTCTGATCTATATCTTGAAAGCCCCAGCCCTACAGTGGACAGTATTCTTGATTTTTATTGGACTGTGTGTGAAGACATGCTTCCTGATTCCATTCCAAAATGTCAAGCAGTCGCCCAGTTTATATTCCAGTTCTCTCTCCAGCCCCTCAGTATTCTCCATCATTAACTCTGTACTTACCCGGTGGACACTTGGCACAGCAGCGGGAAGACAATGAGTACTGTGTGATATTGTTACATATGGCGGCAGACTCACAGTGGTACAGCTGAAAACAGAAAGGCAGACAATGAATTACAATTATAAAGCATTTCGCTCATTCTACATGGTGTGCTGTGGAAATGAAAGATTAATCTCCAGGACAATGGGATGAGCAAATCCAGGAGAAAAAAAACCATAGGAGAAATTAAGTGTGCAGATGTAATTTTATTTGGCACTTTTTTTAGCTGTAAATAAATCAGAAATTGATCAAAATTGGCTGTATGAGCAATGAACAAAGAAATTTTCCTATCAACTCAAAGTCATAGAACCATAGAATAGGTACAGTGCACAGCAGACCATTCGGTCTGTCAGACCGCTGTTGTATCAGGAAAGTGCCAATTGTGGATGAGTGATAGCTTTCTCATTGGAGGAGAAAGTGAGCACTGCAGATGCTGGAGATCAGAGCTGAAAATGTGTTGCTGGAAAAGCACAGCAGGTCAGGCTGTATCCAAGGAGCAGGAGAATCGACGTTTCGGGCATGAGTCCTGAAGAAGGGCTCACGCCCGAAACGTCAATTCTCCTGCTCCTTGGATGCTGCCTGACCTGCTGCGCTTTTCCAGCAACACATTTATAGCTTTCTCATTGCCATCATAGCACCCAATAGAGTCATAGTCACACAGCACAGAAACAGACCTTTCGGTCCAACCAGTCCATGGCAACCCTAATCCAAAACTAAACTTGTCCCACCTGCCTGGGCTTGACACTTATCCCTCACAGCACTTCCTATTTGTGAATTTATCCAAATGCCTTTTAAATATTCTAACTGTACCCGCATCCAACACTTCCTCTGGAGGTTCACCCCACACACAAATTACTCTCTGTGTAAAAAGTTGCCCCTTGTATCTTTGTTAAATCTTTCTCCACTCTACTTTAAAAATATGCCCTCTGGTTTTGAACTCCCCCACCCAAGGGAAAAGACACTTGCCATTCACTTTATCTGTGCCCTTTGTGATTTTATAAACCTCTATAAGATCACCCCTCAACCTCCTATGCTCCAGTGATAAAAGTCCAAGCCTATCCAGCCTCTCCTTATAACTCAAATCCTCCTGGCAACATCCTGGTAATTTTTTTCTGAAGCCACTCCAGTTTAATAATATCCTTTCCATAACAGGGTGACCAGAACTGCATACAGTACTCCAGAAGAGGCCTCACCGATGTCCTGTACATCCTCAAATTGATGAAGGAGCTGTGCTCCGAAATATTGTGATTTCAAATAAACCTGTTGGACTATAATTTGGTGTCGTGACATTTGATCTTGTCCACCCCAGTCCAACACCAGCACTGCCACACCCTGTACAACCTCAATACAAAATCCCAATTCCTATACTCAAAGGTCTGAGCAATAAAGGCAAGCGTGCTAAACACTTTCTTAACCGGCTCAGCAGGTCTGGCAGCATCTGTGCAAAGAAATCAAAGTTAACGTTTCAGGTCAAATAACCCTTCCCCAAACTGAGGCAGTTTTTTTTTGATTTTTGCCTTCTTAACCACCCTGTTTACATGTGACGCAGATCTATGCACCTGAATCTCTAGGCCACACTGTTCTACAACACCGCCAAGACCCTAAAATACATTCTATTTGCTCAAAGCAAGTAAACCCAACAGAAATCCAATGAAAAAGGCAGAGGATTTTAAAGTCATGAAAGGCTTAATTGTTTCACTGAGGGGTCTTGACAGCATAGACTTGAACAGGGTGTTCCCTCTAAAGGATGAACCTAGAACGAGGGGTTTAGAAATCAGGCGTCACCCATTTCAAACAGAGATTCTTTCTCTGCGGGTCTTAAATCTTTGGGACTGTCTTTTGGAAAAGGTGGCGGAAAGACAATCCTTGAATATTTCCGAGGCAGAGACAGATAGATACTTATTAAGCAAGTGGGCAAAAGGTGCAGGTGAGAATGTAGACTAAATGTTGCAATCAGACCAGCCACAATCTGAGTAAATTTCACAGCAGGGTGAAGGGGTGGGATGATCTCCTCCTGTTTTTATGCTTTTAAATGGCTTCGAAGACACAACAATCCTAAAAAAAAGACTTTTTTTTTCCCCTACAATGACTTATTTAAATTTTTCTTGGAAGTTCAAACTTGCTGTATTCCCCTGTGGTGTGAGAATTGCACAGAAGATGATGGGTCTGAACTAAGCCTATCATAGGCCACAACAGAATAACTAATTGTGGGGGCAAACGGGTCTCCCACTCGAGTCCTTTCACGATTCTAGCCAGTACCAAGTCATGCTGGAAACTGAGAGACATTGGAGATGGCAGAGTGTTAAAGGACAATGAAAAGGTTGCGGCCTAGTTTAAGCAGCCTACCATTGCCCTTTACAGACTGCAGTTTGGCTGGTCTCTTTCTCTCTCCACAGACCTGCTGGGTTTCTCCAGCATTCCCTGTATTTGTTTCAGATTTCCATCTGTGGGACTTGGATTTTAAACAAGTTTAACAATCCACTTCTGCAATGGCACAAGAACTGTCTTGAAAATGAAGCAATGCACCAATGAATTTTCCAGCGAGCAGCCAATGCAGATCAGACCTCTGCCAGCCTCAAGTGTTTAGCACCACATTCAATTTGCATCCATAAAACAGACACCACAAGTAGGTACAGGAGAGGCGATGACCTAATGGTATTATCGCTGGATTCTTAATCCAGAGACCCAGGTAACGTTCTGGGGACGCAGGTTCAAATTCAACCATGGCAGAATTTGAATTCTGTAAAAGTCTGGAATTAAGAGTCTAATGATGACCATAAATCAATTGTTATTAAAAGTCCATTCGTTCTTTAGGGTAGGAAACCTACCTACATGTGATTCCAGATCCACGCCAATGTGACTGATGCTTAACTGCTCTCCGGCCAGCAATATCCACATTTTATGAATGCATAAAAAAATTGTTAAATTTAGACCCCATTATTCCTTTTTTAAATGATTATGCCAATTAATTCTTGCTAAAAGAGCACACTGGTTATTCATGAACAAGTGAATTAGGAGCACAGGTAGGGCCATTCAGCCCCTCAAGCCAATTCCACCATTCGTAAGCGGCACGGTGGCACAGTGGTTAGCACTATTGCCTCACAGGTTCAATTCCAGTCTCTGGTGACTGTCTGTGTCAAGTGTGCACATTCTCCCCATGCCTCCGTGAGTTTCCTTCGGGTGCTCCGGTTTCCTCCTACAGTCCAAAAATGTACAGGTTAGGTGAATTGGCCATGCTAAATTGCCCGTAGTGTTAGGCGAAGGGGTAAATGTAGGGGAATGGGTCTGGGTGGGTTGCGCTTCGGCGGGTCGGTGTGGACTTGTTGGGCCGAAGGGCCTGTTTCCACACTAAGTAATCTAAATTACATCATGGCTGATCTTATCACTGTATATTCCTGTCTATCCTTGTCACCCTCCATTTATCATGGCTAATCCACCTAGCCTGCACACCTCTAGACAGTATGGACAATTTAGCACAGCCAATTCACCCTAATCCGCACATCTTTGGATTGTGGGAGGAAACCGGAGCACCGGGAGGAAACCCACACAGGCACGGTGAGAATGTGCACACTCGACACAGACAGTCACCAGACACTGGAATTGAACCCAGATCCCTGACACTGTGAGGCATCAATGCTACCCTCTCTGCCCTCTGCTATTTAATATTTGATACACATTAACAATTGCAAAGGTTGAGGAAGAGGGAACGGTTCTTGTATATATTGTTTCTACAACGACCCACCCACAGGCATGTGGCTGATCACCACAGCTAACCCCAGCTTCCCACAAGAAAACTAATGGGGATGTTTCTGTGCTGCTTTGTGTCATTTCTTGTTACTGAACATACCAATGTGTTCCAATGTCTCCTGAAGCTGATCTCCAAACTCAAACATTTCAAATAATGCAGTGATGTTAACTGCTGCGTTTGCTTCTCTCTTGGTGATTATATCAGTGGGAGAAGTGGAGTTTGCAAGTGATCACTTATCTCACAGCCTGATCTTGCAGTGGTTACACACTCATATCAGAAGGAAGTGAGAGGCTTTCAGAACTACTAATGCTCCTGCACAGGATCTGAGTGTTCTATACATATTGTATACATCACCTGCTATCACAGTGTGCAAGAGGATTGCTTCATCAGAGAAGATCCTGGGTTGGTGACAAGTAAGAAAGACAGTGGTTTTGGCTTCTCTTGTCTTTTAACTGGACACTGACCAACTTTCCAAGGTGGAGTATTGACAAGCATTCTGGCAACATGGAAACAACAGACACTTCGAGATAGGTGATATAGAGAGGCAGAGTTAGGTCTGATAGGCAAGAATGCTGACCCCACATGTATGGGATATTGGGAAACCTCGTAAAATCACGGGAATCTTGGAGTTCTCCAGAGAGACACTGCAGAGTTGAGAAGAGAAATCATTGCAACAAACTGATATAATGAAGCAAGAGCGGTGTCAGTGAGTTCGGCAGTGAAGGGGTTATCTTGAAGGAGAACCATAGGTTAACTGTGTCAAGGATTTCAGAGAAGGAGAGGATGATGGTGGTTTTAAAAAATTAAAGGGACAGTACCTGAAGAGAGAGAACTTTTATCAAGCTCATCCTCACTTTGAACAACTTCTGCTTTAACTCCTCTCACTTTCTTCAGGTCAGAGGGGTGGCCATGGGTACCTGCATGGGCCCCAGTTATGTCTGTCTGTGTGTGGGGTACATGGAACATTCCTTGTTCCAGTCTTAATCCCAGGCATACACCCACAACTGTTTCTCCAGTACATCGATGACATCATTGGTGCTCCTTCCCCCTCTCATTCTGAACTGGAGAAGTTAATCAACTTTGCTTCCAATTTTCACCCTGCTCTCACATTCACTTGGTCCACTTCCGGACTCCTCCCTTCCCTTCCTTGATATCTCTTGTTTCCATTTCTGGGGATAGCTGGTCATTGACATCCATCACAAACCCATTGATTCCAAGTTCTCTGGACTATACATCCCTAAATCTTGCTTTGTGTAAGGATTCCATCCCATTTCTCCGAGTTTCTCCACCACCATGGTATCTCTAATGATGCCAACTTCTGGTGGGGGAGGCCTCATAAAGTTTTCCTCACCTGATCAACAGTGCTTTTCATCATATACGACCCAACTCGCACACTTTGCCCTCACCCCATCTCTTCCCTCCATCAACAGCGATAGGGTTCCCCTGTCTTCACTTCCCAACCTACCAGCCACTGTATTCAAAGATTATAAGCCACCATTTATCCAAGTGTATTAAAATGCTGTGACCAGACACATATTCCCCTCCCCTCCTCCAGCAGCCTTCCACGGGGACTAATGTCTCCACAATACTCTAGTCCACTCCTTCTCCCCTCCCAACACCTCTCTACATCATCACCTTCCCTTGCCATCATAGAAGTGGTAACACCTGCCTGTTTATTTCCTCCATCCTCACCAACAAAAGGCCTAGACACACCTTCCCAATGAAGCAGCGCTTTTTCTGCATTTCAGTCAATGTAGTCTACTATATTCACTGCTCACAATGTGGTCTCCTCTACACTGGGAAAATGAGGGGTGGATTGGACAACCATTTTGCAGAAGTTCTTCATTCTATCCACTAAAGTGACCTGAGCTTCCAATTGCCTGCCACTTCAATGTACCCCCCTTCCCCCCCACCCTGTTCCCTGGCCAACGTCTCTTTCTCAAGCTTGCTGTTGCTCTGGGTCAACAGCATCTGAACTTCTATTTGGGGATCCTGCAGCCTTCTGGGCTCAATAGCAAGTTCGACACATTTAAGGCCTCAGCACTTTCTGCTGTGTCCTTTATGCCAGCCCAGGGATTGGTGCTACTCAGGAGATAACCCTTTATGGGGTGGGGTTCTCTGTGGGCCAAGATCAGAAATGATTCTTCTCCCTCACCACACCTTTATTAAACAGCATGGTTATCACACCCTGTTGCACAATAGATTTATAAACATTAAGTCATAGTTCACAAATTAACATAGTTGGCATGATTGAACTTGCGTTTGTACAGAAGCTTTCAGAATGTCTCAACTCACCTCACACACATCTAAAATGCAGCTGCTGTAGAAATGTGGAAGACACTGCAGTCAAGTTGTGGACAATGACAAAAAGCAAGAAACTGGATGATCAGCTAATCTGTTTTAGTAATGATGCTGGATGAGGTGTACACCTCATGAGGAAGACCATGTTCTTCCTCAGAATAGTGCCATGGAATCTTTCACAAACATCTGAAAAAGGAACTTGGATCTCAGTTAAATGAATCATCCCAAAGGCAGTGCCTCTGACAATGCCCAGCTCCTTCATCACAACAGTGATTTATCAGCTTCATGTGTGTGATCTGAGCCCACAGATTTCTGACTCATCTTCACCCTAGCCAAAACAACTACATCAATGGGGATGACAATAACTGATCATGTGCAATATGAAATGATGATTGAATTCTATGTGATAGATGGGTGCAGAACCAGGATATTTGCAACAAGTGACCATTTGCCACTGAGGGTGGAAGCTGGAAGCAATAGTGGACACAGGGACATGGGGGAGCAGGCTGGTCTCAAGATAAGCACAAGAGGAATGCAGGGAAGTAGAAAATTGACAACAGCTGACTTCATGGAAGTTGACACAATGCCAGAAAAGCTTTAAAGAAATAAACCAACCTGAATGCAGCTCACAAGACATACCTCTAGTAGGTGCCTCTGTTTTACAATGACATTACATTTTTAGACAATAGACAATAGGTGCAGGAGTAGGCCATTCTGCCCTTCGAGCTTACACCATCATTTAATATGATCATGGCTGATCATCCTTAATCAGTATCCTGTTCCTGCCTTATCTCCATAACCCTTGATTCCACTATCCTTGAGAACTCTATCCAACTCTTTCTTAAATGAATCCAGAGACTGGGCCTCCACTGCCCTCTGGGGCAGAGCATTCCACACAGCCACCACTCTCTGGGTGAAGAAGTTTCTCCTCATCTCTGTCCTAAATGGTCTACCCCGTATTTTTAAGCTGTGTTCTCTGGTTCGGCACTCACCCATCAGCAGAACCATGTTTCCTGCCTCCAGAGTGTCCAGTCCTTTAATAATCTTATATGTCTCAATCAGATCCCGTCTCAGTCTTCTAAACTCAAGGGTATACAAGCCCAGTCGCTCCAGTCTTTCAGTGTAAGGTAATCCCGCCATTCCAGGAATTGACCTCGTGAACCTACGTTGCACTCCCTCAATACCCAGAATGTCTTTCCTCAAATACATGGAACACCATAATTCTCACAAGTGAGCTAGCGTATCGTCTACAATTCAATGTGGAAGCTGAAATTTGGCTCACTTAAAATATGGAGTTACATTGAGAATGCAGTGGGATGTGAGCTTGAGCTATTGGTGTCTACCCCTTCCTCTATCATTCCATTACTGGTACACCAGGACAAGACTAATAAACACAAAAGCTTGTGTTTTGCATTCCCAAAATTATAGAATTCTGAAGGAGCATGGGAAATGTAAGGTTTCGTCTACAAAGGTATCTGTGGGCACATACTGATTAACACTTTTCATTTGCTACATTTTATTTGACCATCCTAACTCTTAGCATTATGGAAGTGGAGATGCAACTTGCACTGAGTAAGTGCTGCTATTAATCATTCCCCTCTCAGTACTGAGCAGGAGCTATGGATTGGCGCTGCATCACCGTCCCAACATCCAGCTCTGGTTGGGATTCGGATCACATATGCTGAATTCCAAGGTTCGGTTGACACTTTTGAGAGCCAAGAGAATAATGCATTTAGTGCCTCGGGAGGTGGTGCACCATGGCCCACTCTTGGGAACATCTGCGTCTGTTTGCTTTGCTTAACAACAGTAGCATCCATTTTATATAACACCTGTAATGTTAAAAAAGCATGGCACGTACAATGTGGGCATGCAGTCACCCATGCATCGATGCAAACCAGGGTCCCTGGCATTGTGAGGCACTGTGCTAACTGATGGAATAAACTTCTGGACAAAAAGGCAATGAGCCAGGAAAGCAGAGCAAAATGCATTGGGCACAAACTTGGTTAAAGGAACAGGTTTTGGAGAGCTTCTCAAATGAGAACATAACCACTTAGAGTTAGAATTCCGGGTGTAGAACATTGAAGGAGAAGGCCCTGTCACTTGCATATAAGATGAAGGGAATGGACACATCAAAGGGGCTTACATCAGAGGATTGGCATGTTGGGGTTAGGGATATCGAGTGAAAACTCTCATTGCATTGCATAGAGGGTCAGGAGAGCCATTTAAGGTCAGCAAGAACTGGAGAGATGATGGGTATTCTGTAAGGTAGTTAGTATCCAAAGCAGTTGACCAACATTAATGAGATAAGCTCTGCTCATCAAGAGATTAAAAAATTGTTCCCAGGAGGAGCAAACCGGTGTGTTCATGTGCTCTAACCCATTGCAATATGTCATGTTGTAATTGTTAGGGTGCATAGTCCACATAGCTAGCAATATTGTGTACTCTTAAACTGAGCCTGATGTCTTCTAAGAAGTCATCAATGTAATGTGCTAATTAGCAATATGTAATAAACGTTTGCTGTTGATCAATATTGAGCCTATCTCCTACTGTGCAGGCATCCTTCTCCACATGGTATCAGGAATGTAGCTTTGATACCAAGGAGGAGGATTGTTGGCAGTGCATCTGTCGAAGACTGCTCAGCCACACCATTATGGCATGGGCATCCAAAATTATAATAATGGGCAAGGGAGGGAACACAATGTGGGCTTGCTTTTTTTTTAAAAGACGTTTGGAAGTGTGAAAGAGCGGGGGGGCAATTTAAATTTTGGATGATATCATAAAACAGGCGATAATGATCAGCAGCCTTAATTCTCTCCTGGGAGAAAGTGAGGACTGCAGATGCTGGAGATCAGGGCTGAAAATGCGCAGCAGGTCAGGCAACATCCAAGGAGCAGGAAAATCGATGTTTCGGGCATGAGCCCTTCTTCAGAATCCTGAAGAAGGGCTCATGCCCGAAACATCGATTCTCATGCTCCTTGGATGCTGCCTGACCTGCTGCGCTTTTCCAGCAACACATTTTCAGCCTTAATTCTCTCCTGACCTCATTTTTCACAACTGAAAACTGGAATACTTGGTTGATCCCTTATCTCCAGTTTTACACAATCACACAAATTCAAACTTACTCATACAGACCTTGGAAATGCCAAAAAATGTGTGTGAGGGTTCTGACACAAGACACACTGAGCTGGGGACAAATGAACAATGTCGCTGAGACAGAAACAGACAGTGTTTCCACTTAACAATGGGAAGCAGAGGGGGTTGAAAATTCAGACTGGGATTGAACAGAATGGCAGGTATGCAAAGGGACGAATACAGTCCAAGACAATGGCAAAGATTGTAACATAAGGAGAAGGGTTGTGGCAGAAACTGAAGGTTGAAAAAATAACATGAAACATGAAGATGACATTGCATCCAAAGCTCTGTTGGCTTTTTCACAGTATCCTGAAAACTCTATTCAATCTAATTGCAACAGAAGCTTAATGAGTGATTATGATAAGGAAAAGAATAAGCTTGTGTATATATGATACTCATGTATATAATATATATAAAATTTAAAAATCTTATGTAGAACAGCTGATTCCTGTCCATAAGCAATTACTATTGCCAATTCGTTTTTGGTCAAATGTTTCTATCAAGTGACCATTATAAACTGCTATGTCAACTCTCCCACTATAATCTGGCCAATAGGCTGCACAGCCAAACATGTTATTTAAGTATTTCTCCTGTCCATAGAGAGAAGTCATTCACCATCACCCTGGGTAATGTGCTGATAATCATGAGTGGAATCTACATTCAAATCCCATGTACTTGTTGCTAACCTGTTCCGTCAGTCCCAAGTATCCAAACAACCACCTATTTTTTCCTATGAATGCATTCCTCATTTACCCCTTTGAATTCAAAGTGATTCACTCAAAATATATTTGATTTTTCTTTTAAAGTAAACCAAGTTTCTGCTTTACCAGCATTCTTCCAGGGTTGCAGCCAAAATTCATAATTAATCCAACGCAGATGTATGTGGTCACGTTGGTATTGGAGTCTAATGGGTCCAAACAGAAGTGTGCACTTCCTAAGTTACACCAGTCATTACAAAAGTGCTTTTAATTGCCAGTAAAGTGTTTTGGGACACTCTGCAATTGTGAAAGACACTAAAAAAAAATTCCTATCTCATGGCCGCCTTAGTGCCAACATGACTGAAACCAACACTCCCTTTTCTGCTTCTATTTTAAATATACTTCCAGTCTCCATCTCACAGATTAATCTGAATCAGGATTTGTTAAATAGGTTTAGAGATTACATTGGCAGACAGCTACATCACAGGAAAGGGAACACTGAAAGGAACGCTGGTCAACATTTAACAATTTTACATCACTGCCCAGTGATCCCACCTTCTCAGATGTTATGTATCGCTGCCCAGTGAGTCCACCTTCTCAGATGTTATGTATCGCTGCCCAGTGATCCCACCTTCTCAGATGTTATGTATCGCTGCCCAGTGATCCCACCTTTTCAGATGTTATGTATCACTGCCCAGTGATCCCACCTTTTCAGATGTTATGTATCACTGCCCAGTAAGTCCACCTTCTCAGATGTTATGTATCGCTGCCCAGTGATCCCACCTTCTCAGATGTTATGTATCGCTGCCCAGTGATCCCACCTTCTCAGATGTTATGTATCGCTGCCCAGTGATCCCACCTTCTCAGATGTTATGTATCGCTGCCCAGTGATCCCACCTTTTCAGATGTTATGTATCACTGCCCAGTAAGTCCACCTTCTCAGATGTTATGTATCGCTGCCCAGTGATCCCACCTTCTCAGATGTTATGTATCGCTGCCCAGTGATCCCACCTTCTCAGATGTTATGTATCGCTGCCCAGTGATCCCACCTTCTCAGATGTTATGTATCACTGCCCAGTGAGTCCACCTTCTCAGATGTTATGTATCAATGCCCAGTGATCCCACCTTCTCAGATGTTATGTATCGCTGCCCAGTGATCCCACCTTCTCAGATGTTATGTATCACTGCCCAGTGATCCCACCTTCTCAGATGTTATGTATCACTGCCCAGTGATCCCACCTTCTCAGATGTTATGTATCGCTGCCCAGTGATCCCACCTTCTCAGATGTTATGTATCGCTGCCCAGTGATCCCACCTTCTCAGATGTTATGTATCGCTGCCCAGTGAGTCCACCTTCTCAGATGTTATGTATCGCTGCCCAGTGATCCCACCTTCTCAGATGTTATGTATCGCTGCCCAGTGAGTCCACCTTCTCAGATGTTATGTATCACTGCCCAGTGATCCCACCTTCTCAGATGTTATGTATCCAAAATCCACAAACCTGCCTGCCCCGGCCGACCCATTGTCTCAGCCTGCTCCTGCCCCACCGAACTCATCTCCCAATACCTCGACACGGTCCTGTCCCCTTTAGTCCAAGAACTCCCCACCTACGTTCGGGACACCACCCACGCCTTCCACCTCCTCCAGGATTTTCGCTTCCCCGGTCCCCAACGCCTTATTTTCACTATGGACATCCAGTCCCTATACACCTCCATCCCCCATCACGAAGGACTCAAAGCCCTCCGCTTCTTCCTTTCCCGCCGCACCAACCAGTACCCTTCCACTGACACCCTCCTTCGACTGACTGAACTGGTCCTCACCCTGAATAACTTCTCTTCTCACCGTGGGTGGCACGGTGGCATGTGGGCGGCACGGTGGCACAGTGGTTAGCACTGCTGCCTCACAGCACCTCAGACCCGGGTTCAATTCCCGACTCAGGTGACTGACTGTGTGGAGTTTGCACGTTCTCCCCGTGTCTGCGTGGGTTTCCTCCGGGTGCTCCGGTTTCCTCCCACAGTCCAAAGATGTGCAGGTCAGGTGAATTGGCCGTGCTAAATTGCCCGTAGTGTTAGGTAAAGGGTAAATGTAGGGGTATGGGTGGGTTTCGCTTCGGCGGGTCGGTGTGAACTTGTTGGGCCGAAGGGCCTGTTTCCACACTGTAAGTCTAATAATCTAATAATCTAAAAAAAAATAATAATTTTCAATCCTCCCACTTCCTCCAAACTAAAGGAGTTGCCATGGGCACCCGCATGGACCCCAGCTATGCCTGTCTCTTCGTAGGATATGTGGAACAGTCCATCTTCCGCAACTACACTGGCACCACCCCCCACCTTTTCCTCCACTACATCGATGACTGTATCGGCGCTGCCTCGTGCTCCCACGAGGAGGTTGAACAGTTCATCAACTTTACTAACACCTTCCATCCCGACCTGAAATTCACCTGGACTGTCTCAGACTCCTCCCTCCCCTTCCTAGACCTTTCCATCTCTATCTCGGGCGACCGACTCAACACAGACATCTATTATAAACCGACTGACTCCCACAGCTACCTGGACTACACCTCCTCACACCCTGCCCCCTGTAAAATCTCCATCCCATATTCCCAATTCCTTCGTCTCCGCCGCATCTGCTCCCAGGAGGACCAGTTCCAATACCATACAGCCCAGATGGCCTCCTTCTTCAAGGACCGCAGATTCCCCCCAGACGTGATCGACGATGCCCTCCACCGCACCTCCTCCACTTCCCGCTCCTCCGCCCTTGAGCCCCGCTCCTCCAACCGCCACCAAGACAGAACCCCACTGGTTCTCACCTACCACCCCACCAACCTCCGCATACAACGTATCATCCGCCGTCATTTCCGCCACCTCCAAACGGACCCCACCACCAAGGATATATTTCCCTCCCCTCCCCTATCAGCGTTCCGCAAGGACCACTCCCTTCGTGACTCCCTCGTCAGGTCCACACCCCCCCCACCAACCCAACCTCCACCCCCGGCACCTTCCCCTGCAACCGCAGGAAATGTAAAACTTGCGCCCACACCTCCACACTCACTTCCCTCCAAGGCCCCAAGGGATCCTTCCATATCCGCCACAAGTTCACCTGTACCTCCACACACATCATCTATTGCATCCGCTGCACCCGATGTGGCCTCCTCTATATTGGTGAGACAGGCCGCTTACTTGCGGAATGCTTCAGAGAACACCTCAGGGACGCCCGGACCAACCAACCCAACCACCCCGTGGCTCAACACTTTAACTCTCCCTCCCACTCCACTGAGGACATGCAGGTCCTTGGACTCCTCCACCAGCAGAACACAACAACACGACGGCTGGAGGAGGAGCGCCTCATCTTCTGCCTGGGAACCCTCCAACCACAAGGTATGAATTCAGATTTCTCCAGTTTCCTCATTTCCCCTCCCCCCACCTTGTCTCAGTCGGTTCCCTCAACTCAGCACCGCCCTCCTAACCTGCAATCTTCTTCCTGACCTCTCCACCCCCACCCCACTCTGGCCTATCACCCTCACCTTGACCTCCTTCCACCTATCCCACCTCCATCGCCCCTCCCCAAGTCCCTCCTCCCTACCTTTTATCTTAGCCTGCTTGGCTACTCTCTCTCATTCCTGATGAAGATTCTCTATTCCTGAGATGCTGCCTGGCCTGCTGTGCTTTGACCAGCAACACATTTTCAGCTGTGATCTCCAGCATCTGCAGACCTCATTTTTTACTGTTATGTATCACTGCCCAGTGAGTCCACCTTCTCAGATGTTGTGTATCACCGCACTGCCCAGTGAGTCCACATATCACTGCAGAGTTTGAGCGCCCAATGATTACACTTTCTGCTGTCACTGAAATAGAGCCCTGACCATTTGCTATGTTGGTGTAGCGGTCACCCTTGCGCTGGGCCGAGCCATTCGAAAAAGGCCTGCAGCCAAGGACTGAGAGTAATCCCGCTTTCCATGATCCGAGCTCGGAGCCTCATACAGTGAGTGAAGCCTCGCTGCTGTACTGAGATATCACAGCACTCCCCGGCTTCTGTGTACACTCAGACACCTTCTCCGGGAGAGATACATAACCCCGACACAATCCTGCTCCCCTTCCCAATCCAGCGGCTCTCGTTAATCTTAAACCTTTGTAAACACAAAACAACAGCCTGTGATTTCAGCACTCACACAGAGACACAGACATAGAAATAACCTGAATCGCCTGAACCAACAGCCAGAGATACCGCCGCACTTTCATTCTGCATGGCATCCGATTTCCCAGCCGGAATGGTCTGATCCCTGACTTTGTCCGGGTCGCATCTCAGTCGCTGGCGTTCGCCCCAAGCTCACTCCCTGTAAGGATTTGGTGTTGGCTTTGGAGATGAGAGGGAGGCCTGGACTGCGGCTCCGAGGTATTCCCAGTCACGATCCGGGAAGGACTGGCTTATCGAGCGGAAGGCGGAATCAGAGAGGCCGTGGAGGCGTCCCATTCCTGACACCACTCAGTAGAGTTTTACAGTCTCTCTCTCTCTCACACACACACACACACACACACACACATACTCCCAACCCATCCTCCTCAGCCAGGGTTTACATTTCATTAACATTTCATCCCAAATTGGGAAATTCGAGGTTGAAAGAGGCTTACAACTGCAGAGAGAATAAGGATGTATCATTCAATTCTGGTTGACCTTAAAAGGTTGTTTATATCTCTATTTTTCCACTGACCCATTGAATAAAACCTACATCTTCCCTTTATTAAAGGATTTGCAACAGAGTGCATTTTGCTTCAGTCACTCCGGTAAATATGTGATTCTCCGCTGGGAATGTGCTAGTTCTCGCAACTTCGCGGACCCCCTAGATTCACGTGGAAAATCCAGGGAAGCATTTGTAGTCCTGAAGGAGTGCTGTACTGTCAGAGGTGCCTAACTACTCCTTTAAACGAACGCTAATCAAGTTGAATGGCCCTAATGGGGGATTGCAACAAAAGTAAGATTAAATGATCAATAGAAATTCACAAAACTAAAAAGGAAACTTATGAGAATAATATTAAAACATTGTTAAAATATCGAGTTTAGTATTGGTAATGATGCAGCCAGTCCCTGTGAGCCGGTCTCTGAGGAGATGCTGGAGGGCACCACCTGCTACTTCTCAATGGACACTGACGTACAACAGTGAGAGAGGCAGTCAGGCACTATAACCCCAGAGCTGTCTTTCTAACTTTGGTTTAATCAGGCCCAGTCAGGTGAATGAGCATTGTTCCAGGGTAAAAGAGGGGAGTTCTTAGTGTCCCAGACAATATTTATTACTCAACACTACTAAAGCAGGTTAGTATCCACTTGGCTCTCTGTGGGATCTTGCTGCATTTCATTCCCTCAGTAATAGCAGTTCTAGAGAACGTTATTGGTGGTAAAGTGCTTTGGGATGCCACAGGACTTTGATAATTGCAACAGAAATTCAAACCTTTTAACTTATAAGGAATTTACAGCTTAACCAATGTCTGTCCTTTAGGAAATGGACAAGAGCCATTTTGAGTCAACCACCCACGACTGGTTCAGGGACTGTAATCCCTCAAGAAGGTTGTTAGCATTGAACCCTGTCCTGCCTTCACCCAATTTTCATGCATGAAATCTTTTCCATAAATGAGCAATCAAGAGCATCAATTATTGCCCAGTTCAATCTTCCACTGGGAATCTCCCATTCCTTTTCTTCATCAGATGCCCTGAGGTCGATCGCTAATACTTATTGACAGGATGAAACTGGGTAACTGAATTCAAAAAAACGACTGTTACCTGTGACTGTCTTTTTTTTCTCTCTGCCACTGAAAAAACTCCACAGAGGCCGGTATCCCATCACCAAGTCACCCTTTATTTACATGTGGAGAGTCCTTGACACTGATCCAGCTCCCTCAGAGCCAGCTCTCAGAATGAACAGAACTCTCGACATTCCTGTTTAATTTTTTTTTCCTTTTTCTACCCATGTTGTGTGTGCAGGCGTACCTGGGACTGTCTACTCTGTGTGTCTTATTGAGACAGTTTTAAAATGGTCCTCCTAAAATACTATGTCACTGCCTCATGGTCAGCCAATGAGAAGGGACTCTTTTATATTAAGACCCACTCAACAGAGCCAGCTAGTGGCTGGAGCCTGCAACTACACTGTGATTGTTGCCTTCAAAAAGGAATGGGTCTTATTGAGGTAACAAAGACTCTTAAGTTTGTGTTCTGGAGCAACAAGTGAATACAGAGGTGCTGCACAATTTTGCCAAACTGTACTTGCCAGAAACAACATGCATTCCATTTAGTTTAAACGTTTTAATATGGGAATAGACTCCTAAAAATAAATTGAGCTGCATTTGTCTAAATAGGTTTGCAACTAACCCCAGTGTTACCAGTGTTAAAAGTGTTGCTTCCCACCAATACCCATTCCCCCAGTTCTTTAGTCATGTTTATAGCACAGATTTTAAAAATAGCAGTCACTACATTGAAGTGGAAATGTCATTAAATCTTTTTTTTAATAGTGCATTGGAAATTAAATGATGATGACCCATCTTCTAGAAGAAGTATTAAACCGAGTCATCCCTGTCCTCCTAGGTTGGTATAGAGAAATCTTAAAAAGGATCAGATGGAATTATTTCATGTTTCCCTGGCCAATATTTGTTCCTCAATTAACATCACAAAATCTGATCACTTTGGCCATTATCAAATTGCTGATTGTGGGGGCTTGCTCTGCACAAATTGATTGCCATTTTCTCTAGATTACAATAGTTATACTTCAAAAGCACTCAATTGACTGTAAAGTGCTTTGGGAAGGCTGGTGGTCACAAGTGGTACAATATAAATTAAATATTTTTTGAACGTATCTGATTATTCTTCGTGGAATCTTGCAGTGCAGAGTTGGCTTCTGCATTTACAATGGTGATTGGGCTTTGAAAGTACATGGAAAGCTCTTTGGAACATCCTAAGCTTGTGAAAGGCACTATTTAAATGTAAAGATATGTTATTTTATGGAACTGAATATTAACAAAACTCAGGGGCAAGACAGAAAGACAAGAGGAGCTAAGATTATAAAAACAATCACTAAAGCTTACAACAGATGAATAGTGAAGACACTCATAGAACATAGCAGCTCAGTACAGGCCCTTCAGCCCTCAATATTGCAATCAGTTGGATCAATTGTTGTCAGTGACCCTTCCTCATTAGAAACACTGGCTTGCATTCAAGGAAATAACTTGACTTCATTAAATGACAGTCAGTTATTCATTTTATTCATTTTTACAAAGTCATCAAGCTTAAATCACACCTGTACATTTATAAAAATATACATTGTTTCATAAAAACCATCAGGGAGAGTTACAAGGGCATCTTTGGAGTTATACACAAGGGACAATGGCCTTAGTATGGGGCCTCTAGTGTAGAGAAAACTAAGGGTCGGAAACTGTCCATAATTCCAAACAAATTTGCCAGAAAATTTACACAGACCGAGCACAGTGTTGGGAATTTAGCATTTACAGGCACTGATGTGAAGGAAAAATGATTGGCTTTCAGACAGTTCAGGACAGAGACCCACGATTGGAGATTAACGGGAGGGATGGAACAGAATGCAACCTTGCTGCTATAAGGAAGCAGCAATCTGACCAAAAGAGCTCAGGATCAGAAAACATTTCATCTTTATATCAAATCAGAAAAGGTACTTCAGCTGAAGCTGCTCTGACCATGCTCTGTCACTGAGTCAGCAGATTATAATATATTGTCGTAGGATACTGCACTGAAGAGGGTTTTGAGGCACCTTGCCTGTGTCAGTTGTTCCATGCAGAAATCTTTGATGCTGGGATTAGTAGGTCCATAGCTGGATGCCCATTCTGGTCTTTGACCATGCCAAGAGTGATGCTGAACTCGAAGAAACCCCACAAGAAACACAAAGACATCAGCATCATCACAATATCCACTGCCTCCTTACATTGGAGCTTGTTTGAACAGTCCTTATAGCAGCACTTTACACAGGGAGCAGCTCAGTCCCATCCTCAGGGCTGTTGTCCTCATCTCCTGCTGTGGCTAATATCCTTCCATTCTCAGTCTTCACATGTTCCTGGACTGGCTTCCTCATATTGCCAGGGCACTTCAGTTAAAACAAAAACACAAAAACAGGTTATCTTTCAATGAAAAGATAAACACAAAATCCAATTATATTATTTTAGAAAGAGTAATTATCACTTTGTAACATTGGCAAAGGAAGGTCCAAGATTTGAAACTTGTTCTGGAGTTACCTGCTCTCCACCCGACAAGCAATCAGTACACGGAGGGCGATTCCGGCCAACAATTATCAATCTCAGTGATCCCACTTCTGGTCATGTTTGGTGATCCCTCACATAATCACTCTCAATGAGTCCCTCCACCCAATCCCTCTTAGCAATCCTTTAGCTGATCAATCTTGGTGATCCCTCAGCCAATCATGCTCTGTGGCTCCTCAGATGGTCATTCTCAGTGATCCTCACCCGATCACTCGGTGATCCCTACCCCAATTCCAATATAGCCTTGTTTGGAATATGGCACCAGGTAAACAAACTACAGCAACTAAGTTAAAAATCACACAACACCAGGTTATAGTCCAACAGGTTTAATTGGAAGCACACTAGCTTTCGGAGCATTGCTCCTTCATCAGGTGATAATGGAGGGCTCAATCCTAACACACAGAATTTAAAGCAAAAATTTACAGTGCTCAAAAACTGCATGCATTCATGTAAAACTCTGTTATCTCACTTTTTAGATTAGAATCAATCTAAACCTCATGGCATAGACAGAGAACACAGGGGGCTAACATCTTCAACATATTGTCTCGCTATCACCCATTGTTAACAGCTAACCTGAGAATGCAACTTTTAAAAAAAGGTTTTGCGATTTACACATGAAAGAAGGGCTATTCAAACAGATGAAAGACTTAACAATAAATTTTTCAATGTATAATTTCAGTTACATCACACTGTGAATTTTTGCTATAAATTCTGTGTTAGGATTGAGCCCGCCACTATCACCTGATGAAAAAATGATGCTCCAAAAGCTAGTGCTTCCAATGAAACCTGTCGGACTATAACTTGGTGTTGTGTGATTTTTAACTTTGTACACCCCAGTCCAACACCGGCATCTCCAAATCATGACTACTACAGCAACTAACATTGTGTACAAAACCGAACTTACCAGCCTGTTAATGATGTCCCTTATTTTAGTCCGATGTTCTGAAAGAGAGAAAAACAGAATGTGATCACCTATGGGACTGTACCCAGCACCTGGCACCCAGTCCAAACTGAGAGGAGCTCTGTATTAAATGATGCTGTTTAAAATGGTGCAATGACCTTGTACTGTCCTCACTCAGCTCCTAGCTGACATCATCTACAGTGCATAAGAATGACATCTGCCATTGTATAACCCCTTACCCTGTCCTTAGGACATCCTATTGCACTTCAGAGAACACAGCACTATCCCAGGAATAATAACTGACTAATATGTATGAGTTGGTCTTAACTGAAAGAGAAATATAGATCAAGGCCTGAATAGCATTCCATTCTACCCTTCATACAACACCAATGAAATGGCTCATGTTCAGCTAATGAGTTAGATGGAGCTCTGACTTCAAGCTTCATTCAAAAACAGGATTCCTCAGTACTAATAGTAACTATATTAATGCCTGGAAAAACTACAGGATGGTGAGTACTGCATAGAACCTAAACATTGTCCCACTCAGGTGATAGCAGATGGTTTTCTAAGGTTGGATCAAGGCACCATTGGATAAACATAGATAGAGGTTTGACCCTTAACTAATAGAATCTGCCCCAAGATTGCTTGACTGAGATGGAGAGAGATCTTTACTCTGCATCTAACCCCATTATGTACCAGCCCTGAAAGGGGACCGTGTGAAGGGAACTTTTCTCAGTATCTGTCCTGCACTTGAACTCTGGGACTGTTTGGTATTAAACATTGAATGTCTCTTTTCTCAATACGAACATCTCTCACTCTGACAAGCACAAAATTAATATTAAGAAGTGTGAAAATACACAAAATGAAATGTTTAAACTACTTACCCTTATTACTTCCAATGCATATAAAGGAAAGCAAGATGATAATAGCAAGGAGTACACTTAGGAAGACGATCACCGTGATTAATCCCACTTTTGATGGAGGTTCCAGAATACCTGAAAAGTACCAGAAAGACGGAAGTTAACAAGATCTACCACCCCACTGCCAGTCTTTATTTCTTGCAGGAGAAACCAAATTCTTCCAGCAACCTAACATCGTTGTAAATGGTAACAGAGTCATGTGAGTGAGAATGCTGCATCTTTGTTTTACTCCACTCCCTCTCTCTCATTATGGATGAGCAGCTTGTTTGGAATCAGGCAAGGCTGCTCACTATGTAATGACTGCAATTCAGCCTTAAGAGAAGAACAATTCTGACTCATACAGAGGAGATGGATATCGGAATACAGGACTTGGGTAGTTCATTCAGCTCTTTCAGCCCACTCATGGTTAATCGCATTGTGCTGTTGACTCACACAGCTGAACCTAGCAACTGAAGACAAAATGTACCCTGGTACAAGATCACTAGATTCATCAAGAGGGGAATAACAGGTGAAAAGTTCACTCACTGACCAAGACATCAGCTTGTATCAGGTGCCTCCAGTGTTCTTAGCCAGTGTCACCAACTGACACCACTTAATTTAGCGTGTGATGCCTGAGGTTTGATCAGATTTCAATTGGGTCCAGATCTAACCTAAACCTCACAGCAGAAGGACAGAGTGCCCCTGTTTTCAGAATCTGTTCAGAGACAGATTTTTGCATCAATCAAATTCATAAATCTGGGGCACAATATGCTCCCAGTTAATGTTACAGCAGGAAGATGGTGAGGATTGAGGAACAAGACAAAAAAAGTCAAATACGTTCCCTTTTTGTTTCTTCGCCACTCTGTTCTAAGGTTCCAACATTCTGCATTTATGAAAGGTAGTAAGAAGATAACCAGTTTTGAATTTTAGTAAGATCTAAAGTGAAAGAACACAGGAAACCACAGAAACAGCACGTAACATTCCTCAGCAGCATGAAACAGAGACCATTCATGTAAGTTTAACAGCGGTGGGGGGATGGTACAGGATGATCAGGCAGGGTGTGATAGAGGCTCCCATGTCACATCCCAAACTCCTCAGTGTGACAAGGTGAGAACATTATGACCAAAACTTTCAAGATTTTGCCTTGTTTAATTAATGTTCACCCCACCCACCCCAGGTACCTCAGATGGCAAAACGTTAACTAGAAAACATGACAAATAAAGAGGCAGTAGTTAGACTGCAACAAGCCAGGCTTTTGGTTTATAAAACTAGGGGGCATACTGTTAAGGTGAAAGGAGAAAGATTTAAAAAGGACTTGGGGGGCAACTTTTTATACAAAGATTGGTTCTTATCGGGAATGAACTGCCTGAGAGGTGTTGTAAATGTAGGTGCAGTTACAACATTTAAAGACATTTGGACAGGAACACGAATAGGAAAGGCTTAAAGGGGTATGGAGGAGAAAGTGAGGTCTGCAGATGCTGGAGTATCAGAGCTGAAAATGTGTTGCTGGAAAAGCGCAGCAGGTCAGGCAGCATCCAAGGAACAGGAAATTCGACGTTTCTGGCATAAGCCCTTCATCAGGAATGAAGAAAGTGTGTCCAGCCTGCTGGACACACTTTCCCCATTCCTGATGAAGGGCTTATGCCCGAAACATCAAATTTCCTGTTCCTTGGATGCTGCCTGACCTGCTGCGCTTTTCCAGCAACACATTTTCAGCTTAGAGGGATATGGGCCAAATGCAGGTAAGTGGGCCTAATTTAGTGTTGGTTGACATGGAGGAGTTGGACCAAAAGGTCTATTTCCATGCTATATGACTCTATGTATCTCAAGGTAAAATGCAAGGTATGTTCTTAAATAAGGAGATTAATGTGTTTGATTTCTCACAAAGAATGTTGTAGACTGTGAGAATATGAGTAATTGTAACTTTGGCAAGAGGGGGAGAAAAGGGACTTTTGATCAGCTGTCCATGATATATCCCTCCTAATTTTTATTTTCATTGACTTTCTTCAGGCAATTTCCACTGCTCCAAAGTCAAAGTTACACATAATGTGTCTTGATCATTTGTAATCATTGCTTGCTTTCCAAGAAGATTTAGGAAATAACTATCTTCAGTAGACTCACCACATTTCATGTCCTTTGTTGCAGTTCCATTTTCCAGCATTTGGAGTGACCCACAACTAAAACAACGGAGAAAAATAGAAAACGTAGTTATTATTTTTCTTCCCACTACAGTTGCACTCCACAGAGAAGACTCCTAACTGTGCACAACTGGGCAGAGAACATCAGTTTGGCCAATCAATAAAGACAGCTCCTCATTGCAGGGAGTGCATTGCCATACTTGACCATCAGGTGGTGCTGTTTCTGCAGGATAGTGTATGATGTGGCGGTGCTGGTGTTGGACTGGGGTGGTCAAAGTTAAAAATCACACAACACCAGGGTCATAGTCCAACAGGTTTATTTGGCAGTACTAGCTCTCAGAGCGCTACTCCTTCATCAGGTCTTATGCTCCATAACCACCTGATGAAGGAGCAGCACTCAGAAAGCTAATGCTTCCAGGATAATGTAGACAGCAGGATGAGAAATAGAACACTCAAGAATGGATAGGGAAGTAGAACCCAATGAAACCAGCCCTTCCTATACACAAACTCTCCTATGAAGAAATTGTATCTAAATTCTCTAGAAACCTAAACTCACCCACTAAATCTTGCTCCCCAATTGACAATCTCCCAGTGAAACCTACCTTTCCAATACCTCTTCTCTTCAATTTAAACCCTCATGCCTAATTCTCCAACTAAAATCACACCTTGCATCTCCCCATTCTACCAAAACTGATTCCTCTAGTACCTACTTCTCCATTAACACCTATTTCTTGAAGACGTATGCTTTCACTCATCAAATTTGATCTGTCTGCTCTTTTTAACTCCCTCATCACAGCAAAATTATTTGAGATTTTTAAATCATTGCTTTTGATCAGTGGTCCTAAATGGAATCAATCTTCTCCCAACTCAAACGAAGGCTAAGATTGTAAACACAGCATGGACCAGGATATTTTGTTCTCAGTGTCACTAGGTAAAAACAATGACTGCAGATGCTGGAAACCAGATTCTGGATTAGTGGTGCTGGAAGAGCACAGCAGTTCAGGCAGCATCCAACGAGCAGATGTTGCCTGAACTGCTGTGCTCTTCCAGCATCACTAATCCAGAATCTCAGTGTCACTAGACCTAGCAACATCTTTTCCAATACGGCTATCTTTATAATTTGATGGGAGATTGTATCCCGACTTACTCGCTCCATTTTCTGCAAGGCTCCATATTAGAGGACACATTCGAAAAATATCCAGGCTCACATCTTTCACACACTGGCCTTGAAAGTCCCCGATCTGATAACAAAAAAAAAGTACAGCATTATTTAAAATTATATAACTTCGGCTGGAACCTTTTCCTTGCAAATTTTTTTTATATACCATCCAATTGTGTCACCACTTCAGCTCCCTCTGTGTTTCATCAATTAGCATTGAATATGTCATCTTAATGTAGTAAAAGCCACCCAAAATTGAATATTAAAAAAGATTGACACTGAGCCCATGAAGGAGGAACTAAAATAAAGATATTAAATTCGAGGAGTGGTTTAACATGGTGGATAGGTTAAAAATGGATGTTCCAGAACTTGAGGCCTAGGTACCTATGGTTAGGTGTAAAGAGCAGGGTATGCATACAAAGCCCAAGTTGGGGGGATGCAGCAGCACTCTCATAGTGTTGTGGAGCTGCAGGATATTACAGAGGTAAGCAGGGCTGAAATCACAGAGGGATTTAAACACAAGAATCAGAATTTAGTGAATTAGTGGATCAAAAGTCCATGCAGGTCAGTGACCACAGTGACAACAAGTGAATGGGGCTTTGTGTGAGTTGGATGAGCTAAAGTTTACATAAAATAAACTGGTCTAATGGCCTCTTCCCATGGTTAACGTCTCTATGTTCACAAAGTCACAACACAAGAGTTAGTTACTTCAGTAATTCTGAGCAAGTTCCCACTATTCCTGATTTTCCTTTCTGCCATGACCCAGAAATGCTGTAGGTTTACCTTCTTTGTAAACGACTCCATATCCAGGTCCACACACCTTGTTTTCTTCACAAATCTCACAATCCGTATTGATGCAGTACATTCCTAACTGGCACTGACAGATGGTGTCTGAGGTAGTGGTACCTGGTTTTTCCACCACAAATCCTCCATCTAAACCAGGAAAGAAAGAGAGAGAGAAAGAGAATTAAAGGAGCAGCAATGGCAGTGCATTACATAGAGATGATGAACATGTCTTCATAAAACACCAATTTTTTTTAAAAATCATGAGATATGGGTATTGTGGGCAGAGGCAACATTTGTTGCCAATTCCTAATTGCCCTGAGAAGGGCTTATGACTGAAATGTCGAATTTCCTGCTCTTCGGATGCTGCCGACCTGCTGTGCTTTTCCAGCACCACACTCTCGACTCTGATCTCCAGCATCTGCAGTCCTCACTTTCTCCTGCCCCAAGAGCAGTTAAGTGTCAACCACACTGGAGTGGATCAGGTAAGGATGGCAGACCAAGTAAGGATGGCAGATTTCCTTCTCGAAAGGAATTGAGTGAACAAAATGCCTTTTTACAACAGGCAATGATAGGTTTGTGGTCATCATTACTAAGACTACTTTCAATTCCAAATTTAGTTTAAATTTTAATCTACCTTAAACTGACACTACAGTAATATAAATAGCACAACACAACCATCACCACTCAAATAATAATATAACCAAATTATGTGATTGTAGACGAGCATTGGGACTGGTTCATTTATTAATAGGTTACTAAAGGGCCACCATTTTGGTGAAATATTCGCAGGTGTGTTTTCAGTTGGTCTTGTTCTTTGTGCACTGTAACGTTGTATTCCTCGCTCTGTTCTATTACCCTTATGCACTTTGTATGGTATGATCTACCTGTTTCCCATGCAAAACAGAACTTTTCACTGCACTTATAGAGGTTTATAAAATCCTGAGGGGCATGGTTAGGGTAAATAGACAAGGTCTGTTCCCTGGGGTAGGTGAGACCAGAACTAGAGAGCATAGGTTTAGGGTGACAGGGGAAAGATATAAAAGGGACCTAAGGGGCAACTTTTTCACACAGAGGGTGATACGTGTATGGAATGAGCTGCCAGAGGAAGTGGTGGAAGCAAGTACAATTGCAACATTTAAAAGGCATCTAGATGGGTATATGAATAGGAAGGGTTTGGAGGAATAAGGGCCGGTTGCTGGCAGGTGGGAGTAGATTGCGTTGGGATATCTGGTCGGCATGACGATGACTCTGTGACCCAGGTACATGTGACAATAATAAATCAAATCAGAATAAAAGTTTCAAACCACACCACAAAAATGGTAAAAATAACCTTCTCTCTGAAATGACTAGCCAAATACTTTTCAAATATAAGTGGTGCCAACTTGGTTATAATGCCCTGGTGGTCAAATGGCTTGGTGACACTCAGATGCCAGGTTCACACCTGAAGACTGGGCACTAGCATAGGATATTAAAGCCCCTGGCAGGTGATTAATGATGGATGCTCTTAGAGACATTAGGCGGGGGGGGAGTGGGAGTGTAAATTTGCAGCACTATTAGATCAATAAGTCAGAAGTGGTGCAGCTCATGTTCTTCTGGATCTGGATCTGGATCTTAATCAGTGCGACAACAGGTAATAATTAACACTTACTCGGGTTACAGCTTTTGTGCAGTTGGCAATGATCCAGTGTATTCCACTCTGATTGATAACGGTCGGAGTCACAACGTTGGCACTCTGAGTCCTTAGTCTCTGTACATTCACTGCTCATGTAAGTGCCTGCAAAGAACAAACATTCTGCACACTTAACAGAGCAGATACACTCAGCGTTACAGAGAAATCTTTCATTTTCAGTCTTTGAATTAGTCACTGGACAAACAATGCAGATTAAAGGCATAATCCCGAAATATTAACTCTTTCTCTCTCCACAGATGCTACTGGGTTACCTGAAACTTTCTATCCCTTTCTATTTTATTTCAGATTTCTGACATCTGCCACATTTTGGTTTCGTGTCACCCCATGAACAGGTGGCTGCTAGGTTCAGACCTCTGAAAGGTCTAGCCATATTATCAATCCTATGGACTCTCCCGCTAGCTCTGTGGGTAATTGTACCACAGTGCATACTCCTTATCTACATAAACATGATAAAATCTCCCCACCGTTCAGCTGACAGTCTGTCACCTGACGTCTGCGAGCAGATATTCTGTTTGGTCTTGGTGAGCCCCAGGTGAAGGTGGATTTACCAACACTGGAGAGTGGAAGTTGGGGACAGAATTGACCCATCAACACCCATTGCACAGGCATGCAGCTGAAATGTGGCTATTGATGTGAAGCAGTAAGGGTGATGTAGTAAGATGAAGTTAGGCTGGACAGAATGGCAACTTCCAATCATGCTCCTTGGTCAGCCATCACTGAGGAGGAAATTCTTCAAATGCCAACATTCCCTCCTCTTTTCAGTCTCCCTGGCTGTTAACTCTATCAGTGTTTCTCCTTTTCCAGAAGCCCAGCTAAGACTGATGACATGAAGCCCCTGAGGGAGTCCCATTGTGCTTGTCAACTGCACCAAGAGCTGGAATGTATCTGTCCTCATTGGGTAACTCATGCTGTTGCGTTGCAGAATGGCTGTTGGGCCGGAGGAAATCGGGGCTTATTTAATTACGGGTGTGATCATATCGAACGAAAGAGCAGGGACTGCAGAAGGAAAGTCTAAATAACTAAATATAACAGAATAACTGACAAAAATGAATCACAAACCATGAAAACACTCAAAGCAATGCCTTCAGGAAAGAGCAGAGATACAGTCATATTTCAGTCTATTCTCAGCACCATTCATTTCTCAAATCTAAAATTTTATAGTGTGTTATGTTCATTTTATGCAAATGTTGTATTTGAAGAAGGAGGAACAAGAACTAATCATGACCTGGGATCAACCCAGAGCAGTCTTCAGCTGATGAAATGTTGTTGAAGTACTTTAATTTAGGAAAAACAGTAGGTTGTTTATACACCGTGGTGTCCTTCAAACTGCACTGAGATAACGACCAGGTTGTCTCTTCCTTTGGCCATTTTATTTGAAGAATAAATGTTGGCCAAGACACCAGGTATAATTCTATTGCTGCGAAATAGTGGCACAGTATCTTTTACATTCAGCTAAGAGACCAATTGGCTTTGACAAGACCTCTACCCTTTGGAAGCTGGCCTGTCAATGCAGGACTCCCTCAGTACTGCAGTGAGTGTCAGCCCAGATTTTATTCTTGACTTTCTGCAGTTGGCCTTGAACCCACAACCTTCTGACTCAGAGGTGACAATGTTGTCACTGATGAGTCAACAGTGGCATACATTCACCACATTGAGACTTGTCACCGCTTGGAATAAAATGAGAGATGATTAAAGTATCCAGAACTATAGAGAAATGCCTACTTCAGATAAATATTGACTAAAACTTCCTCTACACTTCCCCAACCTCAGAACAATGCCCCTTATTCATTTCCCACCCAAGAAACCATTTGCAGCCTCTCCAAATCATTCTCCTGCCCAGGTGGAGTGACTGAAATGTCATGGGGTCCAGGTTACTGGTGAAGAATTCTGTGCTCCTGCATGTATTATATTTTTGCTCAGACTCTCATAGGCCAACAGATAAAAGAGTTGTGTCTCTTCAACATGGGCTAGATGTGAAAAGTCACAGTCTAAACTGCAGCACTGTTCTGATTTGGACTCTTCCAGAATGCCATTCCTCCCATCCCACAATTGGAAACTGTATTCAGGTAGGATATGCTGGAGAGGGAGCAGTGCTGAGTCAACACCATGAAACCAGGACTAAACAGCAGAAACTCTGAGTACAAGTTGTATAGATGAATCTTATACTTCTTCCTCCTTTGAATATCGAAGAGAAAGGGATGATCAAATATTAATGTTTGAGATTATTTAACTATTTGATAGAGTAAATGGAAAGGAACTATGTTGGAGGGAAGTCCAGAACATGGGGGCAAACCCCAAGATTGAAACATGGCCATTTAGGAGTGATATCAGGAGGCACACTTTTACCCAAAGCTTAATGGATATCTGGAATTCACTTGCACATAAGAGTGTTGATGCTGGGAATCCATTGAAAATTTCAACAGATAGAACTTTGATAGGCGAGGCTGGAAAGGACGATGGAACCAGAGCATGTGGATGAAGTTTAGGTGCAGAGCGGCTAAGCTATGATCTCATTGAATGACGGGTTATGTTCGAGGGACTAATGGCCTCCATGTGTTTTCACATTGCGATAGCTGAGATCATTGCTGTTGAAATGAAGTTACTCACCAGGTGGACACTTTGAGCAACACTTGTCCAACTTCCAATACTGGGACCTGGTGTTGCAGATGTTGCCTGACACGAGCTGACAACCCTGAGAAAGAAACACAGGCACAGAATGAAAAACCAGAACCTGCATTTCCTTCCAATCCACTGGTCAATCAAACACTCAGAAACCCAGGCTATTTTCCCATGGGCAAACTCAATGCCTTGCTGCATTTCAATTCTGAAATATCTTAAACTGGCAGGAAAAAAGAGACACACTCATGAATTCAGCAGATCGCCTGGGTACAATTTATGGGAATGGAAACTGCATGTCTCTCTAATCTACCAAAACATTTCTCAACCTCTCTCTCCTGCTTTAAAATTCCCCTAGAAACTCTATCCTAATTTGGCTTGGTGCCAAATTGTATCTAATTACAGTGCGTGATGTTTTAGAGGAGGTGGTGGAGGTTGGTACAATTGTAATATTTTAAACGAAACCAGAGAGGGACATGAGTAGAAAGAGTTTAGAGGGATCTGGGCCAAATGCTGGCAAATGGATTAGATTTATCTAGCACGTCTGGTCAGCATGGGCAAGTTGTTTCCTTGCTGCACAACACTATGACTCTAAAGGTGCCAACTACAATTGACATGAGTTGGAGTGAAATCTTTGCAGGCTATCATGTTCCTGTTCTTTCCAGAACATTCCCAACCGCAGCTTCTTCTCCTCCTCCTGCCCTGATAATCCATACTTTTGCCTGTAACCATTCTTCTTAATTCACACAAACTTCCCTCCCTTCACTCTCCCTCGTGTTGTTAATGGAGATCTCCTGGTCAAGGTGGCAACACAGTTGAATTTGGGTCTGGCCTGTCACAGGGTTGGCAGTGGGTCACCTTCCAGCAGGTGTAACAGAAAGACCCTGCCCATTCCAAACCCACCCCCCCTTCTCCCCACCCCCAAACCCCTGCTTAGGTCAACACCCCCAAGGCCAACAATAGTGAAATTAATTGAAACCAGCAAACTAAGTTCAAAACAACGCGGGTCACAACAACCAAAAAACAGAGCTGGATCCTTTTCTTGAAAACTACAAGAAGTACAGCATGTTTTCTAAAGACTGATCACATCACTATGAATCATTGGGTTTTCCCTGTCAAGGTAAGTTACATTAAAAAACAGGAATCACTTTCGTGAGAAAACATCTAACTCCAGAAATCCAAAAAGTTTCCAAGCTTCAGACAACTGACAGGGAAACAATGATTTCCTTGTAACTGAAAAATCCCAAATACGTTTCAGAGCTGATACTTGAAATCACAACTGCGAGTTAGGTTAATTCGGGCTACAGAGATCAGTCACCACAGCTTTCGGGTCTTTGCTTGATTGCCTTCAGAAATGAGAGTGGAATTTCCCTGACCTTCCCATTTCCTTAAGCTGGCCCCAAGTTGTCTGTTTTCTGTTTCCTTTTCACCCTGACTTGGGGTTTGTGTGAGAAGGGAAGGAGGGGCTCATGGTTTATCTCCATTCGACCATAAAATACATCTTGATGGAATAAACCTAATGGTCAGCTGATCTGTTCCGGCCCTTTTCCAGTTCCCTGACTCTGAACCTGTCCTCACATCCCCTGATGTTTGTGCCACCCAGGTGATTTCACATCAAACTAAACCTGAGAGTCAGAGAAAGTGAGGACCGCAAATGCTGGAGATCAGAGTTGAGAGTGGGATGCTGGAAAAGCACAGCAAGTCAGGCAGCATTCCGAGGAGCAGGAGAATCAATGTTTTGTGCATAAGCCCTTCGTCATGATGCTTTTCCAGCACCACACTCTTGACTCTAAGCCTGAGAGTTGTGTTATTCCCATGGTCACTTTCTCACTAACATTCTTCTTTCTCTCCTCAATGTCTGGACTCTTTCTAGGGAATAATCTTACTTGATTTACTGTCCTTCTGTATTATGCTCAAGTGATTGTGGTTTAAATGCAAGAGCACATTGAGTTTTCAAATGGGTATGGGCCAGAGTTTATCCAAAAACCTGGCCCCAATAATGTTTATACACATACACTTTCCATCAGCTCTCATTGGATAGCAGGCAGGAAGAACCCTTGACTGGTTTAGCCCTCCATGGCCACATTGCATAGAAATTAACTGTAACCCTTCACAAAAACCAGCAAGACCAGACCATTTACAAAGGAACATCCAGTCTACAGGGCTCAGATCTATTATTGTTAGTACCTGACTACAGTCTTTTTTTAAAATTCATTCATGGGCGCTTGGGCAACACTGACTTCACCAGTATTTATTCCTCATCCCTAGCTGCCTTGAGAAGATGGTGGTGACCTGCCTTCTCGAACTGCTGCAGCCCATAACTGTAATAGACCCACAATGCTGTTAGGGAGAGAACTCCACGATTTTGACTCAGCAACACTGAAGGAATGGTGATATACCTCCAGGTTCAACAGTCAATGACTGGTTAAAATTCTGGAATCATACGACTTCTGCACGATAGAAATTCAATGATTCCATGATGAATGCATCCCAAACTGAGATCTCAAAGTCACACTTCCTTGTTCTTTCCTCAATGTCCTGCAAACCTTTCCTTTTCAGTTTTTTGGGAATTTGCCTTCGAGGTTTCCAGCAATAAGCAAATATGTTTCCCTTAGGTGATTATTGGGAACCAATGCCCATTCCAAGTGCATTCTGCCAGGAGAATATTGGCCAAAAATAGCTTTTACACCTGCCAGTACAGAATGAGGTGACTTCAGCAAGAGCCACAATTAAATAAGGGAGAACAAGAAAATAGTCTTTATCATTTGGTTTGGGCTCCTGATCGTGAAACACATTGACACTCATCAAAACGCTTAGCATTATTTTCTTCATACCATGCGGCCACTTTAAGGTATGACACAGCCTGGACTTTATAATAACGTTTTTGGTCTGAGACAACGAATGCACAAACTTCCGACCCAGAGGAGAGTGCTAAATGTGAACCACAACCACCATCTGATGGCTGCTGGAGCCCTGAAACCTTCCAGTGGCAGTCGATGCTGACACCAGCAGGAAAAGAGGGACAAAAGTGAGAGCAAACACAAGCTTTTGTATTATTATAGAAAAAGTAAACTGTGAGCAGCTTCCTAAGAATTTCAAATAGTGATAAAAAGGGGTTTCTCACAGAATTCTGCTCTTTATGTGTGGTTCATTTTATCAGAGAAGCTTTAAAATAAACCTATTCTGATCATCCACTGCTCAAATGTATCTGTTACGATTTTTGCTGTTAGTCAACATTTTTCTCAGGATTACCTCCTACTGAAAACACTGCAGTCATTGTATTCTGTAGAAGGTGTAACCTACTGCAAAAATATTGCTCTACTTTATACAATGAATTGTGATGCTGCACTGTGTTCCAGGGAGACAGCTCTCAAGTGGGTTATAACTAGAGGAATAGAAGTATGCTTTTTATATTTGAGCCTTAACATTAAGAGTAATTTTCACGGTCTTTAACATATAGGTCAAAGTGAGAATCCGTCAGCTACACAACTGTATTTGACTGAATACAGAATATAGCAAAGTCACTCCGGCAAATGGGACTAGAGTTGGTTCGGATATCTGATCAATATGGACGAGTTGGACTGAAGGGTTTGTTTCTGTGCTGTACATTTCTAGGACTCTATGTCTCTGATGTGCCATAATGAGCAATTTGTTTCATATGGCTGAATTAGGGCTAACAACAATATTTTATGTTACAGGATTTCCAAGTGTATGTTCAAGACAAGAATACTTTGGTGGAGCCTGTTTATTGATTGCCACAAAGCTTACACCTCCAATCTCTAAACAATTCCCCCTTGTACTGCCTGGCTCTTCTTTATATTTACACCTTAGTATAGTTAACTAGATAAAACCCAATATCCATTTACCTTGTTTCCTTCAACTGCTAGGCATTTGACAGCATTCAGCAGAACCTATTAGATACAAACATAGTACACTCTCCAATCTAAAGAATGTTGAAGGGTCACTGTGTCCTTTTGAAATAAAAGGGTGGCACAGTGGTTAGCACTGCTGCCTCACAGCGCCAGAGACCTGGGTTCAAATCCCGCCTCAGACAACTGTCCGTGTGGAGTTTGCACATTCTCCCCATGTCTGTGTGGGTTTCCTCCGGGTGCTCCGGTTTCCTCCCTCAGTCTAAAGATGTGCAGGTTAGGTGAATTGGCTATGCTAAATTGCCCATAGTGTTAGGTGAAGGGGTAAATGTAGCGGAATGGGTCTGGGTGGATTGCTCTTCGGAGGGTTGATGTGGACTTGTTGGGCCAAAGGGCTGTTTCCACACTGTAAATAATCTAATCTAATCTAATCCAATCCAAGGACTGGTATGTTCATTTGAAAGAAGAAAAGTATTTCCTAAACTTCAGTCTTTGTCAAGGAGCCAACAGCACAGAAATCTGATTTCCAGCATCTGATATTCTTTGTTTTTCTGTTTAGCATGGAAATCAACCCGAACTTCAAACCATTTGGCACTAAACGGTATAGATGGTTCAGCTGATACATTGCTGGAAGTCTCTTAATAATTTGCCAGCCAACAACTCACTTTCTCAAGAAAAATGGACTGGGAAAACAGAAAAATTCCCACAGCTGACAATACATAACATCTGTCCTGTCAGAATGTCTAATGTGTGCGCCACGGTAATGTTATAGATCCAAGCACTTTCAAATCAGACAATCTTTTTGTCAAGAAAAAAATTCTCACAGAATTCTGCTCTTTATGTGATAATGATTTTCTCAAAGGGGGCTTGGTTTGTCTTCAGCTACTGTAGTCAGGATTAAAATTATAAAACTTGCTTTTGCAACATAACACAGCAATGATGCAGCTTGTGAGTATTTTCACCCCTGCTTTCACATTGATGGGAGTGTTCCCAAAGAGTAAATAGGGAGAAATTGTTGCCACATGCAGGCCAGTCAAAAATCAGATCAGGTGATTAGCAAAAAAAGGGGGAATTTTGTTTTAATGCATTGAGTATTTATGATAAACGCTACTTAACCCATTTACCTCTGACATAAATGTACGTAACCTGATACAGGTATTTGAGTGAACCTGATGTCAATTGAAGATTCAGTATTGTTCAGGGCACCAAGAGGACTCATCTGCTCTAGTCTGAACAGTGCCTGAGGGTGTTGACCAGCCCCTCAGCCTGAATTCCCCACTAAAACACACACACTCGCTCGGAGTACATTTAAGCTTTGAAGTGGGACAAGTTCGAATATGGGAGTGACCTTCAGAGGTAAGGATGCAATGAATTAATTTAGATTTTGTACAGAGTAACATCCCACAAAACAGCATTGCAACAACGAGTTGAATGATGTTTTTTGGTGATGTTAGGCGGATTGTGAGAGCACAATGCTCTCCTTCCAATAGTGCAGGGGGATGCTTAACCTGAATCAGGACCTTGAGGTTTAAGATCTCCTCAATAAATGCAATATATCTCTTAGTGGCAACTTAAATAAGAAATTCAAACTAGTGATAAAAGGAACTTAAATTCATAAATCGCTGAGCCAGGTTTACATAACTTGATAACAAATGTCTGGGTGAACTGATGAGGAAATGCTCAAGATCAAGACTGCATTTCTGAATTCCTGGTAAAGTATTTTTCACCCCCTACAATGCAGTGTCAAATTAAACCATTGGCTGGGTAGATTAGCAGAGAAAAGGAGAACCATAACATTCCAGTTCAAACACAGGACAATTCAGTTTTAACATCCATATTCCTTGAGGCAAGGGATGTTTGTACAGAGGAATAGAACTAGCTCAGCCACCCAGTCCCAACATCAAAAGCACCCAAATCAGGTCTAACAGAGTCATGCTCCTTCCATTCTGCTCAACAACACCCTCAGATCCTTGTCCCAGCATCCACCACATCTCCAAATGTAATATTTCCGTTTCCTGCCTCTGAATGCTTCGAATGAAATTTCTGTGCCATGTTGTTTTGCTCTTGCTGGAGGCTTCATCAAGTCAATTCTAACTTATTCACATCAGATCCCTGCCACCAGCAGATGGAAGGGAACCTCATTTAGAGTGAGGTGAAGTTAAGCTCAAACCATTCTGGTTCTCTCTCTAAAAGAGGGACCTGGGTATAGATGTGCACAGGTCATTGAAAGTGGCAGAAAAGGTGGACAGAGCAATTAATAAAGTATGCAGTGATAGATGATAGAATACAGGAGCAAGGAGGTGATGTTGAATTTGTACAAAATGCTTAGACCTCAGCTGGAGTAATGTGTACAGTCTAAGTGCCACAACCTAGGAAAGATGTGAATAGATCGGAGACAGAGCAGAAATGATTTACAAGTATGGTTCTAGGAATGAGAAATTTTGGTTATGAGGATAAATTGAAGAAGTTAGGACTGTTCTCCTTGGAAAGAAGAAGGCGGAGAGGAGATTTGATAAAGGTTTTCAAAATCATGAGCAGGCTGGATAGAGTAAATAGGGAGAAACTGTTCCCACTGGTAAACTGGAACTAGAATGAGAAAGCATAGATTTAAAGTGAGATGCAAACAAGGGCAAGAGTGACGTAAGAATGAACTTTTTCACACAGCGAGTAGGTAAGGTATGGAATACACTGCCTGGGAATGTGGTGGAGGTAGATTAAATTGAAACATTCAAGGGGGCATCAGATGATGATTTGGACAGAAATGGTGTGCAGGAATATAGAGAAAAGGCAGGAGATTGAGATCAGGGTAATAGCTTCCTTCTGCACTGTCACAATTCAGTGATTCTGGCCCATCTAATGGACAATATATGGTGATCTCCAAGGCCTCTACAAGGTTGTTGCTAAATTACACAGTATGAAGCTCTCTCTCCTTCTCCCCCTGTGCACCTGGTCTCTGCTCTGGCCACTGAGATCTTAAAGTACACTGCACCCTTTGAACTACCGCTGACGGGATAATAACAACATTCTAATGTGGCAGAAACATGAATGCCCTCTATACTGTTCAATTGGGGATTTTTATTTCTGCTGCTATCAACCTGGAAAAATATTCAACCAGCTTTCTTCAGGTGTGCTGACCGACGACAATTCGTAAACTGTCAGTCCACCTACTTCCCTCAGATGCAAACTCCCTCATCTCTTTTATCCTAATCACAAGAGTTTTGGTTGGTAAACAAAAACAAAGCAGAATACATTGTTACAATGAAGCAGAGGGTAATGTGACTGTGCCTTTATTTTGTACTGTATCTTGTTGGTTAGGGGTTTTCTTGTGAAAACTCCCCTGCCTTCCTGTGGTTTTACAATTAACTAACATCTGGTTCTCACCCCCAGCCCTGCAGCCTCTGTGAGTAAACCATCAGAACACACCCATCAAATTTTGTTCTGTTACTCTTACAATCATACAGCTTTAATATAGCCCTAACAGTCAGTGTATGCAAAGTAAAAGAGGAATTGTGTCTTATGCTGTTATTTTCCTTGACCCTCATCTCAGGCATAAATGATCTATCCTATATCCTTAGACTAATCCCTGGTTCTGGACTCCCTGGTCATCAGGAACATAACTCCTGTCTGGTCCTGTTAGAACTTTATAGGTTTCTATGAGATCCTCCCCTCATTCTTCTAAACGCCAGTTAATAAAGTCCTAAATGATCCAGTCTCTTTTCATTCATCGGTCCTGCCATTGTAGGGATCCTTCTGGTGAACTTTTTTGCACTTCCTCCACAGCCAGAACATCTTTCCTCAGACATGGAGACCAAAACTGCACACAGTATTCCAGATGTGGTCTCACCATGGTCCTGTACAATTGCAGCAAGATGTCCCTGCCTCTGTACGCAAATTCTCTCTCTATGAAGGCCAACATACTACCTACCTTCTTCACTGCCTGCTGCACCTGCATGATTACTTTGAGCGACTGGTGTATAAGGACACTCAGGTCTCATTGCACCTTCCCTTTCTCAAGCAATTTCCATTCAGATAATAATCTGTTATTTGCTGTTAAAGTAGATAAACTCACATTTAAGCACATTATACTTCATCTGCCATGTATTTGCCTACCTACTAAATTTGTTCCAATCCGAGCATTCAAAGCTCAACCCAATCCTATCCTCACCCAACTCTAACACATGCATGAAATGCACAAGATGTGGTTGCAGGTTAGCAATCAGAGGCAAACTGACCTCGTCCCTACTCTAAAAGTACTGAGGCCAATTATTGTGTATTTTTGTCTCCAACTAACAGGGTCATAACATAAGGAACTGTTTTCTTTGGTGTAAATGGTAGGATCCATGATAGAACATCTTCAGTTTTCCACTTATTTACTGTTAGTCACAAAGTGGAAGTTGGTCAATCATTGAACAGCAAGGGAGAATGCAGAACATTGCAAGAGGTTGTAAAGAGTTTAAAGGAGAGACGGAGGAGGTAGCAGAGACAGCTCAAAACAAAATCTTGTTTTGTAGTCTGCTTGAAGAAAAAGCACAATGAAAGGCTGTGCATTCTAATTATAAGATTCTTCAAGGAACAGAGAACGAAGAGTGTGGACTCATAGATCTTTTCTGGTGTTAGAAAGATAATTTCAGTTGTAATACATCTGTAGAACTTGGCATCTTGTTATAGGAGGTACATTCCAGTCATGAAAAGGGGAAGTGAAAATTCATTGGTTTGTTGTTGGAAATTAAAGAATAGGGTAATGGGAATGGCTCAAAAAAAAATCCCACTGCCAGAGATTCTAATGTCCCAAGGATTTTTCAAAATGATGAAAGGTCTTAACAGATTATGACCTGCAATCTATCCATCACCCTCTCCACCATTATGAATCATTGCAGCAGTGTGAACTGTCGACAGTATGTACCTACCAAAGTTTCTCTGAAACTGATCATATAACAGGATACCAGTAAATTACTTGTGTGAGTTTCTATGGCCAGATTATGAATATATGTTTTATATTCAAAACAGTAACTTTCCATTCTGAGTTGAGAGAAGTACTGAAGAAATTCTCTCCACTGCACCAACTGATGGTCACAGGCTTTTTAAACCCATGACCTTCTTACTCAAAGATGAGGGTAAGAGTCTGCCATGGTTGCCACATAATTGTTAATAGGAGCTAATTACCGCAAGTGCTGGAATCTGCACTGAAAATAACAAATGCTCGGGATCACATCGGGTGAAGCAGCATCCCTGGGGAGAGAGCAAGCCAATGTTTCGAGTCTAGGTGACTCTTCGTCAGAGCTCAACTTGCGATGCTCATAATCAAATGTGGCTAAGCTTTCATATTTACTTGAAGGTGGCTGGTTTTTAAGCATTTTGGCAAGACTGGAGATTAGAAACATTTTTAAATTTTAGATTAGATTACTTACAGTGTGGAAACAGGTCCTTCGGCCCAACAAGTCCACACTGACCCACCGAAGCACAACCCACCCAGACCCATTCCCCTACATTTACCCCTTCATTTACTCTATGGGCAATTTAGCATGGGCAATTCACCTGACCTGCACATCTTTGGACTGTGGGAGGAAACCGGAGCACCCGCAGGAAACCCACGCAGACACGGGGAGAATGTACCTGAGGCGAGAATTGAACCCGGGTCTCTGGCACTGTGAGGCAGCAGTGCTAACCACAGTGTCACCATGCCGCCCAAAGTTATGTCTTCTTCCTTCATGAAATCTTTTACTGCACACTGAAATCTGGACAAGCGTCAGTTCAACCAAGCTGAAGCACAGCAGGCTGTGTAATGGGCCTTTTAGGTAATTCCCTTCAGAGCTGCAGTTGCAGTATCATCTGCTGTAGCTCTGCCATTCTGCTGGAAGAAAGATATTTTGTTTGTCTCTGACAAAGGGACTTTTGAAAGTAAACCACTATGCCTCACCCACAGAGGTGGAGTTTAACAGACTTCTTTGGGTTTAACAGAATTCTTCAGGTTGTATCAGATGAAGCATTTGTAAAAATGTACTGTTTTGAAATGACTTTGTTGCTTTCTTATATTAATTGGCCAAGTATTATAAAATTAAATGATGAACTAAAGAGATAACGTTACTTGAGCACTTTTTTTAAAAAGTGGAAGGACAACTTGCATTTATATGGCACCTTTGATGTAATGAAATGCCATAAGGTGCTTCACAGGAGCAAAATCAGGCAAGAAAAAAAAGACAGTGAGCCAAGGAAGACATGGCAGATGGTCATAGCTTTTCCAGAGAGGTGGGTTTATAGAGTGGATTGCAGGAGGAAAGAGGTGGGGCACTGGTGGTATCTCTCCCCGTGGACCGGGAGGCCTGGGTTCAAGTCCCACCTGCTCCTGAGGTGTGTAATAATATCCCTGAACAGGTTGGCTAAAAGGAAAAAACTAAGTATAGCAGGGTTGAGGTGAGAAATTTCAGAGCCCTGAGCCTGGATGCTGATGTTCGCCAGCAGTGGAGATATTAAAATAGAGGGTACTCAAAATGCCGTCTTGACATCTCAGGCAGTTATAAAGCTGGAGGAGCTGGGGAAAGTAGACCTATGGAGAGATGTAAAAACAAGCATTGATCGACCAGGAGCAGGTGTGGAGACTGTGAGTGCTCCAATTTCCTCCCACAATCCAAAGATGTGCAAGTTAGGTAAATTGGCCATGGAAAATTGCCTATAGTGTTCAGGGATGTGTAGTTTAGGTGCATTGGTCTGGGGTAAATATAGGGTAAAAGGGTAGGGGAATGGATTGGGTGGGTTACTCTTCGGAGGGTCGATGTGGACTTGTTGGGCCAAGGGCCCTGTTACCACACTGTAGGAATTCTATTCTATTCTATATGTGCTCACTAGTTGAGGCCATACTTACCAGCATAGGGGGAAGGGGTAGACTGAGGAGATGGTGTGAATGCTTAAATAGAGAAGTAAGTCAAGCTGCAAGAACGTATTTCAGACCTGTTCAGTGAAAGTGATGTGAGTGTCTGGGTGATTTCCAATTTATAAATATCAAAGGAATGTGGTCAGCAAGTAATTTGGGTGAATTGTGAAGTGCAGTCACACGGTAAATCCCTTTCTGGAGGATAGATCATCAGCCACCAGATACTTGAGTATCAGTCATGGTCTAGATGAGAGTGGTGCTGGAAAAGGACAGCAGGTCAGGCAGCATCCAAGGAGCAGGAGAGTCGATGTTTCAGGCAGAAGCCCTTCATCAGTCATGCCTCAGTTGTTAGCATTCTGGCCTCTGAGTCAGAACGATGTGGTTTCAAGTTTCATGCTGAATGTGTAAGCATAGAACCCAAGCCTGAGGCTCTAGCGTGGTACTGAGAGTGGGGTGGTGGGGCATTATTGAAGGTGCAGTATTTTGGATAATCTCACACCCTGTCAGGTGCATGTAAAAGATCCTATTTTGAAGTAGAGCAATGGAATTCCCAATGTCCTAGCTAATATTGACCCCTCAGTCAACATTATAGAAACAGATTAGCTGGACATCATCGCCTTTCTACTTGAGGGAGGTGGTTGTGTCACTTTTGCCTTATTATCATAGTGACAACACTTCAAAATGTGGCTGTGAAGTGCTTTGTGTTGTTCTGTGGTATGAATTCAAGACTTTCTTTCTGAAAGACTGCAAATGGATATACAGTATTTGTTTGAAGCAAAGACTGGATTTATTGCAAGTGGTGGCTTAGAAATTCCTAAAATGGTTTGGCACCTCCCTTTTAATTCAGATTAACAATTAAAATGGCAATAGGGTTACTGCGCAGAAGGAGTGCATTTTTCTCCATTGCAGTAGGGCATTGCAAGATTTTAGACTGATATGGTCTCCTCTTAAACCTGGTATCTTAGAAATTCATAAAACGGATTGGCACCTCACTTTTTACTTCAGATCAACAATTAAAACAGAAATAGGATTATTGCACAAAAGGAGTCCATATTTCTCCATTGCAATAGGGCAATGCAAGTTTTCAGACTGATATGGTCTACACTTGAATCTATTTTCTGTAGGTACACAAATGAACATTCAACTTGTGGAGGTGACAGTATTCTTACCTTTCTTGATGTGTATCCCTAAAAAGAAACATTACCAGCTTTGTTTTAAGATATGTCCTTTGGAATGGACTCTGTATATATCAATACCCTGCCTTCTCTCGAGCAAATATCATTCAGCAGACATGAGTTCTGTCCACAGCCACATATCTGTCAGTTACGTTCCTAGAACAGTCCCACAACCAACATGTTCACTGTATTGTAAGCAGTGCCAACAAATGCAAACTCATTGAAGTTTAGAAGAATAAAATGTGACCTTATTGAAAAATATAAGATGCCTAGGGGACTAGTGAAGGCAGATATGGAAAATTTGTCTCCCCCTGTAGGAAACTCTGGCTGCAGATGACATTTTCTCAGCGTAAGCGATTGCCTAACTAGAAAAGAGTTGAGGAGAGATCTCTCCTCTCTGATGGTAGTGAACTTGTGGAATTCTTTACCACACAGGCTGGGTCATTAAGAATATTCATGGCTGTGATAAACATATGTTTAATCAGTAAGAGAAACAAGAGTTAGAGGAAAATGTCAGGTAACTGGAGTTACGGATTACGAAATGAGGCACGATCTCATTGAATTGCAGAGCGCTTGCCCGAAACGTCAATTCTCTGGCTGCTCGGATGCTGCCTGACCCGCTGTGCATTTCCAGCACTCCACTCTCAACTAATGGGCTGAATGGTCTACTTCTGCTCTTACATCATATTTAAACATTCCTTGATCAATTCCTATGCTCGCACACAAGATGTGTTGTTTTACAGAGAGCTAGCATGGATTTGGTTAGCTGAATGGCCCTCTTCTGAGCCATAATTCTTTTTTTATTCTTGTTTGGGAATTGGGTGTCACTGGTAAGTATTTGACGCCCTTCCATAATTGGGTTCGTTCAGGCATTCCAGAAACAGTAAGAGCCAAGGACTTTGATGTGAGAATAGAGTTGCTTGTAGGCCTAATTAAGTGCTTACAGATAACAGATACCTGTCTCCAAATGAGTTTTTAGAACAATCAATGATGGGATTTGAACCCATGTCCGCAAACATCAGCCTGGGGTTTTAATTCATCAGTTCAATGACATAAGCAATACGCCAATTACTCCTGTAATGACTCTATGAAGTTTTAGATGACGTGGGCCAAGACTGTGGGGAATAATAGATCAGGTGCAAGATTTTTTTTAGTAAGATATAGATGCTTTATAAAAGATATTCAGTCCCAGTTTAAATATCATACTTTTATGCAAATATTTATCCATTTTGTTTCTGACATTGAATGGCAACACAATAACTTACAGAAATGTAAGAAGTGGAGAGACAGTGTTGGATGGTTCAAGTTGATAAATGAGAAATACAAAACTGCAACAATATTATGCTACTTTTTTTTCCTATTAATTTGTGGGACCTGAGCGACGTTGCCTGGCCATCATTTATTGCTTATCGCCAACTGCCTTCAGAAGGTGGTGGTCAGCTGCCTTCTTGAACCACACAGTTCATGTGCTGTAGACAGACCCATGCTGCTGTAAGGGAGGGAATTCTCCATTATTCTCCTCCTTAATCAGTTTCTTTAGATCGAGGATGACTGGTTTCCTCTCCATTTTGTTGGGTCTTGAGGTGGTTGGTAAGTTCAATGTGTAATCTGCAGATTCTGCCATGTACCATGAAGGTGATGGTTGAAGGGTCAGACAACTGAATTGTTTAGACGTTTCTACAATCTCACCAACACCTTGTCTTCACCTCCTACTGCTTGTTGTGAGTCCCCATTTTCATCTGTCACAGGCCAGGGACTACAGTTATTTGGCAGAAATAATTGAATTTCTTCAGGAATGTTGTGGGGACATTGTTACTCTGTCCTCCGAAGAGTGTCCTGCTGAGACTGAGTTATTTCTGCAGTCTGATATCAGGCATATGGACTTGATATCTCACCCGCTGGAACTGCTCTGAAGTAATTAATGCCTTAATGCTGGGACAGAACGCTGCACATTTTTGGGCCAATTTCTTGCCAACAGATTTGGATGATCTTATAAAGGTACCATTACCATTGTAAGACATGGGAGTCTTTGTGTATTTGACACTAAGTATCAAAATAGCTTGTTGAAGTATATAATGCAAACATTAAAATATAAAGTGGAGGATTTAACAATCAAACATTTTATTGCCTAAGTCAGATTGCACCTGGAAAACTACATATTGTTCATCTCTAATTATCAAAGGTACTGTGGAAATCTTAATGCACAGGTTGCAAAGAGAGCCACAAAGCTGATTCCTAATACCAGGAGTTGTGAGAAATTGGACTTTAGCTTTTCTACCTTGAGATGGCAGTGATAAAATGCTTCCAGTGCAGACTTTCAGCACAATCAGTCTTCACAAATGTTTGTGCTCTGCATGAGATTCCTCCCGCTCGATTTACCTCAAGTCTTCTTATCAACAGAAACGTCTACTAACTTCCTTTTCATGTACCTGTCACACTTCCCCTCAGTCTTCCCATGTGGCACCTCTAGTACCATGTTCTAGTTGTATGCTCTCATTACATTAAACCATGCTGGCTTAAAGGCAGGTTGGACTTTCAAAATCGTTTCGCTACTATCTGACAACTGGCAACAGTAACCAATAGTCATCAGTGAATCATGTTCATAATGTTCTGGTCCCTTTGAGATCCAAAAGGTACAAGTGAAATATTGCAATTAAAGGGTGGCCAGACACAAAGTAAATGATACTTCCCACTCAGTAATTTCTTGTTCCCAGCAACTATCACATGTTTTGCCTCAGGTTCATCCCTCGTGCTTGAAACTGCAGAGTGACTGCAGGCAAAACCATTCTACCAAGCAACAGATCATGTTTGACCCTCACATGCACTTCCCAACAATTGTTCCATTAGATGGTGATCAGAGACAGGAACCCTGGCTTTCGCTCTCCATTCATTAGTCCAGGATACTGAGACAAATCAGAGTAGTCTCGTAGGTACTTTACTGGAGATCTGGACTTCAGCAAACATCTGATGAGGATTAAAGATTTCCCCTCACTTCCCCCCACCCCACCCTCTTTTTCTCTCTGTCAGTCCTTCAAAGTGAAAAGGATGCTTACCATGAAGTACTGTATGTGGAAAGAACCTGTGGGTGGAGTCTTTAACATGGGAAGGCTGGTACATAGGGATGTCCCTACACCTCGAGGACTGCAATGCATCAAGAAGGTAGCTTCACCATCACTTTCTTAGTGACAATTACTGATGGACAATAAATGCTGGCCCAGCTAATGACACCCACATCTTACAAATGAATAGGAAAGCTCCCATAGCTCCATAGTGGAATCATATTCTTTCTGCAAAGCAGTAACCAGAATTGTTTCCAATACTTTCACTATGGCCTAGCAGGTTTTCTCTCTAATGTCTAATTCTAGTACAACCTTCCTGACTTTATATTCAGTGCCCTGATTAATGAATAATATATTCCGTATATAAGCCCCAAACGATCTATCCTGCTGCTTGTGACTATGCAATACAAGCCCCTCTGTTACCTGACAATCTATGGCATCCTGTCATTTGCTGCACATCCTTGGTCCTGTTAGCTTTCCCCAAACCTCTCTGGCCTGAATTACATTTGACACATTTTTATCCATCTGATCAGCCCCTTGCTATCTTCCTGCACTCAACAACTTTCATTTTTATTATCAAATACTAGGCCAACTTTTATATCATCTTTAAAAATGTCCCCTGCAATTCACTGTAAATTACTGGTCACCAAGTAAAGCAAGGGATTTTGTGCTAATCTTCATTGGAAGCATCTTTCCAGACACAAATACACCGACTGACTCCTTCACTCCAGCCACTGAGCTCATTTTGGATCCAACTTGTGACTTAAACTTGATCCTTTGAGATTTTACATTTCTGATGTCATCAAAGCCTTACAAATATCTAGGTAGACTATATCAAATGAACCGAATAAAAAATGAGGTCTGCAGATGCTGGAGATCACAGCTGCAAATGTGTTGCTGGTCAAAGCACAGCAGGCCAGGCAGCATCTCAGGTATAGAGAATTCGACGTTTCGAGCATAAGCCCTTCATCAGGAATAATTATTCCTGATGAAGGGCTTATGCTCGAAACGTCGAATTCTCTATTCCTGAGATGCTGCCTGGCCTGCTGTGCTTTGACCAGCAACACATTTGCAGCTATATCAAATGAACCACCTCCTTAAAAAACAACTAAACACAATAGTCAAATATTATGTTTTGTTAACAAATCCATGTTAACTGTGTTTGATAAATCCACATTTTTCTGAGGATACCTTATACTGTGCTTCAAGATTTCTTTCTAATTAAATGTGTCTACCAACAAGGTTAACCAATTGAGTTGTAGTTAAAAACCAAAAGAACTGCAGATGCTGTAAATCAGAAACAAAAGCACAAATTTGTGGAAAAGCTCAGCAGATCTGGCAGCAGCTGTGCAGAGAAATCAGAGTTAAGGTTTTAGGTTGAGTGACCCTTCCTCCAAACTGATGTTAGCTAGAAAAATGTCATTTTTTTGCAGAAGATTGGGGGAGGGGAGGGGTAAGGAGTAAACCATAAGTGGGAACAGATTCCTCTGGATTTCCTCCAGGTGCTCCGGTTTCCTCCCACAGTCCAAAGATGTGCGGGCCAGGTGAATTGGCCTATGCTAAAATTGCCCATGGTGTTAGGTGCATTAGTAAGGGGTGAATGTAGGGGAATGGGTCTGGACGAGTTGCTCTTTAGAGGGTCGGTGTGGACTTGTTGGGCCGAAAGGCCTGTTTCTGCACTGTAGGGAATTTAATCTAATCTAATAATTATCAATGGGGATATTAGTGACTAACAATGTGTGTGTGTAATGGCAGACTCTGTGATAACAAGGCCTGGTGTATGGCAGTTGGGCTAAGGACATGGGCGAGTTCAAGCTCTAAATTTATTGAACTTGATATTGAGTCCAGAAGGCTGCAGGGTCCCCAAATTACTTGGCTGATCCCTTTCTCCATTTTAAACAACAATACAAAGTAACTAGTCCTGCAGTCTTCTGCCACCTCACCTCTACCCAGTGAGGATAGCAAGCAGCTGCTGTAGGTTCACTTGGTACTCTCAGTAGCCTGTGTTGAAAGGTGTGTTGCTCGAAAAGCCAGTCAGGCAGCATTCAAGGAGAAGGAGAGTCAATGTTTCTGGCTCCGTCCCCCACCTTTTCCTCTACTACATTGATGACTGTACTGGCATCACCTCGTGCTCCCATGAGGAGGTTGAACAATTCATCAATTTCACTAAAACTTTCCACCCTGACTTCAAGTTCACCTGGACCATCTCAGACACCTCCCTCCCCTTCCTGGACCAATCTCTATCTCCGGTAACCGACTCAACAAGGACTTTAAACCTACTGACTCCCACAGCTATCTGGATTACACCTCCTCCCACCCCAACCCTCTGTAAAAACACTATCCCTTACTCCCACTTCCTCCTCCTCCACCATATCTACTCCCAGGAAGCGCAATTCCACTCCAGCACATCCCAAATGGCCTCCTATTTCAAAGGCCTCAATTTCCCCTCCCACATGATCAATGATGTCCTCCAGTACATCTCCTCCACTTGCCACACCTCTGCCCTCAAACCCCATCCCTCCACCCGCAACAAACTAGAAATCCCCGGTCCTCACCTTCCACCCACCAGTCTCCGGATACAGCACATTATCCTCTGCCATTTCCGCCATCTACAGTCAGACCCCACCACTAGGGATATATTTCCCTCCCCACAACCATCAGTATTGCGCAGAGACTATTCCCTCTGCGACTCCCTTGTTAGATCCACGCCCACCCCCACCCACCCCCACCTTCCACTGCTGGCACCTTCCCTTGGCACTGCAAGAGGTGTAAAATGTCTGCTCACCCCTCCTCCCTCACTTCCATCCAAAGTTCCAAAGATCCTTCCATGTCCAGTAGAAATTTTCTTGAGCATCCAAACACTTCTCTACTGTGTTCATTGCTCCCGATGTGGTCTCCTCTACATTGGGGAGACAGGATGGCAACTCACAGAGTGTTTCAGGAAACAGCTCTGAGACACACGCACTAAATAATCCCACCACCCTGTGGCCGACCACTTCAACTCCCCCTCCCACTCTGCCCAAGCACACACAAGTCCTGAGTCTTCTCCACCACAAAATCCAAGCCATTTGAGGACTGAAGGAAGAACACCTCATCTTCCACCTCTGGACCCACCAGCCACACAGCATCAACATCGATTTCACGAGTTTCCTCATCTCCCTTCTCCCCACCTTATCCCAGATCCAACACTCCAACCTCAGCACCACCCTCTTGACCTGTCCCACCTGTCCATCCCCTTTCCCACCTATCCTCTCCACCCTCCCCTCCCCTCTGATCTATCACCATCATCCCCTGCCTTCATCTACCTATGGCCTTCCCAGCTACCACACCCCCACCCCCACCCTCCTATTTATCTCTCAGCCCCTCCCCCTCCCCACATTCCTGAGCTCCAGCCTCTGCAGTCCTCACTTGCTCTCAGTAGCCTAGCCTGGTAATGGTCAAACATGGTGAACCATTTGTTATTTGTCTTCTATGTTTATCACGTAAACAATCGTTCTCACTCAGCCTCCGCATCCACAGTGTTTGCATTACCACCTATTACTTGTTTAGGTTAACCTTTGCCCCTCTCCCGCAGTTACGTCTACATCTAACAAAATTCTGACCATGACCATGCTGATACTCCTGCCACCTGCCGTCTTCATTTCGCAAAATTGAGGAAAATATTCCCCTCCCATTGTTGAGCTGTGTTGGAAACAACACCATCCGCCAATGTAGTTTAAGAATTCTGTGCCCTCGATAACCTTTCACACTAATTCTAACTGAAACCTCCAATTAGCGGTTCATCGTTTCTGCACTCGGCAACGTTCAGCCTATGACACATTTCAGTTCTGGGGATCTGAAAAGTTAACTCTGATTTCTCTGCACAGATGCTGCCAGACCTGCTGAGTTTTTCCAGCAACTACTGTTTTTGCTTCGATTACACGTTTGCTTTTCTGTCTCCCTCTGACCGGGGATGTACGGTATATTCCCAGCCGTAAGTGCGTTCCATTCTTACTCAATATTGAGGACATTGTCCGACCTGATTGATTGTCTCTCCTAAGCACTCCCACTCTCATCTGCAACTATTTTTCAGCTGCCCATCTCTATCTGAAAACCCTGCACACCACAAATGTCCACTTGCTCTTCCTGCCCTCTTCTAAGCCACGTTTCAGCGGTAACTGTGATGTTATATTTGCAAGTATAAACTCACTTACCCTATTGATCAGACTCCCAACATTCAAGTGTGCTTCCAAATAAACCTGTTGGACTATAACCTGGCGTTGCCTGATTTTTAACTTTGTCCACCCTCGGCACCTCCAAGTCATTAGTCACTGAACAATTCCCCCGCGGTCTATTTCCCAGTGTTGGTTCTCTCGCATTCACTCGCCAAATGCAGAAAGAAATTCCTGTCCCATTTCTTTTAAAAAAAGGTTTTCAACAGGGAGCAAGCTCACTCCATCGCAGTAATTTTGAACACATTGAAACTTACCTGAAACAGACATAAAACACAGCAAGCCAGGATACTTGGTCTCAGCATTTTGTCCTAAAAACTTCCTCCTTTTTTTCCAATTGTGTGTGAAAAAGTGATCTGGAAGGGATGTTTGATTTTCTTTGAGTTAACAGTAGGTTCCTGCCCGAAACGGTGGCTTTTGCTTTGCTTGTTGCAAATACGTTAGCGATCAGGCGCAGGAGCGATTTATACAGAGCCCGGGCTCCTTCCCCCACCCGCCTTTAGGCGGTATTTTCCGAGGGGCTTTCCAACCGCAGTCTCATTCACCTAAACCTTGCGTTACTTTGTTTTGCTTTTGGGTTTGTGTGGTGCTGCTAACAATACCGTTATTCCCATCTCATTACATCAGCTCTGCTTCAGTATCTGCCGGTAAACTCAGATAATATCAAATCATTCATTGTTTGCAATCGTGAAGCCAACAGCGTCCGATTTCCTCCTGTTCATTTCCTTCTAACAAAATAATGTCGTTTTCAAGTTATTGCCCTGACGGTTTAAAGGAATGGAAATCTTGCACAGAGTGGTTCAAAGGTGTTTTGTTCCCCCCTCCCCGGTTTAATATCTCAGATTGTGGGCTGGGTCTGTCTCCTTAAACTGAATCCTTCCTGTTACACAGAAGCGTTAAGGAGAGCTGACCAAGCTCCTGGTGACTTCACATTCGAATTGTTCAGCATAAAGAAAGTTCCAGCCAGAGTCCAAAGCGTCCGGGTTAAGAGTCAAGACAACCGTGGGTGGTCCTTGGAAAGGTCGAAATCACTTCCTTGCCCCTCTACACATACACAACAATATAAAACTAAAAATAATAAAGCCAACAGATTTAGCGGCAGTGACCTCAATGCCTTACCACAAAAGAAATCCCCATGATCTCAGACTGAGGTTTGAGGTGAAACTGGAGCGTCCTGAGATTGGGCATAGCAGGTGAGGGAATTCTGTGTGATGGAGGTTCGAGTTTTACTCCACTTTTACCAGTAATCCAAACGATTTCCCAACCCCACATCACATAAGATCGTAAGAAATAGGAGCAGGATTAGGCCACCTCACCTCTCCAGCCTGCTCCGTCATTCAATAAGATCATGGTTGAACTTTTTGTGGACTCAGGTCCAACAGCTCGCCCCTCATCATCATCCTTCATTCCTTTACTGTTTGAAAGTGTATCTTTGCCTTAAAAACATTCAACGAGGTAGCCTCAACTGCTTCACTGAGCAGGGAATTTCACAGATTAACAACCATTTGGGTGAACAAGTTCCTCCTCAACTCAATCCTAAACCTGCTCCTTATCATTTTGAGGCTATGCCCCTAGTTCTTGTTTCACCGGCCAGTGGAAATAACCTCCCTGCTTCCATTTTGTCTATTCCTTCATAATTTTATATGGCTCTATAAAATCGCCTCACATTCTTCTAAATTCCAATTCCAGTCTAATCAATTTCTCCTCATAAGCCAACCCTTTCAATTCTGGGATTAACCTAATGAACCTCCTCTGTACCCCTTTCCAGTGCCAGATCATCTTTTCTCAAGTAAGGAGACCAAACCTGTACACAGTACTCCAGGATTAGCCTCACCAGCACCATATATTGTTGTAGAATAACCTTAATTTTAAACTCCATCCCTCTAGCAATGAAGGACAATATACAATTTGCCTTCTTAATTATCTGCTACACCTGCAAATCAACTTTTTGTGATTCATGCACAAGAACACTCGTGTCTTTGTACAGCAGTATGCTGTGATTTTTCACCATTTAAATAACAGTCTATTTTGCTGTTATTTCTACCAAAATGGATGACCTCACATCTACCAACATTGTACTCCATCTGCCAGACCATTGCCCACTCACTTAACCTATCTATATCCTTCTGCAGACTTTAAGTCTCATCTATGGGTCAATCTCATTTAGCTGTTGCTACTTCACAAAACAGTGAAATGTCACCTGCCATTTTTGTATCTTTTCTTAAGCACTTGGATTACCAGTGGCCGAGAGTCTGATACCTAAACATTCTGTTTCCTGGAGGTGTAATGATGTTATTTGTCTCTGTACTAACGTTTTACACCAAGTGAAGAAAGTTTTTGGTCTGGGTAAATACCCTGTAGGATAATAAGAAAAATCCTGTTTCTGGCCACAATGTACATTTTTCCCAAACAAATTTACCATGTCATAATACAATCACATCTACAAACGGTTTCCATTAAAAAGATCTTGGCATTTAAACCTGATGATAAATGAATGTAAAATTATAGTTTATAAATTCATGTAAGCGGAACTGATTTCTGCTCCAGTTTACCACTGACTGCAAATCAGCTTTGGTTTCTATAAATTTTACCTCACAACTTTTTACTAATAGAACACAGAACAGTACAGCACAGTACAGGCCCTCGGCTCTCGATGTTGTGCCGACCTTTTATCCTACTCTAAGATCAGACTAACCTACATACCCTTCATTGTACTATCTTCCACAGGCCTATCCAAGAGTTGCTTAAATGTCCCTAATGCCTCTGACTCTACTACCACTGCGGGCATTGCATTCCATGCACCCACGACTCTCTGTGTAAAGAACCTACCTCTGACATCTCCCCTAAACCCTTACCCAATCACCTTAAAATTATGCCCACTCATGATAGACATGCCCGCCATGGGAAAATGGCCCTGGCTATCCACTCTATCTATGCCTCTCATCATCTTGACTAAGGAAGCTCGGAGGGAGGATCACCAGACCTGAAACATTAACTTTGATACCTCTTCACAGACGCTGCCAGATTGCTGTGCTTTTCCAGCAACCTCTGTTTTTGTTTCTGATTTAAAGCATCTGCAACTCTTTCAGTTTTTATTCAAGCATACCAGTTGCTTCTGGAGTCTGGTGTCAGTGACAATACTGAATGTCCAGAATATGGCTTATATAACAATCAATTTTAACATGGCATAACGCTCATAAACATCAAGACTTCAACAAATACTTACATGTGGTACATATCATGGGTCTACAAACACACTTCACCTTGTGACATTTGGTCATACTTATGTGTGAACATTTGTCAAGCACATTGGCCTACTCCAGTTCCTGTTTATTTTGGATTGTCAGTTTCTATACTAACAGCTATTCTGTTTTATACTTGTGGCTCATCTTTAACCAGAAATAGAACAATGGATAAGATGTTGAGAGAAAGAATTGTGATAGGTTTAAAGTACCAGCTTAAGGTCTGGGTTTAGTAAATATATACATAAAATTTCAGGCAAAATTGTAATATTGTACTGAAATAAAATCTGAGAAGACTGGGAAACCGCAGCGAATCTGGAAAGAGAAACAGAGTTAACATTTCAGATCGTGACCCTGCATCAAGCACAGTTCAGTAAACATTATTGAGTTAGGTATTTTCGATTATGAGATTGTATTTTGAAAGTTAAATCGGATGGACAGACCACAAATTGTCACAACCCAGTCCAATTCACAAACAATGACGTGAGGAAACGTTTCCCAATTAGGCTGTCAAAAATTCCACTTCTTTTATCCGCTGCAATTTACGGGAATACATATAATCCGCGTTAATTCCAAGGGTTTTGTTTTACCGGATCGCTGGAAAATCCCTTCCGTACATACTCCAGGTGGAAATATTGAGCAATGACTCCTGCTATGAGCTGGGATTGCGAGTTGAACTACAACTCCCATAGTGCACTGTGCTCCACCCGCGAGGAGAGCGCCTGCGCGTTATGTGCTGCTGGAATTTGTAGTCTCACGCGGCGCCGAAAGATGGAGAACTACAATTCCCGGGAGGCGCGGCGAACTGCTGCGCATGCGTGCTGGGCCCATACTAACCTGAAACGGCCGCCATCTTTCGGCTAGCGGGGATAGCGGGGAGACTGTTGTCGGTTCGCGCTTTGGGTGATGGTGAGTGTCGGAGGCTGACAGCAATTCCAGGCGGCGGCCGTGCGTCTGTTAATTCCTTAGCGTGCGGCCCGAGCGCAGTCTGGGGGCAAAGAGCGCGCCGAAAACTGGATCCGATTGTGTTTGGGGACGGAGCGAGGATGAAAGCTGACCTCCCCCCTCCCCCTCCCTCAGTGACAGGTGCACAGGCAGACCTCAGATGCAGGGGGTCTCCATTCCCCATGGAAGGGGGAGCGAGGGAGGCACTTACGATGGTGGGGGATGAAAATAGGGGAATAGGAGGGAGTGGAGAGGGTGAGGAGAATGAGTCGGGAGGGATGAGAGGAGTGGAGGGAGCTAGGAGGAGGAGGAGGAATGAAGGGGAGGAGGAGGAATGAAGGGGATAAGGGAGGAAAGGTCCTCCTGGGGGTGATGACAGGAGGAGGAGGAGAGAGCCTTCACCTAGGAGGGCTATGTGCAGATCCCTACCTGCAGAAGTGGGAAGACACACTGTGTACCTGGTGGGAGGAGGAGGAGGAGCAGGGGTTGAAGGAGGACCAACATCTCTGTACAGCGGAGGAGAATGGGATGTGGAGGAGATGGCAGTCACCTGTGGTTAGGAGCTGTCACATGAGCCAGCAGAGATGGTTAGGGGGAGAAGAAAGGGTGCTCGGGTGTGTTGGAAGGTGGCTTCAGGGGCCTTCTCTAGAATTGAGGAAAAAGGATGTGATATGTAGATGGGGCACTACATTATCAGCGGCGTGAGGCATGTTGTTGGTGGTGGGACTCTGAACTGGCCAGGAAAGGTGGGCTTTTGGCATATCCATCTCTGGGTAATAGAGGAGGCCTTTTGATGTGCTAGTGTAGGCCTGAGAGGTGCAGGAAGGTTTTCAGCTGGGCCAATATGGGGTGTGCCCTTCCTCTGAGCGGAATGCAGCTTGGATAGTGACATTTCTTTATCCATGAGGTACAATATGCAAGGGTGGGCTGGGTTGTACATGAATGTAATATTCTGTATATTCACAAATGATGTTGTTCAGTAATCAGTGTTCAATTTGCGTATAGTTGTAAGAAAAAGTGGAAATTGCCAGTGGATTCAGTTTTGTATGGTGAGAATGAGACAGCCCTTCAATGCTCCAAACGTTCAAGGGTCATGTTAGATGCCTGCAAGTAAAGAATTTGACTGTGTAGGAATATGGGCTGATTGATATTATGTCATTTGGTTCCAGCTGCATGTGTTGTATAGACCTAGAACAAACCCCACATTCACAGGGATATATGTGCTTCAGGTTTTTCCTTTGTCTCATTTGTACTCTTTATATGCAACTTAAAAAGTGATTTTTCTGTTTTCACACTCTTGTTTGATAATTAGCCAGTCAAGTATCATCTGCAGCAAAGAAGGTGTTGACACTGCAGATGATTTGCTGTGTTCAGTTAAAAACAAAATCTGCAAAGTAACAAAACTTGCATACTCCAACTTCTATATATACTTAGTAGGATAATCAAAGCATTGTTACCAAGATGTGCATGTAAAATGGTGTAATGTCAGATACCTCAGTGTATAAACAGTATACAGTCTACTGAACAATAAAGTACTGTATCTGTTCCAAGTATCTTTAATTCTGCATACTGTTATGTAGTTTCATTTCTGAAAAGAATGTTCAGAATGGGGTCACGGGATCCTGGAGTGTCTGCTGTGTACAGTATGTGAAATTGTGAGACTTTTTGACAATCGCAACCTTTCTGAAGTTTATAGTTTTGATCCGAGGAAGAGCATTAGAAGGATGTGATTGTTTATTAACATTTAGTTCCTTAGTAAACACAATGCTAATTTTTTTTTGAAAAAGCCAGGATATTTGAATGGGTCCTTAGGGTAAAATTCCCTGAACTGAAGAACAATGCTCTAATAGGTTTACATTTTCCTGTGCTACTAAACTGACAGGTGTATTGTGGAAGAAATTATTTTCCTTGCACAGTGTTTAGGAACCTGGGGTGTGTACTTATTTCATTCCTCAGGGAAGATTGCTCTGAAATATGTCTTGAATACCAATATGCTTCTAACCCAGGTGCTTTCATCTTTTTTAAGAACAATTGAAATGAGAGGCAGTGAGATAATGAACAGCTGCAACCACCCCTGCAAGTTGTTGTCTAGAAAAATGAAAAATAGCTGATGGTGACCAAGGATCAACAGCGTTTGGCTGTCAAGCCTGTGGACATTTTACATGCCTTACAACTGGCAAGAATGCTGAATTGCTTGATATGAAAACATTTTTCTTAAATCCTAGGTAGTGCAATTATGTTATTTCCGATCCTATAAAGTGATGCCAATTAGTCGGAGCTGGATTGCACTGCAGGTTTATATTTGTTTTCAGCTTGATAATCTGCATTCGAGTCTATATAAATGTCCTGTCTATTGATGTTGAGAGGTCTATGTCAAAATGAGTTGCAATCTTTATATTGCTGAGGCTAAACGCCAGCTCGCGGACACCTCCTCCTGCTGCCCTTTGACCATGACCCCACCTCCCACCACCAAACCATCATTTCCCAGACCATCCATAACCTCATCACCTCAGGGGATCTCCCATCCACCGCCTCCAACCTCATAGTCCTACAACCCCGCACTGCCCGTTTCTACCTCCTGCCCAAAATCCACAAACCTGACTGCCCCGGCTGACCCATTGTCCCAGCCTGCTCCTGCCCCACCGAACTCCTTTCTGCATACCTTGACACGGTCCTGTCCCCCTTAGTCCAAGAACTCCCCACCTACATTTGGGACACCACCCACACCCTCCACCTCCTCCATGATTTTCGCTTCCCCGGCCCCCAATGCCTTATCTTCACCATGAGCATCCAATTCCTATGCACCTCCATCCCCCATCACGAAGGCCTCAAAGCCCTCCGATTCTTCCTTTCCCGCCGAAACAACCAGTACCCTTCCACTGTCACCCTCCTTCGACTGACTGAACTGGTCCTCACCCTGAACAACTTCTCTTTCCAATCCTCCCACTTCCTCCAAACCAAAGGAGTAGCCATGGGCAATTGCATGGGCCCCAGCTATGCCTTTCTCTTCATTGGATATGTGGAACAGTCCATCTTCCGCAGCTACACTGGTACCACCCCCACCTTTTCCTCCGCTACATCGATGACTGCATCAGCGCTATCTCGTGCTCCCACGAGGAGGTTGAAAAGTTCATCCACTTTACTAACACTTTCCACCCCGACCTCAAATTTACCTGGACCATCTCAGACTCCTCCCTCCCCTTCCTAGACACCTCCATTTCTATCTCGGACGACCGACTCAACACGGACGTTTACTATAAACCGACTGACTCCCACAGCGACCTAGATTACACCTCCTCCCACCCTGCCCCCTGTAAAAACGCTATCCCATATTCCCAATTCCTTCGCCTTCACCGCATCTGCTCCCAGGAGGACTAATTCCAATACCGAACAACCCAGATGGCCTCCTTCTTCAAAGACCGCAATTTCCCCTCAGACGTGGTTGACAATGCTCTCCACCGCATCTCCTCCACTTGTTGCTCCTCCGCCCTTGAACTCCGCTCCTCCAATCACCACCAAGACAGAACCCCACTGGTCCTCACCTTCCACCCCACCACCCTCCAGATACATCGTATCATCCTTTGTCATTTCTGCCACCTCCAAACAGACTCCACCACCAAGGATATATGTCCCTCCCCTCCCCGATCAGCGTTCCGGAAAGACCACTCCCTCCGCAACTCCCTCGTCAGATCCACCCCCCAGCCCCAACCCAACCTCCACTCCCAGCACCTTCCCCTGCAACCGCAAGAAATGCAAAACTTGCGTCCACACCTCCCCCAAGGGATCCTTCCATATCCGTCAGAAATTCACCTGCACCTTTTTACTGCACATCATTTACTTCATCCGCCTCACCCGATGTGGCCTCCTATACATTGGGGAGACAGGCCGCCTACTTGCGGAACATTTCAGAGAACACCTCTTGGACACCCGTACCAACCCAACCGTCCCGTGGCTGAACACTTTAACTCCCCCTCCCACTCCACCAAGGACATGCAGGTCCTAGGCCGCCTCCATCGCCAGACCATGGCAACATGACGCCTGGAGGAAGAGTGCCTCATCTTCTACCTAGGAACCCTCCAACCACGAGGGATGAATGCAGATTTCTCCAGCTTTCTCATTTCCCCTTCTCCACCCCCCCCCCACCTTTTCTCAGTCCCAACCCTCAGACTCAGCATCGCCTTCTTGACCTGCAATCTTCTTCCTGACCTCTCCGCCCCCACCCCCTCTCCAGCCTATCACCCTCACCTTAACCTCCTTCCACTTATCGTATTCCCACCGCCCCACCCCCAAGTCCCTCCTCCCTACCTTTTATCTTATCTTGCTTGGCACACCCTCCTCATTCCTGAAGAAGGGCTTATGCCCGAAACGTCGATTCTCCTGTTCCTTTGATGCTGCCTGACCTGCTGCGCTTTTCCAGCGACACATTTTTAAGCTCTGATCTCCAGCATCTGCAGTCACCTCTTTTTCTGATTGAAAACATTGCCTCAACTGTGATGCATGTATTTTGTGAATGATTGATGTTGGCTGGGAAATGGGATGTTGCATTTTCATTTTCTCAAAATCCAACAAAAAAGATGCTGAAGGAATGATTCTGTGGATTAGAATGATCCCTTTTTGCATGTCTGGCCTTTTATGTACCTCCCCATTTCCCTCACCTAACCATTGCCTGTACTTGCAGATTTCCAGGAGTAAAAAATGAGGTCTGCAGATGCTGGAGATCACAGCTGCAAATGTGTTGCTGGTCAAAGCACAGCAGGTTAGGCAGCATCTCAGGAATAGAGAATTCGACGTTTCGAGCATAAGCCCTTCATCAGGAATAAGAGAGAGAGAGCCAAGCAGGCTGAGATAAAAGGTAGGGAGGAGGGACTGGGGGAGGGGCGATGGAGGTGGGATAGGTGGAAGGAGGTCAAGGTGAGGGTGATAGGCCGGAGTGGGGTGGGGGCGGAGAGGTCAGGAAGAGGATTGCAGGTTAGGAGGGCGGTGCTGAGTTGAGGGAACCGACTGAGACAAGGTGGGGGGAGGGGAAATGAGGAAGCTGGAGAAATCTGAATTCATACCTTGTGGTTGGAGGGTTCCCAGGCGGAAGATGAGGCGCTCCTCCTCCAGCCGTCGTGTAGTTGTGTTCTGCCGGTGGAGGAGTCCAAGGACCTGCATGTCCTCAGTGGAGTGGGAGGGAGAGTTAAAGTGTTGAGCCATGGGGTGATTGGGTTGGTTGGTTCGGGCGGCCCAGAGGTGTTCTCTGAAGCGTTCCGCAAGTAAGCGGCCTGTCTCCCCAATATAGAGGAGGCCACATCGGGTGCAGCGGATGCAATAGATGATGTGTGTGGAGGTACAGGTGAACTTGTGGCGGATATGGAAGGATCCCTTGGGGCCTTGGAGGGAAGTGAGTGTGGAGGTGTGGGCGCAAGTTTTACATTTCCTGCGGTTGCAGGGGAAGGTGCCGGGGGTGGAGGTTGGGTTGGTGGGGGGTGTGGATCTGACAAGGGAGTCACGAAGGGAGTGGTCCTTGCGGAACGCTGATAGGGGAGGGGAGGGAAATATATCCTTGGTGGTGGGGTCAGTTTGGAGGTGGCGGAAATGGCGGCGGATGATAAGTTGTATGCGCAGGTTGGTGGGGTGGTAGGTGAGAACCAGTGGGGTTCTGTCTTGGTGGCGGTTGGAGGAGCGGGGCTCAAGGGCGGAGGAGCGGGAAGTGGAGGAGATGCGGTGGAGGGCATCGTCGATCACGTCTGGGGGGAATCTGCGGTCCTTGAAGAAGGAGGCCATCTGGGCTGTGCGGTGTTGGAATTGGTCCTCCTGGGAGCAGATGCGGCGGAGACGAAGGAATTGGGAATATGGGATGGCGTTTTTACAGGGGGCAGGGTGGGAGGAGGTGTAGTCCAGGTAGCTGTGGGAGTCAGTCGGTTTATAATAGATGTCTGTGTTGAGTCGGTCGCCCGAGATAGAAATGGAAAGGTCTAGGAAGGGGAGGGAGGAGTCTGAGACAGTCCAGGTGAATTTCAGGTCGGGATGGAAGGTGTTAGTAAAGTTGATGAACTGTTCAACCTCCTCGTGGGAGCACGAGGCAGCGCCGATACAGTCATCGATGTAGCGGAGGAAAAGGTGGGGGGTGGTGCCAGTGTAGTTGCGGAAGATGGACTGTTCCACATATCCTACGAAGAGGCAGGCATAGCTGGGGCCCATGCGAGTGCCCATGGCAGCTCCTTTAGTTTGGAGGAAGTGGGAGGATTGAAAAGAGAAGTTATTCAGGGTGAGGACCAGTTCAGTCAGTCGAAGGAGGGTGTCAGTGGAAGGGTACTGGTTGGTGCGGCGGGAAAGGAAGAAGCGGAGGGCTTTGAGTCCTTCGTGATGGGGGATGGAGGTGTACAGGGGCTGGATGTCCATAGTGAAAATAAGGCATTGGGGACCGGGGAAGCGAAAATCCTGGAGGAGGTGGAGGGCGTGGGTGGTGTCCCGAACGTAGGTGGGGAGTTCTTGGACTAAAGGGGACAGGACCGTGTCGAGGTATTGGGAGATGAGTTCGGTGGGGCAGGAGCAGGCTGAGACAATGGGTCGGCCGGGGCAGGCAGGTTTGTGGATTTTGGGCAGGAGGTAGAAACGGGCGGTGCGGGGTTGTGGGACTATGAGGTTGGAGGCGGTGGATGGGAGATCCCCTGAGGTGATGAGGTCCTGGATGGTCTGGGAGATAATGGTTTGGTGGTGGGAGGTGGGGTCGTGGTCAAGGGGGCGATAAGAGGAGGCGTCCGCGAGCTGGCGTTTGGCTTCAGCGGTGTACAGGTCAGTGCGCCAAACTACCACCGCGACTCCCTTGTCTGCGGGTTTGATGGTGAGGTTGGGATTGGAGCGGAGGGAGTGGAGGGCTGCACGTTCTGAGGGTGAGAGGTTGGAGTGGGTGAGAGGGGTGGACAGGTTGAGTCGGTTGATGTCACGGCGGCAGTTGGCTATAAAGAGGTCGAGGGCGGGTAGGAGGCCAGCACGGGGTGACCCAAATTTGTGAATTCCTGTTTTTAATGTGCATCAGCATTCGATAAAACCCACTTCTACTGAGCTCATGATGCTAATGTCATTTATTGCTCAGTGCCAATTTTTGTTTGGTTACATTTCTGGGAAGCACCTTGGGTTGTCTAGTTAATGTTGGTGATGTCTAACTGTGCTGTACTTTTACAATAATTTACAGTTGGATTTTAGTTCAGTTAAGGAGGTGCTGAACTAGGATTAATACATTTTTGAGCAATAAAATGTTTAGAACTTTTAGGGCATAATTATATTGTGAAAATGCATTGATTTAGCAAGCATCACAGCAACTTCACCATGAATTTTTTTTTCACTGAAGCAATGAGTGGAGACGTGGTGGTATGTGGGGAAACAAAATCAAGAATGCTGCTGAGAGAATAGGGTACTAGAAATTCCACTGAAGAGTACAGTCGAAAAAGGAAGTCTCCTGGGCATTCCCCACTTCTGCAAGCTTTAAGGCCACATATTAGATTACCGTTACTATCTGAGCTTTGAAGTACGAAATGAAAATTTATTCTTAACCAGTACTGAATTGCAGATTTTTTTGCTTAGCTAATTCTTTCTGTCTCACTGCCCCGGCTGCGGTAAGAGTATGGTTCTATTAGTAAGTCCTGAGGACTTTCTCAGGCTGTGAGAGCTTATAGACTTTTTTCAGTCAACTTTTTAAAATTTTGTCCTTAGTGTTTGATTGAAGTGCTGTATAGCCATAACCTGCTATTGCTGTATGGCCCCATAACTAGTGTGCGCAAAAGCAAAGCTGCAATTGCTAGAAATCTGAATGCAAAGAAGGAATTGTTCAGCTGCTGGAGTAGCATATGAGGAGAGAGAAACTTCAAGACCTGTAACCTATCATCAGAACTAACACAATTTGGGGATGTGATAGGATTAAGGTGAAAAGTGAGAAAAATAAAAGAAGGATGGAGAGCAGATTAATTAATTAAAATGCAAGTGCAAGAGGATTGGAAATGGGACAAGGACAAAAGTAGAAAAGTGCCTCAGAGAGTGTGATCCGCAGGATCCTGAATATCTGACGTCTGAAAGTGACGACAAGAAAACGAAACTGACAAAATCAAATGAAACCAGTGGGTGGGGAAGAAGTATGGGGAAGAGTTATGATCTAAAATTGTTAAACTTGATATTGAGTCCTGAAGGCTGGTATGGTATTCAGTCAAAAGATATGATGCTGTTCCTCAAGCATGCATTGAGCTTTATTGGAATACTTTATGAAGCCAAAGATATAAATTGACCCCACATACTGAACCCTCCCTCAGGATATGGTGCTCCACAATTTGAGTCATCTTGGTGAAGTTCCCAATGTACCCTTCAAAATGGTTTGGAGGAATTGCCAAATGGGTTGTCGTTGCGAACATTTGTCCACCACTCCAGTCGGCCTCGATGTAGCGCTCTATCTTCTGGTGGCAGGGATCTGCTGTGCAGGGCCCTCTTAAGAGGGTCCTCCTTTCATTGGAGATAAGGCTTTGAGAGAGTCGCACAAATTTGTCCCACATAATAAAAGGTTAAGTAGGTTCACTAGTTGTCGGGTCACATTTGGTTTTTATGGTTTGAAGAAAGCTGTTTCATGTTTCTGTTGAATTCTCTTGTTTGCAGCCCCCGTTTGTTTTTTTTTGCAGCCCATTGTTCGTTTCCTAAAGGGGCTGGTTTAAAAAAATTTTAAGACCATAAGACATAGGAGTGGAAGTAAGGCCATTCGGCCCATCGAGTCCACTCCGCCATTCAGTCATGGCTGATGGGCATTTCAACTCCACTTACTCGCATTCTCCCCGTAGCCCTTAATTCCTTGTGACATCAAGAATTTATCAATCTCTGCCTTGAAGACATTTAGCGTCCCGGCCTCCACTGCACTCTGCAGCAATGAATTCCACAGGCCCACCACTCTCTGGCTGAAGAAATGTCTCCGCATTTCTGTTCTGAATTGACCCCCTCTAATTCTAACGCTGTGTCCACGGGTCCTAGTCTCCTCGCCGAACGGAAACAATTTCCTAGCGTCCACCCTTTCCGAGCCATATTTTAGCTTGTAGGTTTCTATTAGATCTCCCCTTAATCTTCTAAATTCCAATGAATACAATCCCAGGATCCTCAGCTGTTCCTCGTATGTTAGACCTGCCATTTCAGGGATCATCTGTGTGAATCTCCACTGGACATGTTCCAGTGGCAGTATGTCCTTCCTGAGGTGTGGGCACCAAAACTGGACGCAGTACTCCAAATGGGCCTAACCAGAGCTTTATAAAGTCTCAGTAGCACAACGGTGTTTTTATATTCCAACCCTCTTGAGATAAATGACAACATTGCATTCGCTTTCTTAATCATGGACTCAACCTGCATGTTTACCTTTAGAGAATTCTGTTTACCTTTAGTGAATCCTGGCAGCAGGTTATGGAAGGGGTAGCAGTGAGAATTGCCATACTTCCATAATAATGTCCACATTTGGATATCCATTGCAAAGGAAAATTGATGTCCACTATTGGAATATTGTGTGCATTTCTGTTCTCCCTCCTATTGAAAGGGTGTTGTGAAACTTAAAAAGGTTCAGAAAAAGTTTTCAAGAATGTTGCCAGGGTTGGAGGGTTTGGGCTATAGAAAGAGGCTGAATAGGTTGGGGCTGGTTTCCCTGATGTTTTCAGCATTGTAAACTGAGCAGTGACGTTAGAGGTTTATAAAACCATCAGGGGCATGGATACGGTAAGTAGACAAGGTCTGCAAAAAGACCTTGGCTATTCACCATTTCCTCGTGATTTTATGAATCTCTGCAAGGTCACCTCACAGCCTTCAATGCTTCAGAGAAAACAGCCCCAGTTTTTTTTCCTTGGTTGGGGAATCGCAGACTAGAGGGTATCAGTTTAAGGTTGGAGTAGAAAGAATCTTTCCCATAGCACAGAGACAGAATTGAATGCAGTATTCCAAAAGTGGCCGAACCCATGTTCTGTACAGCAGCGATATGACCACCTAACTGTTATACTCAATGCATCGACTAATAAAGTCAAACGTACCAAACACCCACTTCACTTCCCCTGTCTACCTGCAACTCTACTTTCAAGGAACTATGAACCTACTTCCAATGTCTCTTTGTTCTGCAACACTTCCCAGGACTTGACCATTAAGTGTATAAGTACCACCCTGATTTGCCTTACCAAAGTGCAAACCTCGCACTTATCTAAATTAAATCCATCTGCCACTCCTCGGCCCATTTTCCCATCTATTCAAGATTCTGTTGCACTCTGAGGTAACTTTATTTGCTGTTCACTGCAACACCAATTTTGGTGTAATCTGCAAATTTACTAATCATGCCTCTTCTATTCACATCCAAATCATTTATATAAGTGACAAAAAGCACACCGCTGGTCACAGGCCTCTAGTCCAAAAAGCAACCCTCCACTGCCACCCTATGTCTCTTATTTATTCTTGAGCCAATTTCGTATCCAATTGGCTAGCTTTTCATGTGATCTAATCTTGCTAACCAGTCTACCAGGTGGAACCTTGTCGCACAGCTTGCAGAAGTCTTTATAAATAACATTCACCAATCTGTCTTCGGTCATGTTCACTACTTCTAAAAACTTAGTGAAACATGATTTCCCATGCACAAAGCCATGTTGACTATCCCAAGTCAGTCCTTGCTTTCCCAAATACATGTAAATCCTGTCCCTCAGAATCCCCTCTGACACCTTGCCCACCACTGACATCAGGCTCACCTGTCTATAGTTTCCTGAATTTTCTTACCACCTTTCTTAAATAATAGCACCACATTAGCCAACCTCCAGTCTTCTGGCATCTCACCTGTGGCTATCGATGATACAAGTATCTCAGCGAGGGACCCAGCAATCTCTTACCTAGTTTCCAAAAAAGTGGGTGGCACGGTGGCACATTAGTTAGCACTGTTGCCTCACAGTGCCAGAGACCCGGGTTCAATTCCCACCTCGGGCAACTGTCTGTGTGGAGTTTGCACATTCTCCCCGTGTCTGCATGGGTTTCCTCCGGGTGCTCCGGTTTCCTCCCACAGTCCAAAGATGTGCTGGTTAGGTGAATTGGCCACGATAAATTGCCCGTAGTGTTAGGTGAAGGGTAAATGTAGGGGAATGGGTCTGGATGGGTTGCTCTTCGGAGGGTCAGTGTGGATATGTTGGGCCGAAGGGCCTGTTTCCACACTTAAGTAATCTAATTTAATAATTTCTGGTGTATACCCAATCAGGTCCTGGGGATTTATCTACTTTTATGCTTTTTAAGACATCCAGCACCACCACTTCTATAATATGGATATTTTTCAAGATATCGCTGGTTATTTTTGCAAGTTCTCTATCTTCTGTATCCTTCTCCACAGTAAGTACTGACGTTTAGTTTCTCACTCATCTTCTGTGGTTCCATACATAAATAGCCTTGCTGATCTTTAAGGGGTCTTACTCTCTCCTAGTTCTCTTGTGACCCTAAAATGTTTGTCGAATCTCTTTGGATTCTCCTTAATTTTACTTGCCAAACTATCTCCTGTCCCCCTTATGCCCTCCTGAGCTCCTTTTTGAGTATAATCCTACTGCCCTTTTACTCTTCCAGGGATTCACTCAAACCTAGCTCTTTATATCTGATGTATGCCACCTCATTTTTCTTGATCAGAGCCTCAATTTCTCTACTCATCTTGCATTTCCCACACCTGACAACCTTGCCCTTCGCAGTAACAGATGCCATATTTGTGTTGGTTTCTGCTGAGTAGTCTGGTTTCCTTCCTCAGCCCAAAGACACGAAAGTTTGTTGAATTGACCATGCTACATTGTCCAGTGATGTGCAGGCTGGGTGGGTTAGCCATGATAAATGTGAGGTTACAAGAAATGGGTGGGGCGTAGCTTGGTGAGATGCTGTTTGTCCAGTTGGTGCAGATCTGACAGGCAGAATGGCCTCTTTCTGCATTGTAGGGATCCAAGGTTCTATGGAGATAGATGGAATTTCAAGATCTGGACTCTGAAAGTGTCCACTTGCATTATTGTGTGGCTATGTTCATACTGCTGTTCCTATGAAAAAATGAGTGTTCACAAAAATAGCACTTTAACCCTGGGGTAATAACAATTATTTGGAACAAGTACCAGCAGCTTGATGAGCAAAGTAGTAAGTTGAGGCAGGAGGTACCTCTTTGCCCAAGCTCTTAGCCTTTATGTGACATTCAAAGAAAGAGGAAGCTAACTAAGGCTGAAGGAGTCACTGGATGTGGATCATAGAATGTTTTCAAGAGTTTCTTGTTGCACCATTGTGGAAATAGCAGGAGGGTGGGTCATGTCAGAAATGGTATTGTGTCATGACATTTTTAAGCAACTCGCGTAAGCTGCATTGCTTAGAGAAATCTATCCAATTATCTTGCCAGTTGTACTGTTGTGTATCTTAGCAATGGGTGTTCTTGTTTCATATCATATGTTTAAATTACATCAGCTTTTTCCCTCAGTGCTTCACTTTATTATCCAATGATGGCAATGCAATACTGTTAAAATTTGTACTCATTATTACATTGCAAGATATACAGTGACTGTATAGTGACTGCAGTATTGTTCAATCAAAGGACAATATTATACTGTCAACAGCTGTCTGAAGTCACAAGTGTGAAGTGGATGATCCATCTCAACCTTCTCATTAAGGCTAGCCTTCAACCATTTCAATTCATTTTAGGATAACTTGATATGACTGCAGCATACTGCAAGACTACACACTCTGTTAAACATTCTGACAATAGTTTTGATGACATGTGCTCCAGAATTTGCTGCACCCAAGCTGAGCTATTCCCACACAGCTACAACACTGGCATCTGCCCAACAATGTGGGAAAATTTTGCAGGGTTGTTCAGTGCACAAAATGGACAAATCCAACCCGGTCAGTTACTGCCTATGAGTCTATCCTGAATCATCCCTGAAGCAATGGAAGGTGTCATCAGCAGTAATATTAAGCAGCACTTCTTTAGCAATAAAATTCACACAGTCGTCAGTTTATGGTTCTACCAGAAAAACTGAAGCTCTTGATCTCATTAAAGCCTTGGTTCAAGCATGGATAGAAAATCTGAATTCCAGCAGTGAGAATGACTGCTCTTGACCTTAATACTGCATTTCTGTATTTTACCGTAATACTGCATTTATTGCTGGATAGGCAATAAATCATAAGAGTCCTTTCAAAATTCGAGTCAATGGGAATCGGGGGAAACTCTATTTTGATGAAGTCACACGTGGCGTAAAGGAAAATGGTTGAGTTTATTGGAGATGAGCACCTCTGCTCGAGGATAATCTGTAGGGTTCCTCAGCATCCTAGGTCCTGTCATCTTGAGCTACTTCATCAATGATCATGTCTCTGTTGTGAGGTCAGAAGTGTGGATGTTCGCTGATGTGCAGTACCATTTGCAACTCTTCAGGCATTGAAGCAGTTCATGTCCAAATGGAGTAAAACCTGGACCAAATTCAGCTTTGGACTGAAAAGTGACAAATTACATTTATATCCTACAAATGACAGGCACTAATTATATTCAACAGGAGAGAATCTAGCAATCACCCCTTACATCCCATGGCATTGCCATTGCTGACTCTCTCACTTTCAACAACTGTACATTACCAATGACCAGAACCTGATTTGGATTAGCCATGTAAATACTGTGGCTACAAGAATAGGTCAGTGACTAGGAATCCTGCATTGCACAACTCACCATCTGACTCAGCAAAGCCTGTCCACCATCTATTAAGCACAAGTCAGGAATGTGATGTATTACAACTTATTGCTTGGATGAGTGTGTCTGCATCAACAGTCAAGCTTGATATCATCGAGGACAAAGCATCCCAATTGATTAGTACTCTATCCACAAGTATCCACTTCAGCACTAACATTCGGTAACAATAGTATGTATCATCTACAAGATGCACTGTAGAAATTTACTAAGGCTTCTTAGAAAGAATCTTCTAAACCAATGGATGCTGCCATCTTGTAGTACCAGTCAAGCAAAAATATGGGCACGTTATCACTTGTAATCTTGACTTAGAAAATATACCACAGTACATTCAATGTTGGTCAGAATATTGAAACTCCCTCTCTCCTAGCATTGTGGGAGTATCTGTACCAAATGGACTGCAGCAGTTCAAGAAGGCAGCTGTCTACCACTTTCTCAAGGGCAACTGGGAATGGCAATAAATGCTGGCCCAAACAGTGATGCATATATCCCATGATTATTTTTTGAAAGTACATATGTTAAAATGTACACAGAATGTAGGAGTTGTAGTTATTGCTGAATGAACAGTATTATTGTGAAGTGTGAATCAAATAACCTATTTGCTTAAGGTATTTTCTCCTACTCACTCATCCCTACCTTTTCTTGTGTGTATGTAGAAATCAATAGTTATTGATTTTCTTTGGTATCTTACTCCAAGGAGCTATCCTTCACACATCAACCTAGTATTGGCAGGCTTCTCAAATAACCAGGAATTTGCAGGCAAATTCAATTCAATCTGTCCTAATGAAGGTTGCTGGTTAGCAGATGGGAACAGTAATTGTAGCCAAAACAATATTTTTCTGAATCATTGTAGCATTCTGATGAATTACATTTTGGACATGGGTCTCTTCCAGCCAATTTGTCTCTGCTGCTTGTTAAGCAGTACGCTGAATCCTTCTGTATTTATCAAAAAGCTTGGTTTTTTAAAATTTGAATATTGTAAATTTCAAATGATAAAGTTCACTTTTCTCACCCATTCCATAGCCCTGCTCCACTCTGTCACAAAACTAAAAGGATGGAGAGAAGGTAATTTACGTCTCTCAATTTTTGCAAGACTTATGGCATTACTTAATCATGTTTTTATTAAAGTTACTTGTGGAGTGAGTTGAAATGCAATATCAATTCAGTTAGGACACTTGGGTTTTTAAAAAAAAAATCCATTCCCTGAAATTCACTGGTGCAAAGAAGGACTGATTACAGCAAGTCACAGAATGAAAGTGGCCGTCTTTTGAGACTGCTGAGTTATTTAAACAAGCAAATTTGAAATTTCGCTTAGGCTACCTGCCAATGGTGAGATTGTAAAAAGAAGTGCTGACAAATGGCATTTGTTTTTGGGCTGGTGAAGAGGATGCTAGATGGAGTAACTGAGTGATACCAGGCTATTTTTAGTATTCAAATGTTGCATACTCCTGGAACTATGCAAGTCAACATGCTGGTCTCCAGTCAATACTGTTTACAACTGAGGCCAAGAATTTTGCTTAGAGGTTTTAGCTGTTGTTTTCTTAGACATGCATCAGTTTACAATGGAGAAATGAGCTGAAAATACAGATGGATGCTTGTACCTGTATCATGCAGACACTTTTTTTATTCTTTCAAGGAATGTGTGCATCACTGGCTAGGCCAACATTTATTCCAATCCCTCATTACCCAGAGGGCAGCTAAAAGTCAACTACATTAATGTGGGTCTGCAGTCACATGCAAGTAAGGATGGCAGTTTCCTTCCCTAAAGAACATTAGTAAACCAGATGGTTTTTTTCTGACAGTTGCTAACAGTTTCATCGTTAGACTCTTAATTATAGTTTTTAATTGAATTTAAGTTCCACCATTTGCCATAGAGGGATTCAAACCTCGATCCTCAGAATGATACCTGGGTCTCTGTACTGTCACTAGATTATTAATCAAATGAGACCGTCACTTCCCCATTTTCTAAATGTGGAACAATGTGAAGATTTGGTTATTTTGTTATCATTGTGTTTTTCCCAAAGCCCCAACATATGCTTTGTAACCTACATACTTCTCGATGTCATAGTTCCCAAGCAAAGGTACAAAAGGGGCTAGAATGAAGCCGTTCTTCATCTGTGACTGATCTTTACAATTAAACCTGTTGTGTCCCCTGCAGTGGGAATGTGCTTCCTGGGGGTTATTATCCCCTTTTATAACCCTGGGGCATGACAGGAAATTATAATACTCAATATTGCGTGCAGTTCTGGTCTCCTTCCTGTCAGAAGGATGTTGTGAAACTTGAAAGAATTCAGAAAAGATTTACAAGGATGTTGCCTGAGTTGGAGGATTTGAGCTATAGGGAGAGGTTGAATAGGCTCAGGCTGTTTTTATTCCCTGGAGAATCAGAGGCTGAGGGATGACCTTATAGAGGGTTATAAAATCATGAAGGGCATGGATAGAAAAAGTAGACAAACACACTTCGTGGGGTGGGGGAGTCCAGAACTAAAGGGCATAGGATTAAGGTGAGAGGGGAAAGAAATGAGACCTGAGGGGCAACTTTTTCACACATAGGGTGGTACGTGTATGGAATGAGCTGCCAGAGGAACTGGTGGAGGCTAATACAATTGCAACATTTAAAAAGGCATCTAGTTGGGTATGTGAATAGGAAGGGTTTGGAGGAATATGGGTTGGGTGCTGGCAGTGTGACTAGATTGGGTTGGAATATCTGGTCGGCATGGACAAGTTGGACCAAAGGGTCTGTTTCCGTTCTGTACATCTCTGACTCTAATTGCTGCCGTGGTTCAGAATCAATGGTACCTCAAACTGTCTTGGTTTGGACTGCTTGAGGTGATGGTGTAGTCTGTAAGCCATTGGGCTGGCATACCATTTAAAAAATATCTTCGTTTAAATGCTTGCCATTGGCACTAAGGATATCTGGTAGGAGTTGTTGAAGTTGTCAAAGTAGTAGTGGTTAAGTTTGCTGAAGCACCAGCAGTGCAAATCAGGGATTATAATGTTCAACTTGAGATACCAATTATTGGTCAGACCCATTAAGGGAAACTCTTAAGAGTGCAGGCTCCAGGGTGAGACTACAGGGAACTGAGGTAATTAATCCATTGACAGGAATGGCAGAGTTCTGGATTCAACTGGAGAAATGGTGACAGAATGAAATATTATCATCTATTAGTTTTATCATTTAATTTTCAACTCTAATTGACCATGAAGGTGATGGTAAATACCATCTTTTTTTACAACCTGAGTAGCTTGCTAGCCTGTTTCGGAGGGTAGTTAATAGTCAACCAAACTGAGTAAGTACAGCAGATTTCCATCTCCAAAGGTTTCTAATGAACAAAATTAATTTTTATGGCAATCAGAAAGTATCATTGTCACCATTGATGCTAGCTTTTTAAAAAATTATTTACATTAAAACTTTCCCTGCCACCATGTCAAAATTTCTTTTTTTCTCTCTGGATGCTGGTCATGTAATGTAACATAACCATTATATTATAAAACAGTATAAATACAAATGGTCTTGTTTTTGCCATTCTTAAAGCAAAGACCTGAATTATTGCATTATATTTTGATCAAAGTTCATGTATGCAAGTATACAGCTGTTGCATCACAAAGTCCAAGAAAATATTAAAACTTGTTTTGTTTTCTCTCCTCCTTGCTCAGTATTGAGCAGAAAGTATTGACATCAGATACTTTAAAGTGGAGCGGTAGTTAACTGGAGAGTAGAGGTCTCCGTGCTATAATTCTGTATCATCTGTCAAATAGATAAATGTTTTCCAAAGCACTCCGCATGTGTTTCAAATTCCATTACGTTGTTGCCTCCGTACAAGGGTATCAGATGATGCTCTTTACACCACAATCCTCCACTTGTATGTATTTGTGAACTAAATGAGGATCTGCTGTCCTTGATAGAGAACAGCGGTTTTGAGCAAAATCAGATCAGTCAACCATAATATCTTTGTATTTTATACTGTACTCAAATAAGATATCAGAAATTTAATCATTACGGAACAATAACTTAATTCATTGCTTTTCAGTATCTTGTGTTTAAGCTTTGAATCTGCTTTGTATCAATATAGCAATTGATACCTGAAAATACAACATGCCTTCAGACTATTTAGCACGTTTCTCAGCATAACGTACAACGACATTTGTTTTGAGGGCTTCCTTAAAGGTTTTCTCACTCACACTGATGACATAGAGCATTTGGACCCCCACAGAAGTAGAATTGCATTAACCCATCCCCCACCTGCCCTCACAGCGACTCCTACGCCATCGACAATACTTTGTTTAGCTATTCACTGCTCCTCCAGTCATACTTTCTTTACTTCCTATGTTTGTTTATGGTAAGTTTACTTATGAATCTGTCAAAAACCAGCCTGGGAGGAACCAACCTGTGATCGGAAGAGCGTCTTCTCAACCTTTTCTTCCAGTTTGTTTCAGGTGCAGGTTTTTTCCTGTTAGGTCACTAGATAAATTTTCCTGTTGATTTGGGGTGGACTTCTCTGTCACCCTTGTGAATTTTGAGTGTTATTTCTCACATTAATACTGGATTTTGGTGAGCATAAAGAACATACAACACCTTTGTGTAATTTACTAATTGTCACACAAAATAGTGTAACACCCTTTAGTGAGATTGAGAGATCAACTCTACAACACATCAGTTATTTTGTCTTACCTAGTTTATACTATACTTTTCAGGTTGGCCATACTGAGATGCTTCTGAACACTAAAATTCCTGAGATTGTCTAAAACTTTGAGAATCTTTCTGAAAGGCTTTATGAATCTTCCAAAGTTTCTACTTAATGTCCACAAACTTTCTCCCATTTGGTGAATGAAGTCTTGCTACATACAGCTGAAAATGTGTTGCTGGTCAAAGCACAGCAGGCCAGGCAGCATCTCAGGAATAGAGAATTCGACGTTTCGAGCATAAGCCCTTCATCAGCCCTTCCTGATGAAGGGCTTATGCTCGAAACGTCTAATTCTCTATTCCTGAGATGCTGCCTGGCCTGCTGTGCTTTGACCAGCAACACATTTTCAGCTGTGATCTCCAGCATCTGCAGACCTCATTTTTTACTCTTGCTACATACATTCAGCATAATAAGCAAGTGGCTCACAGGTCACAATGTGACCTGACTAGGGGTCCTATCCAACCTGCCACTTAGGTTTCAAATACAGAAAGTAAAATTATAAAATTCTTTTAAGGGGATACATGCTTGTTTAATCAGAGGCAGTTTCTCTCCAGCATTTGCTACTGTAGATTCACAACATGACTGTTGTTGACATCAAGGCTGTGTTTGACCATGTGTGGCACCAAAGAACTCCAGCAAAATGAGAGTGAATGGGAATCAAAGAAAAACTTGTCTGACTGTTGGAAATGTATCGAGTCCGGAGGATATTGGTCATAGTTGTTGTTGGTCAGCTATTTCTGCTTCAGGACCTCTCTTCAAGTGTTCTTTAGGGTAAATATTTTCTAATTAATTTGTTTAGAGATGTTATTATACACCTCTGAAGCAAATGGAGCTTGAACCCAAGTCTCCTTCAACTGAAGAAGTGGAGCAATGCTACGACTGCACCATGAGTCCCCCCTAATTGGAAGCAGGCTAGAGGGGGTGTGTGCATTCAAAGGAGACAGAGGGAAGTTGCATGTATCAGAGGAGTGGGAGAGGGTGATATGCACATGCGTATTGTAGGGAGGGCATGTGAGGGGGAGAGGAGAAGTGGGTATGTGTCTGTGTGAGATGTGGAGGGGAGAGGGCTTGTGTGCATGTGAGACAGGGGAGGTGAGATAGATGAGAAGGAAGTGGGTGTGCACAAAGATGACTTACGTGTATGTGTACCTATGTCTGGAGCAGGGAGGATGCTAGGAGTGGAGGCTGTATGAGAAGGAGGGAAAGGAGGAGGTTGGGCGAGCATGGCCTATGTGTCTTCCTTTGGTTGAAGCTGCACCAAGTTTAAATATTTTCAAAAGCACAAATTGCTGAAAAAACTCAGCAGGTTTGGCAGCACCTGTGGAGAGAAAGCAGAATTAATATTTTTGGTCCAGTGACCCTTCCTTCTTCAGAAAGATAACCGTTTTGAGGACAGGAAAAATTTAATCAGAGATGCAAATATTGATTGCTTTCTGGGAAGAATACTTATTAAAGCCATTACATAATGTGAGTGTATTCTATTTGTAACTGATTCGAGCTTCATTCCAGGCCATTTTCTGACAGTTAATTTAAAAATTGCTGCATTGTCAGAATTCAATTGAGAACATGAGGTAGAGGTTAACAATTTCTCAGCACTCTTAAAATGATATCCTCTGGTATCTTGGCTAATATTTATCCAGAAACTGACTTTATAATAGATTAGTTGATTTCTTTGTGAGATCCTTTTTACAAAATGATTGTCACATACTGATGTGACCAAGTGTATGTGGAGTACTTTCAGACCTCATGAAGTCTAAATGCAAATTTGCTATTTCCCTGTTGTTGGAGTTTCCTGACTATTATTACTTCCACAACACCTTCCACATTGAACTTTTTAAAATTTGTATATTTTCATAATTTACTCGTATGCGGAATTGAAGTTCACACCCTGGTACTTAAGATGCAAGAGTTTTTTTTAATAGGTACTTAGATTCATCATTACTGAAATATTGATTAAGAGCTTAAATATCATATTTATTACTTTGTGCCATCAAAGATTAGAATGTCATTGATTTTTAAAAAGTTGCCAGAATTATACTGTTGGATTTTTCAGTTTGCTTTCAATCCTGAAATGCCCTATTTTTATGAGACATTGCATGCAATATATTGTGTCCAGTATACAAGATTTTTTGCTACATTTCTGAAAGTGTTCATTTTGGCTGCAGTGCCAGTAGGCAACTTTTGACTGCTATATTTTACTGCTCTGCAGCCTGAAAATGTGGGAACCAGGGATGATGCTGTAATGAGATTTGAATCAAAATTGGTGGAAATATCTGTACTTGTGCTTCCATAACTCTTTTTGGAGCTTTCTGGAGTGCTGCTTTACTGTGGGGAATAATTTTCTAAATATCACCGGTCAAGTGAGAGAAAATTGTACTTCCAATAGTCTGTTCACAACCTGAGAACCTTTGGCAGAAAATCGCTTGATGACTTTAACTTTACCATGATTTGGTCTACTTCTGCTCAATGAGCTAACTGCCTGAAATAATACAGCAATTTCAATGCCAAGTTGAGCAATCAGGAATAGTTTTGATAAATGGGATCAGTATTCAAAAACAACATTGTACTGAGGTAGAGTCACGGTTCAGCAAGCTGTTCTGCAAGGGCTGATGCTGAGTTGGTGTCCTTTGATTTGCACACTGGCAACAAATTTTCCGTTTAAGGTTGCAAGTTTCAAATGTGTTCAAGCAAAATTTTTTTTTGAAGTAAAAAGATCAGGGTGTGCATAGTGTGCTGAGGTGTGACTGAAAGCTCATCCCATGGTTTTCTAATCAGAATAAATTGTTCTGTTGTTTTTAAAGAATGTTGATTATTGCACAGTTGTCTCTACTGAGGAACTGAACATCTGTCAGCTAAATCAGACTGTTATCCCTCATTTTCTAAAGCACCTGCCATGGTTGAGTTGTAGCACTTCCTGAGAAGATAGAATCATTGAGTCATACAGCATGGAAACAGACTCCTCAGTCCAACTCATCCACACCAACCAGGTTTCCCAAACTAAAGTAGTCCTATTTGCCTGCATTTGGCCCACATCCTTCTCTATCTTTTCCTTTTCATGTGCCTGTCCAAATGTCTTTTAAATGTTGTAACTGTATCAGCATCTACCACTTCCTCTGACAGTTCATTCTAGATACAAACCATACTATGTGAAAAGGTCCCTTTTAAATCTTTCTCCTTTCACCTTAAAATTATGTCCTCTAATTTTAAGCTTCCCTACCTTAGGTAAGCTTCTCATGATATTATAAATCACTATAAGGTCTCCTCTTAACCTCCTATGTGCCAATGAAATTAATTGCAGCCTATCCAGCCTCTCCTGATAAATCAAACCCTCCAATTCTGGTAACATCCTTGTAAATCTTTTCTCCTCCATCTTTTCCAGTTTAATAACATCCTTCCTAGGATGACCAGAACTGCACAAAATACTCCAAAAGCAGTCTCACTAATGTCCTATGCAACTGCAACATGACATCCCAACTCATACTGAATGGTCTGAGCAATGAAAGCATGTGTACCAAAACCATTTGTTACCATCCTGTCTACCTGTGACTCTACTTTCAAGGAGCTATGTACCTGAATCCTGAGGTGTCTCTCTTTGATAACACTCCCCAGTGCTCTACCATTAATTATGCAAGTCCCGCCTAATTTGTCTTACCAAAGTGCAATACCTTGTATTTATCTAAATTAACTTCTCAACCCACTGACCCAGTTGATCAATATCCTGTTGTAAGCTTGGATAACCTTCACTGTCCACTTTACCACCAATTTTGGTGTCATCTGCAAACTTGCTAACCATTACTTAGTATGTTTTCATGCAAATCATTTATATAAATGACCAACATATGGACCCAGAGCTGAAAATGTGTTGCTGGAAAAGCGCAGCAGGTCAGGCAGCATCCAAGGAACAGGAAATTCAAAGTTTCGGGCATAAGCCCTTCTTTAGGAAAGAAGAAGAAGGGCTTATGCCCGAAACATTGAATTTCCTGTTCCTTGGATGCTGCCTGACCTGCTGCGCTTTTCCAGCAACACATTTTCAGCTCTGATCTCCAGCATCTGCAGACCTCACTTTCTCCTCAAACATATGGACCCAGCACTGCTCCCTGTCGAACACCACTGGTTACTGGCCTCCAGTCCGAAAAACAATCCTCCACCACCACCACCTATCCGCTGAGCTGAATCAAGAAAATATATAAACTGTACAAAGGTTACATAGCTAACAGACAGTATGTCAAGAATTTCACATGGCTAACAGCAACTATACCTTTCTTCAAGGTACAAAAACTCAAAGAAAATGTCAGCCAACTGCGGCTAACAAAAGGAAACTAAGATTAAAAGAAAAGGCTTAAAAGTGGCCTAGAATAGTCATGAATCTGATAATTGGTAAGATTTCAGAATGCAGCAAGAAATTGAGGAAGAAAGGGAGAATAGAATACGAATGCAATCGAGCAAAAACTAAAAATGTAGTCAATTTTTGCTACTACGTAGAAGGAAATGTTTGGCTTAAATGAATATGGGTCTGTTAAAGGCAGTGTCAGGAGAATTTATAATGAGGAATGGAGAAATGGCAGAGCAGCTAAATGATTACTTGCTATCTCTTCATACTGAGAGAGATTCGAGCAATCTCTCCATTAGAAATCCACGTGACTTGAGCGAATAAGTTGAAGGAAATTAGTATCTGTAAAAAGATTGTACAAGAGAAATTAATAGGGTAGCAAGTTGATAGGTCTTCAGGACCTTTATAATCTACATCAGAGTTGAGGAAGTGGCCAAAGAGAGAGTCAGTGCAATAATAATATTCTTCTAAAGTTACATGGATTCTAAACGATTCCTTCAATCAGAAGTGTGCTAATGTCACCTCATTTCTTTTTAAGAAAGGAAACGAAGGGAACCACAGTGGAAATGGACACTTGGATAAAAATTATCTGAGTAGGCTATTCTTACTGCAACAGTACAAGGTTCTAGTGAGACCACATCAGGAGTAATGTGAGCCCCTATTTAAAAATTATTTTAATTTGAAGCAGTTCAAAAGAGGTTTGCAAGGATGACCCCCTGGTAAGGGGGGATTGACTTATGAACAAAGGTTAAACCAGTTGGGACTCTACTGAGTGGAATTTAGAAGAATGAGAGGCGATCTCATTGAAACATACAGGATTCCTAAGGGGCTTATTACAGTAAATGCTGAGAGGAAAGGATGTTTCCCCTCATGGAAGACTCTCTGACCAGATGGCATAGTCTCAGAATTACGGGGTACCAAGTTAAGCCTGAGATGTGGAATTTCTTCTGAGCGTTGACAGTGTTTGAAATTCCTGGCCATAGAGAGCTGTGGGGGCAGATCCATTGTGTATGTTTAAGGCTGAGATAGATTCTTAGTTATTTGGGGAAATCTTAGGAAAGTGTCATGAAGGATGTCAGGTCAGCCAGGATCCTGTTGAATAGTGGAGGAGTCTCAAGGGGCAGAAAGTTCTACTCCCTTCCTGTTTCTTACTGTCTTATGATTAGGGACAGTCATCATGGACTTACAAATGAGAAATAGTATTTGTCAAACCTTTTTGGAGTTTGTTGAATATATTACTAACAAAATTATCAAAGAGAAGTCTATGGATATAAAATATTTAGATTTTCAGAGGGTTTTTAATAAGGTCCCCACAAGACTTGATTTACAAAATCTGAGCAAATGGAAAAGGGAAGTGTACTGGAATAGATTGAAGATTGGCCAACATTCAGAAAGCCAAGAGAAGGAATAAATAAATCATAATCATGTTAGCCGACTGTGACTAGTAGGGTATTGCAAAGTACACACTATATGTCAATGATTTGAATGTGAGGACCAAATGTAATAATTCTAAATTTGCAAATTTGATACAGAGCTAAGCAGGAATGTATCTTGTAAGAAACGTGTAAAATGTTTTCAGGAGGATTTGGACAGACTGCATGATTGGGTGAGAGCAGAGCAAATAGTTTAGAGAAATGAGAGATTATATACTTTGATAAGAAGAACAGATATGCAGAATATTTCTTAAATGGTGAGAGGTTGAAAAGTACATAGATGCTTGGGTATCCTTGTCAATGAGTCACCAGAGATGAACATGCAAAATCAACAAACTATTATGAAGGTTAATTGAATGTTAGCCTTTATCTCAAAAATATTTGAGTGCAGGGGATTTGATTGCGTAGGAACTTAATTAGACCATACCTGGAGTTTGGTGTACAGTTTTGCCTCCATATCTTAGAAAAAACATTGTTGCCATATCCTTATAACAAAGGTTCAGCAGACTTGTTCCTGAGGTGGCAACGCTGTCCTATGAAGAGAGAATGGGCAAATGTGTATTCTGCACATTTTTGAAGAATGAGAGATGATTTCATTGAAAGTCTACATATTACTTAGAGAAATAGACAGGATAAGATGTTTCTTCTGTTTGGGGAATCTAAAACACTGGGCACAGTTTAAAAGTAAGGTAGATGCCATTTAAGGCTGACATGAGAATTTTTATTTACTCACCTGTGATAAATGTTTGGAAAATCTCTGCCCCAGACGGCTGCAGAAGTCTTTGAGTGTATTTAAAGTAAGGGTTGATATATGTTTGATTATCAATAGCATAACAGGTTATAGGGATAGTGTGGGTAAACAGCAATGAAGCAGTTGATCTGCCACGGTAGTGTTAAATGGCAGAGCTGGTTCAACAAGCAGAATGATTTATTCCTGTTGCTATGTTCCTAAATTTATGTAAAACTGATGGTGGTAAGTTGGAAGATATCACGTGATTGGAAAAAAAAATTTTTTTAATATGTTCGAACATTACAAAATTGCATGGGGCAAGTGTGACTAACGATAAGATCACATGGTCACATCAGAACTTATTTTTCTCTCCAACATATCAATGTTTTCAAATAGTTCTCATCTGCCTCTGGTACAGTGTTTGAGAGTTATCTTCAGTATAGTTATTTTGTGTGTAGGAGTGCAATGTTAAATTGTAAAGTTTCCAGAATTCCCAATTATATTTTTGAGGGATTTCTGAAATATGTACTTAGTTTAAATTTAGTGTACAAAATATCCTTTGTCTAGACTATTGTGCTATTTTGTATTAAATCCCATAATAGTTCTTATTTGAGTTACTTCAGTTTTAAAGGTGTGAAACAGAAGCTGTTAGATTGATAATGAACAGACAGCAAATAGTCTTGGATTGGATGCATGGTACCTACTGAAATCTTAGATATTGCAGTTGTGTCTATTCCTTTCTCCCCCACGCCCACTCCTGGTCTGTAAATAAGGAAAAGCAGCCGAAGTTGTGTTCTTGTGTATGAGGGTCAGTTGGAATATTAGTACATGGGCTTGAGTATAGTAGGATCAGGTTCTTTTTATGGTGGCCTGCATTGTTTGAGTTTTTTATTGAGAAGAAAAAGAAATGGTAGGAAGTAGAATGATGGGAGCTTAACGAATTCTGGACAGCTGAGATATCAATTGCTTTCTCCTATTTATCACTAATAAACCAAATATGTCTGCCTCTGGGCTGCTTCAAAAAGAAAGACATGTTTCACATATTTTAGGAAACTATAGGCTGGCTAGCCTGACCGGTATTTAGAGCCTATTGTTAAGAATGAGATTTCAGAGTGCTTGGAAGTACATGGTAAAATAGTGGGGAGTCAGTACAGCTTCATCGAGAGGAGATCATGCCTAACAAATCTGTTAGAATTCTTTGTGAAGGTAAGGAGCAAGTTAGACAAAGGAGAACCAGTGGATGTGATCTACTTGGATTTCCAGATGGTCTTTGTCAAAAGTGCCGCACAGGAGGCTGCCAAATAAGATAAGAGCTTTGATATTAGGGCAAGGTACTGGCATGGATAGAGGATTGCCTTCTGCCAGTCAGCCAAAGATTAGGGATAAAGGGGTCTTTTTCAGGATATCAGCTGGTGACTAGCGGAGTTTTGCACTGGTCTGTATTGACTTTATTCATTAACTTTTGGGCCAAAGAAAATGAGGGTATTGTTGCTACGTTTGCAAATGACACAAGTGGAGGGACAGGCGGTGTTGACGAAGCAGGGAGACTGCAAAAGAATTTAGACAGGCTAGGAGAAAGGGCAAAGAAATGGCAGATGGAATACATTGTGGGAAAGTGTGAGGTTATCTACTTTGGTAGAAAACAAAGAGGCATAGATTATTTTCTAAATGAGGAAAGAAGGGAAATCTGAAGCTCAGTGGGACTTGGGAGTCTTAGTTCAGAATTCTTTTGAGGTAAACATTCAGGTTCAGTTGGCAATTAGGCAAATGCAGTGGTGGCATTAATTTCAAGAGGGCTTGAAAGTTCTTACAAGAACTGTCATGTCCTGGTGTTACGGTATTGAAACTTGAATAAATTCTATAGTATCAATTGTATCTAAATTACCGGTATATGTGAAATACAGTCGGATCTGCAATAACGCATGTTTCTTCAACATGAATTCGCTGTAACGCGATTGAAGAATTTGGATCGTTATTTGTAGAGTGCGAACTTTCCTTATATGAATTGGCTGTAATGTGATTTTGACCCCATTAGTTTAAATGGTGTGGCTATTGTGCAATTTTCTCTTAATGCATGATCACAAGAGAACAGAAGCTTTGGGTGATATTACAGAGTAGGAAGTGCTGGATGTCTTGAAACGGTTAAAGGTGGATAAATCTCCAGAACCTGATCAGGTGTACCCAAGAACTCTGTGGAAAGCTAGAGAAGTGATTGCTGGGCCTCTTGCTGAGATATTTGTATCATCGATAGTCACAGATGAGGTACTGGAAGACTGGAGGTTGTCAAACGTGGTGCCACTGTTTAAGAAGGGTGGTAAGGACAAGCCAGGGAATTATAGACCAGTGAGCCTGACCTCGGTGGTGGACAAGTTGTTGGAGGGAATCCTGAGGGACAGAATGTGCATGTATTTGGAAAGGCAAGGACTGATTAGGGATAGTCAACATGGCTTTGTGCGTGGGAAATCATGTCTCACAAACTTGATTGACGTTTTTGATGAAGTAACAAAGAACATTGATGAGGGCAGAGCAGTAGATGTGATCTATATGGACTTCAGTAAGGTGTTCGACAAGGTTCCCCATGGGAGACTGATTAGTAAGGTTAGATCTCATGGAATACAGGGAGAACTAGCCATTTGGATACAGAACTGGCTGAAAGGTAGAAGACAGAGGGTGGTGGTGGAGGGTTGTTTTTCAGACTAGAGGCCTGTGACCAGTGGAGTGCCACAAGAATCGGTGCTGGGCCCTCTACTTTTTGTCATTTACATAAATAATATGGATGCGAGCATAAGAGGTACAGTTAGTAAGTTTGCAGATGACACCAAAATTGGAGGTGTAGTGGATAGCGAAGAGGGTTACCTCAGATTACAACAGGATCTGGACCAGATGGGCCAATGGGCTGAGAAGTGGCAGATGAAGTTTACTTTAGATAAATGCAAGGTGCTGCATTTTGGGAAAGCAAATCTTAGCAGGGCTTACACACTTAATGGTAAGGTCCTAGGGAGTGTTGCTGAACAAAGAGACCTTGGAGTGCAGGTTCATAGCACCTTGAAAGTGGAGTCGCAGGTAGATAGGATAGTGAAGAAAGCATTTGGTATGCTTTCCTTTATTGGTCAGAGCATTGAGTACAGGAGTTGGGAGGTCATGTTGTAGCTGTACAGGACATTGGTTAGGCCACTGTTGGAATATTGTGTGCAATTCTGGTCTCCTTCCTATCAGAAAGATGTTGTGAAACTTGAAAGGGTTCAGAAAAGATCTACAATGATGTTGCCAGGGTTGGAGGATCTGAGCTACAGGGAGAGGCTGAACATGCTGGGGCTGTTTTCCCTGGAGCATCAGAGGCTGAGGGGTGACCTTATAAAGGTTTACAAAATTAAGGGGCATGAATAGGATAAATAGGCAAAGTCTTTTCCCTGGGGTCGGGGAGTCCAGAATTAGAGGGCATAAGTTTAGGGTGAGAGTGGAAAGATATAAAAGAGACCTAAAGGGCAACTTTTTCACACACAGGGTGGTACGTGTATGGAATGAGCTGCCAGAGGATGTGGTGGAGGCTGGTACAATTGCAACATTTAAGAGGCATTTAGATTGGTATATGAATAGGAAGGGTTTGGAGGGATATAGGGCCCGGGTGCTGGCAGGTGGGACTAGATTGGGTTGGGATATCTGGTCGGCATGGACAGGTTGGACCGAAGGGTCTGTTTCAATGCTGTGCATCTCGATGACTAACTATCATTTTATATTGGAACTGAATGTAGTCATTGGATCTTGATGGGAATGTGTACTGCTCCTGTACATAATATGGAAGAGAGTGGCCTTGTTTAACTTGATTAGGTCAAAGCCTGATCTGTATCTATGAAATGGTAGTGTACAGAGTAGATATACATGACTACAAATAGCCATGCTTGTAAGAGGCTGGAAACAGCATTCATTATTGAGCACTGCTGGAATGGTAAGAATATGACTGCACATTAGAAAAACTGTGTACTTACTCATGCAGTATGGTCAGGCCACATTATCTTCGGTCGCAACTTATAAAATCTTTTTGACTGAATGCATTGTAAAATATTATAGTTATGATACATTTTATATTTATATGAACATACTTTTCCTGAAATGTAGACTGTATAAAATCACAGATTTTAAGCCAGCTGTCTAGTCCAAGTAGCTTTTTGTCAGATTCACTGAGTAAAGGCACTGACTCTTTTTGAGTTCCAAGAGCACAATGTGTGCTTCAGTACTTGACCTAAAGGATTACCCTTTTTTTATATGGTAGTGTGCTAAGTGTCACTGACTATTTAAGTGTGGAGGGCTTTAAATCCAAGTCTAAAACTGTGCATATGCGTATGCTTTCTTTCCAGGCATCACTGTAGATGATGACCCACCAAGTCCAGTGTTTCCAGCTCAGATGGGGATCTGAATCCTTCCCACTGTTCCCACATGTCCATGCTTTCTCTCTGCTGTAACTACACTTGTATCCATAGGCCAAGTGATTAGCTCAAACCTTATCCACGCATGTAACATAGCCCATAGACAGATTTGGTTTCTTCCCATTTGAGAGTGGTGCTTATTCCTTCCATGTTAAGTCTCGTGATATTATTTTAAGAAAGTTTTAAATGTTATGATTATGGATTAAAGTATTTTAATGAAGATTAACCAAGAATAGTGATAGATGCTACTTGACCAACAGATGTCACGCATTCCATTTCAGACAAAAAGAACAGCAAGCTACAGTTACGCAGTATACAGTTGTGTGTCAGTTGTAGCAAACTGAATGGAAAGAGTGCACTGATGTTCAACATTTTATCAGCTCACTAATGCTTTGCAGCTGTGACCCTCTAGACACTGTTGCCACAATTAGTTTCAGGTGTGATGTAAGAGAAATTCTTTTGAAATAGGTTGTGGCACAAGGACTAAATCGACAGCTACTAGCAATTGGCTAACAAATTCCAGATTCTCCAACAGAACCTTGAGATGTACCCTAACCCTATCTGTAAGATCTAGCTATTGCATCAGTAGATGTTTTTCAAACTGCTCTTCATCAACATACAGTAGTCCCCGTACCCATGGGGGATATGTTGCAAGACCTACCATGGAAGCCCGAAATTATGGAAATTTACCTCCTCGGCAGCCCCTTAAGTCCCTAGTTCTGGAATGTTCCATGTAATACATTTGGACCATGGGAAACCGCAGAAACCGACTCTGCGAATACAGCTGTCACCATGTGCATGCAAACAGCATATAATTTCTTTGAACTGTTTAATTTTTCTTATACACGAATTTTCCTAGGTAATCTGTATAATTATTGCTGATAAGAATGATCCCAGGGCTCAGGAAAGGTCTTTGGATTGGCCATGCTAAATTGCCCAAAAATGTCCAGGGGTGCGCAGACTATGTTGGTTAGCCATAGGAAATGCAAGTTTATGGGGTGGGGGTGGGGGTGGAGGTGGGGAGTCTGGGTGTAATGCTCTTCAGAGTGTTTGTGTGTGCTTGTTCGGCCGAATGGCTTGTTTTCACACTATAGGGTTTCTTTGGAAGTTTTGTGGATGAAGGGCTTGTCGTGTGCAGTGTGTTGAAGACTCTCTGTGTCAGAATACTGAGACGCCCGGATAGAATGGGCATGGACAAAATGTTTCCACTCTATTGAGATACTTGTTTATGGACCCAGTCAGATCCCCGCAAAATATTTTAAAAGATAGCCTAGACCCTAACTTTCTCTTATTTTAAAGGCAGATGTGAAGTGGATATTCCAGGTGTGATACAGTTGGACAAACCACTCCGCTTTAAGCAAAATAGAATTTATTTAAACACTGCAGGTGAAACATGAGCAAAAGAAAAAGGAATTTAGAATAATTAGAAAACTTAACCAACCTGATACAGTAACTATTATTAATTAACTGCTCCAATTCAGTAACTTCCCACAAAAATACCCCTTGGCAAAAAGGTAAATTCAAATACAGATTCTTAACCAGCAGGAGGGAACAATGTACAGATATTTCAGAAGTAGGTCAGAGGAGTACTTTGCTGAAGTTTGCAACTTCCTTGGGCACTCACATCTTGTGACTGCTACCGCTAAAAACAAACTAGAAAAATCCTGAACTGGGAGAACTGGCTATTCTCCTTCCATCCTTGAACTAGCCTCTTCCTAAACTTTTCGGCCCCTCTGCCTTGACGACCTTTCTTCAAAAAAAAACCAGGACAAAATAGCCTTTTTAAAGTGAAAGTATCGTCACACCAGGATCTGAGGGCAAGGAGTGAAGGGATGACCATTTAGAACTGAGATGAGAAGGTATTTCTTCAGCCAGAAGATAGTTCATCTTTGGAGCTCGTTACTGCAGAAGGCTTTGGAAGGCAAGTCAATTTAAGACGGAGAGAAAGATTGATAAGGGGATCAAGGGTTGCAGGGAAAAGTGGGGTTGAGAATCAACCATTATTCTATGACTGAGCATACGCGATGGGCTGACTGGCCTATATCTTAGGGTCTTATGTTAGACTTTACAGACACTGGTAAGTTAGCATAAGGCCTTCAGAGTTGCTTATCTGCTAATTAGAATATGTGTGGGCGAGCAACCACTCACCCTCAACACACTTTTGAGAGTATGCCTGCTCATTGGACCACCTCTTTTTTTTCAAGAATCTGACAGCACATTTGCTGCCCTAATGGTCAGTGCAAGTGCACATTTACTGTGCAAACTTGTTTTACAGATGTTCAAATCATGTGAATGAAATTCAGTAGAGCAGTTTTTTTTTAACAAGCTGAACCTGCCTGAAATAAATACAAATCTGATTTTGGAGTTCTACTTATATTGCTTTGTCAGTACTTCACCTTGCGGTAGTATAGGAAATATCCACAATTATAGCTGACTTTTCATGTGTTCACAGCCAATTGCATTGCCATATCTGCTGTATGACATAGTCACTAAGGTCGAGAATATAGGAAACGTTGCATACACAGAGTCTTTCTTCGCTTAGGAAAGGTCCTTGGAAAAGCACATACTCGAAACAAACAACCCCGACTATGGGAGCAAATATACAGGCAGTATCTCACTTGGGAACAGCATGCATTAGTTTAGCGACATAAGTCAATGCAGCTGCAAATCAGGTTGTCATAGAAAGCCTTGTTGAATAAGATAATTCAGGCCTAACATAAATACAAAATGACAAACTGAAGTATGTGTAGCTGTGCAATCGTGAGGCTGTATTAAATCCCAAATCAGCATTTAGTAACATTTAAAGTGCAGAAAACACTTGAATGTTAAGTAAAATGGGGAAACTATAGCATGAATTGAATAGACAAAAAAAATTGCACCATATGTTTGAAATGGGAATTAAAGTGTTTGATGAAAATTGAGTCCAATGTCATGTTGAAGGATACAGCAAATTCCAAAATTCGGTTCAATGTCCACTGAGTTTTGGTGATTGAAATCTGCGATTTTGTGTTTTTTAATGTATTTTGTCACTTCGTTGCTTATGCTTTGTTAATGTTTTTCACAGAAGCTGTACAGATCAGGAAGTTCACAAATATGGGTGGCACAGTGGTTAGCACTGCTGTCTCACAGCGCCTGAGACCCGGGTTCAATTCCCGACTCAGGCGACTGACTGTGTGGCGTTTGCACATTCTCCCTGCGTCTGCGTGGGTTTCCTCCGGGTGCTCCGGTTTCCTCCCACAGTCCAAAGATGTGCAGGCTAGGTGAATTGGCCATGCTAAATTGCCCGTAGTGTTAGGTAAAGGGGTAAATGTAGGGGAATGGGTCTGGGTGGGTTGCGCTTCGGCAGGTCGGTGTGGACTTGTTGGGCTGAAGGGCCTGTTTCCACACTGTAAGTAATCTAATCTAATCTAATCTTAAAAAAAAATTTAATTTACATGGTTTGTGTTAGGTTAGTTGATATGAGCCGATGTAATCAGTGTTCTGAGGTAGGAGGAGGGTGGTCAAGAATATAGTATAGGGTTTTCAGTCTCTTAGGGAAATATCATCTTAATTTAGTTCCTCCCTCCCTCTGGAAAGTTTCATTTCATGGTTGTCTATAAGAACCGAACACATCCAAGATCATCAGCCTGAAACATTAATTTTATTCTCTCTCCACAGATGTTGTCCGACCTGTTGAGGTATTTTCAGCATTTTACATTTTTAATTATTATTTGATACAATACTCTTCTTTGATTGCTACTGGATGAATCAAGCGGATTCAGTTAATCAATAACAAGCTAGCATCTTTTAATGTAGTTCACATATCAAGGTATTTCATAGGAGAGTAATTGCACAAAAATTTCAGTGAGTCACAAAAAATGATAATACAGCAGACTGTCTAAATCATGACTGTCAAAAGAGGTAGCTCATTTGAGGAGAGAAGAGTAAGTACAGCAGTGCAAGCAGTCATTTTGCATTCATTTTCACTTTTAGTTTTAGGAGGCGATTTTAAAAAGAACAGATTGCCAGATCTGCTTTCCCTAAAGCAACATTATTTTGATATAAGAACAAATCATTTCTGGTACACAGGCTTCAACTAAAAGAGGAATGAACTTTATTTGCTGTTCAATTCTGCTTGCTTCTGCTGTTTAGAAGCAGAGTATTGCAGGTGTTGAGTTTTCTCCCTTCTTAAAGCACCAGACAATATTTTTACAAGAGCAATGGTTTGTATTTAGTTAGCATCCCAAGGCATCTTCCAGGGACACTATCAAACAAAATTTGAACCTGAGCCACCTAACATATTAGGTGACAAAAAGCATGGTGAAACAGGTGAGCTTTAGGAAAGATCTTGAAGGAGAAGGTAGAGAGAGAATTAGAAAGACAGGTTTATGGAAATAATTGCAAACTTCAGATCTTGTCAGTGGAACTGTAGCTGTTAATGGTGGATTGAGAACAAAACCTGAGGTGCACAAAATGTAGTAACTGAGTAAGCCACGCAGTCAGGTTGAGGAAGACTTTGCTAGAGGGAAACTGAAGCAGAATGAGTAATTGTGAATTTGAGTCAAATTAAAAATCCTGAACAAAGGTGCTTTAATTCAGGTTAGCTCCAAAACATAAAGTCTTCAGAGCAAGAGGAGTGAGGAAATAAGGTATTGATTGAAAAGCCTTCAGTACCAAGACAAATGGTACTTCAACATCAAGTATAGGAAACACAATTGAATGGTATGATTTGGTTTGATTGATATTTCCAAACTTTAACACAGACTAAACACCCAAAAGTTGCGAGGTGACTTAATTGAGACATACAGGATAATCAACGGGTTAGATGGGGTGGACAGTGAGAGCCTTTTTCCTCTTTTTCCTTGGATGGTGATGGCTAGCAGAAGAGGATAGAGCTTTAAATTAAGGGGTGATAGATATAGGACAGATGTCAGAGGTTGTTTCTTTACTCAGAGTAATAAGAGCATGGAACGCACTGCCTATGACAGACTCACCAACTTTCAGGGCATTTGAAAGGTCATTGGGTAGATGTATGGATGAAATTGGAATAGAGTAAGATAGATGGGCTTCAGATTAGTTCCACAGGTCGGCGCAACATCGAGGGCCGATGGGCATGTACTGCGCTGTAATGTTTTATTTCATTTTTAACTTCCGTGACTTTTTTTCATTTTTCTGCAAGATAGTTTATTTTTTCAAAGAAAGTCTACATTTATTCTAAAGTCATCAGATAGCTTTTAGAGTTATAAGGTAGCAAGTTAGAAGTGCCAGTTGGAGTGTATATTCTGCAGTATATGTGAAGTCATGGACATACCATGTGTCCCATGTAAACCCATCCACAGGAAGTGTCATCAGCTACATTAGCTCGAGGTCTGGGTTTTGGGACTTGATCAGTGGTAATGTGCATCCATGAGGCAGAGGACTATGCGGCTACCTTGTCCATGGAGGTGGTCACACCAAGTTAAAAATGTAGAGGTAGAGAAGGGATGGGTGACTTCTGGGTAGTCGACAAAAATCAGACAAGTAATACAAGAGTCCCCTGAGTGTCTCGTGCTTGCTAATTGGTATTCCATTTTGGATACTGGTGAGGTTAACAGTTCCTCAGGGAATTGTAACCAATGCTGGATCATGGGTAACTCTGTAAAGGGAAGAAGAAAGAGTTTCTGCTGGAATTTCAAACGTGGTTTGAGGACAAACTGGAGTTAGGCACATGTGTTCTGATGTTAAGCAAAGCTAATTACATTGTATGAGGGTAGATTTAGCCTTAGGGGACTGGGCAGAAAGATTAAAAGATAAGGCAGTTGATGAACAATAGTCATTTAAGAAGGTATTCAGTTCCTTTCAACTAAAATATCTTCCAAAGAGAAAGTTAAGATTGTAAGAATGAGAGAAAGCATTCGTGGCTAGGCAAGAAAGTTTAAAAATAACATAATTTAAAACCAAGGTGTACCATAATGCAAAGATCAGTGGCAGGTTGGAGAATTGGGGAATTTTTAAAGACCCACAAAAGATTGCAAAAAATATGTAATAAAAAGACCAAGGATCGATTCTAAAGAAAACTAGCAAAAAATTTAAACACGCATAGCAAACATTACTACTCTTTTCCTATTTGTATTCTTATAGAAAATGTTGGTCCTTAGACAAAACCAAGGAGTTAACAATGGGGAATATAGAAATGGCAGGGACACAAAATTCATAGTGGAAGACAATGAAACTATCCCAAAAGTAACAGATAATGCAGAGATTATAGAAAATCAGGAACTTTAAATAATCATCATCACAAGCAAAAAAGTATTAAGCAAACTATTGGGAATAAAGATAGGTAGGTCCCCAGGGCCTGATGGCCTACATCCTAGGGTCTTAAAAGAAGTGGCAACAGACCGAGTGGATCCATTGGTTATAATATTCCAAACTTCCCTGGATTCTGGAAAGGTTTTATTGGATTGGAAAGTGCTAATGTAATTCAAAATGTTCTTCAAAAAGGAAGAGAGGCAGACAGTAGAGACTTATTGAACATCTGTTTTTGGGAAATTGTTGCAATTGGAAATTGGAGTAGAAGTAATGGGGCATTTAGAAAGTCAAAACTCAATTCATCCGAGTCAACATGGCTTTCTAAAAGGTCATGATGAAGGGTGTATGCCCCAAACATCGATCCTCCTGCTCCGCGGATGCTGTCTGACCTGTGTTTTTCCAGCACCACACTCTTGTTTCTAAAAGGTCAATCATGCCTTGATTAATTTGTTCGAGTTCTTCGAAAATGTAATGAAACAGATTATTTGGGTCTTGTAGATGTATATCTGGATTTCCAGAATGCATTCAATGTGCCACACAAAAGATAATACGCACGCTCTGATTCCACCAGGTTAAGGGTAATATTAGGTTGGAAAGAAGATTGGCTAATCAACAGGAAGCACAGTTGGAATAAATGAGTCTTTTTGGTCTGCTCGCTGTAACTTGTTGGTGCCATAGGATGCAATCCTTAGGGCCCCAGTGTGTACAAGCAGTAATTATCCATACATCCAGATCATTCAGGTAGAATATACTATAGCCACATTTACAGATAATACTAAAATACTGTATGTGGGAAAGTAAGTTGTAATGAGGAAATTTAGAAATTTAAAAATTGATATGGGTAGATTGGGTGAATGGGCCAGAATTTGGCAGAAGGAAGATAAGTGTGAGCATACCCATTTTGTTCAGAAGAGTAAATAGGCAACTTATCATCTAAATGGAGAGAAACTTCCGGATGCTTCAGAATGTCCTTGTGCGTGAGTTGCAGAAAGATAGTATGCAGGTACAGAGGAAATATGGAGGGCAAATGGAATATTTGGAATTGCCATAAAGGCTTTTGATAAATGCTTTTATATCAAGCAGGGAAGTGTTATTGCAACTGTAAAGGCATTGGTAAGACTGCATCTGGAATATGGACTTGGTCCCCATACTTGAGGAGGGGTGTAATTGCATTGGAGGCAGTTTGGAGAAAATTCACTAGATTACCTCCAGAGATGAGAAGTTTGTTTTATGAGGAGAATTTGACCAGTTAGGTCTATACTCACTAGAATTTAAAAGATCTAATTGAGATATATAAGATGGTAATTGACAAATTAGACATAGAGTGGATGTTTCCCCTTGTGGAGCAATCTGGAATGAGAGGTCATAGTTTTAGGATAAGGGGTGACAGTTTTAAAACAAATGAGGTATTATTTTTCTCAAAGAGTTTTAAATCTATAAGATTCACTACCCCAGAGTGCAATGGATGAGGGAAGCTTAATAATTTGAGGAGGAGATAGACTGATATTTAATGTGGAAAATGTTAAATGGTTACGGAGAATAGGTAGGAAGGTGAAGTTGAGACCAAGATGAGATCAACCATGATTGTATTAAATTGCAGAGAAGACTTGAAGGTCTGAATTGCCTTCAGATGTTTCTAAGAGAAGGTGAGGACTGCAGATGCTGGAGATCAGAGTCAAGAATGTGGTTCTAGAAAAACACAGCAGGTTAGGCAGCATCCGAAGAGCAGAAGAATTGACGTTTCTGGAAAGAGCCTTTCATCAGGAATTATCCCTGATGACTAGCTCTTGGCTGAAACGTCCATTCTCCTGCTCCTCGGATGCTGCCCGACCTGCTTAGCTTTTCCAGCACTACACTCTCTACAGATGCTTCTCGTTCTAATGATTGGGTCCTGGTGAGACTTGTACAATGGACATCAGTCACTCTTCATGGAACTGGGACTGATATTCTCGTGAGGAGATTTGCTAGTGCTTTTGGGATAATTTTAAACTAGAGTGTGCTGCAGGAGTCAGTGGGGGGAGGTATTGGTGGTATCTGAAGGGTTGTACAAATTGGAAGGAAATAAAGTTGTTAACAAGGCGCTGCAAATATGCTCAGGAAATGAAAAGACAGGAGAAATTAAGCCAAGCACCGGTAATGGAATGATATCTAAAATACAAAGTTAAGTGCAGTCTATTCTAATGGACGCAGCATTTGTAATAATGTAGACGATCTAAAAGCACAAGTAGAGACACATCGGTATGATCGAATCACCATTACAGCAACGTAGCTGCATGATGAAGACTGGGAACTGAATATTTCAGGATATTCAACATTTAGGAACAATAAAGAAAAGGAAGTGGCGTTGCACTGAGAAGGGATGTGGTCACAACGTTAGTAAGAGAAGATCCCAGATTGGAAGAATAGTGCATGAAATCTGTTCAGTAGAACTAATGGGCAGCTGGCCTTGGTTGGAGTGAATTATATGCCACCAATCAATAATGGTAATGTAGAGCAGGGCTTTGTTCAGCCTATAAGAGAAGTATATAACATGGGCCACAGTATTCTTATAGGTGACTTTGATCAACAAATTGAGCACTATAGCCATTCAAGACAATTTTAATGGATTGTGTTAGAGATTTTTTTTGTAGAGTAATACGTTGAGGATCCAACTAGAGGACATGGTATTTTAGAGTAGTATTATGTAATTAAAAAGGACTAATTAAAATCTTGTAACGGTACCTTTATGGATGAGTGACCACAGCATGATAGAATTTTGCACTGTTTGAAACTGAAGTAATTTATTCTGAAGCAAGGGTGTTGAATTTGAATATGGGGAATCATGAAGGCTGAGGAGGATCGGGGAAAATACATTTAAAAGGCATGACTATGCATTCGCAATAGATCATCTTTAAAGAATTATAACATGATTTACAGAGACATTACATTCTTTCAAGGTGAAAAAAATGGTGATAAAGAAAGCTCAGGATTATATGAGATTTAAAGAAAAGGCATGTTAAGTTGCCAGCAATGGCAGTAATTCTGAGGATTCAGAGATTTATAAGACTACAACAAAGGAGGACCAAGAAATTGATAAGGGAAGGGAGAATAGAATACGAATGCAATCTATCAAAAAAGGTAAAAAGAAGGAAATATTTGTCTAAAATGAATGTGTACGTAATACAGGGAAAATGGCAGAGAAGCTAGATTATTAGTTTGTTTCTGAGGAAAAAGTCAAAAAACTTCCAGAACTGGAGATCCAAAAGGCTAGGGAAATGAGCTCAAGGAAATTAACATTGACAAGAAGATTGTACTGTAGAAATTGATGAGGCTGAAAGTTGACAAATCTCATGTCCTAATGGTCCGCATTCCAGAATGTTTAAGGAGGTGGCTAGAGAGGTATGTATGCATTGATGATTATCTTCCAAACTTCAATAAATTATGGAATGATTCCTGCGGTTTGAAACATGGCAAATATTACCTCATTATGTAAGAAGGATGCAAGAGAACAGGAAATGACAGATCTGTTACCTTACATCAGTAGGCGGGCAAAATGCCAGAATCTATTCTAAAGTTTGGGATAAATAGATACCTGGTTGATACTGGAATTGGGCAAATTAGGCATAGTCAAAATTGATTCGTGAATGGGAAATTGTGTTTAAAGGGAGTTGTGTGGAGGATGTAACTAACTAAATTAATGGCTTTCATAGGCAGAGTATACTTCAATTTTCAGAAGGCTTTTAATACCCCCCACACACACACACACACACACACACACACGAGTCTCATGAGAAAAATTAAAGTGCATATCATAGGAGATACTGTACTCGTGTGGATTAATAATTGGTTAATAGAAAACAGTAGGAATAAATGAGTCATTCTCATGTTAGCAGCCTGTGACCAGTGCGATGCCACGAGATCAATATTTGGCCCCAGCTGTTCACAGTACAGGTATATATTAATAATTTGGACTCAGAAACTAAATGTAACATTTAAATATGATATAAAGGTAAGATATAAAGATAAGAACATACAGGTAACAGTGGGGTGTTGGAGGCAAGATTAATGGGATAACAAGGTGGAAAAACATTCAATACATAGATCCATTTAGCAATATTGGAAGCATTCAGTATGCAAGGTCAGCTAACAAGGGGAAAAGTAGCCATTGTATGAATCCAGTTAACAAGGTTAAGAACATTCATTGTATAACAGTAAAGGGTTTGATCTGTGCTATTGATACTCGCTGATTGTAACGGGCACCCAATTAATATGTATGTTGCCTTATCTGGATGCTCCTCCCTGTAAAATGACAATATAGTTCATTGAGAAACTGCTCTTCTAGAGAACTCACCTCTGTGTACATGGGCGATCATTCTCTCTCCCTTTAGGGCCCAGAATAAAGATGAAGGAGGTAAAACTATGCTGTGCCTCTGAGTGTTTTGCTTTGACTGGTGTGGGGGGGATGGTGGTTGTAGGGAACGACACGACAGAGGGACTCTCCAGATGGTATGAAGTTAAATGTAGTGGAAATGCAGAGACTTGGGTGTTCCATGCATAGATCTTTAATGTCATAAACAGATGCAGAAATAATCAAGAAAGCGAATGGAATGCTGACCTTTATATCTGAAGCACTGGAGTACATGGCTGCAGATATTATGCTGTAGTTAAACAAAACCCTGGTTAGACTCCATTTGGAGTACTGTGAGTAGTTCTGAGTACCACACCTTAGGATAGATTTGCCTTGGTGAGAGCACACCGCAAGTTTACAAGAATGGTACCAGGATTAAGCGATTAAGTCATTAGTGATTATGTGAATTAGGCCTGATTTCACTAGGATTAGAAGTTTAAAGTCTTCAAGATATAAACAAGAAAAGCCAGGGTTGATAAAGATAAATCATTTTCATTGGCTGGGGATTCTAGAACTTGGGGGCATGTAAATTAGGGCCAGAAGAGATGTGAGGAAGGGATATGGATGAAAAGCAGGAGTTAGGCCACATCAGCCATGATCTTAATGAATGGTGGAACAAGTTTGAAAGGCTAAATGGCCAACTCCTGTTCCTATGTTCCTTTAAAAGCTGACTGCTCAAAACTGGTAGTCCATGAGATGCTGTGGGTCAATAACAGCAGCAGTAAAACTGTATTCCATCAAAATCTGCAATCTTGTGGTGTGTTGCATCCATCACTCTATCATTATCATGAGATGGGTTGGCACAAATTTCCCCCTAATTAAATAGTGAACTGGAAGAGGCCCCTGGGAGTCCAACTCATCAGTAGAAAAGATAAGGATGATGAAATTTGCAGCCATCTTCAATCAGGCATGTGAGATGGATAATCTATTTTAGCCTCTTCCAAGGACCTCCAGTATAACTCCTAAGAGATTGTGGGGCCTCCTCCAATTCACTGTTTAATTGTCCACCATCATTTGCAGAAATTCAATCTCCTGTCAACTGGAGCTTACCATAGCGGGGGAGAGAAGTCTTGTGCCAACCCACCGTGCACAAAGCAAGATGGATTGGGACTATTTATCCCAGGCCTCCAGATAATACCACAGAAGTTTCCAGGGCAGTGTTCTTGGCCCAGCCATCTTCATCTATGACAATCCCTCCGCAGAAAGTAAAAATTGAGGGTTTTCACTTGAGGACTGTGTAGTCTTGGAATCACTTTCAATTGTGATGTGGAGGTGCCAGTGTGGTCACTCTTAATTGTAAGACTAGGCCAATTGCAATCAGACTGAGATTTGGGAGAGCTGATCAAAAGGAGCTTTTAGTTCAGGCGAGCTACAACTTGTGTTGGGTGAATGTGTTTTCTCAAGCTTTACTAAATTCATTCAGGCTATCACATGCACCTAAATGTGACATTTAATAAATGGCTATGGTCAGCATTTGTGTTCACTATGGAACACTGGTGTCTTGAGTGAGGTCTGTCTTCCTCCTTTGCTTCTTTGGGAATGCTTCTTCTGTGCAGCATCTTTTTCTTTAAAACTTTTCAAAGTGCTGGTACTTCACCATTCTAACATTATTAGTTTTGGGTTGCACTATTGTCCCCCCTCATGACTCTATGCCTGATGTAATTGAGTTCAATTTATATTAATTAAGCTAGCGTGACTTGATCTGACACAATCTTTGGTGTTTTACAGTTCAGCTTACCTTATCATGTTATTGCATGATGTGTTTTTTCAGAGTTTGCACTGATAATCTACTGACTGAATTAATAGTATTGTTTGTTAGCATGTCATCACTTGTACAGAACTTTCTGCTATAATTTCATGTCTGCAAGCAGCAAAATGGAGTGGATAGCAGAGATTGAGGCAGATAAATGGCAAGTAACATTTATGACACACGGCAATCATGTTCAACGAGCAATTCTACTCATTTCTTCTTGAAATTCAATAGCATTGCCATCACTGAATCCCTTGCCGTCAAAGTCCTAGGCTTAGCATTGATCAGAAATAGAGATCAACTGTATAAATGCTCTGGCAATCTGGACACAAACCAAATGTATGTTTAAAATGCTCTTCATTCCCTGGTTGAGTGAAACTCAGTTACTGTGAGCTGTATACCATGCAGGATAAGGCAACCTCCTTGATTGGCACTCCAATTAACATTTCTCCCTTTATCTTGAGTAGTGGCACAGTGGCAGCAGATTGCACCAGTGCATTCTCACCAAGACCCCTTCAACAGCACATTCCAAATCTGGCACCATTGCCATTTAGAAGGGCAAGGAGAGAAGATGCATTGGAATGCACAACCTATAAGCTTTCTTAGAACATAGAACAGTACAGCACAGAACAGGCCCTTCAGTCCACGATGTTGTGCCGACCACTGATCCTCATGTATGCACCCTCAAATTTCTGTGACCATATGAATGTCCAGTAGTCTCTTAAATATCCCCAATGACCTTGCTTCCACAACTACTGCTGGCAACGCATTCCATGCTCCCTCAACTCTCTGTGTAAAGAACCCGCCTCTGACATCTCCTCTATACTTTCCTCCAACCACTTTAAAACTATGACCCCTCATGTTAGTCATTTCTGCCCTGGGAAATAGTCTCTGGCTATCTACTCTATCTTGTATACCTCAATTATGTCCCCTCTCCTCCTCCTTTTCTCCAATGAAAAAAGTCCGAGCTCAGTCAACCACTCCTCATAAGATAAGCCCTCCAGTCCAGGCAGCATCCTGGTAAACCTCCTCTGAACCCGCTCCAAAGCAATCCACATCTTTCTTATAATAGGGCGACCAGAACTGGACGCAGTATTCCAAGTGTGGTCTAACCAAAGTTTTATAGAGCTGCAACAAGATCTCACGACTCTGAAACACAATATTCCTGTTAACGAAAGCCAAAACACCATATGCTTTCTTAACAACCCTATCCACTTGGGTGGCCATTTTAAGGAATCTGTGTACCTGCACGCCAAGATCCCTCTGTTCCTCCACACTGCCAAGAATCCTATCCTTAATCCTGTACTCAGCTTTAAAATTCAACCTTTCAAAATGCATCACCTCACATAAATCCAGATTGAACTCCATCTGCCACCTCTCAGCCCACCTCTGCATCCTGTCAATGTCCCGCTGCAGCCTACAACAGCCCACTATACTGTCAACGGCACCTCCAACCTTTGTGTCATCTGCAAACCTGCTGACCCATCCTTCATAAGACCATAAGACATAGGAGTGGAAGTAAGGCCATTTGGCCCATTGAGTCCACTCCGCCATTCAATCATGGCTGATGGGCATTTCAATTCCACTTACCAGTATTCTCCCCATAGGCCTTAATTGCTCGTGACATCAAGAATCTATCAATCTCTGCCTTGAAGATACTTAGCGTCCCAGCCTCCACTGCACTCTGCGGCAATGAATTCCACAGGCCCACCACTCTCTGGTTGAAGAAATGTCTCCGCATTTCTGTTCTGAATTGACCCCCTCCAATTCTAACGCTGTGTCCACAGTTCCTAGTCTCCTCGCCTAACGGAAACAATTCCTAGCGTCCACCCTTTCCAAGCCATGTATTATCTTGTAAGTTTCTATTAAGTCTCCCCTCAATCTTCTAAACTCCAATGAATACAATCCCAGGACCCTCAGCCATTCCTCGTATGTTAGACCAACCATTCGAGGGATCATCCGTGTGAATCTCCGCTGGACACGCTCCAGTGCCAGTATGTCCATCCTGAGGTGTGGGGACCAAAACTGGACACAGTACTCCAAATGGGGCCTAACCAGAGCTTTATAAAGTCTCAGTAGCACAACGGTGCTTTTATATTCCAACCCTCTTGAGATAAATGACAACATTGCATTCGCTTTCTTAATCACGGACTCAACCTGAATGTTTACCTTTAGAGAATCCTCGACTAGCACTCCCAGATCCCTTTGTACTTTGGCTTTACGAATTTTCTCACCGTTTAGAAAGTAGTCCATGCTTTTATTCTTTTTTCCAAAGTGCAAGACCTCGCATTTGCTCACATTGAATTCCATCAGCCATTTCCTGGACCAGTCTCCCAAACTGTCAAGATCCTTCTGCAGCTTCCCCACTTCCTCAGTACTACCTGCCTGTCCACTTAACTTCGTATCATCGACAAACTTCGCTAGAATGCCCCCAGTCCTTTCAATCCCCTCATCCAAGTCATTAATAAAAATTACAAACAATAGAGGCCCAAGGACAGAGCTCTGTGGAAGACCACTCACCACAGACTTCCACGCAGAATATTTTCCTTCTACTACCACTTGCTGTCTTCTGTTGGCCAGCCAATTCTGTATCCAGGCAGCTATGTTCCCCTGAATCCCATTCTTCCTGACCTTCTGAATGAGCTTACCATGGGGAACCTTATCAAATACCTTGCTTGATGTCCATATACACCAAATCCACAGCTCGACCCTCATCAACTTTTCTAGTCACATCCTCAAAGAACTCTAAGGTTTGTGAGGCATGACCTACCCCTCACAAAGCCGTGTTGACTGCATTTAATCAAACTGTGCTCTTCCAGATGGTCATAAATCCTATCCCTCAGAATCCTTTCTTACACCTTGCAGATGACAGATGTGAGACTTACTGGTCTGTAATTTCTGGGGATTTCCCTATTTCCTTTCTTGAAGAGAGGAATTACATTTGCCTCTCTCCAGTCCTCAGGTACGACTCCAGTGGAGAGCAAGGACGAAAAGATCTTCGCAAGTGGAGAAGCAATTGCATTTCTCGTTTCCAAAGCAGCCGAGGACAAATCTGATCCGGGCCTGGCGACTTGTCAATCTTAATGTTTGATAAAATTTTCAGCACATCAGCTTCCTCTATCTCTATCCATTTCAGCATGCATACCTGCTCTTCAAAGGTTTCATTCACTACGAAGTTTGTTTCTTTCGTAAAGACAAGCAAAAAACTCATTTAGGGTTTCCCCTACCTCCACAGACTCCACACACAAATTTCCTATGCTATGCCTGATCAGCCCTACTCTTTGTTTGACCACTCTCTTATTCCTCACATAAGTGTAAAATGCCTTTGTGTTTTCTCTAATCTGTTCTGCCAAGCCTTTCTCGTGCCCCCTCCTGGCTCTCCTCAGACCACTTTTAAGCTCCTTCTTGGCCTGCCCGTAATCCTGTAGAGCTGAGCTTGACCCTATCTTCCTCCACCTTATGTGAGCTATCTTTTTCCTTTTGACGAGAAGCTCCACCGCTCTCGTCATCCAAGGTTCCTTTATCTTACTACTTCTTGCCTGTCTCAGAGGGACACATTTATTCATCACTTGCAACAACTGTTCCTTAAATAGTCTCCACATGTCTATAGTGCCTTTACCATGGAACAATTACTCCCAATCCATGTTTCCTAACTCATGTCTAATCGCATCATAGTTTCCTCTTCCCCAATTAAATATTCTCCCATTTTGCCTAATCCTCTCCTTCTCCATAGCCATGTAGAATGTGAGGCAGTTGTGGTCACTATCACCAAAATGCTGTCCCACCACAAGATCTGATACCTACCCCGGCTCGTTTCCGAGCACCAAGTCTAGAATGGCCTCTCCCCTCGTCGGCCTGTCAACATACCGAGTTAGGAAACCCTCCTGAACACATCTTACAAAAGTAGCTCCATTCAAATATTCTGCTCGAAGGAGGTTCCAATTAATATTGGGAAAGTTAAAGTCACCCATTACAACAACCCTACTACATCCACACTTTTCCAAAATCCGCTGACCTATGCTTTCTTCCATTTCCCTGCTGCTATTGGGGGGCCTGTAGTAAACCCTTAAAGAGGTGACTGCTCCCTTGCTGTTCCTAATTTCCACCCATACTGACTCAGTAGGCAGATCTTCCTCGACAATGGAAGCTTCTGTAGCCGTGATATCCTCTCTGATTAGTAGTGCTTCCCCCCCGCCTCTTTCTCCCCCCCCGCCTCTTTCTCCCCCCCCGCCTCTTTCTCCCCCCCCGCCTCTTTCTCCCCCCCCCGCCTCTTTCTCCCCCCCCCGCCTCTTTCTCCCCCCCCCGCCTCTTTCTCTCTCTCTCTCTTCCCCCCCCCCTCGGTATTCTTTCTAAATGCTCTAAACCCTGGAACATCCAGCAACCATTCCTGCCCCTGAGAAACCCATGTCTCTGTTATGGCCACAACATCATAGCACCAGGTACTGATCCATGCTCTAAGTTCCTCACTTTTATTCCTGATACTCCTTGTGTTAAAGCAAACACACTTTAACTGATGCCTTGGTTCCTTGCCAGGAAAATCCTTCCCACTAGCTGGTCTACCTCTTGCTATTGCCTCATCTGCATCAACCCTCACCTCCAGTATACAGCTCAGGTTCCCAACCTCTGCCATACCACTTTAAACCCGCTCGAACTACTCAAGCAAACCTTCCACCCAGGACATTGGTCCCCTTCCAGTTCAGATGCAACCCGTCCTTCTTGTACAGGTCCCACCTTCCCCAGAAGGCATCCCGATTATCTACATATCTGAAACCCTCCCTCCTACACCAGCTGCGCAGCCACGTATTAAGCTGCGCCCGCTCCCTGTTCCTCGCCTCGCTATCTCGTGGCACTGGTAGTAAACTAGAGAACACTACTCTGTTCGTCCTGCTACGCAGCTTCCATCCTAACTCCCTGAAATCACTTTTTATATCTTTGATCCTCTTCCTGGCTATATCATTAGTGTCAATATGTAACAAGATTTCTGGTTGTTTGCCCTCTCCTTTTAGAACCTTATACACCCGATCGGAAATGTCCCGGACCCTGGCACCAGGGAGGCACCGTACCTTCCTGGAATCCCGATCCTGACCACAAAATCTCCTGTCGATTTTCCCTACCACGAGTACTTTTCTATTCTGCCTCCTTTGCCACAGTGTCAGGCTCAGTGCCAGAGAACTGACTGCTATGGCTTTCCTCTGGTAGGTCATTCTTCCCCCCCCCCCCCCCCAGCAGTATCCAAAATGGCATACTTATTGCTGAGGGGAATGTCTACAGGGGATCTCTGCATTGTCTGACTGTCCCTTTTCCTCCCCCTAACTGTAACCCATTTATCCTTGTCCTGAGCCTTAGGAGTGACCAACTCCTGGTAACTCTTCTCAATTACCCCCTCAGCCTCCCGAATGACCGTAGTTCATCCAGCTCCAACTCCAATTCCCTAACACAGTTCCCGAACACTCTTCTTAAGCATACACCCATCCTGAGTTGGAGCTATATCATTTTTACTTTGTTACACAGTCATAGTTCTGGAACTCCTTCCCTAACAGCGCTCTGAGTGTGCCAGCATCAGACAGACTCCAGCAGTTCAAGAAGATGCCTCACCAATACCACCACAAACATGATAACTACTGGCCTTGTCAGTGATGTTGATGTCCCATGTTCAAATATTTAAAAAGAAAATCAACAATTAACTGATCCTTGTTCAATGCATTAGAATTCCTAGCCACGATGGAGTCTTGTCACGATAGACTGTTCAGCTTGTATCAGTGTTGTCTTGGTAAGAACCAAATCTACGGCACTCTGAATCCTCTATTTCTGACTATACTAATGTTCAGGTAATTTATATTAAAATGAAAAAATAGTGCAAATGTTTGTTTTGTTTTAGGGATATGGGCTTCACTGGCTAGACTAATGTTTGTGTATCCCTCTTTGCTTTTGCAAAGCTGGTGGTGAGCCTTGAACTGCTGCAGTCCATTTGGTAAAGGTACACAGTGCTGTTAGAGATGAAGTTCCAAAATTTTGACTTTGTGATACAGAAGGAATGGTGATATATTACCAGGTTAAGATCATATGCAACCTGGAGGGTTACTTGAAGTGGTGTTACCACGTATCTACTTGTCTGTGCAGCAGTTGCAGGTTTGGAAGGTGCTGTCATAGGAACCTTCGTAAATTTCTGTGCATCTTGTAAATTGTACACACTGTTGCTGCTCAGTCCTGGTTGAAGGAGAGAATGTTTGTGAATGTGCTGTAAATTTAGTGAGCTACTTTGGATGGGGTCTAGAGTGAGTGTTATTGGAGCTGCAATCATTGAAACAAGTGTGGAGTATTCAATCACGCATCTGATTTGGCAGACAGGCTTTGAAGTCAGGAGATGAGTTGCTTGCTGCAGGATTCACAGCCTCTGACTTGTTCTTGAAGCCACTATATTTATATGGCTAATGCAGTTCCAGGGTTTGCTGAATTTGTTTTCTGAAAACGTCTGCTAATCAGATAACTGCTATGACCTCAATATGAGACTTGGAATTTTTAAAAAATGCTCTTGGATTCCTGAAACTTAGTGAATAAGTATTGTATCTTATAGTATGTGCAGTGAGCTGTAAGTGGTACGAATGTGAGAAGCTTTACACTTGACTTCAACATCCCTGGCCAATCTTGTGCAAAAGAAAAACAAGACATTTTCTTCCTGCTTTATATCTAGACACTAGAAAGAATGCATGTGAATGTCTCAGGATATGTTTAAGACTGTGATCTCACCACCATACTGAGACTTTGTTGTCATTGTAATCACATGAGTGAGTTGCCAAGGGGTGATCAGATTTCTTTGATCTCGCAGCAGTCAGAAAAAGGGGGAGAGACTGACTGTAGGAAAGAATACTATTCAGAAAATTACAAGGAAATGGATTTTTATTTCATTAACTGTTTTTAAACAGACAAGAATGCTAACAGGCAATATTTTTGTTAGCTTTCTCAAGAATATATTCCCGTAAATTGATATGACTAGCAGTAATGTTAGGCAAATTAGTTTGAGTCAGTAGTGAGATATTTATTGGGCATTCCTTTAAATCTAAAAATCAGAAATTACCGGTTTGGCAAGATGCTTCGATTTAACCTCGTCATTCATAATATTTCAGATGGTGAGAATATTTCAAAACTTTTTATTGAATTTTTCTGTTAAGTGTTTCGTTACATCTGTTGTGTGGAATTTTACTAGAGGATTGAAGTAAGATTTAATTTTTTTTTCAAAGTCTGTTTTAATTTTAGAAATAAAACTTTCATAGGGAGAGTTGAAGGGGAAATCTATTCTTCCTGAAAGGGAGGAGGCCATGTTAGCATGATGAAAAGAGCAGTTTACATTGCTGATGATAGTCAGCTGGCTAGATTTGCTGGAGCACTATAAAAGACAGTTCTGTTATCAACCTTTGAAACAAAAGTATGCGTTTGATGCTGCAACTGTAGGCTTTCCAAGTGGTCTAGCTGGTGAGTCAGTTTTTCATTAGGTAAAATAATTAGAACTTGAACTAAACAAGAATTGATGTTGCAGTTTTATAAAAACCCTTTTTAGGTTCTTGTGTTGGAACCTTTCTTCTACCCTCCTCTCCCTCTGGAGGGGCTGGATCTTGTTCATATTTCTGTTGGCGTGGGCAGCCACTTTGGTCCATGCCAATATTCTTCAGGTCGATGTCAAAACTTGAATGATTACCTCGCTATAAATGATACCACAGTCTTGCCCAATTGCACATATGTCCACTATCAGCAGAGGTATTGGACTGCAGTCAAGAATAAAAACATCTTAAGGGTGTTGTGTTGACCATTTATAAAAATAATGAAGTAACAGCAAAGTTGTGAAAGCCCTTAGTTAGATGTATCTGAGATTTATAATCATTTGCTTTTAATTAACGGCACCTTGAGATGACCTATTAAGTCCAAAGTTGCATTCTTTGTACCATGTGTTAATCTGATGTCTAAGATAACTAACTTCATTTTTACAGCAAGATGCCAGCTCCTGTCCGATTACGAGAGTTGATTCGCACTATCCGTGCTGCCAGGACACAAGCAGAAGAACGAGAAGTCATTCAGAAAGAATGTGCACTTATCAGGTCATCCTTTCGAGAGGAAGACAACACATACCGTTGTCGAAATGTAGCAAAACTTATCTACATGCATATGCTTGGATATCCAGCACACTTTGGTCAGGTATGTTATGTTAAATTAATTTTGAGGTTTTCTTTGAGTTACTCTTCAATTTTGTTTGTTGATGCTCTTTTTGATGATGGAGCAATATTTTAAAATGTGATCACCTATTTAGGATAGAGATGAGGAGAAATATTTTCTGTCCGGGTTATGCAGCTTTGGAACACTTTGCCTCAGAAGCTAGTGGAGATGGGTAAGTGGATATTTTTAAGACAGAGATACTTTCTTATTGGTCAAGGAAATCCAAGGTTATCAGAGTGCAGAATGTTGAAATCAAAATATAGTATTGATCAGTCTGCAGAGCAGGCTGGAGGGGCTGATGGCTTACTAATGCTCCTAATTCCCATGTGTCAATGAGCTAGTAATATAGATTAAGTTTTTTTTTGTTCATTTTCTCTAATTTTCTCCTTTCCTATTGGAGGCAGTCCTTCACATTGTTGGATAGAGTCAGTGTCAGTTGACCTTGGTACTTTGCTTCAGTGCACATTTTTAATTGAGAGCTAGTTGGGTTGCCAGAGCTAGGTCACAGGCAGTCTCCATCTATATATGTACATGTGCACTTTTCAGCATGAGTCACTCTGTATAGATCTCAAGCAGGATTTCTGGTTGACTTGCTTAGTCATTTAACTGTGACCAACTAGATGTAATTTTGGATGGAATATTTTCGAACTGCAAGATGTCCAGGAAACATCCTTAATAAATGTAAAATGTATAGCACAGAAACTGGCTATTCAGGTGAAATAATCAATACAATGTGTGTTTCCCACAGCTTGCTTCCCCACTTTATTGAACCCTAATAGCAGACTTTCCAAGCTCTTTTCAGAGTTCACCCAGTTTCATCTTAAATATATCTTTTGTTGTTTACTTCAGCTGTTCAACGCGGCAGCATTCTACGTATGGATTAAAAAGATTTCTCCCTAATTTCCTATTGGATTTAGTAATGACTATTTTATATTTGTGACTAAAATTAGAACATTGTTTCTTTATCTACCCTATCCAATTTTAAATTATCTTAAAAGTTCATTAAATTGTCATCCCTCCCTTTTTTCTCTTAATAAAAGGGCTAATACTCTATCCCATTTGGTCTTTCCTCATCTCTCAACTTTTCATTTTTGATGTCATCCTTTTCTAATTTGCGCCTTTCCGACTCTACCTATACCTTTTTAAAATGTAAGGAGCAGGCTGGTACCACATGAAGATCAGCAACTTCCCTGTTTGTAAATATATCCCTTGTAAAAGAACCCCACTGCTTTACTTTTTATAATGGTCGTCTTAACCTATGACATTGTAGTTCATGATTTGTATGACTGTATGCTGAATCCCATTGCTCTTCCATGCTTTGTACTATTTTCCATTGTGTGTCTATGTGTGTGTGACCTTTATTATTCCTACCAAGATGTACCATCACACATTGAAGGTAAAGTTGCCATAGTCCCAGAGCAGCATAAAGCTATGCTCTCATAGAGAAAGACAACTCGTGCTAGAGGGTCACCATGCCTCAGGCAAGGAGAGAGTTTGAGAGACCTTCATGGTAACCTCAGCCAGGAATTGAACCCATGCTGTTGGTATCACTCTGCATCACAAACCAGCTGGCCAGTCAACTGAGCTACATGACCTCCTCTCACATGCAGTCTGTAGCACAGAAATAATTTCAAGTCCAGCATGGATGAGGTCAGTTATGTATTACACAAACATTCTCCTATTACACTTCATCCAATTCTGTCAATGTATTACTATTTCCCTCGTATGCTTATCTAGCTTCCACTAATATATACTGCTTCCAGACAATCAGCTGTGGATAACTTGTTTTCTGGATGCACATAGTGATATCTTCATCAGTAGTAACATCCGTAGGGAGCATATTACTAAGGCATGAGACGTTTTCTACTATTTTGATCAACTGTCCTGCCTGAATCATCATTGTTTTTGTCTGATGGTGGCTAAAACATACCCTGCATGTTGGAGACACCGATCTGGAGACCAGTGTTTTTGGCCACACTTGAATTTGTTTGCCACATCATTCTTGCAGAATACAGAAGTTGTTTGATTGCTTTTTCCGTGACTTTGAAGGTGTATAGTCTGGATAGATTGCAGAACTGCCCTGAATGAATCCTAATTTTGTCTAAAGGTTCTGGTGATTTTCTTAAATGTTCCTGCGATTGAGAGAAGACATTTTCCTTGTAGATGCTACATATGTTTTCCTCTTCCAGTTACTGACATTGTTGGCATTCTTAGATCCTGAGGAACATTTTCTTGATCCCATTTACACTTGAAGCAGTTCTAAGTTTGTTAATGAGCTCCATACTATTACACTTGCAAATCTCTGTTGGAATGAAATGCCACTGAGGATTGGTGTTGTTAGTTGATTTGATCACTTTTAGTGCCTCTTTGCAGAAAGAAGAAAAGATGGGCCTTGTTTCTAAAGTAACTGTTCAATTTGATGCAGAAAATCTGCAAAGGTGTGTAAGTTTCTAACCTTGGCAAAGTGCTCAAGCTGCCTTTCCATTATAACTGCCTTGTCGATGATTAGTTCACTTCCATCAATTGTTAATATAGGAGCAAAGGTTGTGGAGAGTGAATCATAAGCCATCTTCGGCACATTGTAAAGTACAGACTGTGCCTCCCAGGTAAATATTGTAGCTCATAATTTCTTGTCTTTCACTGTTCTGTGGCACTTGTGATCTCTAATCTCCCTTGTTCCCCAACCTTACTCTCCTGACCTTCACTTGTGTTCTGCTTGCTGCTCTCTCCCGTTTTGCCACAGCATAAAGCTGATCACTCATTCACCTCTCTTCAGTTCTAAAGAAGATACATATTAGACTAGAAGCATTAACTCCGTTTTTACTTCCACAGATTCTGCGAGACCTGCTGGGTTTCTCCAGCATTTTCTTCCTATTTCATTCCATAAGTCATTCTTAATTTCCCTTGCAGCATGCTGGAGCTTGTCTTTATCACCCTTATAGGCACAATGTTTGTTTTTTGATTTGTGGAGATACTAGAAGACTTGCATGTACTAACTTTCAGTTTGAACGAATAAACGTATGTTTTCATCATTTGCTTTTAGCATCTTGGTGCTTTTGTTTGTGGTGTCCCAGGATGTATACTGAAGTCTTGACCTTCATTACTTGAAGGAGGAAGCACAAATTGTGGAGTTGTAAAATTAGAGGCAAAAGTAGAATTATTGAGAAATTTGACATCTAGCTTTGGTCATGCCTTAGTAGTTGGCTCATGATCTTTTGACTGAATTTTTAAACTCAACTTGTATTGGATTAGGTGGTGGTCTGTCCAGTAGTCGGCTCCTCTCACCATTCCAGTTATCTTGACAGTAGCCTTTTCCTTTTGCCTGACAAGCAGAGTGTCAAGGAAGTGATAGAGTTTATATTCTGGGTGTTGCTACATTGTTTTATATTTTCCTTTCAAGTGAAATATCATATTGATTATGGCACGATCACACTTTGCATACTACAAATGCAGGAGATTGCCAAATTGTTCACCGATATGGCCAGCATGCTACAAATAAACATGATACTCGCACATGATACTCACCCCCTTGGAGTGGACCCGAACAACAAACCAAAGTGGCTCAGTCGTAAACCTGAACATCTCAGTAGAAAAGTTACCACTCCGGTTAGTAACTGGCAAATCAAATGCCCTGCACGGTTTCACTCTTATTGAAATAGTAATGATTCTTAAGGAGCAATTTTGAAAATGACTAACACAGGTCATCACTCTGGTTGAAATAAGACAAAATGGGCGCAAATAAAACCTGTGCACTACAGGTTTATCTAGGACTGAGTAACTTCATGGACTTATTTAGAAACATCCCTTATTTTGCTTTCCAGAAATTGGATTTAAGTGCCACCTTCAATATAGACAATGCATTCTAAGGTGCCTTTTTAAGAATCTACACAAGCAAGAAGTATTAATGTGGATTGTTCGAATCTAGAAGCAATGTTTTAAGAATGGCAAGTGAGAATTGTATTGTGGAGGGAGAAGTAGACTACTCGCAATTAAACTGCTTTGTTGATGTTTAAAGTGTTTCTTACATTCACTACATGTTTGTGTCTGCCTCTTCACATTATTGAATTAGAAACACACATTGTTATCAATGTTATTCTTTAACTGAGAGAACCCCACTGATTTGGTACAGCCATATTTTGAAATTTATAGTTTGATTTTTCTCTTTCTGTCTCATTTTTGCACAGCTTGAATGTTTAAAGTTGATAGCATCTCAGCGATTCACAGACAAGAGAATTGGTTACCTTGGAGCTATGCTGCTTCTAGACGAGAGGCAAGATGTCCATCTACTGATGACTAACTGCCTTAAGAAGTAGGTGCTAACACATTTTGTCTTAATCATCCCTTCAAGCTTAATTTGATGTTATGCCACAACCTGGGCCACTAGATTGAAATAAATTCTAGTTTTTCATTTTGGGGGGAATTAACTAATGCCCCAAATTCTGTTCCTTCCATTCCAGAAGATTCTGCCTAATTCCTGTACTGGTATAGTTTCATTAATAATAGCAGTCATATAATTTCTAATTCAGGTGCAACTCTATTGTTTTTCATTTTTGTCAGTGACGGCAGTAGCCATAGATTGTGGGGTACATCAAAACTAGTCTGACCCTACTGTTGCGCATGATATGACTGCATGCCAGTGTATAAGAAAGAAATCTGGCTAACTTTTCCTTTGCACTCACCAGCACACAGGTGCTTTGATAAGCCTAGTTGTTGATTTATCAGGATTTTTTTTTAATTTGATCTGTTACCTTTAGCACAACATTACCTATTGCTACCATGAATGTGGTGTCTTTGGATTGAGAGAGAGCTACTAAACAAGCATTTCAATATTGTTAAATAATGCAGATGCTAAAGGTTTCACTGGAAACTGACAAGCAACAGTACTTTAAAAGCTAGTGTCCCAGAGTATTACATGGTGGAATGGTACAATGCAGGTTGAAATGCAGCACAAGTAAGATGAATCCACAGATTTTGGGAAAAAAAGATGAAATCCTATTAAAATCTGTTTGGTTATCCAAAGTCAGAGAGTAATTTATCCAATATATAATGGCCTAACATATTAATGGAAGAGGAAGGTTGCAGATCTCTGTACAGATATATCCATCAGTTTCTAAAAAGAAGAAAGTGGTGTATGGAAACAAAGTGAGCGTTGACTGGATACGTTCTTTGTGCAGATATGCATAGGGAACAAATAAAACTGATTAACTCACATGTATTGTTTAATGCAAAAATACATAAAATGCTTTAAAATTTCACATGCACGCTAAGGATGGATGCGTTGCACTGATCTGAAAGCCAATCACGCAGGATTCCTTTTGAGCCCAACAGGAGGATTTGCCACGCAATCTACAACAGGAATGAACCAGAGCAAATAAGGATATATTAAAATTTGAACATATAGTTAATATTGATCGTAACGCTTTAAGACAATGCAAGAAGGGCTCATGCCCGAAACGTAGATTCTCCTGCTCCTTGGATGCTGCCTGACCTGCTGCGCTTTTCCAGCAACACATTTTCAGCTCTGATCTCCAGCGTCTGCAGTCCTCACTTTCTCCTTCATGAGTAAGGAACTTGGCTGTCAGTTTTTCGAAAGCTGCCTTGGAGCAAACTTACCCGAAGATCGAAGGCTGAATGTCCTTGACCGCTGAAGTTTTCCCCGACTGGGAGGGAACATTCCTGCAGGCGATTGTTATGCGGTGTCCATTAATTTGTTGTCATAGTGTCTGCATGGTCTCATCAACAATATCATGCAGCGTATGAGATAGACAATTTTGGCCAAGTCATGTGAACCAGGAACATTTCTCATCACAATGGAGTGTTTCGGCACTCTACACCAGCATCTCCCATTTTGATTGCATCGCTGCAACAGCCTCACTACTCAGTACCAACAATGGCTAATTTCCAAAAGTCATCCTACAACTCATCCGCTTCATCCTCGACCACAACATCGTCACCTTGATGACAACCATTTCTTCATCCAGATACACAGCCAGATTTGGATCCCAAGATGCTAACATTTTCGTGCACAAGTTCGAGCAAGACTTCTTTGCCGCATAGGGCTTCTGCCCAGTGCTATACACCAGATACATTGATGACATGGCAAGGAATCAGTGAAACGATTATGTAGCAATATCAACAAGTTTCATCCCACCATCACATTTACGGTAGACTACTCTTCAAAATCAGTCTTATCTTGGACTCGTGCATCTCCATCAAGGATGGACACCTCCGTATCTCACTCTACCACAAGCCCACGGCTAACCTCATGATGCTGCGCCTCTCTAGTTTCCAGCCTAAACGTATTAAAGAAGCTATCCCCTATGGACAAGCCCTGCGTGTACACTCAGATGAGAAAGAACACAATGGGCACCTAAAGGTTTTGAAGGATTTCCCCCTCATAAGAACAGGTACAATGCTCAACTCATCCTTTGCCAGTTCCAACAGCAAAAAGCCACAACAACCTCAAGGCACACGGGATATGACTGATAGAGTATCCTTCATCGTCCAATACTTCCCTGGAGTGAAGAGATTATGCTATGTCCCTCCCACCTTTCAATATGTCATTGATGATGACAAGCATCTCGCCAAGATCATCCCTACACCTCCACTTCTTGCCTTAAAACAACCGCCAAACCTTAAACAGACCATCGTTCACAGCAAATTACCCAGCCTTCAGGACAACATCAGCCACAACAATACATAACCCTGTCAAGGCAATTTCTGCAAGACATGTCAGACCGTTGACATGGATGCTACCATCATATGTGGGAGCACCACATACACAGTATATAGTCGTGTGACTCGGCCAGTGTTGTCATCCACTGCAGGCAAGGATGCCCAGAGGCATGGTATATTGGTGAGACCATGCAGACGCTACGACAGTGTGTGAATGGACACTGCGTAATAAACCTCAGACAGAAATGTTCCCTTGCAGTCTGAATGTTTCAGCAGTCAAGGACATTCAGCCTCCAATCTTGAGGTAAGTGTCCTCCAAGGTAACCTTCAAGATATACAACAATGCAGAATCGCCGAGCAGAAACTTATAGCCAATTTCTGTACCCATGAAGACAGCCACAACCGTGATCTTGGATTCATGTTGTGCTACATGTGACCACATTACACTTCTGTATCTGTAAAATCTTCCTTACTGTTCTGTTTTGACACCAGCACCTTTCATAAATTATAATCTCACTACCTTAATTACCTTCTACAGTTTTGGATTGCTACTTAATTTAGTTAGATTCTCGGCATGCAACTCTTATACCCATCATGTTATTTCAACTTTTTAGTTTGGCTCCAGCACCACCTTATTTTTAATGTTTTGTAATGATCTCTCTGCCTCATTTAATCGGATTATAGGTCATCCTTTCACTTGCTATTCAGCTGTTGACACTTTACTCACATTGTCTAAATTCTTGGTCACCTGCAGTGACTGATTATTTGACACTCGAATCACATCAGTTGTATGATCTTTTGACCTCTCTGCCTCCAAATTCTGTTAAAAGTCACAACACCAGGTTTAATCCAACAGGTTTAATTGGAAGCACACTAGCTTTCAGAGCATCGCTCCTTCAAAACCATCTGATGAAGGAGCAACGCTCCAAAAGTTAATGTGCTTCCAATTAAACCTGTTGGACTATAAGCTGGTGTTGTGTGATTTTTAACTTTGTACACCCCAGTCCAACACCGGCATCTCCAAATCATGACTACAAATTCTGTGTCTGTGTGCTCTTCTCTCTTATTACACCTGACCAAGGGGCTGCACTCCAAAAGCTTGTGATTTCAAAAAAACCTGTTGGGCTATAATCTGGTCTTGTGTGACATCTGACAACTTACAAGACATTGGTAAAGCCACATTTGGAGTACTGCACACAGTTCTGGTTATCTTACTAGAAGAAGGATGTCATTAAACTGAAAAGAGTGCAAAAAAGATTTGAGGATATTACTGAGACTAGGAGGTTTGAGTTATAAGGAGAGGCTGCATAGGCCTTTTTTCCCTTGGAGCATAAGAGGTTGAGGGGTGATCTTATAGAGGATTATAAAATCATGAAGGCCATAGATGAAGTGAATAGCCAAGGACCTTTCTCCAGAGTAGGGTAGTCCAAAACTAGAGGGCACGGATTTAAGGTGAGAGAAGGAAGATTGAGAAGGGACTTGAGGGGCAACATTTTCATGCGGAGGGTTGTGTGTAAGCCCTTCCTGATGAAGGGCTTATGCTCGAAGCGTCGAATTTCCTATTCCTGAGATGCTGCCTAACCTGCTGTGCTTTAACCAGCAACACATTTTCGGTTGTGTGTAAATTAAACGATCTACCCGAAAAGTGGTAGAGAATGGGTATGGTTTCAACATTTAAATCACATTTGGATAGGTACATGGGTCAGAAAAAATTTCGAAGGATATGGGCCAAACGTAAACAAATGGGACTAGTTCCGTTTCAGAAGCCTGGTTGGTATGGATGAGTTGGGCTGAAGGGCCTGCTTCCGTGCTGTATGACTCTGACTGAAGTCACTAATTAGGGAATTGTAATTTGAGGCAGGACCAAACAAAATAGCTTCAGTCTTTCTTCCCAGTACTTTATTAAAGAAACTTGCTCATCTGTACAGGATGTCTGGTAAACAGTGTGATAATAGCAACATTGGAGGAGTTTACACAGGTAATGTCGTCAGTGTACATGCGGAAAACTAATGTGACGTCAACTGAAACCAAGGGGCAGTCTTTGGATGAGAGGTAGCAGAGGTCCTTGAGGATGGAAAATGTCTAGATCCTTGGAGACTCAGCAGGTAATGATTTGGGAATGAAAAGAGAAGCCATTGCAAGCAATGGCTTGACTGTGATTAGGTGAGAATGGGACCAGATTATGGCTTTAGAGAAGGGTGACGATTTATTTCTAGAGGTGGATAGAATATAATCCTAAAGTTATACTAAATAAAGGGTGTAGGTTTGCTTGCTGAGCTATAGGTTTGATATCCAGGCGTTTCATTACCTGGATAGGTAACATCATCAGTGGTGACCTCCAAGTGAAGCAAAGCTGTTGTCTCCTGCTTTCTATTTATATCTTTCTCCTGGATGGGGTTCCTGGGGTTTGTGGTGATGTCATTTCGTGTTCGTTTTCTGAGGGGTTGATAGATGGTATCTAGATCTATGTGTTTGTTTATGGCATTGTGGTTGGAGTGCCAGGCGTCTAGGAATTCACTGGCATGTCTTTGCTTAGCCTGTCCCAGGATAGATGTGTTGTCCCTGTTGAAATGGTGTTTTCTTTTTTCCTCCATGTGTAGGGCTACGAGGGAGAGAGGGTCATGTCTTTTTGTGGCTAGCTGGTGTTCGTGTAACCTGGTGGTTAACCTGAGCTAATCCTGAGTTACAAACCTTCACAAACCTTGCAAAAAATATACTGATTAAAATCTCTGGAGTTATTGTGTACACAATTGACAATTAATTGACAGTCATGCATATTGAGACATTCAGTAGTCATGGTAAATGCTGTAAAGTGCAACTGTATCTATCTTTATAGTCCTGATGACCATATTTTTGGAAAGAGAAAAGGCTGAGCAGAGGATGCCAAAGTGATTCACAATAAGGAGACCAGAAATGCCTGAAAGGTTCAGAAAGATGCTTTCCCCTTTCACAAGCTCTCCCCACCTACCACCACCAACCCCCCCATCTAACCACACCAATATCACCACCACCGATGCCACACCTTAGGCATGGTGACCCTTGGTTGTATCTTGCTAATGAGAGTAGTCCTCAATGGTCCTCCTGGACTTTGGTGGTTCTTGCTTTCATAAGAAGTGGGGTTACACCACTTGAGGCTTTCTTTTTCCCTGCAAAGAAAAGGCAGCCAAGGATGATCCAATAGAAATCTTGAAAATTGAGAGGGTTTTATGGAGTTAGCATTAAGTAAAATATTTCTGTTTGTTTATTTGCAACAAGCAAAGAAAGCTAGACTTGCTCTGATTGTACCTTGCCAACTGGACTGACAAGTGCATTGATGAATTACGTTCAGGGTGATATTAGAAAATTTAATTGAACTATATTGGGCCACCCCAATAGAGGAGTGCTAAATGAATTTGATGTGAGAATTGAGAGAGAATTGTGGATGAATGGAACACTTTCAAATTACGTTGACATTTTCAAAATGTACTTGGTTTCTTTTTCTGTATTTAATCGTTATCCCTGCAGGTCAAGGATGAGCTCTCAAGGCTGTGAACTTTGGAGTTGATATGATTTAGTGATAAGTCAGTACATTTTGCTTTCTCTGCAGTGACTTGAGCCACAGCACCCAGTTTGTCCAGGGCCTGTCTCTCTGTACATTGGGCTGTATGGGATCATCGGATATGTGTAGAGATCTGGCTGGAGAGGTGGAGAAACTGTTGAAGAACTCCAACTCATACATCCGTAAAAAGGTGAGACTTCATCTCTGGAACAAGGTTAAGGATGTAAATGATTCAAATGGACAAAAGGCAAAATCTACCTTAAACCTGTAAAGTATTCTAAATGTTTTTGTCAATTTCCCTTTAATTAGTTACCACATCTGGTGCACTGATTTGAACTCCTTATTCTAGTCTAGATCCTCTTTGATCCAATTATGTTAGCGAGTTTGGCAAATGTAATATAATCTCAGGAAGATTAGAGGGGCTGAATATAATTTAAATGGAGACAGATCGCAGAAAACTACAGCACAGAGAGAGTAGGCAGGCCTTGTGCAGTAATCACAAAGCTGGCATAAAAGTTCAGTAAGTAATAAGGAAATAATAAGGAATTAACCTGTTCTGAAGAAAGGTAATTGAACATGAAACATTAACTGATTTCTCTCACAGATGCTGCCAGACCTGCTGGAAAATTCCAGTAATTTCTGATAATATCAAATGCAAATGGAATATTCACCTTTATGAAGGAACAAAGTATTAAAATAACGAAAACTTTGCTGAAACTATATGGAGCACAAATCAGACCACAGCTAGAATACTGTAAACAGTTTTAGACTCTGATTAATACAAGCAGGAAAGGCCCTTCGGCCCAGTGAGTCTGTGCGGACAGAACTACCGCTAAAAGTCCACTAACCCCAATTTCCTGCACTTGTCCCATTTCCTTGAATGTTATGATATCTGATTGTGTTCATGTAATTATTTTTTAAAGGTTGCATGTTTTCCAGCCTATACTACCTTTTCAGGCAGTGCATTCCATATTCCCACCACCCGCTGAGTAAAAAGAGTTTTATGAAATCCGCGCCCCCCCCCCCCCCCCCCACCGCTGAATCACCTGGCTCAATTTCTCCAACCCAGGCAATATCCTGGTGAACCTCCACTGTACCCTCTCTAGTGCTATCACATCTTTCCTGTAGTCAGGTGATCCGAGCTGCACCTAGTACTCCAGCTGTGGCCTCACCAGCACTCTACACAACTCCAACGTTACCTCTTTGCTCATGTACTCTGTACCACAACTGATGAAAGTAAGTGTCCCATATGTTGCTTTAATTATCCTACTCGCGTGCTCTGCCGACTTCAGGAATCTGTGAATATTAACCCAAGATCCATCTGTTCTTCTAAGCTACCCAGTGTCCTGCCATTCATTATAAGTTGCCTCATTTTGTTTCTTCTTTCAAAGTGCATCACCTCGCACTTGTCAGGGTTAAATGCCCTCTGCCACTGATCTGCCCATTTGACCAACCGATCTAAATCTTCCTGTGACCTATAACTACCTTGTTTGCTATTAACCACTCTACCAATCTTGGTGTCATTTGCAAATTTGCTTAACATTTGCCCCACATTTTCATGTGTATCATTTATAAGGGCCTCAGTGCTGACCCTTTTGGTATACTGCTGGACATGGCCTCCAGTCACTCAAACAGCCTTCTTCCATTAGCCTTTGTTTCCTTTTACTGCCACCACAAGAGGTATATAGCCTGTGCTCAACCCTTCCCCCTCACTGCCTACCAAAGCCCCAAAGGATCCTTCTACATCTGGGGCAGAGATTTTCCTGCACGTCCAACCACCTCATCTGTGTCCGTTCTTCTTGATGTGGTCTCCTCTACATTGGGGAGACAGAATACCAACTCACGGAACGTTTTAGAGAGTTTCATTGTGACACAGGCACCAAACAACCTCAGTGCCTTGTGGCCAACCACATCAACTCCCCCTCCCACTCTACCAAGGACATGCAGATTCTGAGCTGCCTCCACCACTAAATCCTAGCCACCCAATGTCAGCAGGAAGAATGGCTCACCATTCACCTTGGGCCCCTCCAACCACATGGCATCAACTTCAATTTCACCAGTTTCCTCATCTCGCCCGCCCCCCCCTTATCCAGATCCAGCCCTCCAACTATCCGTTCCACCCCCTGCTCCAACCTATGACCATCGTCCCCACCTGCATCTACCTATCACCTTACAAACCACCTTGGTGCCCAGCTTGTCGTGCCCTGCCAACCCCTGCCCTCCCCCCTTCCCCCTCTCCAAAATTCCTGATGAAGGGCTTATGCCTGAAACATCGATTCTCCTGCTCCTCAGATGCAACCTGACCTGCTGTACTTTTCCAGCGCCACACTTTTCAACTCTGATCTCCAGCATCTGCAGTCCTCCTTCCTTCTTTCTTATTACTAAGCTAGTTTCTGATCCATCTTGCCAAGTTATCCACAATTCCATGTGTTTTAACCTTCTTGATCAATCTCCCATGTGGGACTTTATCAAAAACATTGCTAAAATCCATTTAAACTACATCACCTGAACTTCCCTCATTCATAAACTTGATCACATTTTCAAAAGTTTCCAATAAATTTGTCAACCCATGCTTTCCAAGTGAGTATTAATTTGCTCCATTAGAATGTTCTCCAATAGTTTTCTGCCACTGACTGATCTGTAATTTCCTGGTTCATCTTTACCACCCACGTTGAAAAGTGGAGCCGCCTTAGCCGTCATCCAGTCCTCTGGCACTTTCCTTGTGGCCAGAGAGGAATTAAAAATTTCAGTCAGAGCCCCTGCAATTTCCTGCTTCACCCCTCACAGCAGTCTGGGATGCAGTGCATCTGGGTCAGGGGATTTATCCATTTTTAAGCCAGATAGAGCCTTGCAATATTCTTATGTCAAACTGTGCAAGTTCTTCTCAGTCCCTTTCCCTAAATTCCGTACTACTTTGTCCTTTTCCAGAGTGAAGGCCAGAAAGAAGTATTCCTTTACCATCCTCTCAGTGTCCTGCAGCTTCACACACCGATTGCCACCTTGGTCCCTAATGTGCTCTATCTTTTCCTGGTTAACCTCTTCCCTTTCAAGTATTTATAAAATATCTTAGGATCTTCTCCTCTAATTCTGTTCAGTCTTTTTTCATGCCTCCTTTTTGATCTTTGAAATGCTTAAAGTTCCCTTCTGCACTTCCTGAAAGCCTCCGAGGCTAGAGCTGTACTGCTTCCTTTGGACTTGCTCAAAGTCCTTCTCTTCCTCATCCAGTCCTGATTTCCCTAGACATACATGGTACGCTGAACTTATTGATCCTTCATTTCCCTTTAAAGGCTACATGTTGGACCTGTATTCTTCCCAGCTTCTTTTTGAATGTCCCCCACTGCTCCAGTGTAGACATACTCGCAAGAAGCTGTTCCCAGTCAACTGTGGCCAGATCCTGCTTTCTTTTAATATAAATCTGCCTTCCTTCAATCCAAAGCTATTTTCTTCTTTGTTCAGAACAAATTTGACCCCTTACCATGTTGTGATCATTATGGCTAAAATGTTCCTCCGCTGCCACATGGAGCATTTGTGTGGCAGTGGGGGTGCATTTTCCCTAGAGCCAGATCCAGTACTGTGTTGTCCCTTGTTGGATCTTCTATATTGATACAAAAAGCTCCTCTGGATACATTTCAAGAAAGTCACCCCTTCTAAACCCTTAACACTATGACTTTCCCAATTTATGTTGGAGAAGTTAATCTCCCGAGTATAATTATTCATTTATTACTCTTACACATCTGTGAACTGTCTACATACTTGCTCCTCTATTACCTGTTGACTCCTTGGGGGCCTATAATACACTGCCAGTAAAGTAGCTGCTGCCTCCTTAACATTTCTAAGTTGTACCCACAAAGTCTCATTTGAGGACCCTTTCAAGAAATCATCTCTCCTTACTGCAGTAATTGTCACCTTCATTAATAGTGCTACACCACCACCCTTTTCCTACCCTCCTCTGTGTCACCTAACGATACTATACTCTGTATTGTTGAATTGCCAGTCCAGCCCTTCCCTCAACTTTTTTTTGGCAACAAATCCTACTTGCATGTGTCAATCCACACCATTAACTCATCAGCCTTACCTACTACATTCCTACCATTAAAGTACAGACCGTCTAGTCTTGCCTTATTCTCTTGATGCTCAAAATAGCTGAACTCAATATGACTTGCTTCCTTTGCTGTGGGGTGGGGTGTCTCTGTGTCATTGATATTCTCTGTACTCTCCCCCTGTTAGACTAGTTTAAACTCCTTTTAACAACACTAGCAAACCTACCTGCAATGATGTTGTTCCCAGTGTAGTTCAGATGCAGACTGTCCAGTTTTCCACACGTCTCCCTTCCTCCAAAACGATCCCAATGATTCAGGAATCTTAAACCCTCCCTCTTGCACCAACTCTTAAACCACTCATTCATCTGTCCTATTTCTAAACTCACTAGTTAAAAATCTCACAACACCAGGTTATAGTTCATCAGGTTTATTTGGAATTACTAGTTTTTGGAGCACTGCTAGTGCGCCAGTATCATATGACACAGAATGTATGGCACAAGATCACAGTGTCATCAACTGATACGATATATTGAACAAACCTAGATTGCTGTTACGTCTTTCATCTTTTAGAATGGGATGCAGGATTCGATTCATTAATATGTAAATTCCACAGCTTCTTTCAAGTCGCATTCTGGAGATAATTTAAGGTTTTATATTAAAAAAAAGTGACAGCTGAGCTCAGACAATGCATTATAAGTATGAGATAAGAGCCTGTCTGTATTCCAATTTTGAGGCAGACTGGTTCTATTTCCAAAGTAGGAATTTTAAAACTGTCACATGGATCGATTGGCTGCAGATTGTGAGCTTTCTGAGCGAAATAGAATGTATCTGTAAATGCAAATTCACTCCATAAACATGTATGTGTGTACGCCTACATGAGAGAGTGAGTGTGTGCGCAAGGTAGAGTGTGTACGTGAATGTGACCGAGTATAAGCCTGAGTGCTTGTGTGTGAGTGAGTATCTATGAGCACATGGCATTGGATGTAATCCAGAGATTCTAGCCATTGAAGTCCTATTTTTTAATCCACTGCCTAGCTCCCTGAATTCTTTTGCAAGACCCCATTCCTCACTCTGCCCATGTCATTGGTGCTAACATATCACAAAGTCTAACTCATGATCCTCCCCTTTCAGGATGTCCTGCAGCCTTTCAGTAACATCCAGACACGAGCACCAGGGAGGCAAAACAATCTGGAGTCACATTTTCAGCTGCAGAAATGCCTGTTTGCTTTTCAGAGTAAAGAATCCCTGTCCTCTAATCTTCCTTTTTTGTTCCTCAACCCCTGTACAGTCAAGGCACTAGTGATTCCAGAAGCTTGGCACTGATTGCATTTCTCCGAGATACCAGCACCTCCTTCACCTTTAAAAGTAGAAAACAGTTCATGCATAGGACCCCTGCAGAACCTGCCTGTTCTTTCTGGATTGTCTGGTGGACACCCATTCTGAGCTGCAGTGTGACCGTCTTTCCAAATTAGCTTTCGGAGCACTGCTATCAGGTAGCTAGTGCAGCAGGATCATAAGACACAGAATGTATAGTACAAGATCATAGTGTCGTGCAACTGATATGATATATTGAACAAACGTAGATTGCTGTTAAGTCTTCAAAGTTTGGGAGAAGATTTGTAGCTCGGGTGCTCGTTGTTGTGGTTCTATTCGCCAAGCTGGGAATTTGCTGTTAAGTCTTTCATCTTTTTAGAGTGGGTTGTAGGTTTCAGTTCTCTCTAAATGTACTGTCCACGTAACACTCAACCTCGTGGATATGCCGTAATTCCTTCAAACGCTGCTCAAACTCAGAGATCCAGAGCTCCAGTTTCTATAGCTAAGAGCACTTCCTGAACGTGTGGTCATCCAGTGATTAACACTGCTGCCTCACAGCACCAAGGACCCAGGTTTCATTCCAGCCTTGGATGACTCTCTGCGTGGAGTTTTCACATTCTCCCCATGTCTGTGTGGTATTCATCCCACAGCCCAGGGATGTGCAGGCTAAGTGGTTTAGCTGTGGGTAAAGCAGAATTACAGGGATAGGGTACAGGGCTGGGTCTGGATGGGATGCTGTTCAGAGGGTTGGTGTGGAAACATGGCCTGCTTCCACACACTTGGGTTTTTGTGATTCTGTTTAACTCCCCACATATGACACGCTGCATATTCACTCAGCCGGCCTCTTCTGACTGTAAATTTAACATTAACACCTTAGGCTAGTTTTGGTCTCTTATTTAAGAACAGGCACACTGGCATTTGAGGCAGTCCAGAGGAGGTTCACCAGGCTGATCCATGGTTTGGATGGACTGTCTTAGGGGAAGAGTTTGAGTGGTTTGGGCCTGCACTCAGTAAAGTTTAGAAGAATGATGTCTCCTGTACTATATTTCTGCTATGCTTTTGTGATTCAAACTCCCGTGTGATATTTTCTTTTAGTGGGACTGAGTCTTCACAGAGTGTGACCCCAGGTAGCCCTGGTGAACTTGGAGTTCAGGGAAAATGCGTTCCTCTGGTTAGAGTCCTAGCTGGCACAAAGGAAAATCATTATACTTGTTGAAGCTCAGTCAGCTCGGCTCCAGGACATCTATGCAGGATTTCCTCAGGGTAGTGTCCTAGGTGCAGCCTTCTTCAGTTGCTTCATCAGTAACTTTTTCTTGATTATAGGATCAGAAGTGGGGACTTTTGTTGATAATTACATAATGTTCAGCATTGTTCATAACACCATGAAGCAGTCCATGTCTGAAGGGTTTTTTTTTAAGTGCAGCAAGTTCAGTTTTGGACTAATAAATGGCAAGTAATATTTGCCCCACACAAGTGTGAGGTGATGTCATTTACATGAAGAAAGAATCTAACCATTGCTTCTTGATATTTGATGGCATTGTTGTCACTGAATCTGCCGTTATCAACATCCAAATACGCTCAGTATTCACTCCTTTCTACCTCCAATTATCAGTAGCAGCAATGCATAGCATCTACAAGGTGCAAAAATTCACCAAGGCTTAGACAGCACCTTCTAAATCCATGACCACTGCCAGTTGGAAGTTATCATCCAAGCCACTCACCATCTGAAAATACGTTATCATTCCTTCAGCGTTACTAAGTCAATATCCTGGGTCTCCCTCACTAGCGCCATTGTTGGTGTGCCTACACCAAATGGACTGCAGCAGTTCATAAAGGTAGGTCATCAGCACCACCATCTTATGGGCAACTGAGGACAAGCAATAATTCTGGCCATATCATGGCACCAACATCCACATCCTATGCATAAAAAAAGTAATAATTTCAAAAAGTAGTGTATGGTAAAGACAGAAACAATAATAGCTGTGAGGTTTAAGAATCCTTGGAGTCCATTATGTATAAGGTTTTTACAAAGAACAATACAGCATAGGACAGATCCTTTGGCCATCAATGTCTGCGCTGTCATGTTTTGCCCCACTGAAACTGTCTTCACTTACAGAATCCATATCCCTCTATCATCTTATACATGCTCCTTGAATGCTGCTATTGTGTCTGCTTCCACTACCACCTCTGGCAGCATGTTCCAGGCACTCACCACCCGTTGTATGGAAAAACTTGCCTCACACATCAATTCATAGAGATGTACAGCGCAGAAACAGACTCTTCGGTCCAACTCGTCCATGCTAACCAGATATCCCAACCTAATCTAGCCCCATTTGCCAGCACTTGGTCCATATCCCTCTAAACCCATTCTATTCATATACCCATCCAGATGCTTTTTAAATGCTGTAATTGTACCAGCCTCCTCCACTTCCTCTTGCAGATCATTCTGTACATGCACCGTCCTATGCATGACAAAGTTGCCTGTTGGGTCCCTTTGAAATTTTTCCCCTCTCACTCTAAACCTATGTCCTCTAGTTCTGCACTCCCCCACCTTATCCATACCCTTCATTGATTTTAAAACTCCTATAAGGTCACCCCTCAGCCATTGATGTTCCAGGACAAACAGCCCTAGCCTATTCAGCCTCTCCCTGCAGCTCAAACTCTCCAACACTGGCAACATCCTTCTAAATCTTTTCTGAACCCTTTCAAGTTTCACAACATCCGATAAGGGGACTGGAATTGCACGCAGTATTCCAAAAGTGGCCTAACCAATCTCCTGTACAGCTGCAACATGACCTTCTAACTCCATCTCACTTAAACTTTATCCCTTGCACCTTGAACCTGTATCCCCCAATGATTGACCATTCCACCCTGGGGAAAAAGCCTCATACCTTCCATGCTATCCATGCCATTTACAATTTTGTAAACTTCTATCAGGTTGTTCTTCTCGTGCATTCCAGTGAAAATAAACCCAGTCTATCCAACTTTTCTTCATAGCTAAAATCCGCCATACCAGGCAACACCCTGGTAAACCTTTTCTGTACCTTCTCCAGAGCATCCACATCCTTCTGGCAGTGTGGTGATCAGAACTATGTGCAATACTCCAAGTGTGGCCTAATTAAAGTTCTATAAAACTGCAGCATAACTTGTTTGACCTTGTACTAAATGCCCCTTCTAATGAAGGCAAGGATGCCATAGACCTTTTTTATTACCTTATCTACCTGCACTGCCACCTTTAGTGATCTATGGACATGCACACCCAGATTCCTCTATGTATCAATACTCATAAGCATTCTGCTAATTCACTGCATAATTTCCACCTGTAATTGACCTTCCAAAATCCATCATTTCACATTTGTCAGGATTAAACTCCATCTGCCGTTTTTCTGCCCATTTCTCCAACTGATCTATAATCCTGCTATACCCTCTGACAAGCGTCCTCAGTTTCCACAACTCCACCGATGTTTGTACCATCCGCAAACCTACTGATTAGACCAGCTATGTTTTCTTTCAAATTGTCTATGTAGATCACAAACATCAGAGAGCCCAGCACTGATCCCTGTGGAACACCACTAGTCACAACCTCCATGCTGAAAACAATCCTTCCATCGCTACCCTCTGTCTCCTATGACTAAGCCAGTTCTGTATCTCTCTTGTCAGTTCACTGCTGATATCATGTGACTTCACCTTTTGTACCAGTCTGCCTTGAGGGATCTTTCAAAAGCTTTACTGAAGTCCATGTAGACAACATCAACTGTTTTTCCCTAAACAATCATCTTCACCTCCTCAAAAAACCTCGATGAAGTTGGTGAGGTACAATCTTCCCAGCCCAAATCCATCCTGTCTATTCCTAAGAAGTCCTTTTGCTTTTAAATGTGTATAGATCTTGCCCGTGCGAATCTTTTCCAATAATGTACCAAGAGACAATAGGTGCAGGAGTAGGCCATTCTGCCCTTCGAGCCAGCACCACCATTCATTATGATCATGGCTAATCATCCTGAATCAGTATCCTGTTCCTGCCTTATCCCCATCACCCTTGATTCCACTATCCTTAAGAGCTCTATCCAACTCTTTCTTGAAAGTATCCAGAGACTTGGCCTCCACAGCCTTCTGGGGCAGAGCATTCCGTGCATCCACCATTCTCTGGGTGAAGACGTTTCTCCTCGACTCTGTTCTGAGTGGCCTACCTTTATTTTTAAACTGTGTCCTCTGGTTCGGGACTCGCCCATCAACAGAAACATACTTCCTGACTCCAGAGTGTCCAATCCTTTAATAATCTTCTACGTCTCAAGCCTTCTAAACTCAAGGGTATACAAGCCCAGTCACTCCAATCTTTCAGTGTAAGGTAGTCCCGCCATTCCTGGAATTGACCTCATGAGCCTACGCTGCACTCCCTCAAAAGCCAGAATGTCTTTCCTCAAATTTGGAGACCAAAACTGCGCAGAATATTCCAGGTACAGTCTCACCAGGGCCCTGTACAGCTGCAGAAGGACCTCCTTGCTTCTATACTCAATTCCTCTTGTTATGAAGGCCAGCATGCTATTAGCTTTCTTCACTGCCTGCTGTACCTGCATGCTTGCTTTCATTGACTGATGTACGAGAACACCTAGATCTCTTTGTACCGCCCCTTTACCTCACTCCCTAACCATTTAGGGAGTAATCTGCCTTCCTGTTCTTGCCACCAAAGTGAGTAGCCACACATTTATCCACATCAAACTGCATCTGCCATGCATCCGTCCACTCACCTAGCCTGTCCAGGTCACCCTGTATTCTCCTAACATCCTCCTCACATTTCACCCTGCCACCCAACTTTATATCATCAGCAAATTTGCTAATATTACTTTTAATACTTTCATCTATGCCATTAATGTACATTGTAAAAAGCTGCGGTACCAGCACTGATCCCTGCGGCACACCACTGGTCACTGCCTGCCATTCCGAAAGGGAGCAGTTTATCACTACTCTGTTTCCTGTCAGCCAACCAATTTTCAATCCATGTCAGTATTTTGCCCCTAATGCCATGTGCCCTAATTTTGCTCACTAACCTCCTCTGTAGGACTTTATCGAAGGCTTTGAAAGTCCAGGTATACTACATCCACTGGATCTCCCTTGTCCATCTTCAGAGTTAAATCCTCAAAAAATTCCAGAAGATTAGTCAAGCATGATTTCCCCTTCATAAATCCATGCTGACTCTGACCTATCCTCTTACTGCCATCCAGATGTGTCGTAATTGACTCTAGCACTTTTCCCACCAGTGAGGTCAGACTAACTGGTCTATAATTCTCTGTTTTCTCTCTCCCTCCTTTCTTAAAATGTGGGACAACATTAGTCACCCTCCAATCCGCAGGAACTGATCCTGAATCTATAGAACATTGGAAAATGATCACCAATGCATCCATGATTTCTAGAGCCATCTCCTGCAGTACCCTGGGATGCAGGCCATCAGGTCCCGGGGACTTATCTGCCTTCAGACCTAACAGTCTCTCCGACACCATTTCCTGCCTAATATAAATTCCCTTCAGTTCAGGTCCTTCAGCCACAATTACATCTGGGAGATTGCTTGTGTCTGCCCCAGTGAAGACAGATCTACCAACCATGAGATTTGCAGGCCTGTAATTTCCAGGATTATTCATGTTACCCTTATTAAACAATGGGACATTGTTTTTAATCTGTGAAGCAGTTTTTAAGTTGTTGATTCATGGCCTCAGTTTGTAAATATCATTGAGTTCTCTTTAAATAGTTATTTCTCCAGTTTTACCAAACATTGTCTTCCGAGAGTCAGAGAGAAGTGGGTGGGAGAGAGAGTTCAGCTCTTATTGTTCCAAATTCATTTTCATTATCTCTATTGCTCAAACATAATTGCTGAAGTATGGTTAGTTTATAAATTTCAAAGTCTGGCTCGACTGTCTTTCTCGGCAAGTTGTTGAAGGGAATCCTGAGGGACAGGATGTACATTTGGAAAAGCAAGGACTGATTAGGGATAGTCAACATGGCTTTGTGCGTGGAAAATCGTGTCTCACAAACTTGATTTAGCTTTTTGAAGAAGTAACAAAGAGGATTGATGAGGGCAGAGCGGTGGGCATGGTCTACATGGACTTCAGTAAGATGTTTGACAAGGTCCCCATGGAAGACTGCTTAGCTAAGTTAAATCTCATTGAATACAGGGAGAACCAGTCATTTAGATACAGAACTGGCTCAAAGATAGACAACAGAGGATGGTGGTAGAGGGTTGTTTTTCAGACTGGAGACCTGTGACCAGTGGAGTGCCACAAGGATCGGTGCTGGGTCCACTACTTTTCATCATTTGTATAAATGATTTGGATGTGAGCATAAGAGATATAGTTAGTAAATTTGCAGATAGCACCAAAATTGGAGGTGTAGTGGACAGTGAAGAAAGTTATCTCCGATTACAATGGGATCTTGATCAGATGGGTCAATGGGCTGAGAAGTGGCAGATGGAGTTTAATTCAGATAAATGCGAGGTGCTGCATTTTGGGAAAGCAAATCTTAGCAGGACTAATACGCTTAATGTTAAGGTCCTAGGGAGTGTTGCTGAACAAGGAGACCTTGGAGTGCAGGTTCATAGCTCCTTGAGAGTGGAATCACGAGGTGATAGGATAGTCAAGAAGGTGTTTGGTATGCTTTCCTTTATCGGTCAGAGTATGGAATACAGGAGTTGAGAGGTCATGTTGCAGCTTTACAGGATATTGGTTAGGTCACTTTTGGAACAATGCATGCAATGTTGGAAGGATGTTGTGAAACTTGAAAGGGTTCAGAAAAGATTTACAAGGATGTTGCCAGAGTTGGAGGATCTGAGCCACAGGGAGAGCTTGAATAGGCTCGAGCTGTTTTTCCTGGAATGTCAGAGGCTGAGGGGTGACTTTATAGAAGTTTATAAAATCATGAGGGGCATGGATAGGATAAATAGACAAAGTCTGTTCCCCGAGTGGGGAAGTCCAGAACTAGAGGGCATAGGTTTAGGGTGAGAGTCGAAAGATATAAAAGAGACCTAAGGGGCAACTTTTTCACACACAGGGTGGTACATGTATGGAATGAGCTGCCAGATGAAGTGGTGGAGGTTAGTACGATTGCAACGTTTAAAAGGCATCTGAATGGGTATATGAATAAGAAGGGTTTGGAGGGATCTGGGCCGGGTGCTGGCAGGTGGGACTGGATTGGGTTGGGATATCTGGTCGTCATGGACGACTGAAGGGTCTGTTTTCATGCTGTGCATCTCTGTGACTTGCAGTTAATCTTTAATGTCCAAAATATACATGCACTATTCACATATGAATGAAAACAAGAGGTACAAACTTCTTAATGCTGACGCAGTTGCCCGGTTTCAGTGTGTTTAGATAAAGTCATCATTTCAGTTTGCCCTTTTATTTATTCCACATTAGTCTCCTGACATTGTCTTAACTGGTGATCAGGTAGCCATAGCAGACACTTCAGTCAATACTTGCCTTTTTATAAACCACTTTTAAAATCTACTTCTATAATCCATGTTCCAGATTTGAACATGGTAAATTTGATCTCTCGGAAATTGGTAGATGGTAAACTGAAGTGTGCCTTCTGTGGGATATCTGGACTTAGATCTAGTACCTACTCTCACTGAACTTTTACATCAACCTGATTGAACTTCTTGAGGTTTGAAACTTGGTTCTGTGCCTTTGGTCATAGTTGCTTAAACTTCTAATTTGATTTGAAAAAAAATTGTGCTTTGTTGCCATACTGCATGTTAATTTATCTTGTACTTCAGACTTCATAACTTTTCATTTAAATATAAAAAAACTTGAGTGTTCTGTTGCAAGAATTTCAAAGGTTTGTCTGATTGGTGTCTGGCACTTAGTAAAATGAATCATCGTTCTCTTGTTCACAGGCTGCGTTGGCTGCTGTGCATGTTATCAGAAAAGTACCAGAGCTGCTAGAGATGTTTCTGCCTGCCACAAAAAATCTCCTTAATGATAAGAATCATGGTATGTTGCCCAGGAGTAATTTCTATTTGGTATTTGTTCAATATATAATGGTTTGCGCAGAAACGCCACTCTTTTAGGTAGTTGTTTTTTTCTCTGGGCGCCCATGTAAACGAGGTAAGGACTTAAAATTCATTTTCTAAAGACAGTTTTGAAACAATTAGTTATTGGAAAAAGTCTTAACTCTTTGATAATTCTTTTGTGATAACACCTTTTTATAAATAGATTTATTTTTAAAATAAAATCGGTGTCTTTCAAAATGCAGTGTTGGGTTTTGGACTTTGATGCTCTAGATTATTAATCCAGGGATATGATTACTACATTACCGTACTCAATCCTTTTGTAAAGGGCTCATTTTTTTCAGAAAATAAAGAAATGATGTGTTTAGAGCAGTACTTGAATGAAGAAGCAACACTGATAAGTAGAATAGAAGTGAGTAATTGCATGCCCAAATAATTCAAGTGTATTCATAACCTGAATGAGGGTCATGCAACTATAAAGTTGATGAGCGCAGCATACATGTTGGTGAATTGGAAGACAGCTAATGTGCCATTATTCAAGATGTATGGAAGGGATAAATCAGAGAGTGATAGGCCAATAAGTTTGAGATTAATTGCAGGGAAGCATCTGAAGAAAGTTCTGAGAGACAAAACTTATTTTGGGGAGGTAAAGGTTAATCAAGAATAATTGGCTTGGATTTGTCAGGGGGAAATCATATAGTCAGATTTGTTCAAAGTTTTGAAGAAGTGACTAGATGTGTAGATGAGAATCATGCAATTTTTGACAATGTATTGCATAGGGGAGTGGCCAAGAAACTAAGGTCCCTTGGGATTCAAGACAATTTGGTGAATTCAGTGTTAATTTGCCTTGTTGGCAAGAAGCAAAAGGGTGAAGGTTGTTTTTGTAGCTGGAACCCTGTGTCTATTGGTGTGCCAAAGGGTTCAGTGCTGGGTCACTTGCTCATTGTAGTGTACCTTAATGATTTAGACATGAATGTAAAAGGTCTTATCAGTAAATTTGTATATAATGCACAAATTGGTGTAGTAAAAATCAAGGAGGAAAGCTTTTTGACTGCAAAAAGAAATACAGGCTGGTCAGATAGTCAGAACAGTTGCAGAGATGCAATTTATTCCTGAAATGTTTGAGGCAATGCATTTTGGTAGGACATATAAGGCAAGGGAGTACATGGTGAATGGTAGGAACCTTGCTAGTACTGAGGATCACCAGGACATTGGTATGCATATGCACAGATCCATGAAGGCAACAGGACCAGTGAATAAGGTGGTTAAAAAGGCAAATAGGATATTTTGTTAGTTGAGGCATTGAATACAGTGGTTAGCACTGCTGCCTCTCAGCGCCAGAGACCCGGGTTCAGTTTCCGACTCAGGCGACTGACTGTGTGGAGTTTGCACATTCTCCCCGTGTCTGCGTGGGTTTCCTCCGGGTGCTCCGGTTTTCTCCCACAGTCACAAAGATGTGCAGGTTAGGTGAATTGGCCATGCTAAATTGCCTGTAGTGTTAGGTAAAGGGGTAAATGTAGGGGAATGGGTGGGTTGCGCTTCGGCGTGTCAGTGTGGACTTGTTGGGCCGAAGGGCCTGTTTCCACACTAAGTAATCTAATCTAATCTAAACCTTATGATGGAGCAGTATAGAATCTTAGTTAGACCACAGTTGGAGTACTATGTGCAGTTCTGGTCACCACCCTCCATGAGAGATGTGTTTGCACTGAGAGGGTGAAGAGGAGGTTGACCAGGATGTTACCCAAGTTATAACATTTCAGCTATAATGAGGGACTAAATAGGCTAGGAAATGGGGTTAGAATAGTCTGCTGCTTGACGACTGGCAGAGACATGATGTCCTGACAGGCCTTTGTCCATTCTGTATTATTCTAAACTCTGTGAACAGCCTCAAACATTCCTAGTACTTATTACTGCTTATGCCATTTATTGTCTGCCTTTTACAATTGTTTTTTAATTGTGTTTTTGATTCACCTTTTTTATTCTAGCTACCCAGATGGTGCAGATTATTGCTATTTTTCATGACAATGTTAACATTATAAATAAAGAGAGAATACTAAAGCAGTAGTGTGCATGACGTTACAGACATGTTGAGAAATAATTTGCGGCTGATTACTAGGAAGTATGACTTGGCACTGTTGAATTGGCTGTACATCCAACCAGGGAGAGTGCCTCAGGAAACATGCGACTGTGCTAAGGTGGACCTGTACGTGCTATTTGCTTGGAAGTATATTATTATAAATTTATTATTTATATTCTTAAATCACTGCCAAATACAGTCTGTCTAATTGTACAGTGGATTTGAGCAGCTTCAGAATCTGACATAAAGGTCAATGTTCAAAAGAAAAACAGGAAATCTATGCAATATCATGTGATTATTGAGAATTTGAGTCAACAGTCTAATTTAAGTGTCAAGCTACCTTTTAAAATGACGACTAATTTAGATCTTTTTTCAAGAGTATTGTAGTTTTAGTCTTAATTAACATTTAATGGTTTGTTTTACTTTGCCAGATATATTTTGCATATTAATAAATATAAAAAGAATGATTCAATTAATCAAATATTATGCATAAAATGACAGAATTGGTCTGAAATTGAAAACTGCATTGACCCTCCAAGTGAAGTTAAGAATGTTTCATCTTAACAAATATGGCTGTTAGACTTGTCATAAAGGCAGCCCAAGCTATCAGTATCTAATATCTGCCCATCCTGAAATTTGAAGTTAGGGTGTCTTTTCAAACATCATTGCATTCATTTAACTTGCATATTCTGAAGGTATGGTTGAATTGAAAATGCACAGGGCTGCTGAATGGCCTTCTCCTGTTCCTATGTTCTTTGTGCTGGAATAACATGTAACATGCACAGGAAGCCCTTCAATTCCTCCACATTCTTTATCACAATCACAATCATTGGACACTTTAATTGTAGCGGAATAAGTGCAATATTCTGTCAAAGCTGTACTCACCAAATATTTTTAATAACATGAGTTATGATCTTGATGACCTGCCAATTGATGTCCTGCTTTACTCCTTTACTAAGGTTGGTGCTATTGAAACAAATTGCTAAGACCAACCAAGGCTCAGACCAACAATTGAAACTGGGACCTTCCTGGTGTGTCACAAGAATTAGACCAGAGTTCACTCTTAAAGCAAACCTTTCACTTGGCCCATGATAATTTTTGCACAGCTGCATTTCTACGTTATTAATTTTTTTGTCTTTCTACAATATACATTTTCAGTGCAAAACAGAGTCCAAATAGTTTGGTCCAAATATCTCCCAGTGTTGTTGGCAGGCATATGAATGGCCTGATTGCTGCCATACATTATTTGGAGAGGAAATGAATGGTTGGCCTTCACACATTTCTCCATATCTGCACAGCTGATCTGGGTGCTTTAGATAAAGCTGATCTTGGTTGTGACCATGCACCTTAGAATTCAATGAATTAACTTGCTCAAGATGTAAAATGCTGATTGGTCTCACCTCCCCAGTAATATTTTCATAAAAGTTTCCAAGAAAGAATGATGTATTTGTTTGTGGTCTGTTTAAAGAATAAAATTGAGTTGATTTGGTTCATGGCCTACTGCACTCCTGTTTTAAAAATTGGATGCAATCTCATGCTTTCTGTTTCTGATGAGCAGAGATTAGAAATAACTGAGTGTGAGGTAGCTGGAAGCAGTCATCAACATTATATTCATTGCCTTGTCATTTATTTGGTGCATTCATCAGTTAAAACACTTTTTCTCTTTCTTTGTCTTAAAGGTGTCCTCCATGCTGCTGTTGTCCTTGTCATAGAAATGTGTAAACATAGCCCTGACACTCACGCTTATTTTCGCAAGGTATAACCACATCATATTGCCCACTGCTATCAAAAACTGGGTTTTCAATGTAGTCACTTGTGTCCAGCTTTTTATTTATTTTTGAAAAGTTTAATTTGTTTTGAAATAAAATCTTCTGCATTTTGAACTCGCAAAACTTAATTTATTTTAAAATGTGATAAGTAATGAGAGGTATAATTTGAGTAAAGTAAACCATTTATTCTTTACACATTGTTCTGTGAACTTGAAATTTACTTTGATGTAGACTTGTACTTCTGTCATTCAAGCCACATGTTTCTCAGAAAATGGTATTTTTAAGTATACCATGAACCTCTCTGGCTTTGAGAGTACTTGACTACACATTGATTGCGAACTCGCAAATCTAATCACCAACCTGTGTACGTTTATTGACCAACCTTAGCTGGGTACCTGGAGGGGCAAAAGTATTAACCTCGTCCCTGAAAATGGAAAATATTCCTGCTGGATGGTGCTCTAGTCTGGATGTGACATGAAGACAGGACTAGAGTCTGCTGTCTGGGTCACATTGTTTCTGTTAGCCTGTGGTGACTCTCTCTTTGCTTATGATTGAAAGCATGGCCATCCAGGCAAGGGATTGGAGCATGCCTGCTGCTCATGCATCTATATTGAAGGTAGATCACTATCTTCAAGAGCAGGAGGAGAAAGTTGCAAGGTAAAGAGAATTAAATGCAGCAGATTTGAAGTTACTGTAGTTTCAATATTAATTTAAAATATTAAACTATTCTGCCTCATTTATGGAGATATAACTGGAAGTACCTCAGGGTGCAGTTCAACTTCAAGTTCCTTCAACAGCACTTTTCAAACCCATGACCTGTACCCAAAACAAAAAGCAGAAGCATGAAAACCCCACTTATAGGTTCCCCTCCAAGCCACACAGCATCCTGACCTGGAACTGTATCGCTGTTCCTTCACAATCAGTGGCTCACAATTGTGTAATGTGCCTCCTAACATCATTCTGGGTGGGCTAACTTTCATGAACTGCAATGGTTTAAGCCAATTGCAAACCACCGCCTTGAGGGCAGTTAAGCATGGGCTGGTCTAGTTCGTGATTCCTTCACCCTGTAAACATATGAAAAAAAAATCTAAGGATCTCTTAGTCAGGCATATGCAGTATCTGAACAGAGAATGCTTGATAGTTATTGGGAACAGTATGTGGTGAACTTTAATTTTCCAATGGTGTTATTCATTAATTTGATTATACAAGTATTGCTTTAAATAAGTAAAGTTGAATCCAGAATTCTTGAGTCCTGAATGTTGGAAATTTCACAGTAACAGGTTTGAGTTGAAGGAAGGAACGAAAGAAAGCATGTCTCCTGTAATGTACGCTGTTTGAGGCATCTTTGATAGGCTGTGACCTCCTGATGTTTCTTGATTACCACCTTTCCTGGCCAACCAGGCTAGCTAATAGCGTCTTTTAGTCCTCTAGCTTTGTTTATTACGTTTTTATTTTCTTCCTTTTTGTCTTCTTTCAACATATTTAACTTGTAACTTTTATAGCGCTAGTCACCCTCTCATTCAATTTTCTTTTCACTGATTGGCAGCAGCGCACAGTTGTAGTGCTTTACTGTCTGCTCTTTCTAGGCAAGCTGCGATTTTCTGTGGAGTAATAGTCTCCTTCACATTGTGCTATCAGCTTCTATGCTTCTACATGAGCATTCAAGGGAGCAAGAGTTAGAGGGATGGGTTTGGCTGTTGTCATTCTTCTCTTTGGTCACAGGCTCTAATTTCTATAGTTTTGTACCAGAGTATTTTGCTTCTCAACATGCTTTGCAAAGACTTAACTAAATATACTTTAAAGGTATTGAAAGCCTAAAAAAGATGACCAACCCTTGAAGGTTTATTGAAGTTTCAAGTTCTTATCACAAGGCCCTACACAAGAAGTCCCTGACTTGTGAATGCTTGTACTTCATGAATGCTATCCTATACAGGAGTATAATTTTAAATATTCGACATACAAGCATTACTTTTCTTATCAAACAGCTATTTCATACTGTCCAGTATTGTGTTGAGTAAATCACCACCAGTCACCTATAATTCAGTTACTTATTAAGAAATCTCACAATCAAGTACTGAAACATTAATTTAAAGTTTATGCTTGTAGCAACCAAAAATAGATCTCTCAAGTAAGCAAATGAAAACCCTTAACCCAACTTGGTAATTACCATTACTAATGAACGGAACTTGGCCATGATTTGTCTAGGGTTTGATCCTTGTGCAGTATTGTTCTTCGAAGTTCTCCCGAAAGTAGAATTCTGGTGTTCAATTCTTATATAGACCTTCAGCCTTCAGATTTGTGATGTGGTATGTTTACTATTTTAAAGTTCTTTCAATCCAAATTACTACATGTGTGCAGCTTGCCTTATCAAAAATAATTCTCCATTCCTTGTTACATTCGAGGTTAGTGTCTGTTTAAAACAAAACTTTTTCTGCAGTTAAGCCCTTTTACTTCAAAAAGTTTCTTCAGGCAGACTTAATTGTCCATTTGCCACAAAGCAGCAGATTAACAAGCAGTTGTCATTTACAAACCTCTCCCCACCCCCGTCCCTCCCCGCCCCCGCCAGAATTTGTTTATGTTGTTTCAACTGCTTTCTTCTCTGAATGGTTAATTTGGCGTGTTGCTTTTAATTCCTTTATAATAGTTTCTCCTTGCCTTTTTAATCTGAAGGAGCAGTTTATTCCAGAGGGAGTTATTGCTGCTGCTTTTCATGTGTAACAGTTTCTCTTTCTTGATTCTTTCAATCCATGAACATTTTTTTTCAAGTTCTGAAGTCTATAATATCACAGTTATGTTCTCGCATGCATGCATGACTTGCAAGCGGAACTCAATCACAACCTGGCGACTGCCTATGTGTGCATATCCAACATGGGAAGGAGCTTTTACAGATTACCTAAGTGAAGCGATTGCTGTAAAACTAGCTAGGAACATCACATTTATGTTTCTTGGAGGAACATCTGGTTAGAGTTTCTGCCCCTTCTAGAATGCAAACGTGGCTCTGCTTGAAGGCTTGCATAATTGAAACAGTGATTATCCTGTCACCCTCCTTTATCTAAAGCCATTGACATGATTGTCTCTATCATCTTGCTTCAATGTTTTCTTGACCAACTAGGGGAACCACACTGATCAGGTTCCTTTCATTTCAGTCCAAACCAAATAATTACTTGCAATAGTTTCTCTTCCCACTTTCACAGAGTTATTGCTTGGATTCCTGGTATTTCTTGTCTGCATGCTATTCCTCAGAATTACCATTTGAAATCATAATGTTTAGTTTTCACATGTATGCTTACATGACCCAACTCTACTGTGCCACCACCCTTCTTCATTCCTTTATTCTCTCTAAAGAGTCACACTGCTAGTTCAACATGCAGTGCTCGATGAACAGAAATTTCCTTCAACTGAATATTGAGAAAGTTGAATCTATTATCTTTGGTCTTGTCACAAATTCATTTGCTCACCACTGACTCCATTATGATCTGTAGCTACTGCCTGAAGCTTAATCAGACTGTTTATAATCATCTTTCTCTATTTGATCCCAAGATGACAAGCATCCATGTCATTCATTAGATTGTCGGTTTTCACTACTTCTCATCTGTTTCAGTGAGCTGATGTTGAAACCCGCATTTATGTCTTTGCCATCTCTAGGTTTGACTTACTCTGATCTGTTTCTGCCATCTTCCATGCTCTGCAAACATCCCATCCACCATTATGCTACCTCTGTCCTAAGTGCACAAAGCCCCATTCACCAGTTACCCTGGCTGAGCTACGTTGTCTCTTGGTTAAGTAATTCCTCTATTTTAAAGTTCTTACCAATATTTTAAAATCTGTCTGATCTGCTATAAGCTTCAAGCTCACTGCACCCCTCTAATTCTGGTTGCTTGCATATCCCTGATTGTAACTGCTGCACCATTGGTAGCTGTGCCTTTAGCTACAATGACCCTGAATCCAGGTATTCCATTCCAAACCACTTGCAATGGTTTCTTTTAAGATGATCTTTAACACCTCTAACCAAACTTCTGGTCTTAACATCTAGTATCCCCTTAGGTTGTTCAGTGTCAACATTTGATAATATCACTAGAATGATTTACTGTAATAATCGCTCTATATAAATGGAAGTCACTGTTGCTAATTTGTGTAGAATTTTATTTTAAAGTCTTCAGGGAGTGTTGAAATAGATCTCAACTTTGTCTTCTGAGATTGTCCCTGATATGCCAGATTTTGGGAATTGAAGTGGATGAGAGGCAGCTTTCTGGAGTAGGAACCCAACCCTCATTGCTCAGCAACTTGTATGATGTACAGCACAGCGATTGATCATTCTGTCGAATAGATCTATGAACAGGTTGTTATGGCTTTAACATTCTACACAAACTTCCTTCAAATTCGCTTAATCTAATCAATTTATTGAAATATCTTCCTGTTCCTTTTTCTCTCATTTATCTAGCTTTGTGTAAATGTATTGACATTATTTTCCACAACTTTTCCTTGGGTGGTAGCAAGTTCCACATTCTTATCACTTTTTCGATGAGTAAATTTCCTTATTTCCTATTGGATTTACCAGTGGCTATCATATACAGTTTTGGATTCTTAGCAAGTGGAAACATTTTATTTGCATGTCGCAGAATTGACCATATTTTGTGATTCTCTCGTATCTTTAAAGACCTTTTAACGGATCATCCTTCAGCCATCTGTTTTTCTAGAGCGTAGAGCTTCACCATTTTTAAGCTTTATTAATAGTTCTAACCTATTAGTTTTTGTATAATCCTTGTGGAGCTTTTTTGCACCTTCACATGACTCAATTTCCTTTTTTATAATCTGGAGAACTAAATTGTGCATAGTACTCAATTTAGCACATGAAAAGTTCTGCACAATTTTATCACTATTTTCTGCTTTTCAGTCTAGTTCCTAGAAATGATCTCCATTGTTTTGTTCCTTTTCTGGATATATGAATCCACATCTCCTCTTTAGTGATTTGTATATCCATGTCATTTGATTGATTTACTTCAGTATTCCATCCATACTACTTATCCAAATATCTTAAAAAGCACTACTTCACATTTGTCAATATTGAAATTCATTTTCCAGTTGCACTTCCAATTTTTGAATTTATGAACATTTTGCTGTACTTTGTCACAAGTATAAAGTCCTCCTAATTCAGTGTCATCAACAAATTTTGAAGTTATACTTCTGATTTCTGAGTCCAAGTCTGTGTAAATTCTGAACAACAGTCGTCCCAACACAGATCCTTGTGGACCTCAAGTTGCCTCCTTTTGCCAGTCTTGGTGACTGAGTTTAGCTCTTATTCTTTATTCTGCTTTATAGCCACTTTGATATCCATTCTGCTACCATCTCCTGACACTATCTGATTTGACACGTATCTGCTATGTGACAGCTCAAGGAAATGTCTTTTGGTGTTGCTTCAAAAACATTAAGTAGGATCTTCACTTCTGGAGTTACGTGTTATCCTTACAGTTGTTGAGTATTATTCTGTTGCATCATTGAGCAATGATTCCATTATCTTTCCTAGCACTGAATTTAAGCTAGAAATTGTTCTGCCTCATTTTTTTAAAACATAGGAAAATATAGGCACTTTAATACTTCCATGTATCTGCTCCAAAATACTGGAAGAAGGTGAGGAATGTCATTTCAGAAACTTCATAATTGGGAATCATATTCAACAAGAATTTACTCTTCAGCAGAAACCAAAACTAATAATATTGTGGCTATGAGTGGGAAAATGCAGCTCAGCTCCCCCAGTGGACGAGTGATCAGTTTTACCATCCTATATTAAAGATCATGAGCCTTCCATGTTCAGTCACTTGTAAATACTGGATCAAGTAGGTTTGCTGCAGTTGCTATGGCTTGGAGAACGAAGAATGTCAACTGTGATTTTGAATTATTTTGGCTTTCCTGTGAATTGTCTTAGTGAGTGCACATATATTGGTGTAAATGAAGGCTATATTCCAAGTCTGCTGTGATGTTTTCTTGCGCTCAGGCTATCCTGCCCATGCCTAGTTGTGCAGACTTAGTCATAAAATATGATCACCAGAATGATACAGTGGAAACTTTGTGTATCTCAAATCTACATCTGCAAAGGTTAGTTACTGTAGGAAAGAAACTGGGTGTGATTGAAGTGGTTGAGCTGTTACACTTTGTGAATTGTAGTATATCGCTTCCAATTCATACTGCATGATCAATCGGTAATTAAACTTTCAATGCTGCTAACTTTAACTACTGTGCAGTTGCTTTGCTCTGTCTGCATCTGGCTTCCTTTAATGACTATCTTTCTTTTCTTCCTGCTTTCCATAATTTGGATTCTAGAATGAGAAGGTAAGGCTGTAATCAGGGAGTGGGTTTCAGCCTATACTCCTACCTTATCAAGATTACTGCAAAGAAGCTTTAAACAGTTGTGTAACAAAATCAGTGATAAAGTTGACTTGTAGCATTTATTAGGACCAAGAGCTTCCATTCCTGATGAGATAAGTTGTATCAGGTCAGTTGTACAAGTACACTGACAATTGCCACGAAATATATCCAAGACACAATGCTGTAGTTACGAAGTGGTTCCTTCTAAATAAGTTTGCGTAATGTTGTGGTTCTGTTCGCCGAGTTGGGAATTTGTGTTGCAAACGTTTCGTCCCCTGTCTAGGTGACATCCTCAGTGCTTGGGAGCCTCCTGTGAAGCACTTCACAGGAGGCTCCCAAGCACTGAGGATGTCACCTAGACAGGGGACGAAACGTTTGCGACACAAGTTCCCAACTCGGCGAACAGAACCACAACAACGAGCACCCGAGCTACAAATCTTCTCACAAACTTTGCGTTTGAGTTAATGCGAGTTTTCTCTGTCAGTCCTGTTAGAGCTGCTATTTCATTAAGGGACAGCTTGCAATTGAATATGTTGAAATCTAGGGATGGGGAAAAAAACGAATAATTTCAAGGTGGTTATGTGTTAAACCATATGAAATTACATAGCACAGTCTGTGTCTGACAATGCTGCCCCACTTGCTACTTAACAGAGGAGCAGCGCTCCGAAAGCTTGTACTTCCAAATAAACTTGTTGGACTATAACATAGTGTTGCGTTATTCTTAATTTTGTCCACTCCAGTCCAACATCAGCTCCTCTATATGAAATGAAACGAAGTTTATGGCTGTGCTCAAAAGGATGAGAAGACACCATTTTCAGCCTATCCTGTCTCTGAATGGTCATTAAGAAGAACTAAGCATAAATGAACAAGAGAGATTTATTCAGTTACTTTCACAAATTCAGCTAAAATCTGACTCTGTATGCCCAAATTGAAAGTGATTGAAGAAATCTAAAAGTTCTACTCTATTTGTGAATGACAGGACAACGTTGCGGATCTGTCATGGTGTTGTGAAATGTTTCATGAGTGGGTGTTTTTTGGATACTTGAAAGAGGAATTCTTGAAAGGCTATAGGAAAGAAGCAGAGGACAGAGACTAATTGATAGATTTTTCAAAGAGCCAGAATAGGGGTGGTAGGCCAAATACCTTCCAGCATGTAGTCTTGTAATTTTAAAGTGACTCATAGGGTTAATTTTGTATGATAAAATAGTGCAAAATTCAATGCAAATTCAACTAGCTTTGGTATTTCCAGTAAGCTCAGAGCATTTATTTTTGGATTAAATAGCAGGTAGAGCCAGCTGCACTTAAAGTCAGTACTTCATTTTATTCACAACCAAATTAAGCAGTACCTTTTTCTCTGCTTGTCGTCATGTTGCTTTGGCTAGTTAGCACATAGCAAATTTCCATAAGCATCAGTGCAATAATGATTAGAACATTTGCGTTGATTGAGGGATAAATATTGGCCACTGCAGACAAGATGGGAGAGGGGAAATTAGGAAACTGGAGAAATCTGAGTTCATCCCTTGTGGTTGGAGGGTTCCTAGACGGAAGATGAGGCGCTCTTCCTCCAGCCGTCGTATTGCTATGGTCTGGCGATGGAGAAGTCCAAGGACCTGCATGTCCTTGGTGGAGTGGGAGGGGAAGTTGAAGTGTTGAGCCACGGGGTGGTTGAGTTGGTTGGTCCGGGTGTCCCAGAGGTGTTTTCTGAAACATTCCGCAAGTAGGCGGCCTGTCTTCCCAATATAGAGGAGGCCACATCGGGTGCAGCGGATGCAGTAAATGATGTGTGTGGACGTGTAAATGATTTGTGGCAGATATGGAAGGATCCCTTGGGGCCTTGGAGGGAAGTAAGGGGGGGAGGTGTGGGCGCAAGTTTTGCATTTCATGCGGTTGCAGGGGAAGGTACCAGGAGTGGAGGTTGGGTTGGTGGGGGGTGTGGACCTGACAAGGGAGTCACGGAGGGAGTGGTCTTTTCAGAATGCTGATAGGGGAGGGGAATATATTCTTGGTGGTGGGTTTCGTTTGGAGGTAGCAGAAATGACGACGGATGATACGATGTATATGGAGGTTGTTGGGGTGGTAGGTGAGGACCAGTGGGGTTCTGTCCTGGTGGCGATTGGAGGAGCGGGAAGTGGAGGAGATGCAGTGGAGAGCATCGTCGATCACGTCTGGGGGGAAATTGCGGTCTTTGAAGAAGGAGGCCATCTGGGTTGTTCGGTATTGGAACTGGTCCTCCTGGGAGCAGATGCGGCGGAGATGAAGGAATTGGGAATATGGGATGGCGTTTTTACAGGGAGCAGGGTGGGAGGAGGTGTAGTCTAGGTCGCTGTGGGAGTCGGTCGGTTTAAAGTAAATGTCCGTGTTGATTCGGTCATCCGAGATAGAAATGGAGAGGTCTAGGAAGGGGAGGGAGGAGTCTGAGATGGTCCAGGTAAATTTGAGGTCGGGGTGGAAGGTGTTGGTAAAGTGGATGAACTGTTCAACCTCCTCATGGGAGCACGAGGCAGCACCGATACAGTCATTGATGTAGCAGAGGAAAAGGTGGAGGGTGGTGCCAGTGTAGCTGCGGAAGATGAACTGTTCCACATGGGCATCCGCATAGGCCCCAGCTATGCCTGCCTCTTCGTAGGATATGTGGAATCCGCTACATCGATGACTGTATCGGTGCTGCCTCATGCTCCCATGAAGAGGTTGAACAGTTCATCCACTCTACCAACACCTTCCACCCCGACCTCAAATTTACCTGGACCATCTCGGACTTCTCCCTCCCCTTTCTAGACCTCTTCATTTCGATCTCGGACAACTGAATCAGCACGGACGTTTATTATAAACCGACTGACTCCCACAGCTACCTAGACTGTAAAAACGCCATCCCATATTCCCAATTCCTTCATCTCCGCCGCATCTGCTCCCAGGAGAACCAGTTCCAATACCGCACAGCCCAGATGGCCTCCTCCTTCAAAGACCGCAATTTCCTCCCAGACGTGATTGACGAGGCTCTCCAATGCATCTCCTCCACTTCCCGCTCCTCCAATCTCCACCAGGACAGAACCCCACTGGTTCTCACCTACCATCCCACCAACCTCCATATACATCGTATCATCCGTCGTCATTTCCGCCACCTCCAAATGAACACCGCCACCAGGGATATATTTCCCTCCGCTCCCCTATCAGCATTCCGAAAAAACCACTCCCTCCGTGACTCCCTTGTCAGGTCCACACCCCCCACCAACCCAACCTCCACTCCTGGTACCTTCCCTGCAACCGCAAGAAATGCAAAACTTGTGGTCACACCTCCCCCCTGACTTCCCTCCAAGGCCCCAAGGGATCCTTCCATATCCGCCACAAATTCACCTGCACCTCCACACACATCATTTACTGCATCCGCTGCACCCGATGTGGCCTCCTCTATATTGGGGAGACAGGCCGCCTACTTGCGGAACGTTTCAGAGAACACCTCTGGGACACCCGGACCAACCAACCCAACCACCCCGTGGCTCAACACTTCAACTCCCCCTCCCACCCCACCAAGGACATCCAGGCCCTTGGACTCCTCCATCACCAGACCATAGCAACACGACGGCTGGAGGAAGAGCGCCTCATCTTCCGCTTAGGAACCCTCCAACCACAAGGGATGAACTCAGATTTCTCCAGTTTCCTCATTTCCCCTCCCCCCACCTTGTCTCAGTCCCAAACCTCGAACTCAGCACCACTTTCCTAACCTGCAATCTTCTTCCTGATCTCTCTGCCCCCACCCCCACTCCGGCCTATCACCCTCACCTTAACCTCCTCCTACCTATCGCACTTCCAATGCCCCTCCCCCCCTCCTCCCTACCTTTTATCTTAGCCTGCTTGGCACACTCTCCTCGTTCCTGAAGAAGGGCTCATGCCCGAAACGTCGATTCTCCTCCTTGGATGCTGCCTGACCTGCTGCGCTTTTCCAGCAACACATTTTCAGCTCTGATCTCCAGCTTCTGCAGTCCTCACTTTCTCCCATAAATATTGGCCAGGATGGCAGAAATAACTCATTTTCCTTGTATCCACTTCAAAGAGCTGACAGGACTTAACGTTTAACATTTCATCCAAAAGACAGCTTACCCAGTGCAACACTCCCTGTGCACTTGCTGGGGTGTCAGGCCAGTTTAATGCGCTTGAACTCCTGGTGTGGGTTCTGACTTGGGCAAGAGTGTTATAATTTGAGCCAGGCTGTCACTCTCAGATCTGCCTCAGCTCTACAACCCAACTCCCCTGCATCCTTCCATCCATGCCCCTCATTTTCTTCATGTTGTCCAGTCTCACTCAAGCCTAAAGTCCCAAATGGCAGTGCAAGGTGAGTGACCAAAATCCTTAGAGCAGTGTCAAGAGGTGGAAAAATATTAAGTAGTAAAACGTCATGCGAACTCAAATAATACACTGATAAGTTTGTAAAAGGTACATTTTCTGAAAGCTTAGGTTTTTTTCAAAATTGAGCCTATGAAATTAGCAGTTTCATTACTTTGTGTTGGAGTGCGGTATAAGCTAAGTATTGCAGTAAACGGGTTTTATGTGTAACATAGCATGAAATATATGCAATGTTTGCAAGATGTTAACAAATAGCTTGTTTGGATTGATGATATTGAATTTTCTGTGGTGTCTTATTTAAATGTGAAATTGAAGGTAGAAGTGTTACCAATGTTGCATTACTGTTGGATACTCTCTTAACTTAATAGCTAGAAATGATATTGAGCCATGCAGGTTAGGAGACTTTGCTGTAGTGCAGTCCAGCAGTAATTATCCTCGCCCTGAAAGTAGAAAGGGTTGCACTGCCCTCATCAGCCCCTGGATTAGAGAGGGTGGAAATTAGTCAGGGTTTCTCCTGTTATCCAACGGATTATGCTATTCTAGTGAGAAGAATTTCTCAAAGTCCAGCTGAAGAACCTTTTACTCTGATACCTCCATTAGTCTAATAATCTATTGACAGAGTATTTTTGTATTTGTCTTAGTTACTGTCATATTTTCTCTATTTAAAATGGTATTGGCGTATGGAGACAAAGTTTTACTGTATTTTCCTAAATACAAGTGACAATAAATTACTATACTGTATTATGAAGAATTGTCACTTTATCAAGGTAACAGAGGTTAATTAATGCTTAAAAGAGATGATGCTTGAAGAAAAGGTTTAGTGAAAAATCATCTTCACATTTATTTGGAAGATATTTTGCATTGAATATCTTTACTCTTTGAAGATTGTTAAATATCTTTATTTATTTATGTCTTAATGCTTTTCTGCAATATTCAGCAACACTGCAGTCATTCAAATGGGCAGGATGCCTCCTGGCTCAAATCTTACTCCCTGATAAGTTAGTCCATCTGAGCTGGGATATTGGTTTAGAAAACCAACTACTGTAATGTGTCTGCTGGTGATTACCTAGTGACCCCTGCTGGATAGAGGGTGTCAAAAAATAAGCAATTGGAGCTGGAGCAAGTATTTGACCCTTCGAACCTGCAATGCGGCTCAGTAAGATCACGTCTGATCTGATGTGGCTTTAAATGCATTTTGCTTTCTTTATCTCACATTACTGGTGTTGAATTCTATCTACCACTCCCCCCCCCGCAACCTTTCAACACCTTATCAATGGACACTTGCTAACCTTTAGTCACAGAAATGTTTACTATGCTTCTGACTTGCATACAATCTGCAAATGTAGACACTTGCTTTTAGTCATGTAGTCAAATAATTGGCATGAACAATGTAAATAAGTAATCCCAAAATAAAATTCTGATACTGTCCTTAACACTTCTAATCATTGAGAAGCTATCTTTGAATTCTAGCCGCTTCTTTCTTCCTTCTAACGAGATTTTAATTCAATTTGTTATCTTCATCCGACATAAGGCAATGTTATTGAATTGGTGATCAATGTAACAGCATCATTATGGATTTATTTTAAAAGTTATATAAAAATTGATTTATATAATGAAAAAATGTTAAAATTCTTGGAAGTTATTTATGAATGATGCACAAATTCTGCTGTGAGATATGTGTTCTTTTCAATCTTAGGTTGTTCCACAGCTAGTTAAATCCCTGAAGAACCTGATTATGTCTGGCTACTCTCCAGAGCATGATGTTTCTGGCATTAGTGACCCTTTTCTTCAGGTAAATTCCTAAATTTCCATTGAAAAAGTAACCATCTAATATGTTACTTGTTGTCATTTTGTTTTCCTCAAAGCACTTGGTGCCTTGAATATGGGAGTAACAATAATTTTGCAGATGAATTGTCTTTACCTCTTTGTTTTAACTAATTACACAAATAGGCAACATTAATAACTTTTTCCCCTTTTTGTTTATTTATCATTTTCTTTCCCCCCTCATCTGACCCCTGTAAGTATTCATTCCTTACTGTGACAGTACTAAAGGGTGTCATTTAGTACCCATCTGTCTTGATCATTCTTCAGCTGTAAATCTAATAATAATTGTTGACAAAATGCCTGCAGCAGCCTGACTGAGTCCAATCCAGTTCCTAGTCATGTATGTCTCCAGCAGAGACAAGAGAAAAGAATTTTGTCTGCAATAACCTTATGTCCTTTGGACAAAGATTTTTTCTATTATACCTTTATTCATATGTTTTTTGTTCCAAATTTCAAAATGCTAATGGTCTTTTCTATAACTTTCAATGCACACTTTTTCAGGAAATGATGTACTCGCAAGCACCAGTTTGTTGAAGGTGTACCTAACCATACTACAGGTGTTCCTACAATGTATGGACTTCAGTGGTTTGCAGTAGCAGCTTACTCCCTCCCACCTTCTCCAGAGAAGCTAGGGATATATAATAAATGTTGCTCTTGTGATTCACACATACCCCATGATCCAAATCATTTCATTGACTATGTTCTTTAATTTCTTCTTTTTCTTTCTCCAAGTTGACTTCTCAACTTTTGTTGCATGTATAATCTTTGTCTGCCCTTTTGAAGTTTTTTTTACATTACCTGGTATTTGTGAAACCTGCTGCAGCTGTGTGTTTGGTAAATTTCAAAATCACGTTCTCTTGCTTTAGATCCAAAACAAAAGAGGGCTGAGAATTGAAGTACACATCTCTAACGGTTCAGTCTGAGAAATGGCCATTAAGTTATTTTTAAACAACTTCCCTGAAAGATATCTATTTAAATGTCTTCCTGAAGTCCAGAGACACCAGACTTACTGATCACCACTCATTAACCTGATATATACAAAGAACAATACATCACAGGAACAGGCCCTTTGGCCCACCAATCCTGTGCTCATTCCCAATCTTTACTGCAAATAAGTAGTTCTTTCCCTCTGTTTACCTCCTATTCATTTGTCTATCAAGATAGCCTTAAACCTTGTTAACATGCCAGCTCCCACTACATCCACTGGCAGTGCATTCCAGGCACTCATACACATTTCTTCCCTAAACGTACCTCCTCTTACTTGTACCTGTGCCCTCTTTTCATTGGTCTTTTTACCCTGAGAAAAAGTTTCTGACTATCCACCCTCTCTATGCCCCTCATAATTTTGTAGACCTCTATCAGGTCATTCCTGAGGCTCCATCTTTCCAGTGAAAACAATAGAGTTTATCCACCCTCTCATCATACTCAAAACCCTGCAGACCAGGCAACATCCTGGTAGGCCTTCATTGCACTCTCTCTAATGCATCCTTCTCATAACGCAGTGACCAGAACTGCATGCAATATTCCAAATGTGGCTTAACTAAAGTTTTATACAGTTGTAACATAATTTGCCAACTTTTATATTCGACTCCCCAGCCAATGAAAGCAAGCGTACTTTATGCCTTCTTGACTCCCTTATCTGCTTGTGTTGCCACTTTCAGGATTCTGAAGACTTGAATCCTGAAAGTGGGGAGGCGGTGGCCTATTGGTATTATTGCTGGACTGTTAATCCAGAGACTCAGATAATGTTCTCTGGACTCTGATTCGAATCCTACCACAGCAGAAGGTGGAATTTGAATTCAATAAAAAAATCTGGAATTAAAAGTCTATTGATGACCATGAATCCATTGTCAATTGTTGTAAAAAGCTGGCTGGATCACTGTATCCTTTAGGGAAGGAAACTGCCATCCCTTTCTGGTCTGGCCTATATGTGACTCCAGACCCACAGCAATGTGGTTGACTCTCAACTGCCCTTTGGGCAATAAATTTGGCCTAGACAGCGATATCCTCATCCTGTGAATGGATATTTAAAAAAGTATACCCAGATCCCTCTGTATGGTAATGCTCCTAAGGGCTCTGCCATTTAATGTAACCATGCAATGTTTTGCCCACTGATTTCAATGATCAGACTTGACTAAGACCTGACGATAGTCTTCACAGCTTTATAAGAAGCACCTAATTATGTCTACTAATGGCATCAATATCATGACCATAAAATACTATCTCATGGAATGTTTTCATTAGAAATTTAGCTTGCATTTTTGTCCTTTAAATAAGGACTGTTATTAATAACTGACTTTTTAAGAAACTCATGGTCCTTGTTTTATTTCAAAAGAAATGTACACAGATTTTCAAAGTCACATTTTACTAGTTTGAATAGTGGTGCCTGCATATCTGTTTCCTTCCCTTTGGCATTATTTTACCTTTCCCTATCTTTTTCCTAATCTTCCATTTTTGTTTGTTATTTCTCTCATATTGCTTCTATCTTTCTAGATTATCCAACTCTCACTCTTCTTGCATGCTCCGCTACTCTTCATTCTTCACTTAACCCCTTCGTCCTATCCCCTCCTGCTCCCCATTTAATTTTACCAACTGGCTGACGGTTATGCACAACCATCAGCAGAGTAAGTCAGCTCCCTCATCATGTTCAACACTAAGTCTTCTATAAGTTAAGGGCACAGTTGCCAGAGATTATACTGTGAAATATCATCACCGGTTTCTGCTGCTCATAAGCTCCAAATAAAACTTCATTGTGTTGAATTATTGAACTCCACCCAGGGTTTGAATCCTCTTAAATTTTTGAGCACACATTCCTTATATGCAACCACTCTATCACATCTAGTAGCTGTCGAGGCAACATTTTATCAGACTTTATATGCAGACTTTGTGTGGTACAAATTTTCACTTGCCATTTTCTGTTGGAAACTAGATTTTAATTCTAATTATTTTGCTTTTTAGTACTTCTAAATATTTTTAATTTTTAAGTTTATTTCCCAGTCATGTGTTGAGATACTTTAACTTCTGATTGAAATGTACAGTTGAGTATTGTCTATTCTGTTTCAGTGCCCCTGTGTTCCTTCAGATTGACATATTTTGTGGGTTTTTTTTACTTCGCAGGTCCAGATTTTAAGATTGTTGAGAATATTGGGGAAAAGTGACGATGAAGCCAGCGAACAAATGAATGATATTCTTGCTCAGGTGAGTGGTTTAATACATGAGTTCAGAGCACAGTGACAAGTTCATTTGGCAAATTATCTCTTGGGCTCAAGACCAAAATATTGGATAAAGAAAAGATCACTTGTTATTAATTGTTTGCTATGGAATTCTAGTCTTGCATTTTCAGACATGCATTTTAATGATCTGTATCCTTGATGTGAAAATTTACTGGGTTTTATTACAGCAATGCTTGAACATGACAGTGCCCTGCTCCCCGAATTGCAATAACTCACGATTTAAGCACTTCGGTTCCTGAAGTGCTGATACCAAGTAATATATATTCCTCAACACCCAGTTAAATGTGGAGGACCTTCCATTGAGCAAGCCAGAAATCAGTGTACTATCTGGCAGTCTCAACCTAGAGGCTTCCATTAGTTACCCCATGGCTTCATCGTTCAATCTTGACCCAAATTGCTATCTTTATAATAAAGGACCATAAGAAATAGAAACTAATGTAGGCCGTTCGACCCTTTGAGCTTGTTCTGCCATTCAATAGGATCGTGGCTAATTCAACATTCCTCACGTCCACTTTCCTGCATTTATCCTATAACTCTTAATTCACTAATGATTATAAATCAATCTTCATCAGACTTAAATATGCACAATGCCCCACCACTGTCTGTGATAACGAGTTCCAAAAACTGTTAACCCTCAAGAAAAGTCTCATCTCAGTCATAAAACCCTTTTTTCTGAGACTATGCTTTCTCGTTCTGGACTCCCCTCATGAGGGGAACATCTGCTCAGCATTTACTCTGTCAAGCCCCTTAAGAAACTTATATTTCAATTCGATCACTTCTCATTCTTGTAAACTTCAGTGAATGGAGTCCTAACATGTTTAGCTTTTGCTTATAAGATAATCCCTCCATACCAGGAATCATCCTAGTGAACCTCCTCTAAAGAAATTATATTTTTTCCTGAAATAAAGAGACCAAACTGCTAACAGTGCTCCAGCTGTGGTCTCACCAACACCTTGTACAGTTGGTGTAAAGCTTCCCTACTCTTACACTCCAGCCCCAATTGAAATAAGGGCCAAATTTCCATTCACCTTCCTGATTATCTGCTGCATCTGTGTGCTAGCTTTGTATTTTGAATGCAACTATTCCCAAATCCCTCTTGTGTTGCAGCTCTCTAGTTTTTTTTAACCATTTAAATAATAATCTGTTCTCCTTCCAAAATGAACACATTTTACCATATTATACTTCATTTCCCAACTTTTCACCCACTTACTTAAACTTGTTTGCATCACTCTTCACTTATTTTTGTATTACCTGCAAAGTTGGCAGGAAATACTTTCACTTGCTTCCTCCAAGTCATTAACATCTGTTATAAACAGTTGTCGTCTCTGATCTACTAACCCCTGTAGAACTCCATTGGTCACGGTCACCAGTTTGAAAAAAGTCCCCTTATCCTCAGTTCTGTTACCTACTCATTAGCCGATTCTTTTTCTGTGCCGATATACTACCACCAATGCTATGGGCTCTTGTCTTACGACTTAACCTTTTGTGAAGCTGTTTGTCGAGCGTCTTCTGGAGGTCCAAATATAACACATCTTCTAGTTTCCCTCGATTCACTGTAGTTGAGACTTCCTCAAAAATCTCTAATAAATTAGACGACGTTTCCATGTCAGAAAGCCATGCTAACTCTGCTTGATCGGATGATGATTTTCCAGATGTTCTGCCATTACTTCCTTTATAACTAATTCCAGTACTTTTCCAATAATGTATGTTAGGCTAATCAGCCTATCATTACCCACTTCTTGCTTATAATATTATAAACATTGTCAGTTGGTTTCCATAATTCCAAAATCTTTCATCTAGTCATAATATTTTAAATATGCTTTTCATTCTAATTTTCAAAGCCTTGCATTGCTGATTATAGTCTTATTGCTAACAGCTCCCCAAAACTCAAGTATATTCAATGCCACAAGAAAGCCACGAATGCATCATTTCCACACCCACACATGCATTTAACACCACCCTCTGTTTACTGTACTCTTTATTCTGCCTATGATTTCCTACATTATATTCTACAGGGCCTCAAACAGCTGCTGTGAAAGGCTTAATGTTTCTACATAAGGAAAAGAAATAAATGAATTGTTGGCAGTTTGCAATGTTTTGTAAATGTACTGGAACCTGCATTAATTCTCGTTCATTACTAGAGGTAATTTCCAGTAATATGACTGGATTCAAGGTCTGACTAGAGGCAAAAGCCTATTTTCATCAAATTTGTTTCCATTTCCAAACTTGATTTTTTTTAAAAAGAAAGGCAAATTATTTGTTGGCATGAATTAGCAGATGTCTTAATCCTATTTTATTATGTATCTACAAGAAAAAAAGATTAGATTTTTCCCTGGCTGCTGAAACTTTTATTGATTAAAATGGGACTGAGTAGCTTTGAAATACTTCACTACTGAATAATTTTACAATTATTGGGGTCTTAGAGAAGCATGATGTTTACGGATCTTGAGATCAATCAACCCATGGTGTGTCTGCTGGGTTTTTACTAGAGCAGGTGACCATTGTGTTCTTTAAACGAGGGCAGATAAAGACATCTGAAGATGGATGTTAAGGTGAGTATAGAGGATAACGTGTTTAGTCTAAAATTTCCAGTGTGTGGAGTTTACATGGTGTAGATTAAGTTGAAGGTGCTGCTTCCATGCATGTAAATTTATGTGATTCTAGACATTGTTACACTGTCCTGCTTTCTCTGTTTGCTCCTCTGCTTTTTTCCCTTGAAAGATGCACAGGTTTCTGCTTCAGCCACTTTGTTTAATAAAGCAGTCAATGTTTTCTCATTTCTCTGTAGCCATGCTTTCTTTCTTACTTTGTCTTCTTTGCTTTTAAATGATTTACTGATATCGTTGTAGGGAAGGACATTTTCAGTGTTAAAGAAAAATTTGAGAATTTTTTCAACCTGCGTCCTTCTAAAAGTATAAACTATTTGAGCTGAAATTTTGACTTTACCTGTATTTTTAAAGTACCAACTCAACTCCTTTCATGGAGATCCTTGAGCAGTATTATATTGGTAGCAAGCCTGACAGTATCCTTATGCCTCCTGGAGTTCCTCCACTGCAACTGAAGGGTGTGAATTCAGTCTCGGCTGAGGGCTGCCTAACCCTGTGGAAGTCACATTAAACTTGGAGAAATTGTGATTGAAATCTTATCCGTTTCAAAGCTACTTGCTGCCTGTTGTTTTTTCCAGGACTCAAGCTTGCATTTACTGGCAACATGCCCATCTGCACAATCTTATGAGGAGGTGGTCTTCTAACTTGCTGCATTTCCACTTCATTTTAAAGGCTGTACGCAGCTCCTGAGACTCTAGGCCCCAATGGAAGGCACCTCCATCTTGAGGTGCTCTCTAACAGCATTTAAATGTTGTTGAATTAAATTAGAACCGTATCTGTCAGATCACTACTGTGAAGTGATAACCTACAACTCAAGTGGGCCATGGGGGAATGGTATAAATATGGAAGATCTTGCAGGAGCCTGACAAACTATCTCAGGAACGCTTTGTCCTCAGCTAAGAGTCAAAAGAAAATTGTGATGTATGAAGTTAAAAATCACACAAGACCAGGTTATAGTCCAAGATGTTTATTTGGAAGCACTAGCTTTCAGACCGCTGCTCCGTCATCAGGACAGCCACCTGTTGAAGGAACAGCACTCCAAAAGATGGTGCTTCCAAGTAAACCTGTTGGACTTTCACCTGGTGTTGTGATTTTTTAACTTTGTACACCCCAGTCTAACAGCAGCACCTCCACATCATTATGTATGAAATGCACCAAAGCCTCAGGAAGCACAAATAAATTGCATTGCAGCTCCAACTTCTAACTTTCTTCAGAACTCAAAGATTGATGAACCACTTCATGTGGTTTTATTCAGTCCTGCAGCAATAGCACCAGCACAAAAATTCAGATATCATATTACTCATTTGTGTGAAGGGCAGAACGTCTTTTAGGCTTAACTGCTGCATTCTTAGTGCATGACATTGAGAAATACTTAACACAATTAAACAGAGCCAGCATGGTTTAATGAAAGGGAAAGTACGTTTGACAAATTTGCTAGTCTTTTGATTTAACCAGCACAGTTATGAAAGGGGAACTGGTAGATGTATTTGAGTTATCAGAAGGCATTCGATAAGGTGCCCTAATAAGGGTTATTTCTCCAGATCGGAGTTCATGGCATTGGAGGTAATGTATTAGAATTGGTATGAAGATAGATAAATCTCCTGGTCCTGACCAGATATATCCAAGAACACTGCAAGACGTTAGAGAATAAATTGTGGGGACTCTGGCCGATATTTTTGCATCATCATTAGCCACAGGGAGGTACCAGAAGACAGGAGGGTAGTGAATGTTGCAGCCTTTCTATAGAAGGGCTGCAAAGAAAAGCCTGGGAACTGTAGACCAGTAAGCCTAATATCTGTGGTAGGTAAGTTACTTGAAGATTCTGAGAGATAAGATAAATATGCACTTGGAAAGACAGGGTTTGATTAGGAAATGTCAGCATGGCTTTGTGCATAGGAGGTCATGCTTTGCAAATTTTTTAGAATTCTTGAATGAAGTGACCAGGAAGGTTGACAAAGGCAGGGTGGTAGATGTAGTCTGTATGGATTCAGTAAGGCCTTTGATAAGGTTCTACATGGTAAGCTGCTCTGGAAGGTTAGATTGCATGAAATCCTAGGCGAGCTGGCAAATTGGATACACAATTGTTTTGATTGTAGGAAGCAGAGAGGGTAAATAGTGGAAGGATGCTTGTCAGACAGGAGGCCTGTGACTAGTCAAGTGCCTCAGGGGTCCGTGCTGGTCCCATTGCGGCTTGTTATCTATATCAATGATTTGGATGAGAATGTACAAGGCATGATTAGTATGTTTGCAGATGACACTAAAATAGATAGTATTGTGGACAGTGAGGAAGGTTATTAGAAATTGCAGCAAGATCTTGATCAGCTGGGGAAGTGGGCCGAGACATGGCAAGTGGAGTTTAATATACATGAGTGTGAGTTCTTACATTTTGGAAAGTCAAATCAAGGTAGGAGTTTCATGTTGATTGATAAGGTCTTAAAGGAGTGTAGTGGAACAGTGAGACTTCAGAGTTCAGGTGCACAGTTTTCTGAAAATGGAGTCACAGGTAGACAGGGTAGTGATGCTTGGAGTATTGTGTTCAGTTTTGGTCACCTTGTTTTAGGAAGGATGTTATGAAAGAGCACAGCATAAATTTATAAGGATGTTGCCAGGGCTCAATGGTCTGAGTTATAGGGAGAGGTTGGACAAGTTAGGACTTTTTCTCTTTAGAACCATAGGAGACTGAGGAGAGATCTTTCGGAGTGTACAAGATCACAAAAGGTATGGATGGGGTTAATGTTTTTTCCCAAGGTTGGGCAATCAAGGGCATCAGTTTAAGGTTAGAGGGGAAGAAATAAAAGGGAACCTGAGGGACAATTTTTTTTACAGAGTGGAACACATATGGAATGAGCTACCAGCAGAAGTGGTTGAGCGTGGTACATAAACAGCATTTAAAAGGCATTTGGACAAATGCAAGGATAGTGAAGGTTTAAAAGAATATGGCCTAAGTGCAGGGATATGTGGTTATTATTGGTGGACGTTTTGGTTGGCATGGGCACCTTTAGGCTAAAGGCCCTGTCTCTGTGCTGTAGGACTCCGACTCTAATGGACGTAGTGCAATTGGAAGCTGTTCAAAAGAGTTTCTCTGATTCCTGGAAAGAGGGGACGGTCAACTTATTCAAACTAATCAATCTGGTTAAGCCTTTATTCATTAGAGTTTAAAAGCATGAGAGGTGATCTACATTAAGCATGCAAAATTCTGAGGGGATTTAACCAGGTAGATTTTGAGAGGATGTTTCCACTAGTGAGGTGGTCTTGTGCTAAGAGACATGGTTACGCAATAAGAGGACAGAGCTGAGATGCAAAGGAATTTCTTCACCAAGAGGATAATAAATGTCTAGAGTGCTCTACCATGGAGAGTAGTGAAGGCTGGATCACTGAAGCTATTTGAAGAAAAGATAGGTAAATATTTGAAAGTGGGGATTTGATGGCTGTGCTAAGCTGTCACTTAGAGGAATTGAGGCCTGAGGCAGATCAGCTGTGATCTTGTTGAACATCTGAACTGGCTCGAGGGTCTGAATGGCCTGTTCTAATTTTGTATGTTCTTTTATTTTAAAATTGGATTTTGTACTGCTTTTTCAGATCTGCTGCATGGATTACAATATAATTGGAACCAATACATCACAGCCCAGAATGTCCCATGTTTTATCCCTAGCCATTGCATGTTATCTAATCTAGTACTTAAAAACCAACAATTATCTTCTCCAGCCATGGACTAAGGATTGGTTCCCATAATTACTCTGTAGAACAGAACTTAAATGTTGCTGGAAAAAAATAAATGCATCATTGAGGCTTTTCTTCTTGCATTGATTAGGACAGGCCCAAGAACATTAGGTTTTCAAGGAAGTGACAATTTATATTTTTTAGAATGGTGCTGATTGCTTAATCAGTGGTCTTGGTTGAGGTATTATCACAGTGAATTCTGATATCAGTGAACCGCTTGCCAATAAACCTCAGAATATTCAACGTAACTTCACTGTTGGTCACCACTTGCTAAGCAATTCTACATGTGCTAATCATTGAACAGCAACCAATTTAAGAATGTTGGGCTCGCAATGTGGTTCACTTACACTTACTATAAGCTACATCTGTTCATTTGCAGGATTCTGTTATCTGCAAACACAACTAGATATTGCACTTTTTTAAAATAAACAACAGGGAGTAAGGCAGCCCCCAAACTATGCTTCAATCAATCGAAGTCAGCATGTTTTTTAAATGTAAAAACAAAAATTTCAGGGAGAATTGTTTTCTGTTATAGTCTCTGTCATAAGCATCATACCATCTGTGCCCTCTTCTTCAGTATAAATTGTTATTCCCTTTGAAAATTAGTATTCTCGCATCTGTCCTGATCAGTGTAACATGAAAAACTTTGACAGTTTTTTTTGAAAGGTCCAGGTGCATAATTCTTTGAAGTTAACGTCAAATCTAGAGTGGTTAAAAAGGTATTTGGCATGCTTGCTTTGATTGCTCAGACATTTGAATATAGGGTTTGGGACATTATGTTGAGGTTGTACAGGACCTTGGTGAGGCCTGCTCTAGAGAACTGTATTTTAGTCGCCCAGTTATAGGAAGGATGTTATTAAGCTGAAGAAGGTTCAGAAGAAATTTCCCAGGATGTTGCCAGGAGTGGAGAGTTTGAGTTATGGAGAGAGGCTGAATAGGCTGGGACTACTTCCACTGGAGTGTAGGAGGTTGAGGGATGACCATTACAGAGATTTGTAAAATCATGATAATATGAATGGTCGGTGTTGTTTCCCATGGGTGAGAGATTTTGAGACTCTGGCATATTTGTAAGGTGAGTGGAGAAAGCTTCTAAAAGGACATGGGGGATAGTATTTTTTTACACAGTGGTTCTTGTGTGGAATGAACGTGCAGAAGAAGGATGAATACAGGTAAAGTTACAAAATTTAAAACACATTAAGTCAGTACACAAATAAATGTTTGGAGCGATATGGGCCAAACACAGGTGGGTGGGACCAGTTTAGTTTGAATAATGTTCGGCATAGGCTGGTTGGACTGAAGGGTCTGTTCAGTGTGTTTCCATGTTGTATGACTCTGACTACAAATCTATCACTCAATACTTTGGTTCCCACAATGGTAAGTTCTGCACAAAATTGTACATCTCATCATTGAGTGAGAACAGGATCAGGCAAAGCTGTAGCTTTATGACCAAATAGCCTTTCAGCATTTCCAGTGATGGCACAAAGATGAAGGATTGCACTTGGAATGTAGTGGAGAGCAATCTCTTCAGGTGAGACAAAAAAAAGGGGAAAGAACTTGTCTCTGGGCATTCCTTATTTTCCATATTAGAACAATTGCAGTCTTTTGGGGATAAAAATCTGTTAATAGAACTTAAAAGTTCTGAGGAATCTTTGTTTCATCAGCATTCACAGTTATAGACTTTATTGTTTTAATAGAATAAAAATATCTTGGAGAAGCATTTTGGCATAATTGATAAAACCGTTTTGTATTGAAGTATTATAGAATGTGCTTTTTTTGAAATGGATGCTGTGAACCACTCTGGGAATTCACGAAATATCTGAACTCTGAGGTTGCTTTGTACAAACAGGTTTTGATACTGGATTCAATTTAATAAGGTTCAGATTATAGTCCCCTTCCATCCTGACATTTTAGTCACAAATTGTTTGCATCGCATCATTACAGGTGTAAAACTTATTGTGGAACAAATAACAGTTTGTTTAAAATGACCACTTCGTTGACATGATGAGATAATTCAACAGTTAACACTTGAATAAATGGAACACACATCCATATCCTGCAAAATGTCATCCCTTTCTCCTAATTTATAAAGTGGACATGGATTTAAAATTATGATAGTTTTGTTATATTGTGGTGTTTTCATTTTAGGTTGCAACCAACACTGAAACCAGTAAAAATGTAGGCAATGCTATTTTATATGAAACTGTTTTAACAGTGATGGATATTAAGTCTGAGAGTGGATTGAGGGTAAGTGATATTTACTTGTTACTAAATTGAAATTGTTCTGGAATATACTGAAGTAAACCAATTTGAATTTTCTAACTGAATAAAGATCCAATCATATTGTCATATTTATAGTTGTCAGGTCTCTATTACCATCATGATCCTGTAATACATGGTTTTGAAAAAGAAAAGCTGATTTTTCTAGTGACCCTTGGTCATTTGTTAACAAAGCAATAAAGATTCTAATATTGATTCCAATCCTGTATTAATTTAGCTGAACTCAGTTGGCATTGTAGTTGTAGTAATACATTTGACCATGACATCACATGTTAGGGGTCAGGAGACCTCAATCAGCTTTATTACTCTTACTCCTGTATGATGTTTGTACTAGAGCATGTAAGTTGATAAATAATGGTTCATTGAATTTAGCTATGATCTGTTTAATAATTGTTGGGCCATGCGTGTGACGTTTGGCTACAGGCATAAGGCATTCAAACCAACTGTGGAACTGTTGGCAGCAACAGTGAATATGTGAAGAGGAGGCTTCTTTAGATATTGCAGAGCATTTACAGTTCAATTTGATCATTACATACAGTCCCACTTTGTCTTCCTGTATGGGCATACTTAATTTCAGTTCCTTTTTGCAAGTATTTTAATGTATAATTGTATGTAGAAGACTTCACAGCAGTAGGCAGTGACCGGATCGAGCAAGAATTGTGGCTTCAGTAATATTTCAAAACTGACTGGTTATCATCCAAAAGAGAGCAAAGAAAATGAACAGATTTATGTTTCAATAAAGTGTTGTAAAAAAAAAGTCATTCACAAAGGTGCATGGGATTGTTTGAGAGAGGCAGGATGCACATTTCTACCATGGTTCATCACATTGCCAATCCAGGTAGAAATATCAGCATTACCCATCAGAACAGATGTTCCCACAATAGAGAAGGCATGACATTGATGTCATTATTCCTACCTTGCCTTGGAAGTACCACCAAGGGTCTTCCTTCTCAACAAAGAACACAAAAACATAGAAGTGCTGATGAAAATTACTTCTAAAGCATGAGAATAATGGGCTATTTATAAGAAAAGAAACTCTAAGACAGCATATTTATGGGGATATTGAAATTCAGAATTTGCAAATTTAGTCTCCATTTGAGGTTAATATAATAATTGCTACATACTATTTGTCTTTTTCCTACCTCATTCCCCCATTAGCAAAGGAGGGGAATGCAATTCCATGGGTGCCAGTAACCATCCTATACTTTGTTTTGATGAGTATTTTCAAAGTAATCAAATTTGGATTCTGCATTTGTGGAATTTAGGAGTGCTTGCTCACCAATATGAGTCAGTGACGTCACTTTCAGGGACAATAGTTCTGTAAAATACATAGTTGCCTGAATTGATGAAGCAAATGAATAGTTATTGATAAGTCTGTTGTTTATTGAAATGTATTTCTGTTAATTTTGTAATAAGTGAAGTTTTTTTTGTTTGTTTACTCTTAGGTTCTAGCTGTAAATATTTTGGGTAGATTTTTATTAAACAATGATAAAAATATTCGGTAAGTGTTCTTTCAAAATATGTTGACTATAACCATTAGCTCTGATTTGGAATCTAGTTTCTTCTGGGTAAAACTAGTAATGGGAGCATTATTCCTGTGCTATTCAATTTCAATGTATGTTGTCAAAATATCACATTTTATGCATGATTGCCAATAATTAAATATTTAAAATAATTAATTAAAGGTTTCATTTTAATTCTGCAGTGACTTGTAATTCTGCTTATCTTTCAATAATGAAATGATAAAACAGAAAATAATAACATGACAAGGTGATCCTTGAGAATTCAGTGATATTATAAACTCCATAAACTGAGATAAAAATCAAGTGGCAGGTATAAAGTATGCTTTCAGTTTGGCCCTCTTTCTGTTTCTGGTCTTGTAAATGATGCATTAATTACATTGACTTTTCCTTTATTAATTTAACTGTGTCCAGTAACTTTTCAAATGTAGCTGCTGTTGCTAGCTTTTTGGTTAACCTTGTGGACAAATGCTATAACAAGAATTTAGGAGGCATTTAAGTATGAAAATGGCATTTTGTAGATTATTCATGTGTTAATCTCATTGAGACACAGAAGAAATTTGACAGTTTTAATTATTTAATCAATCTGTTCAAAGGTGTTAGTAGACAGTTCTGAAGAGGTAGATTTAATTCTTTAAAGTGTTTTTAGTTAACCTATTTCTCCTCATGCTGGTCAGAGATGTTGTTACACGCCTCTGAACTAGCTGGGACTTAAACCCAGGCCGTATGGTTCAAAGGTAGGAATACTACCGCATTGCCACAAGAGCACCCTCTTGACAGTTCTATGGTAGAAATATTGAAGCATGAAATCAGTGTTTATGATATTACCTTGGAAGGTAACAATTTTGAAACCGATACAGCCTAGAATAAAGAAAAACTGATATCTGTGCAAGAGTGTCCGAGTTCGCAGCATAGAAACAGACTCTTCCTGTTGTTAGTACCTTCCTCCACCACTCTCTCAGGCAACATGTTCCATATTTCTTCACCCTCTGGGTGAAAAAAGAAGTTTTCCTTCACATCCTCTAACCCACTTACTGCTCACCTTAAACTTGTGCCCTCTGATTTTGCACACATCTGCCATGGGGAAAGATTGTAATGATCTGTCCTGCCTATGCCTCTCATAATTTTGTATGCTTCAATCAGCAGCCCATCAGCTCCCCCTGCTACAGGACAAACAAACCCAGATTATCCAGTCTCTGTTCATACTTTTCATCCTTTCAACACCCTGGTGAATCTCCTCTTTATCTTTTCCAGTGCAGTCGTGTCCTTCCGATAGTGTAGCGACCAGAACTGCATGCAGTGTTCTATATATGGCCTAATCGATATTTTATCAAATTGGAACAAGACTTCCTTGGTCCAATATTTAATGTTTTGGCTAATGAAGGCAATCATTCTGGAAGACACCTTCAGAGATCTATGAAATTGTACAGCAAGGTACCTTTGTTCCTCGGTACTCCACAGAGACGTATCACTCTAGCCAATGGCCACCATTCCACTCACCCCCCTCGCTCCAGACCCCTGGCTGGCATCCAGGTTACATTCTGGGCCGCTGACCCGCCATCTCCCGAAGGCTGTGGATATAAATCTACGTCGACCAACCTATTATTTTGTTATAAATTGTATCGGATAGTGTGGGCTTCTATTAGTTGTGTAAACACAGTTGGGTTCTCAGTAAGCTTATTACTTTCCACTTTCCTGTGGCTCCATGCGTCATCCTGAAGGAAGTTAAAAGTTCGCTCTTGTTCACTTTTGATAACTACAGTGTTCAAGATGACCTGAAAAAAATTATTTCCCTTCATTATAATAAGTATGGGGCACCCAGAACTAAGTCTTGTTTCCTTGAAGAGGTTGAATCCAGGATAATGCTGAATTTACTGTAACTCAGTAATTTGGCTTCCAAGTATTACCATGTGGATTTTTTGTTCCTTTTTCAGTCATTCTCACTCTCAAGAGACAAAAGTCTTGTTCCTATATTTGACCATGTGCATGTTTTGTGGGGGGATACAACTTCTTCTTTCTAAACTAATTTACTCTTGTGCCAGTAAATATGTAACTTATGCTAAAGGCTTTTATTTTTTTCTCTCTAAAGGTATGTTGCATTGACGTCATTGTTGAAAATGGTACAGACAGACCACAACGCAGTACAGAGACACCGGAGTACGATCGTGGACTGTCTAACAGACCTTGATGTCTCCATTAAAAGGTGATGGTTATGTGATTTCAAAAGCAGAACTTGATCTGTTGATAATGGGGTAATTTCAGTTTCCCCGCCAACACAGTCCCTTATAGGCTGCTGTTTTTCGGTTTCAAAGAGAGAATATTTCTGCATTTTAATCTTTTGGATTGTGTGATGCTATCAGTTGGAAATTTTTCAGTTCACAAAATATTATCTCAGCACCAGTTTTCTTTTCTCTCTATTGCAGATAGTTATATTTCTCTTGAAATAAGAAATATAACTTTGTTTCTGTTTCTTTTCCTTCTGCTCACATGTATCTCCAAAGTGGCTTTCAAAAACTTCACTCACGCAGCTTGTTGCCCAGACTGCGATTGTTAACAGATTACTTACTTTTTGAGGGTCTTGCAAAACACTTTACAACAGGAGTAATTGGATATAACTCTATTCAGACCTTGGCTAATTTCCATCTACCTTGATTAGCTTTGGAACACTGACTTATTTTAGTGCAGCTTTAAAAGTTGGCTAAGTCATTAGAGACGTGAAATTTAACCTGACAGCTCCTAGGCTACATGGCTCAGTTCCACCCTGTCTTTACCACTAGATAAATGGAGATAAGTAGGTTATTTGTGGATCTAGCTAAATTTCTCTAACCAGTTCCCAGCAGCAGTATACAGCGATGTCTATATTTGGTTTTGTAAGCTTGCATGTGGCCACATTGGAGCACTCCAAATGTTTTCAGTTTATTAGGTCACTTTATCTGCTATATTTTCAATCAAACTTTTTTATAAATCAAAATGCTTATCATTATAAATCTGATTTTCCTTCATGACCTCATACCATGGGATATCAAGAATTCTTTTTAAAAAGAAAAATATAATTTTACATTACAGAAAACACTTGCAGTCTTTCTATCCCTTTATCATTTAAATGTTTTGCTTATTTATTATGCTGGTGCTGTCTGATCGACACAGTGTCTTCACCACTCATTACTTAGATATACAATAGACCATGCTTCAGCAAGTTTCTCCTCTGTCTCAGCTGTATACCAACATTATTCAAAATTCACAATTGTGTAATATACAGCTTTGCAAATCAGCCAGCACTATGGTAGATCCTGTAATTTTTTTGTTAAATTTCAGGCAGTGTTGTTTGAACCCACAGGTTTAGCTTAGGCAAAAGTCATCTCCACAAACAATAGATTTTAATCATTTCAATTTGGACTGAGGACAAACCCTTGTGTCTCCAAATTCAGCCAGTGGAACCAAACACCCTGATTTTCTGTGATCTTTTAAATTATAACCATTCTCTCAAGATCACTTAGCAGATTTCAACGTCAAGTAGCCATTCTCTCAAGAGAACAAAAAATTGTGTTAGCTGCCCCAGTCACCTTATTACTGAGGGTTCCCTATCCAACGACATTTTAGGCATGTCAGTGAAGCTTTCTTTGCAAGATTCTGTAAATATTCAGAGGGGTCCAGGTGTGCCATCTATGCAGTACATTTATGAATGTAAAGCACCTCAAGCTTTCCATTCTTTCCATGGCAGAGTTAACCTGAAGGCCCATCCACTGATTCCTTCATAGAAAGAAGGTGTGGAGAAAAGACCAAGTGGATGTAGGTCTTGACCTACCTCCACCGTGCCAAAAGCTGGATTCTGACAGCTGTTGTGCAGAGCTCGTATATTGATTTTTCAGAAAACAGCATTAGCATTTCAGGACCCGTGATCCTTGTCCTGACCTACTCCTCTGCAGATGCTACCAGACCTCCTCAGTTTTTCGAGCAATTTCTCTTTGTTTCTGATTTCCGGCATCCACAGTTCTTTTGGCATTTTTAATAATATTTGGAGAGATTACAGATATGTTTCTTGTTAATGCTCTAGTGGGTATCTGTCAAATCTGCAATTTGCTTACTGTGAGAGGTTTAACCAATTTGAGATTAATCCTCTATACCATCTATTTTGAGAGGCTTGTTGATAGTTTGCTATTTGGAGTTGCCCTACAGGACAGCAAATATGTGGACACAAAACAGTGTTAGCATTTCAAGTCCAGTAACCCTTCTTCAGAGCTATCCTGTCCACAGATGCTGCCAACCTGCTGAGTTTACCCAGCAATTTCTGTTTTTGTTTCTGATTATTAGAAATGTATTTGTACAGTTGATGAACAAGAACCTCAACAGTCTGGGAAAAAACAAGCGAATGGTTAGAGGCAGTTCCCAGAGATCCAGAAATTTGTAGATAAAAGGGAAAGTGAGAACAGCTGCACTGGGTGTAACAAAGCTTTTCTTTATGCTTTACTACAGATAAGGTCCATTTTGTTCTTTACGAGGCATGCTTCAACCATGTTTTATGATTAAATCTATCCAATCCATGCTGCCATGAATTTGAGATTCTTAGTTTTGCTCTGATCTAAATGGAAACTATGAGAGGAGCACAACTGTCAAGTTATACCAAAATGACCTGTATTGTACATGGACTTCCTGGAGGCAATTCTTTCCATTATGTGCACGGGATAAATATCATTCAAAGAATGAAGTAGATGCTACAAGGTCCTTAAATGATCTTAGTTGCTTTGTACTTATTCAGATGTAAGTTTGTGTGAAATTGCCACTTAATTGGGTGCAATAGAAAAGAAGCCATATTAATCAATTTAACTGGCATATGCGGTCTGTTTCTCCTGAGTTTAAGATGACACCAAATCTGTTTTGGAATTCTGCCAAAATTGTGAAAATTCCATTAGAGAAAATTGTAAACTGCTTCTAGTGATAGGACATTTTACTGGAGTAAAGTGCACCCTTCACCCGATTTGATTTATTTATTGTCCATGTATCTTGCTGCAAAATAAAGTGCTGTATAGTGTCACCACTCTCTGGCACCATCTTAAAACACAGAAAAACAAATCAAAACATAGAACATAAAGGCAGAAAAATAAAGGAAAAGTGTTCAAATTTCCAGTCCTCCTTGGTAAGTGCTCCACCATGGGTCTGGTGACCAGAGACTAATTCCCTTTGTCGAACAGCCGCCACTAGAACAAAAGTTGCCAGTTTTCGGTGCCATCTTGCCTCCACTAACGTCCTTGCTGGACCTCGCCGATACAGATCCCCCACCCCCCCCCCCCACCGATGCCGCCAAGTACCGCACCAACCCAAACTCAATTTCACGGCTGCCTCCCTGAATCTGCCACCAGGCATCTAAACTCAGTTCTGCTGCAGCAGCCATGAGTTGGTACTAGGACTGCCTCGTCAATGCAGAAATTGCCAGGAACCCAAATTCACTTCCACCGCCAAGAGTCTCTGCTGGGCCCACTTGAGTTCACACTGGTCTCACTCGCTGACAACAATGCTATCGCTGCAACTGAGTTATTCAACAAAAAGTAAATAAAGCGGGGGAGAAACAAAAGAAAGCAGAAAGGATAAAAAGAAAGAAAAAGAAAAGCAGGTAGGGCAAACAAGTCCCGGGCTAAGACGCCCTACTCCATCACCACCTTACTGGATTATCTTGCCTAAAGTCTTGTTAAGATCTGTAGTTATTTAACTCCTGTGATAACTAACTTTAGACATTCTGAATGGCAGTTATATATAACTTCAGACCAATTTTAATGCAAATCTTCTGATCTCTGTCACATGAAGGCGTGCAATGGATCTGTGCTTTGCTTTGGTTAATGGCAGCAATGTCCGAGGAATGATGAAAGAGCTGCTCTACTTCCTGGACCATTGTGACCCAGAGTTTAAGGCTGACTGCGCTTCTGGAATATTTTTGGCAGCAGAAAAGTAAGTGAGGGAAAATTACATTTCTAGGCAGAATCCATGGATTTGTTTTGAAAAGGAAGTTCCCATTTTCTTTTATATCAACTTGATGTACTCTCACAATCGGGTTAAAATTTGGAATGTTGATTTGTTTTTAGTCTACAGCAGTCACAGTTCATGTTCAGATTCTCTGTGCACAGAAAGAGCCACAAGTGGTTTTAAATGTCTCTGGATCCCCAATTATAAAGGCAGAATCATCTCTATAATCCTCTTGCTGCAGACATTGACCCTACTGCCGTGAATTATCCTCACGGAACTAGTCAGTTCACAACGACTAGAGTTTTCAAAAACTACTCTTGATAAAGCACTTACTAATTACAGACCTCCAGTAAACATTATTTGATCATAACTCATAATGTTATCATTGCTATATCTTGGAAAATTGCATTTACCTCTCTGAAAATCTCACTGAACTCTTGAAATATCTCCCCATTCTGAGACAGTAGAAAACTGACAAACACTCAATGCCATGCTTGGATTCGAAACATGAGCAACACATGACATTTGAGATGATTTCCTTTCAGCAGTCACAATATACATTCTGCAACATTTCAGTCTTGATCAGTAAATTATGCAAGTCCTTCTGGGAACTCGTGCTACAAAGGGCAACTACACTCGGCTGGCTTACTGCCTTTTCCCCATCCTCTGATATTGTATCACCTAACCATAACACACTGCACACTGCCCTTAACGCTTCACTGCAATATTCCTCCAGATGAAAATACCACCAACTGAAAGAGGCCAAGGAATCCAATTTAATGCTGAGAAGATGTAGAAACTGATCTGATGCCACGTTTGTATGGATTTTGTGTGAGAGAATAAGGCTGCTTTCATGAAAGTATAATCTATTCATCTTTAAAGCAAAAATGCAGAGTAAATTCTTGAATTATTGTTCTGTAACAAACCTTTGCATTCAAAAGTGAGCACTTTGTGTCAGGTAGTATATTTTGTTATATAAAAAGTGTTAAGAGCATCTCAAATCACTTGGGCTTATGTAATGATTAGTAACTGCAATCAACAATTGAGTCATTCCATTAGGTATATGTAACAATGAGATTAAACAATTGCAATAAAGAAAGCATTATACAACGAATGTTTGTTACTAAATAAAAACAAGCATGCGCACAAATGTTTGGCCTTAAAAAGATGTCTCAAAGTTCTGTTTTCCAGTTCTGTGCCATTGAAATGCATAGGGGAAAAGCAGTAGTGATGACACAATTAGAGTAACATTGCTTCAGTGAAAAATAAGGTGTATTTATTTGCAGACCTTCTCTCTCTCTCTCTCTCTCTCTCTCTCTCTCTCTCTCTCTCTCTCTCTCTCTGTCACTCTCTCACTCTCACTCTCACTCTCTCTCTCTCTCACTCACTCTCTCTCTCTCTCTCACTCTCTCTCTCACACACACCCCTAATGCAAGCTCTCGTTTAGTTGGCTGTTGATTGTGATCTGCTGTTTAGTCATAATTCCAGCCATTGTATAAAAGCAAAATGAAACTGCCATTGGTAACACCACAACTAGATACTTCTGCAGTTGCATGCACCAGGTATTGCAAACCAAACATTAGTGAGTCTTGAGAGCTGCAAATAGTGACTGCACAAAGTACAGGGCTGAATCCTGTCCGCCTTCCACCAGACTCAATATGGGCTAGCATTCATTGCATTGCAAAAGAAAAAATAAGTAAGAATAGAATAGAATCCTTAGTGTTGAAACAGGCCATTCAGCCCAACAAGCCCACTCAGACCCATTCCCCTACCCTATTACTCTTCATTTCCCCTGACTAATGTACCTAACCTATACATCCCTGAACACTATGAGCAATTTACCATGCCCAATTCACTTAACCTGAACATCTTTGGACTGTGGGAAGAAACCAGAGTAACCAAAAGAAACCCACACAGACATGGGGAGAATTGTGCAAACTCTACACACAGTTGCTCAAGGCTGGAATCGACCCTGGGTCCCTGGTGCTGTAAGGCAGCAGTGCTAGCCACTGAGCCAGATCTTTCCCTCACTGCAACTGGGGAAATCCAGGACTTGGCACACACCTGAAATTAATTCTCTGCCACAGTAAATTCTGTGCTGAGGGGTGGGGTATGGGGTCTTTTGTGCAGTGGTAATGCCCTACCGCTGAACTTGGAGAACCTACTTCAAGTCCTACTGCCTCCAAAGATATATCATAACATCTCCGAACAGGTTATTTAGAAAGTAAATAGTCCTGGAATAAAACTGGAATTCTGTGATGGAAAAAAAGACATATCAGTGCCAGCTCCTTGAATTTCTCAACTTGTGGACCAGCTAACAAGCTGAATCACTATCCAATCCTCTTGGTTGTGAAGATTTGGCTTACAAGCAGCCTATAATGTTAAAACATTTCCCTACAATTATTGGTATTTTACTAGTGTATTTTGTCGAGGTTAGAGCCCATGTTCAACTTAATTCAGTTGCTTTGAAGATAACTAATTCCCAAACAAGACTGCCTTTTTCATTGCATTTCCAAATTGGAGACTTCTTAATATGGTACAGAAACAGCTTTCCCTCCCTGTTATGTAGAAGTGATACATTCAGGTCAGACAAAATAGGAAAAATGTTGTGAACAAAATATGAACTTAAAGTCTAATTGAAGTCCAAATGTTGTATTTATATTGGATGCCACAGTTTTTTGTCGAGTATCCACTGCATTATTTTCATTTAATCAACTAAACCCAGGAACATCATGGCTAATTTCCACACTATGGGTGATGTCTTTTCCAGATATGCACCAAACAAGAGATGGCATATTGACACCATCATGAGAGTGCTCACCACTGTATGTATCACATCCCAGCAATTGCTTCCAATTTTTGCTGTTTTAAGTTGTGAGAATGTTAAGAGTAAGTTTCACTGGTGCAATATTTTCTCTTCTCCTAACAGGCTGGTGGTTATGTCCGTGATGATTCTGTGCCTCTGTTGATTCAACTTATCAGTAATGCAAACTCCCTTCATGCATACATTGTACAGAAGCTTTATCAGGCCATACGGGTGGATATTTCGCAGGTAGGTAATTAGGATGAAACAGCTGCATTGCAGGAATAATGGTCAATCTTGGATGAGAGTGAGCATTAACAATGGAAAATTCAAATGGATTGATGTAAGTGTACTTGGCATTAATAATCTGAACTAATAATATCTAAATGTAACAGGGAACATGAATTTCTCTAATAGCCATTAAGCACTGGAGCATGGCGTACAATGTGCTTGCTTCCATTTCAGTTGTCCACAATTAATGAATGTTATTCTGGTTGATTCAGAAGGCGTTTGGTTAGCAGTCATGGGTAGCATTGCTTCAAATGTTTAACTCTTATAGCTAATCAGATGTAACAAAAAATGGATTGCAAACATTGTAAACTGCAATGAGCTACAATGGAACATGGTGACCAAGTAATAATCTCTCAGTTAAAATACTTTGTCTAAATCTAAGCAATAAAATAGTGTTCAATAAAATTGGAGAACTTGATTAAGCTTCTCAATAATACAAGCTTAGTTAAATTCTTCTTAACATGTTTGGTGTTGTTTTGATTTTTTTAAATGGGATCTCATAGTTACTCGATCTGTGATGATTTAAATATCATTGGCCATTTCCTCTGGAAGGAAAGGTGTGCATTCTGTCCGTGGATGAATATTTCAAATGTCGGTATGACTGGGAAAAGTACTGAGACACACCCAAGTCCATGTTAGTGTAGTGACTGTGGAGAGGGATTTCATTGTTTTTAAAAGTCTGAAAAAATACATCAAATTTCTCAGGAACAATTAAGCCACAGATTTGTTTTGTATAAGGACAAGCCTTCAATTAATCATGTGTGGGAAGCTGTGGATTTGGGAGATTCTGTCGAAGGAGCTTTGGTGAGCTGCTGCAATAAATCTTATAAGTACTGGTGCTGTTGTACATCAATGCCACCCATCCAGACTGACAGATTAATCCGTCAGAAATCAATTAGCTCAGGCAACAGCGTTGCTGCCCAGTCCGTCCTGGTGATGGGTAGAGTATATACTGTTCCCTTGTCTTCCTCAGTAGCTCATCATAGAGGAGTAATGTTTCCTCTTCTGAGAGAAGGCAATAATTAATAACTGCTATCAACAGTTAAGAGGGTAGTTGATGGTAATTCATAGGAGGGTATCCTTGCCCATATCTGACCTGAGGCTGTGAGACTTTATGGGGTTTACAGTCGCCATAGTTGAGGATTACCAGGACAGCTGTACATCATTGTTTTGATACCTTTGGTGGCTATGCACTGCTGGTCAGTCAAGATATACCCAGGCATTATGATGGTGTTGTCTAAGATATTGCCTGTAAGGTATGGTACAACAGGCTGTTGCTTTATTAGTCTGTGGGAGGCCCAATGTTAGTAAGGAGGACTTTGCAGGACTTGGTGTTGCTTTGAATGGATAAGACGACACCAGGTGGTCCATTCAGTTTTTATTCCTTTTGTACTTGTTAGTTTGTTACACCAGAAGTTTAAAATGCTAGGCAATTGTAGAAGGCATTTCATTGACATGCACATTGCTTTGGTCTGGAGTCAGATGTAGGCTAAACAGGTAGTAGATTTTTGTCACCAAAGATGTTAATGATTCTGCTGAGTTGCCCATTTCCAATTTATCAAGTGACATAGCATAGAAGTTTCATAATTCCAATTATATCTGCATTTTTTACTATCTAAACAGGCTCAATTTTTTTGTAAGAAAAATAAATTGTGCTGTAAGCACACCACAGGGCAGGAAGCATCTGTGAGAACAGGAAGATAAATGTAATGTTTCAGATTGTTAACATTTCCTTAGAATTTGTGTATTTTGGTCAGCCACTTGGGAGTTACAGTTGAATCTGTCGTGTTGCATCATTCTACCCCATGGTTACCTTCTCAGCTCCCCCCAATCTTTGTCCCTTGTTCCACCTGCTCTTGCCCTGTCTGCTACTTCCCAATCTCCCATTCCAATCCCCTGCCCATATTCTTTCCCATACTTGTTGCATATTTTCCCCTTTCTGTCCATGAGCTTCCCCTCTTCTAGGTCAGTGATACAATGATGATTACATTGGTTACTATTCAGTTAAATTTTATATGATAAAATGCATGATTTTTGTAAATTTGATTTGGCAGAGGGATTTTGAAACATTGATTGAGAATGTAATCACATCATGTAGTTTCCACACAATTTGTCGTGTGCCCATCCTACTACAGTCATAGAGATGTACAGCACAGAAACAAACCCTTCAGTCCAACTCATCCATGCCAAGCAGATATCCTAACCTAATGTAGTTCCATTTGCCAGCACTTGGCCCATATCCTTATGAATAAGGGGGTTTCCCTTATTCATATACCCATCCAATGTCTTTTAAATGTTGTAATTGTACCAATCTCCAACACTTCCTCTGCCAGCATATTCCATACGCACACCACCTCATGTGTGAACAAAATGTTGCCCTTTAGACCCCTTTTATATCTTTCCCCATTCAGCTTAAACCTATGCCCTCTAGTTCTGGACTCCACTACCCCAGAGAAAAGGCTTTGTCTGTTTACGCTATCCATGCCCTCTGTTTTTATAAACTTGTCAGCCTCTGATGCTGCAGGCAAAATAGCCCCAAACTATTCAGCCTCTTCTAAAGCTCAAATCCTCCAACCCTGGCAACATCCTTGTAAATCTTTTCTGAACCCTTTCAAGTTTCACAAACATCTTTCCAATAGAAAGGAGACAAGAATTGCACACAATATTCCAAAAGTTGCCTAACCAATGTCCTGTACAGCCATAACATGACCTCCCAACTCCTGTACTCAATACTCTGACCAATAAAGGAAGGCATACAAATGCCTTCTTCACTATCTTATCAACCCGCAACTTTACTTTTAAGGAGCTATGAACCTGCACTCCGAGGTCTTTGTTCAGCAACACACCCTCGGACCTTACCATTAAGTGTATAGGTCCAGCCTTGATTCGCCTTTCCAAAATGTGGCAGTTCACATTTATCGAAATTCCATCTGCCTCAGCCCATTGGTTCATCTGATCAAAATCCCATTGCACTCTGAGGTAACTTTCTTTCTGTCCACTACACCTCCAATTATGGTGTTACCTGCAAACTAACTTACTATGCCTCCTGTGTTCTACCTTCAAGCCAGTTCTGTATCCAAATGGCTAGGTCACCCTGTATTGCATGTGATCTAGTCTTGCTAACCAGTCTATCATGAAGAATCTTGTTGAACACCTTACTGGAGTCCATATAGATCACCTTCACTGCTCTGCCCTCATCAATCCTCTTCGTTACTTCTTCAAAAAACTCAGTCAAGTTAGTGAGACATGATTTCCCATGCACAACGCCATGTTGACTATCCTTAATCAGTCCTTGCCTTTTCAAATAGATGTAAATCCTGTCCCTCAGGATGCCCTCCAACAACTTGCCCTCCATCGATGTCAGGCTCACTGGTTTATTGTACCCTGTCTTTACCTTACCACCTTCCTTAAATAGTGCCACCACTTCTCCAATTTTCCAGCACCTCACAGGTGACTATTGATCCGATCGAAATAACTCAGCAAGGGGCCCAAACTTCCCACAGAGTTCTTGGGTACACCTAATCAGATCCTGGGGATTTATTCACTTTTATGCATTTTAAGACATCCAGCACTGCCACCTCTCATATGGAAATTTTTCAAGATATCGACATCTATTTCCCCACATTCTGTTATCTTCCATGTCCTTCTCCACAGTAAACACTGATGCAAAATATTCGTTTAGTATCTTCCCCCATCTCCTGCGGTTCTACATAGGCTGCTTTGCTGATTTTTGAGGGTTCAACTCTCTCTGTTACACTTTTGTCCTTAATGTATTTATAAAATCCCTTTAAATTCTCCTTAACTCTCTTTTTCAAAGCTATCTCATGTCCCCTTTTTGCTGTCCTGAATTCCCTCTTAAGTATATTCCTGCTTCCTTTCTACTTTTCTAAGGATTAATTCGATATCTGCTGTCTGTACCTGACACATTCTCGTTTTTCTTGACCAAAACCTCAATTTCTCTAGTCATCCAGCATTCCCTATGCCTACCAGCCTTGCCTTTCACGCTGACAGGAAGATACTGTCTGTAGACTCTTGTTCTTTCATTTTTGAAGGCTTCCCATTTTCTAGCCGTCCATTTTCCTGCAAACAACTGCACCCAATTAACTTTTGAAAGTTCTTGCCTAATACCGTCAAAATTGGCCTTCCTCTGATTTCAGCATTTAACTTTTAGATCCAATCTATCCTTTTCCATCACTATTTTAAAACTAATAGAATTATGGTCATTGGCCCCAAAATTCACCCCCACTGACACCTCAGTCATTTGCCCTGCTTTATTTCCCAAGTGGAGGTCAGGTTTTGCACTTTCTCTGATAGGTATATCCACATACTGAATCAGAAAATTTTCTTGTACACGTATTTAAACTCTTGTCCATCTAAACCCTTAACACTATGGCAGTCCCAGTCTATGGTTGGATAGTTAAAATCCTCTACCATAACCACCCTATTATTCTTACAGATAACTGAGATTTCCTTACAAAGTTGTTTCTCCATTTCCCTCTGACTATTGGGAGATCTGTAGTACAATCCCAATAAGGTGACTGTCCCTTCCTTATTTCTCAGTACAACTCAAATAATCCTTCGGTACTTAAGAATATCCTCCCTAAGTACAGCCGCAATGTTATCCTTTATCGACAGTGCCATTCCACCTCCTTTCTCGCCCCCTTTCTATCCTTCCTATAGCATTTGTATCCTGGATCACTAAGCTGCCAGTCTGAGCCATGCTTCTGAAATTTCTATAAAATCCCAGTCCAATGTTCCTAACCATGCCTTGAGTACATCTGCCTTCCCTGTTAGACATCTTGCATTGAAATAAATGCATTTTAATTTATCATTCCTATCTTATTCTCTCCTTTGTTCATGCTTGCCCTGACTGTTTGACTTCCTCTTTTTCCCATCTGTACAGTCTCAGATTGGTCTCTTTCCTTGCTATCTCTGTCGGCAACAATACCTCCCCCCACCCACTTTAAATACTCCCGAGCAGCTCTAGCAAACCTACCTTCCAGTTATTCGTCCCCTTCCACTTCAAGTGTAATGCATCCCCCTTCTGTATTGGCCTGAAAACAAACTAATCTGTAACTGGCCTACATGTTTGAACTTGGGGCTGGCCCATTTCTGTTTTGCAGCAACCCTTGGTGCAAGTGGCAGTTTGGTGCATTGGAGAATATGGGGATCTGCTGTTGTCTGCCGAGTTTGAGGAGGAATCACAAGTTCAGGTATGGTTTTGTTCAAGGATGATATTAGCACTCTAGGAAGACTTGTCTTCTTCTGAATGAATCAGTGGGGGTCCCAAGCAGCTGAATTGCATCTGCAGTGAACTGGTCGAAAATGAATGATTCTGCATTTTATAATAATCTGCTGAATGATTACTTGGTATTTGGATCGTACAAATGAAATGTAAGTGTTAAAATTAACGTGGTCTTGATTTGCCGCTATGTTCTGGATAAGTGGGTTCAGAGCTACTTTCTATCATTTTGAAACTTCTGGTTGCTATTCAGTTAAATTTTTCCCCCTCACTGCTTCCCTTCTGTGGGCTTGAAGCTGCCTCCAGTTTTCTGTTCATTCACTTATCCTTCATTTCTCTGATTTTAAGGTCTTTTATACATCCACCATGCGTGTACAATTCCAGCAATATTGACCTCATTCTGGCTTGACATCGCAAATCTCTGCCATCTCTTTTTTTTTTATCCCCCCCATGTTAGACTCCTAAAGATACATCGTTTAAACTAAGATTTTGGTAACCGACATCTTAGCTCATTATCTTTTTGTTTATTCACAATTCTTTTCCTTGGTTCCTTTTGTAGTGTTCCTCTGGAATCTTTCCTAATTTAAAGGCAGATTATAAATGAGAGCTCTCTTCTCAGCAAGAAACAAATATCAAGCAGGGTTTGAGGTTTTTCTTTGAGTATGAGTCTCCCTGACGTACATTTTGGTAGTCAACAGTAATGGCATTGGATAGGTCCAGGACATTGATTCCTTGACTCTCTCCTAAGGGGAAAAGAGCATTTAAATCATGGAGTGAGCTTGGAAAGGCAGAGGAGGATTGGTGCTGAAGGGGTCATAGAAGTGTGAGGAAAGAGTCACTTGCTCTTGAATCATAGCCAAAAATTCCATTGCTGAAGTTAGCTTAATTATTTTGGTCGTCCTGCTGTTACTTTCCCATCCAAACATTTGACAACAGGGCTGTTGTTTACACTGACTTATTTATGAACAGGAAAATTGTTTTCTTGCCGTTTCACTCCTCGTCTCTTGAAGATCCTGACTCTTGTCACGAGGCAGTTTAATTGACATCTGTGCATATGGTGTCCAAAAAGCTTTCGGCTCTGAAAGGCATTATTGCCAAACCCAATCTATTCCCTGCACAACAGATAGTATCTTAACAGGTGCTGGGATGTGATGTTGAACAGGTCTAATTCTGTTTATTCCAGGAATGTCAAAGTGAAGTTTAGCACTCGCAATTGTTGACCTGACTGTCGATTAGGACTCTTCAGATACTTATTAACTGAACCAAGTGCCTTTATGCATGTAACATCAGACTTAATAAGTGCATAGTATAGAACATTGAAGGCAAGGAGAGTGTGAAGGGCAAACCTTTGAACTATGCGGAAGCATTTTCGCTCGCGCGCGCTCTCATGCTCTTCCTCTCTTGCACACTCCCCCACCCCACCCCACCCTTTAACTTCCATTTGTGTATCTTAATTAACTCAGTTTCAGAAAGCCAAGGAATTGTCCAGGTATTCAGAGACTGAACATAGCACTGGTTTTGGTGATAACAAAGTAGTTTGAGTCACAAATTCTCCTGTACTGTTTTAATTAGCATGCATACAATTAAACATATTTATTGTCATCATATTGTTATACACGTTGTTATTTTCCATCACTCTGTGTTGAATGCACCTTTTAGCTGATTATTCTGATCTGCAGTTGCTTACATTTTCGGATCTTCTCAACAGGGCTGCCTCTTTGTTTGCCATTAAACCACTGCAATCATTGCTAGCCAGTGTGAAAATCAGATTTAATTTCTCTTGATAATCAACTGTACTCAAGAGTACAAGTATTGGATGTAGGAGGACTAACCCACTGATACTAGCCTTCTTTCAAAGGTTTTCTGAGCTGGATGGGAAAACCGGCTCTTTCTCCTTTTTTGTCAGTATTCACTCAGGAACAGGACATTGTTGCAGATGTGAATATTGAGTCACAATTAATTAGAATAGATGGCTTTGAGGTATGTAGGGAAGAGGTGTTGGAAATTCTGGAAAGGGTGAAAATACATAAGTCCCCTGGGACTGATGGCATTTATCCTAGGATTCTCTGGGAAGCAAGGGAGGAGATTGCAGAGCCATTGGCCTTGATTTTTATGTCCTCGTTGTCTACAGCAATAGTGGAGGATAGCAAATGTGGTTCCCTTGTTCAAGAAGGGGAGTAGGGATAACCCTAGTAACTATAGGCCGGTGAGTCTCACTTCTGTTGTGGGCAAAGACTTAGAGAGAATTGTAAGGGATAGGATTTATGAACATCTGGATAGGACTAATGTGATCAAGGATAGTCAGCATGGTTTTGTGAAGGGCAGGTCGTGCCTCACAGACCTTATTGAATTCTTTGAGAAGGTGACTAAGGAGATGGACGAGGGTAAAGCGGTAAATGTGGTGTATATGAATTCTAGTAAGGCGTTTGATAAGGTTCCCCATGGTAGGCTACTGCAAAAAATACGGAGGTATGGCATTGAGGGTGCGTTGGAGGTTTGGATTAGGAATTGGCTGGCTGGAAGAAGACAAAGGGTATAGTTGATGGTAAAGGTTCATCTTGGAGTGTAGTTACTAGCGGTGTTCCGCAAGGATCTGTTTTGGGACCATTGCTGTTTGTCATTTTTATAAATGACCTGGAGGAGGGGCTAGAAGGTTGGGTGAGCAAGTTTGCGGATGATACGAAAGTCGGTGGAGTTGTTGACAGTGAGGAAGGATGTGACAGGTTACAGCAGGATATAGATAAGCTGCAGAGCTGGGCAGAAAGGTGGCAAATGGAGTTCAATGTAGGTAAGTGTGAAATGATTCACTTTGGTAAGTGTACCAAGAAGATGGGGTACTGGGCTAATGGTCGGATACTTGGTAGTGTGGATGAGCAGAGGGATCTTGGTGTCCATGATCTCTGAAAGTTGCCACCCAAGTAAATAGTGCTGTGAAGAAGGTATATGGTGTACTGGCTTTTATTGGTAGAAGAATTGAGTTCCGGAGTCCTGAGGTCATGTTGCAGTTGTATAAGACTCTGGTGCGGCCGCATCTGGAGTATTGTGTGCGGTTTTGGTCGCCATACTATAGGAAGGATGTGGAGGCACTGGAACAGGTGCAGAGGAGGTTTACCAGGCTGTTGCCTGGTATGGTAGGAAGATCATATGAGGAAAGGCTGAGGCACTTGGGGCTGTTTTCATTGGAGAAAAGAAGGTTTGGGGTGACTTGATAGAGGTGTACAAGATGATTGGGGTTTAGATAGGGTTGACTATGAGAACCTTTTTCCACGTATGGAGTCAGCTATTACGAGGGGGCATAGCTTTAAATTAAGGGGTGATAGGTATAGGACAGATGTTAGGGGTAGATTCTTTACTCAGCGAGTCGTGAGTTCATGGAATGCCCTGCCAGTAGCAGTGGTGGACTCTCCCTCTTTATGGGCATTTAAACGGGCATTGGATAGGCATATGGAGGATAGTGGGCTAGTGTAGGTTAGGTGGGCTTGGATAGGCGCAATATCGAGGGCCGAAGGGCCTGTACTGCGCTGTATTTTTCTATGTTCTATTTCTCCACCCAATACCACCATTTTCTGAAAACACTTTCACCACAATGCTATGTCTGAAATTTATACTCACATTGTATTTAGGAAGTTTGAGTTGATTATAGTTGGAGAAGGCTGGAAACGGATATTTATTTGGTAGAGACTGCAGCTTGGTAATTATATTCGGTTTCTTACTTTCCCATGTAGGTTACAGAAGATGAAGTGCTGGATGTTTTAGAGAAGATTCTGCAGTCCAGCCTCTCGGCACTCACAACGCGGGAATATGCGCTGACTGCCATTATGAAGCTTAGCACACGACTACAGAGCAGCACAAAGTAAATAGAAAGTATTGGTATCTTGCCCTTTCCTCTTCCTAAAACATGCAAAGTGCATAATAATTTATTTTCTTTCTGCAAGAAATCTTAAATCCTATATGTGCTTATTCAGCTGAAATACTGAAAATAGTGTCTTGTCAGAAGGCTTTTGAGAAGCACTTTATCACAGAATAATAGGACTTGGTTATTAAATGTCTTTTCTATTTCCAAGTTAATATCAGTGGTAGATAACCAAATCCCTAAATAATTCACAATTTGAATTGTCTATCAGAGTTGTGTCTACAGTATACACACAAGAGCAGCACAGGAACTTTGGTTTCTCCTTCTCATTCTGTACCTTAGCCTGGTTATGGATGTCATTGTCTAATTTACAGATTAACCCATTCAACTAATGATATTTCATCCAATGGGTATCCAACTCCATCCTCCAGAAGGTTATCAATCTAAAGTTGGCATTTTCTAGATTTGGCTGTAGTACTTATCAGCCACATGACATTGGTCAATCACAGACAATACAAATTCCTGTTGTAACATCTGACTTCTCTACTACATAATTAGAGGAGAATAATAAGTATTTGTATGTCAAATTACTGCCCATTTTGTGCTCGCAGTAGATGTTTAACTATTTAATTGTAGGTAGTTCTCTTGTAATGCCGTAGTTGTGTTCCCTTGTGACACCATGTTACAAAAAATTGAGCAATAGAAATTATGCAGCCTATGGGAAATTTAGGGTAGGGGCAAACCCCTCAAAATACCAGTAGAAATGTAAACAAAAGTAGTAGTTAGCCTGACACAAATGTTAGCACAGTTGAAGTAAATTTTGACCTGTTGTTTGGTACTATACAGTGCAATTCATCAGAATCTTCAACCAATTACCCTCGATTGTCATCTATACCTGCTGGTTGCATTACATTATAGCCAGTCTTCTAATCCCATCCACTGGTAACACTGCACAAAATGAAACGTGCCTTGATAGATGAAGGATTGAATCTTAATTTCTTTCGCTAAGTGTCAGTTTTGTCAAATGTTTCAGAGGATTTCACATTGTGATGCTCGGGGACATCTATCTCCTTATTTTAAAAACCTTTCCCATCCTTTCTTCCCTCCTTACACATTATAGCACCATCATACCATGTGCCATTTCTAAAACAACTTACCATTTCCTGGATATCCCAGAATGGACCAATGTCCGTGGTGCAGCACCATCTTTTAAAAGATGTTGTACAATCAGACAAGAGCTGTCAATCCGGAGCTTCCCTGCATGGTTCCTGACATTGACCCTGGGCATGGCAGACAATGGAAAATTGGTGCCTCTCTTTGTGGGATGGGTGATGCAGAGGCAAGACGTCCTTTTCTCCCAGGCCAGTTGAAGATGCCATCATACTGGAACTATGCCAATCTGCACCAGGGTTGCCATCCAGGCCAGTGTAGTCTCAACTATCTGAAGGAATGCACAGAATGGAGGAAGAAGATCAATGACTTTCTCCACTCTGCCAGTGAAATTGCCACCATCTTCCCATTGATACCTCGCACTCACTCTATCTCTGGTACTATCCCCACCATTTCCCCACTCACTCATCCTCCCTAATATCTGACCCTGACTAACCCGAACTTCTGCAAATCTACTCACCCCTCAGGACATTTCCACACATGCACCAAACATAACAGTGTACTGTCCACCTTTCTCTCTCTCACCCATTGTGTGCAGAGCTTCCTTACTCTGACCACCCTGAGCAGCTGACTGACCATGTCCAAGCCCTTGTACTGTTTTTTTTTGCAGTTGGTTACCATTTTGATTAGTCACTGAAACAGATTTGTGTCAGTCTGCAGTTGTTCTTTAACATTTAAACATATTTTTTTTAACAAAAAGAGAAAAATCTCTTAATACAAACAAAGCCAAGTTTCAAACTGTTTCTCAACACCGTCCTTTTACTGTTAGTTAATTCCAGTGAAATTTCACTCTTAACTCAACTCTAAGTTTTTAAGTTAACCGATTACTCCCAGCTTCTTGTCCTCAGGCTGTAGAGACACTTTTGCAAACAAGCGCACAAGCCAACTGATCACATGATACCAACGCAGTGTCCAGTCCTCTGTTCACCATGACACCTAGTGCCAGGGGTGAGAATCGCATAACAGCAAATGGGAGTTTGCTTCAAAACGTTTGGCAATTCATTAACTGCATTTAATAAACACACATTATAGGAAAACGAATGTACTTTTTTAAAATATATGTAAACCTAGCTGATGGTAATCTTAGATAAGTCAGATCCTGAAGTGAAACTTGGCTTTATAGATCATAAGGTTTATTTTTGCAATTCAGTTATCATATTGTTCAGTCACAATATATTTGTGATATATATTCAAACCTCTTCATGAGGTTTGACCACATGCGGTGAGTAGGATTCAGCCTTTTCTTGTGAAAATAAGTCCTGCAGCATTTGTTGAAACATAAATATATTTTTAACAAAGGAAAATTAAAAAAAAAGTTATATGGCAATTTGAAAAGAACTTATAATAACCAGTGAAAAGAATTCAATTTATTTTCCCTGCAATCATGAATGGACGTACATTCCCACTGAAGTATTGCTCTTATTTCTTCACCCTCATTTTCTTACTCAGTTAACAAAGTCATAAACACTGATCCTCCACATGGTGATTTGCTGAATTCTAAGAAAAAATACTCTGGGTTTTAATTAGCCCCTGTCTAAAATTGGATTGCTAAAGTATGTAGAACTTCTTCCCAGATTTGATGGCGTAAAGCTAAGTAATCCTTTTCCTTCTGCTATTTCAAGCACTGATAAAATCTGAGTTTCTGACCCTCTCAAAAAGATGGCAAAAAGAAAACCAATCAGCTTCCAGCACTGAAAATCTAAAGTCTATTTGTCTCTTAAAGACTAGAACCCAGGTTCCCTAATAATATGCAATATAAACCTTCATTGCATTTGTATCACCTTCACGGAAACCAGACCAATTGGATATCAAACAGGAGGCCTCCAGATGCTGATGTCAGTGAAGAGAAATCAAGGAGCTTATAGACAATGAGGGTTCATGGAGATGAGACAATTTACACAATTACTAATATAAATCAATTACCTTTTGTAATAAATAGTATATTTAACAGAATCTCTGAGGTTCAATTCTATTTTGTTAACTGATTTCAGCCAGTGTCTGCACTCAAAGTATTATAGTTGGCCCCTAAGGAAGACCAATTTCAACCTGGGTCTTTGTTACTGAATGCTGGTTGATGTTCCCTTCTGTCAAGATAGTGTCATGGGCCAACAATTAGTTTGGCTTCAGCTGGCCCAAAATGTAATACTTTTGGATGAACATGATTTTGTCCCCCATCTCTTCTGAGGCTGCACTCTCTCTTCAGCAATGGCCAAAGCTGAAATCTGCCAGTGAAAGTTGGCACTTTCAAGAAAAAGGGTGGGGCAATTGTGTTGGGAGTAGCTGTACCTAAAATGTTCCTTGAAACATTAATTGTTCAGATTACTAAACTTTCAGAAGCTATTTCACAGTTTGACTTTAACCTGTGATTCCTACAGTCGCATCAGGAAAGCAGTTTCTATCTATGGAAGCAGTTTAGATGTAGAACTTCAACAACGAGCAGTGGAGTACAGTGCACTCTTCATGAGGTTTGACCACATGCGGTGAGTAGGATTCAGCCTTTTCTTGTGAAAATAAGTCCTGCAGCATTTGTTGAAACATAAAAGTAAGGTGCAACTCATCACCACTATCCTTCATGGTCTATGCTCCCAAACCCAGGTTTGTGAAGATTTCTTGAACTGCTGTTATCCTTTTTTTTTATTCTTTACTCTTTATCATGCAAAAGAACATCACCAGTAGGGCCAATGCCCTTACTAGGTTATTTCTGATGGCAAGTAAGAGTCAACAAAATTCCTTTGGGTTTGCAACCATATATAAGTGAGGATGGCAGATTCCCTTCCTTGGAGGACATTGGCAATTTAAGTCCCAAAAATGCCCCATAACCATTACACTTCCTTGGCAGTAAACATCTATCTAATTTAATCTTAAATCAATTCAATGATCTGGCCTTGTTGTTTTTGGAGAAGAGAATTTCACAGATTAAGGACTGTTTGAGAGGAAAACAAAATTCATCCTTTTTTTTAGGATAACCTCCTATTTTTAAGCTCTGTTCCCTGATTCTCATTTCCCTCATGAGGATATTGCTCCTCCCAGTATTCACCTCAGGATCTTAACAAGAAGTGATCTTATTAAAATATGTTCTGAACTCCAGTGAGTAAAGGTGAAATCTGTTGAACCTTCCTTCATCAGATAATTAGTAAATAGTTCCAGTATTTGATTTTTTTTAAGAACATTCTTTCATCTCGATCTTAATTGAATGTGTAAGCCATTACACTTCGTTTGTAACTTTATAGTTTGTTCCCTCAAATTCCTTATGTTTTTAATTTAACTGTCAGGAGCTCATGTGGGTGCTGTAAGCCAGCTTATTCTGTGAAGTTTTTAAATTAATATTCCTTAAACTAACAAATATACAGAGGGTGGTGGTGAAGGGTTGGTTTTTAGACTGGAGGCTTGTGACCAGTGGTTTGCCACAATGATCAGTGCCGGGTCCACTGCTTTTTGTCATTTAGACAAATGATTTGGATGACTCCAAAATTGGTGGTGTAGTAGACAGTGGAGAAGGCTATCAAAAAGTATAACAGAACCTTGATCAGATGGGCCAATGGGCCAAGGAGTGGCAGATGGAGTTTAATTTAGATAAATGTGAGGTGCTGCATTTTGGTAAGCAAATCCGGGCAGGACTGATTAATTGGTTCTCAGTGGTAGGCCCATGTGGAGTGTTGATGTACAGCGGGACCTAGGAGGTGCAGGTGCATAGTTTCTTGAAAGTGGAGTCACAGGTAGACAAGATGGCGAAGAAGATCTTTGATTCACTTCTGTCATTGAATATAGGAGTGGGATGTCGTGTTGCAACTGTATGGGACATTGGTTAGGCCACTGTTAGAATATTGTGTTCAATTCTGGTCTCCCTGCAATAGGAAGGATGTTGTTAAGCTTAAAAGGGTGCATAAAAGATTTCAAGGATGTTGCCGGGATTGGAGGCTTTGAACTATAGGGAGAGGCTGAATAAGCTGGGGCTGTTTCCTCTGACAGTCAGAGGAGTATGGATAGGGTGAATAGCCAAGGTCTTTTTCCCAAGATAGGGGAGTCCCTATCTAGAGGGTATAGATTTAAGGAAGAGGGGAAAGATTTAAAAGGGGGTGGGGGGGCAAAGTTTTCGCACAGAAGGCAGTGCATGTATGAAACAAACTGCCAGAGCAAGCGGTGGAGGTAGGTACAATTACAACATTTAAAGGGCATCTGGATGACTCCATGAATAGAAAGGGTTTATAGGGATATGGGCGAAATGCTGAAAAACTGGTGTGTATCAGTTTAGGATATCTGGTCAGCATGGATGAGTTAGACCGAAGGGTCTTTTTCCGTGCTGTATAACTCTATGACTCCATATAAATTCCTTCTCCCCTGATTGAGTCCAATGAACCATCTCTGAATTGTTTCCAATACAATTGAATACTTTTAAAGTAAGGAGACAAAAACTGTGCACCGTGCTTCAGATGTGGTCCAACCAAAACCCTAGGAAAAAGAGAGGACTGCAGATGCTGGAGATCAGAGCTTAAAAATGTGCTGCTGGAAAAGCGCAGCAGGTCAGGCAGCATCAAAGGAACAGGAGAATTGACGTTTCCGGCATAAGCCCTTCTTCAGGAATGAGGAGGGTGTGCCAAGCAGGCTAAGATAAAAGGTAGGGAGGAGGAACTTGAGGGAAGGGCGTTGGGAATACGATAGGTGGAAGGAGGTTAAGGTGAGGGTGATAGGCCGGAGAGGGGGTGGGGGCGGAGAGGTCGGGAAGAAGATTGCAGGTCAAGAAGGCGGCACTGAGTCTGAGGATTGGGACTGAGAAAAGGTGGGGGGAGGGGAAATAAGAAAGCTGGAGAAATCTGCATTGATCCCTTGTGGTTGGAGAGTTCCTAGGCGGAAGATGAGGCGCTCTTCCTCCAGGCGTTGTGTTGCCATGGTCTGGCGATGGAGGCCAAGGACCGCATGTCCTTGGTGGAGTGGGAGGGGGAGTTAAAGTGTTCAGCCACGGAGCGGTTAGGTTGGTTAGTGCGGCTGTCCCAGAGATGTTCTCTGAAATGTTTCACAAGTAGGCGGCCTGTCTCCCCAAAGTATAGGAGGCCACATCGGGTGCAGCGGATGCAGTAAATGATGTGTGTGGAGGTGCAGGTGAATTTCTGACGGATATGGAAGGATCCCTTAGGGGGAGGTGAGGGGGAAGGTGTGGGCGCAAGTTGTGGGCGCAAGTTGTGCACTCCTTGAGGTTGCAGGGGAAGGTGCCGGGAGTGGAGATTGGGTTGGTGGGGGGTGTGAATCTGACGAGTGAGTCGCGGAGGGAGTGGTCTTTCCGGAACGCTGATAGGGGTGGGGAGGGAAATATATTCTTGGTGGTGGGGTCTGTTTGGAGGTGGCGGAAATGACGAAGGATGATACGATGTATCTGGAGGTTGGTGGGGTGGTAGGTGAGGACCAGCGGGGTTCTGTCCTGGTGGCGATTGGAGGAGCGGGAAGTGGAGGAGATGCGGTGGAGAGCATCATCAACCACGTCTAAGGGGAAATTGTGGTCTTTGAAGAAGGAGGCCATCTGGGTTGTTCAGTATTGGAATTGGTCCTCCTTGGAGCAGATGCTGCGAAGGAATTGGGAATATGGGATGGCGTTTTTACAGGGGGCAGGGTGGGAGGAGGTGTAATCTAGGTAGCTGTGGGAGTCAGTCGGTTTATAGTAAACGTCCGTGTTGAGTCGGTCGTCCGAGATAGAAATGGAGAGGTCCAGGAAGGGGAGGGAGGAGTCTGAGACGGTCCAGGTAAATTTGAGGTCGGGGTGGAAGGTGTTAGTAAAGTGAATAAACTGTTCAACCTCCTCGTGGGAGCATGAGGTAGCACCGATACAGTCATCAATGTGGCGGAGGAAAAGGTGGGGGGTGGTGCCAGTGTAGCTGCGGAAGATGGACTGTTCCACATATCCAGTGAAGAGGCAGGCATAGCTGGGGCCCATGCAGGTGCCCATGGCTACTCCTTTGGTTTGAAGGAAGTGGGAAGATTGGAAGGAAAAGTTGTTCAGAGTGAGGACCAGTTCAATCAGTCGAAGGAGGGTGCCAGTGGAAGTGTACTGGTTGGTTCGGTGGGAAAGGAAGAAGCGGAGGGCTTTGAGGCCTTCGTGATGGGGGATGTCCATGGTGAAGATAAGGTGCTGGAGGCCAGGGAAGTGAAAATCATGGAGGAGGTGGAGGGTGTGGGTGGTGTCCCGAACATAGGTGGGGAGTTCTTGGACTAAGGGGGACAGGACCATGTCAAGGACCATGCCAAATGAGTTCGGTGGGGCAGGAGCAGGCTGAGACAGTGGGTCGGCCGGGGCAGTCAGGTTTGTGGATTTTGGCCAGGAAGTAGAAACGGGCGGTGTGGGATTGTGGGACTATGAGGTTGGAGGCGGTGGATAGGAGATCCCCTGAGGAGATGAGGTTATGGATGGTCTGGGAGATGATGGTTTGGTGTGGGAGGTGGGGTCATGGTCAAGAGGGCAGTAGGAGGAGGTGTCCGCGAGCTGCAGTTTAGCCTCAGCAATATAAAGATCGGTACACCAAACTACCACTGCGCCTCCCTTGTCTGCCGGTTTGATGGTGAGGTTGGGGTTGGAGCGGAGGGAGTGGAGGGCTACACGTTGCGAGGGTGAGAAGTTGGAGTGGGTGAGAGGGGTGGACAGGTTGAGGCAGTCAATGTTGCGGCGGCAGTTGGCTATGAAGAGATCGAGGGCGGGTAAGAGGCCAGCACGGGGTGTCCAGGTGGATGGGGTGTGTTGGATGTGGGAGATGGGACTGTCAGAGGGTGGGTGGGAGTCCTGGTTGAAGAAGTAGGCGCAGAGACGAAGGCGGCAGAAGAAATGCTTGATGTCTTCCAAAACCCTGGACAGCTGCAATAAAACAACACTTTCATTTTCCATTTCTCTTGCAATGAACACTAACAGTCTACTTGCCTTCCTAATCATTCTTGGTACCTGAATACAAAATCTGAGATTCACATACCAGGGCACAGCATTCCCTTTGTCCAAGAGTTCTGCAATCTCTCATGATATAAGTAGTATGCTGCTGTTTGATTCCTCTTATTACATTTCCCCTTTTATACTACATGAATTTTTTTTGCCAAGTCACTGAATTTATCAAATCCCTTTGTAAACTGTTTATCTCCTCTTGATAACTTCATTTCCTACCTATCTCAGTATCATTCCCAAATCTAGCTATCATATATTTGGTCTTGTCATCTTAGTAATTGGTATATATTGTAAATCGTTAAGGCTGTGGCATTTGCAGTGTTACATTAGCTATTTTCCAATTTCCTAGGACTCTTCAAAATTTAAGGAATTTTAGAAATTTATAGCCGGTGTCTTTACTATCTCTACCACCACTTCTTTTCAGGCCCTAGAATGCAGGCCATCAGTTCCTCAGGATGTGTGAACCTTTACATTTTCTATTTTGCTCATTACCTTTTTCTTGGTTATGATTATTGTTTTCGTTTTCTCCATCGTTTTGCTCCTTGATTCTCAAGTATCTTTGAGAAGTCTTCTATGATGAACATGGCCATGAAATACATGTTCGTTGCCTCTATATATTTACTTAATTTCAATGATTAACACTCTGTACACTGGATGACTAGCACTCACTCTCATTGCTTTTTGTCTTTTTCAGATTTTTGTAAACACTTAGTTTTCTATCTGATTTGATTTTATTTTAATTTCATATTGGGTTTCTCTTGATCTCTAATTTCTTTTTCTTTTGTCAAATTTTGCTGTTTGTTTAATCTGTCCAATTTTCTGACCTGGCACAAATCTTTACAAAGTTGTAGTGTTTCATTTAATGTGTGACTGTTTTTCAGCCACAATGATGCATCCCTTTCTCACTGGATGAAATCTTTTGCTAAGAGTTATTAAGTATCTCCTTAAATATCTACCATTATGTCTTCATTGTCTTATCTTTCACCTAGTTTCTCAGTTCACGTTAGCTAGCTTTGTCTTCATTACCATTACAATTATCTGTATTTAGGTTTTAACAAGGTTTCCCTGGATTCTCACTTTGTCCCCTTGAATTGAACATGAAATTCTATTATGCCCTGACTGCTGCCACCAAGACATTGAGAGATTATCGAAAACCCCGGTCTCTTGCACTTTGAAATGTAGAATAACCTGCACCCTATGTTATAGAATAAGGACATGAGAAATATGACAGGATAGTACAGTTAGCCCTTCAAGCATGCTGCATCACACAGTGAGATTGTGGCTATTTGTCTAATTCAACACTGTTTTACTGCACTATCCTCCTATCCATTGATGTGTTTAATATGTAGAAATTTATGAATCTCTGTTTTGAATTTAACAGTCAAGCCTCTGAGTCCTGTGGGATTGGAAATTCCAGATTCATCACCCCTGAGTAAAGAAATTCCTCCTCGCCTCAGTGCTAAATGACCTGCCCAGGATATGAGGCCGTATTTCCTGGTTCTTGACAATGTTTCCACTCATCTCCCCACCAAACTGAATTTTTTAAAAAAACTAGGGAAATGTCCTTGTGCAGCTACCCTGTTAGTCTCTATGTTTGAATGAAATCGCCCCTCATTCTTCTATAGTGAATATAAACCAGGTCTTTTTAATCTTTCATTATAGACCATCCTTCTATTCCCAGAATCAACTCGACCTTTTATTGCACTTCTGCACATCTTTACTCATAAACTCAAATCCTTTTGCAATTAAGACCAAAATACCTGCCTACTTAATTGCTTGCAGTGAGAGAAGGTAAATTAATCTAATTGTCAAGGAAAATTCAATGTACCTTACATTGTTCAAAAGTGATATAGTTTATTCTGAAGCTAGCATCTTAAATTTAAACAAAGGAAACTATATGGGTTTGACAGGCAAATCATCTGTGGAAAATTGAGAAACTATATAAAAAGTTATGACAGTAGACAAACAATGGGTTAGATTTCAAGAAAAGAATAAGTAGTTTACAATGAATATGCATCCCTTTTTGACATCAAAACCTAACAGGGAAAGTTATCTAACCATGGCTAACAAGAAATGTTGAGATTTGTATTAGGTCAAAGAAAGACACTTGCAAAGTAGCCATCAAAAGGTAGTAAGCCTGAGGATGAGTCGCTTGTTGGAAATCAGCAGAAGAATATCAGGAGGCCGATAAAGGGAAAATTGAACATGAAAGTGTACTGACAAGAAAGCTAAAAGCAGACTGTTAATGCTTCTAAAGATATAATAAAGATATATATTAGTAAAGGCAGATGTGGATATATTACAAACAAATAGAAGAATTTAGGGTGTAGGTTTGCTCGCTAAACTGTAGATTTGATATCCAGGCGTTTCATTACCTGGCTAGGTAACATCATCAGTGGCGACCTCCAAGTGAAGCGAAGCTGTTGTCTCCTGCTTTCTATTTATATGTTTGTCCTGGATGGGGTTCCTGGGGTTTGTGGTGATGTCATTTCCTGTTTGTTTTCTGAGGGGTTGATAGATAATATCAAGATCTGTGTGTTTGTTTATGGCGTTGTGGTTGGAGTGCCAGGCCTCTAGGAATTCCCTGGCATGTTTTTGCTTAGCCTGTCCCAGGATAGATGTGTTGTCCCAGTTGAAATGGTGGGGTTTTTTCATCTGTGTGTAGGGCTACGCCCTAAACCTCAACCTGAGCTACAAACCTTGCAATAGAAGAATTTATTGTGAGGAGTTAAAGTGGCTGAGAAACTAAACAATGACTTTGTATTTGTGAAAGAAAACACAGATAAAACCTGTCAGAAATAAGAGATCCAAAAGACTATCAGAAATGGAAAAACTGAAAGAAGTTTGTTTAATACAAAAAATATAGTGCTGAAGAAGTTCAGACTGAAAGGTTGGTAAATCCTCTGGATGTGCTGATCTATATCCCGTATTGAAAGAGGTGGCTGTCCAAATGATGAATGCATAGTAGTCATCTTCCAAAGTGCCGTAGTCTCTGGAACAGTTGCTGCAAATTAGAATCTAGCAAATGTGTTCCCACTGTTTAAGAAAGAAATTGGGGAACTAGAAACCTTTTATCCTGATAACTTTAGTCAGGATAATTCTAGAATTTATTATAAAGAATGTGATGACCAAACACCTAGAAAATAATGGTTGAATTTAGGCAGAGTTAACATGTATTTGTGAAAGGGAAATCATATTTGATGACACCTGTTTGAGTTCTTTGTGGGTGTAATTAGCAGAATAAATAAGGGGAAACTTTTGAAAGTGTATTCAGATTTTTGATAAGGTTCTATGCAATATTAATAAACAGAATTAGCATGAGGAATTTGGATAATATGCTGGCATGTTTGGCTATTGATGATTGGACAAAAATGAAAGTAGGAACAAACAAGTCATTCTCAGGTTGGCAGGCTGCTTCTAGTACAGCTCAAGGATCAGTCCTTGGGCCCAAGTATTTGCAATCTACATCATTGATTTGGATCTGGGAATCAAATGTTCAATTGCTAAATTTTCTCATGTCACCAAACTGGCAGGGGATGGGAGTTTTGAAGTGGTCGAAAAAGAAGTTTCAAGAGGATTTGGAGAGGCTGAGTAAGTACATTATAACATGGCATGTAGACTATAATGTACTTAACCTACAAGGCTGTAAACCAAGAGCAGGAGTGTGGGAGTAACCTCAATTATTACCTCTTGACTGGCTCAGACCAAATGACTGAACAACTTCCTTCTGGGCTAGAAATTTTCAGTGTTTCTGTTTGCACCAACTGGTACGAGTGGAAAATACACAAAGGCTGTTGTTATAACAATTGTGAAATTTGAGGCCTTCGGCTGGAAATAACAAAGATGTTGCGCTGAGAAGCCATCGAAGGTAATTGTGTGATACTGAGCATTCATATTACTTGTAGACCAGCTTTATTGGAGCGAATGCCTCTCATACAGAAGAGTGCAACCAATGGACCAGTGCAAACTGTGGTTAATGGTGAAGATAAAGAGGAGGGAGGCAGCTTACCAGCACAAGAGCAGCTATCCCAACAGGCCCAGGTAAATGGATTGTACTGTGTGTTTTTCAAGTTTTGATTAAATATAGAACCTTCTGAATAGTAGAAGTGTTGCTATGGGAGAATACACCAGTTAATGATGATTGCCATCATAGACTTTGTTTAAATTTTAAACCAGGTGGGTTGATTAAGGCTGGTTAAGGCATTGCCCTGAGAAATGAACCTATTTTGCGGTGTTGAAACAGATGCAGTTCTATATGCTGTAATATGTTTCTGTGACGAAGAAATGTAAGTAAGGCTCAAGCCATTCAATACTTGTGCAAGCTTAATGCTGAAATAAATTGCATCAAAATCATCCTGTGGCATAATGGCTACCCTGACCAAATTTGACTGCAGGACAGAACCTATTAAGACATGAAAGGAAATTCTGGCATGCACTTATGGATTTAACTGTAGAAAACATGCCATCAAATCAGAAATATACATATGGATAGGAGGTTAGGCATCCTTTTTCTTGAATTCAATAAAGGTGTTTCCGAGAGCTGCATCTATTGGGATTCCACACTGTGCCATCTATTTGGGGATGTATGGTATCATTAAACTGTACTCAACTGTTGAAGTTGCTGAGTTCATTGTCCATGGAAACACCTCTGCCAATCCGTCAGCACTCTTGTCTCATATAATATAAATGTTGGGGTTCCGCCCCATCCCTTAAATTAGTTTACTTGTGAATTGTCCTGATGAGTGCAAGACAAAAGCTGTCTCCAACAATATTCAAGTTCTGTACCAACAAATGACTATAAGACTAGAATGTTGTAAAAATACTACCCTTGCCCACATATAAATAACCTATTAATTACTAATTGCATTCACTAAGCAATCCTCAGTCAAAGGTAATATATTGCCCTCATGTTCTAAATCCAAACTTTGTGTAATAACCTTCCAGATAATTAAATTTATGGAGTTCAGTTTTCTACTACTTTTGCATACTCAAATGTTTGAGGCAGAGTGCAGACATAAATCTGCATGTAAATAACATGTCTACATTTAAACAAAATGTAAAACAATACTGAGAAGGCCAGCTAATTTTTCTCAGCTAATGATTCTGGACAAAAATCCATATTTGCTGACCAGGTATGTTTTTCATAACTTAAAATTTAAGAATGATTCATCTTCAAATCCAGCAGTACATTATCTCCTGAAACTATCTACAATGACTGGATCCAAATTCCGTCAAACCTGTGCATTCCCGACCCCCCTCCCCACCCCACATCTAAAACAGCAACTTGACAAGATGTCCTATAAAAATAAAAACCCGATTTCACAGGTAGGAAAGAAACAAAATTCACAAATATTTTGCCAAAAGTGAATCAAGGTCAAAAACACTGGTCCCCATTACTGGTCTGATCTCATAAAGTAAGATACCATGATAGTAGAGCATGTAACAACAAACTCAGTCAGCCACAGTTTAAAAAAACAACGGGGACAGCAGACTATGACAGTGGGGGTGAACTCATATGCAGCAAAATTCTTTGTCTGCAGTTACTCAAAGTTTGTGACTACTTGGTAAGTCCACTCATTTTTGGATGGGCTAAGTGCATGATGCGGTGTTTTAATTCACAAAATGTTGTTTCAGGTTAGCAACTTGCTTGATCTACTCGACGTCAGTAACCCAGCTCCATCAGTGCCTCAAGAAAGCAAAGTACCTCATGCAGGTGGAGAGTTACTAGACCTTCTGGATGGATTAAACCTGCCAGGTGCGTAAGAAGTTTGTGAACTGCTAATGTAATTGATAGCATAGGCGCTTTATTAGTGCATATCTTTTTTGTTTCCTTCTCTTACTCATATGTTGATACCAATAACATGGTAACTTGCATTTCTACAGTGTATAGAAGTCCTAAGATTTTTCTGGAAATATTCAAATTCTGTTTTGGGGATGTGGGCACAGGAAACACCTTTTTTTTAGTTGTTCATTGACTTGAAGGGCATCAACTCCATAGTGCAGATCCCAGGCAAGGGTGACAAATCCCTTCCAGAAGGATATTGGTGAATTGGTGGAGCTTTTACATAATAAGTCATGTTTAAAAATTAATCTCTTGTGCAACCACTAAACTATTGTAAGGTACAGAAATAATCTCTCAATGCAGTCTTGTGAGCAATAGAGGGATGAGAGGTAAGACTCCAGCTGACTACTGTTAAATCAGCAATGAATCACCTGCAAAAGGTTAACTTATTGGTGTCTCTGAAGTATGTCAAAATTGGCCGACTAAGATTGATATACTCAAAATACCCAGAAATAATTTCCCTGGTTAAGAGTTTTGGCCCACCTCACCAGCCAGATCCTGAACTTCAGTCCCAATATCCAGATTTCTGCAGTCAATGAGCAGGCAGAAAGGAACAAAATATTATCTTCTTTTTCTTGATTCATACTCTGTTCCTTTGTCTGCCCTTGTCTTCTGAAGATCCTGACATCTTGCTGGGATACAGAAGCATATGTTTATGACAGCCCTGACACCTCATCTAAATGACTAATATTTACATTCGACCATAAGACATAGGAGTGGAAGTAAAGCCATTCGGCCCATCGAGTCCACTCCACCATTCAATCATGGCTGATAGGCATTTCAACTCCACTTACCTGCATTCTTCCTGTAGCCCTTAATTCCTTGTGACATCAAGAATTTATCAATCTCTGCCTTGAAGACATTTAGTGTCCCGGCCTCCACTGCACTCTGCGGCAATGAATTCCACAGGCCCACCACTCTGGCTGAAGAAATGTCTCCACATTTCTGTTCTGAATTTACCCCCTCTAATTCTAAGGCTGTGTCCACGGGTCCTAGTCTCCTCGCCTAACGGAAACAATTTCCTAGCATCCACCCTTTCCAAGCCATGTATTAGCTTGTAAGTTTCGATTAGATCTCCCCTTAATCTTCTAAACTCCAATGAATACAATCCCAGGATCCTCAGCCATTCCTCGTATGTTAGACCTATCATTCCAGGGATCATCCGTGTGAATCTCCGCTGGACACGCTCCAGTGCCAGTATGTCCCTCCTGAGATGTGGGGACCAAAACTGGACACAGTACTCTAAATGGGGCCTAACCAGAGCTTTATAAAGTCTCAGTAGCACAATGGTGCTTTTATATTCCAACCCTCTTGAGATAAATGACAACATTGCATTCGCTTTCTTAATCACGGACTCAACCTGCATGTTTACCTTTAGAGAATCCTCGACTAGCACTCCCAGATCCCTTTGTACTTTGGCTTTACGAATTCTCTCACTGTTTAGAAAGTAGTCCATGCTTGTATTCTTTTTTCCAAAGTGCAAGACCTCACATTTGCTCACATTGAATTCCATCAGCCATTTCCTGGACCACACTCCCAAACTGTCTAGATCCTTCTGCAGCTTCCCCACTTCCTCAGTACTACCTGCCTGTCCACCTAACTTTGTATCATCGGCAAACTTCGCTAGAATGCCCCCAGTCCCTTCATCCAGATCATTAATATATAATGTGAACAGCTGCGGCCCCAACGCTGAACCCTGCGGGACAACGCTTGTCTGTTTTGGTTGTTTGTTTTGTAAGGCGAAGATTCTGGACTGATATAAGGAGGTGTTTCTTCAGAGTGATTAATGCTAAAATAGTTTTCTAATCTGATTTTGGCACAGGCATTTTATTTTGAGGAAAACGGGTTTAAGAACTACAGGCTTCAAAACAATGAATGGACGTAGTAAACCACATGAGCTCTCCTCATTGTGATGGATACACCTTCATAGTGACTGTCAGCAGTCTCTTTAAGGCTATGATTCTCCCCGAATCAGTCATTTCCTCATAAAGTTGCCAGTGATATCACAAGATAACTAATTTCTATCTTCAATCACCCAGCTTGCAGTGTAGCCAGCTACCGACTCTTGCCAAGGATAAAACTAGCCATTTCCTAGTCTTGTTCACTCAGTTACTCACTGAATACATTGTGTAATGCCTTATGAAGCCTGACAAATGTGATATTAATTAGATTTTTAAAATTATACTCAAATACTTTAGTTTAATAACTGTGTAAACTGATTTCCTCTCTTTTAACCACTGTTTCCCAAACATGATTAGTATTCAAAGTTTTTAAAATATATAGATATTCTGGGGCCCAAAAGAATTTTAAATGGCTTTGCTGAGTTGCTAAGGAGGAGGAGGAAAAGGAAATCCTTTCATCCCCTAATTTCTTTTGTAAATATATTCCAGATCCACAGTCATCAGGTCTATCAGGAGCACAGCCACATTTGGTACTTGATGGTATTACTGCCCCAAATTCGCACAGTACTGTCAACTTAAAACAAGGTAAGCAAGCCCATGGTGCCGCAGAAAAACACACAGCAGTATGCATAAACATAATTTGCAAGTTATTTGCAGCTGTATTTTGCATAAACTCTGTAGAAGTTTCAGTTGTTCTGAGACATGAACATGTGTAGGTAGAGCTGGGATTATCAGTACCTCAAAGTGAAGGTCATTCAAAGAACAAAGAACTGATCAAGTGGATAGGGCAGTGAGTTCAAAAACTGTCCTTGAACAATTGGGCCTCATCAGCCAAATGTTCATTTGTCCTATTGGTCATAAAGATCTTGGTCATCGATTCCCTTTTGCTTGTAATCTGAATCCATTTGCAGTATCTGGATACTGTGTGCCTGAATGGTAGAGGGCACACCAGCGAACACTCAAAAACAAAAGCATGGTCTCTTTTATTTTAATCCTCATCACTTAATCTGCTCTTTCTTTCTTGCTGCCTTTCATTTGTTGAAAAACATAATTTGTGACACACTACTAGTATTTGGAATTACTAGGGAAGATCAAAATGGAGCAATTTCTTTTTTGACTGAGGATAATCCTTGATGGTGAATTTGAAGTGGTTTTGTCATTTCCTGACCAAAGGTTGATTGCCTCTGGATTATTTAAGAGTTAAGTTCAAGTCCTGAGCAATCATTGTCCGGGCTATTAATCAGCCTTCTCCTTTACTGTCAGATTTTTCATCAGCAAATGGATCTTGGAGAATGTAACACAGGATTTGAATTTAAACAAATGGTTTGTTATAAACCAGCTGAATGGATTGGAGGGTGAAATTTCTACTGATGGTCAAAACATATCCTGATAATTCTTGGGCTGTTCTTTTCTTTTCAAGCTATGTTTCATTATTCTACAACAATATCTTAAAAATGTAAAACAATTTGTCCTGCACCTCTCTCTGGCAGCCTGGCTTGCTGGTGGCCTCTTATGCTAGAAAGCTGTCAAGTTAGAGTCCTTGTGTATTTTCAAGGCTGAGATAGATTCTTGATCAGTTGGGGTATGAAGGGTTACAGAGAAAATGCAGGAAAGTGGACGTGAGGAGTGTCAGGTCAGCTGTGGTTCTGTTGAGTGGCCGAGCAGGTGGGAGTAACCTAAGCCTATTCCTATCTTTCATGGTCTGAACGTTGTGCATTCGTGTTGCAGTTCTAAAGTTGAGTGTATCTCCTTGGGTGATGTTTAAGTGTAGCATTGCTGAGCATCACGAAGATCAATATTAAACCAAAATCCCATCTCATTTTTTTAGGTGGCTGTGAAAGATCTGTATTCAAAGAAATTCTCCTAATGTTCTGGCCAACATTCAGCCCACTCCCTGACCTACATCATCATTCACCTCGTGCTTATTTTGAGATGCTGCATGTAAAAGGACTGTCACATTGAATAAACAGCAACTGTGAATGCCTTTTGAAAATGCAATCATGTAATGCAAATCACATTGGGATGACTTGGGAATTATTGTGTTAATGAAATTTACCATTTCTGAAATCTGTTAAGGAATCCTGTTATGTTCCAGAAATACCTTCAATCATCGCATATGATCAAAATGGTCTGAAAATAGAATTTTCTTTTGAACGGTCCAAAGCGAATACGAACATGCTGTTTATCACCTTACGAGCATCAAATTCCACTGAGGTGGACATGAGCAACTTTATTTTGCAAGCTGCTGTACCAAAGGTTTGTCTGAACAGTTTCTAGAGCTCTGGAATGAGGATCATTGGCTGGTAACTCGAGTTTTCCATTTTATTTTTGTCAGTAAGCTGCTTTGTTCCTACACCAAAGTGTAGACCAGCCTTGCACTTGTGTATTTCTCCAGTTTGTCTCCTACCTCCCCTGGCTCATCTGAATCATTTTCCTAAATTGAAAATACTATCTAATGTAAAGTGTTTTTTTTTAATTTGGTCATGGGCTATGGGTGTCACTGGCAAGACTTGCATTTATTGCCTATCTGTATTTATCCTGAAGGTGATGGTGAGCAGCCTCCTGTACGTGGTGTAGGAACACTCCTGGAGAGCGTCTTGGGAAAAATTGCATGATGGTTGCTAATGCGATAAAGTGTACATACAACCTCAAATTTGAGATGCCCTAGGGACTATTCCCATTATGTCCTATGTCAGATTAACCAAAGAGGTGGTGAGGGTGTTGCAGTTAGCTTTAATATTTCTTGGTTATGGAGAAAGAAACTAGCCAGGGTTCCTGAAGCTGAGTGCTCACCAGAAATAGTTTTTGGGAGCTGCAGGTTTGGGAAGCAGGTAATCATGACATCACTGAATTTGGCTGGATCAACACGCGAGAAAATAGTTTGCTAACTCAGGGCCATGGGTAAGATAGCAGAAAGTGCTGTGTCCCACTAAGGACCCTAACCAGAGAGAAAAAACAAACAAACGAAGGAATTATTGAGGCAGGAGAGAACGAGTGACTTGGAAAATGAAGAAGTCTTACACTTATCCCTTCCCTGTTTCTTGCAGTCCTTCCAGTTGCAGTTGATGTCTCCCAGTGGCAGCAACATTCCTGCTCGGAATTCTGGAGCTGTGACACAGTTAATGAGAGTTCTCAATACACAAAAGGTATGTCTCTTCCCCATCCACCCTAATTACATATTCCTTTAAATACAGCTGTTCTCTCACACTGCCTCTTTCCTCCTTATCCACTTTGTATGGAAGCCATTCAATTAAAAAAAGTAAGTTGGGTTGAGATGTTTTAGAGTAATTGCATCTTTTCTTAGCAAATGGCAATGGACACCCCCATCCAAACCCCCACCCATGTCTCTCTTCACTGGCTGCTGTGAAGCTCTGAACCCCCCTCCTCCCCAGGTGTGCACCCTCAAGTTTTCTTTCCCCCACCTCTTGTTCCAACAGGTCTGCGTGAGGGCTTATGACCTATTTCACCAATCAGATAAGGTGGCAATGAGAAAAGATTTTGGAAGCAGAATGTTAACATGCTTATTCTTGTTTAGCATCATAATGCTGCTTAAGGGTCTTTCCCTGAAATGCTTTAATAAAATTGGGCAATAATTAGCTTCAAATTACCCTGCGAGGCCATGGCAAGTTGTGAGCCCACACAGAGCATTTAACAACAGTTCAATTGAACTTGATACCATTCTCGGCTTCAAGTTTCTTCTGTGAACCTCTGATTTTGTTCAAGACAACCCACACCAGTCATAAGATGCTGAGGGCATTGTACCTGTTAACCACCAGAACCCAGCAAACCTTAGGTATTTACCTTGGTTAGTGTGCCTCAGGGCTGTGTGTCGTTAAATGAATAAGCTAAATGTTAGAATCAGAAAGATTCATCAAACAGTTTAGAAATGAGGTGTAGGCATTCTTAACACTGAAATTAATCAAACTGGCCAATGTTAGGGACCTGATTCCTGTTACCAAAACCCAGTGAAAAAGATGCTATTTGCTCTGGAATCTTCCACACAGATTTTGGTTCATAGGTAGAATTAACTGCCAGAGGAAGTGGGAGATGCAGGTACAGTTACAACATTTAAAAGACATTTGGACAGGTTTATGAAAAGAATGGTTTACAGAAATATGGGTCATAAGTAGACTAGTGGAACTAATTAAGTTTGGGAACATAGTCAGCGTGGAGTATTTCCGAAGTGTCTGTTTCCAAGCTGTAAGACGCTAAAACTTTATCTCTCCACCTGCATCTGTAGCTGCATCTCTCTCACTCTCCCTCGCTCTCACCCGGTATGCACACATCAGTTCTCTCCACACTCTTGGTCACAGCAATTTCAAGCCTCTAAGTGGACTAACAGTGGGAAAAGATTTGGGATGTACTGTTGTGATGTGCTGCATTCCTATTCATTCAAAAAGTCTTTTCAGAGTAGAATGTGCCTTTTTTTCAAACTCAGGGATTGAATTCATTCAGTGCTGTATTTTTACCAAGGCATCAAAAAAGGTAAAGCAGGCTCATGATGTTAGTGCTGCGTGTTATAGTATCTGTCATGTTCCTGCTTTGTGTAATGTACAGGGGTTGTTGATGCCTTGTGAATGGAAGAAAGTCAAAGCTCATTCTGCTTCAGTTGAACTTATCTTGTGAACTTGTGCTGTTTGCACTCATTATCATTAGTTTTAACCTAATTAGATTAGAATCCCTATAGTATGGAAACAGGCCCTTCGGCCCAACAAGTCCACAACAACCATCCGAAGAATAACCCACCCAGACCATTCCCCTACCCTGTATTTACCCCTGACTAATGCACCTAGCACTATGGGCAATTTAGCATGTCCAATCCACCTGACCTGCACATCTTTGGACTGTGGGACGAAACCAGAGAACCTGGAGGAAACCCACACAGACACTGGGAGCGTGTGCAAACTCCACACAGGCAGTTGCCAGCGGTGGGAATCGAACCCAGGTCCCTAATGCTGAAGCAGCAGTGCTAACCATGGAGCCACCATGCCGCCCAATTTTGTTTTATTTTCTATAGTAAGTTTTATTTATTTCCAATAGATCTCCCATGACATCGCTGACAGAACATACTGTTTTATAGTGGGAACAAAAAATGAGGGTCAGTCACATTTTTAGATAATCTTTCAATGATAACTGCGCAGAGCACAATGAAACTAAACATATAGAGTAGAATGTCTTGGGTTCACCTTTAACATACTAAAGCTCACCACAGCATCTCTGGCCTGGGGGGTCGGAATAAATCAGTAAAGTTCCTTAATCTTAGCTGAAGACAGTGAGGATAGCTGTGATTGAACTTGCTTGAAAACAGTGGCCACTTGTTTGTGTTGTGAACGAGCCTCCAAATGAGCAATCGACACCGTTCAGACAGGTATTTTTAGGCAGGCTGGTCATTGAGAGTTTCATTGGATATTCAGAGTATTTAGATCTCCATCGTTCAGCATTGAGTAGATGTAAATCAGTATTGTTTACATTGAGGTACAAGAGCTCACTAGTTGAGGCTCAGTGAGTATTCAGTCTGAAGTCTGGATCCATTGTAAATCATTATTACTACTTACCCCTCAACTTTAAGGAAGCATGCTAGAAAGTGCATGTGCATGAGAGTATTGAGGAAAAGTCAAACCCAGCTCTGTAGTTGCAACTTTGTTGAATAGCCTCATGATGATAATACCCATTTCAGGAAGTTACAGGTGTCTGAGGAACCACTGTGTCATAACATTACACCTTTTATGAAAGCTGCGACCAAAGGAATGTCTTACCTTGCACTGAGTGACCCATTGTCCTGACCTCTGTTATTTTGTACTCATATGGCTATTCATTTGTTAGACAGTCTCCTGGAGTTGTTGGCCTTCTAGTGTGTATCTGTCATCCAAGGGAGAATCTTTGACAACAAAGTCATGATTGGCAATTTCAGTTTGGACTTTCCGAAATGCTGGCCAATAATAGGAGTACAATAGAAATAAATAAAACTTACGATAGAAAATAAAACAAAATTGGGCGGTATGGTGGCTCCATGGTTAGCTGCACCAAATGGAATGTCTTTGGATTACATCTCAATTCAGTTTGTTGGAGAGGAGGGAACTTTGGCTTTGATTTCACTCAGACTGTCTTTTAGGAAGTGGTATATCTAGATTTGTCAAATTGATCTCAAAGTCTCCCATTTCTACTCTTATTTTCTGCAGTTCTTCTGTTTGAATAATTTCAGAACAATATTAATGTGAGGACAGTGTTGGGATTATCTCCTCCAGTACTTTTCTATAGTTCACGCAAGGGAGTTATAGTTCAACAGTACATTGAAGTTTGACCTAAAGAGTTTTATTTTTCCCTTTCTTAAAGCACCCACTGAGGATGAGGCTGAAGTTGATGTATAATCACAGAGAAGCACCGATTGAGGTCATGGCAGACATCAACGAATTTCCACCCCAAGCCTGGGAGTGAGTGAGCATTACAATGGAATTCATGGACTAGACTTTACACTGTGGTTGCTAGCCAGAAGCTGCTGCAATGTACAATCATCCCTGTGAATGAAACTGGCATCAGACTGCCTAGTATTGAAGAGGAAATTGAATATTTCCTAATAACTGTGTAAGGATAATACTTCTGTGGTGGATCCATTGCATATGAGATGGAATCTCATAACTTGAATTATCTGTTACTAATGGATCTGGTTGTAATAAGATGTTACCTTGCTTCAATGAACAAAAAGAATACCTATGTTAGTAGGTAGACAAAAAAAATCATGAAGTTAGAACCCAGCCCATTTGGTTTAGGTCAGAATTCTATTTATTTGAAATATTCAAACAAAGCAAAAGAATTATTAATATTTAGTACTGTGACTCCTCCCACAACTTAACATGGCCATTAATTTAGTTTGAGATTGTGTTGCACTTGTGGGCAGCTGCATTGTAGATTTCATTAAGGTAGAACAGAAGTTCTGGAAGAGAGAAACGGTCATCTTCCCACATTCTAGACACCTCCGCGCCCCACCCCTCCCCCAACAGCCTGGCAGACATCCCAGTGATGGAATATTTTCACTAATATAATGTTGTCATGGGATCCCACTGTGACAGTCCTGAAGACACGCCATTGTCAACTGAAGAACTGGAGGGTCACTGGGAGAAATAGTTTAGTTTGCAGTCCAGATTCTTCTGTTCTTCCTGAAGGAAATTTTCTTGTCAGTGCATCTTTTAAACCATTCACTAAGCTATTAGAAAATACACCACTTCATTTTCTGAAGAACTGCAGACCTAGTTACAAACTGTTTTGCACTGATCTTAAAAATGAACAAAATTAGACACTGACTATTCACCAAAATGTAACCATATAATACAAGAATTCATTTGAGGCTTTAGCCACCAGGTGATGAGCCATTTCACACTTTTAGGGATGGCTGTTCAGCGACTTGAGTTCCAGTTGTTTATGCATCTTTATGGAATTTTTTTGTTGCCCATTTTATTGATTTTGTTGTAACTTGGTACAGTTCTCACATTTTTGTATTTTCTTTGCTCATTGTTTCCAGAAGAGGTGCAAATCTGTAACATTTTGCTCACCAGAAAATCCATTCCATTAACACACCACCATTTTGTTTAAACTTGAGGAGAGTTTTCTCTTACTGAAGGATATTGCAACAGCTTTCCAAAACAATCGATTATTTTCCATACAAGCTGTTAACCACTTCTTGAGTAACTTTCTCGTGACTTAATCTAAACTCTAAACTCAGCTTGCAGCCTGTATTTGCAATATTTATTATGCTGCCTTCACCTTGAAGAGGGTGATTAGTTAGTTGTCTAACTACAGTTTGTGTTGCTGTGAAAACAAAATTCTGTTGATGTTTAAGAAAAAACTCTTCCTTTTGCTGCCTAACTGGTCAAAGGCAGTTGTGTTGATTGGGAGTGCTAACTTGAAATAATTTGTCATTGCTATTGTTTCATTTGCTGCCACCCAAGTCACTCATCTTTTAGCCACAGTATGAATAATTTTCCCTAGGTTCTCAATAGATTTCATGCAGCTCCAAGTATGGAAAGAGCAGCAAGATTTGTGTTCCAAATTTGCAGGCAGAAAGTCCTGCCATGGTTGTTTGCCCCAGGGTTGGAGACATGAAGGATTACTACCATAAGCTTTTATATACCCAATCCCCAGTGGTGGTTTGAAATGTCCACCAGTATGTATTTGGTGGTTGGTGTATGTTTGTAGGGTTCTATTATGTTACTGATGGGTTATTCTGCTAATGTCAGTCTGTAATCTGTCTGTATTGCTGCTAAAGCGGTTTTGTAGTCATGCAATGAAAAGTAGACGGACAACTTCTGCTGGAGTGAACCACTGCCACAGCACACAGTAGAATGCATAGATTTCAAACCAAACAACAGTAGTCATAAATGCCATGCTGGTGGTCACTTTTCTGTCTCTACTGCAACTCTATGGCATATAATGTATACCAGGTTCCAACCAAAAAGGAAGGAGACCAGACAAATGCTCTGACATGCTGACTCTGCATTACTCAAGAGTTCTGCATATGTCTAGAGGTGCATGAATCTTGTGGATCATGATGCTTAAATGTTGATGTGTTCAGAAATGATCCAAGCTATTCCCAGGCACAAACTGCAATACAATTGACAAAGGGTCCTCTCACTAAGACATTGAGTTCACCGGAAAACCTTTCTTCAGCACTACGATTTGCTGTGGGGGAACAAAGTCATGTTTACAGTTTAATTTTCTTTACATATTGGAAGTGTTCAAATGAGCTTTTTTGTTTGTTCTGTGAATGTTGTACAAAAGAGTAGTGCAGACCTAAATGTAGATCATAAACTTTGTATGCAATAATAAACTACAAATTAACCATGAAGGTTTCTTGTACATCTGGAGAATTGAGATGAAAGGTTATTAGGAAATATTCATGACACCTTTCAATCATTCCGGTTAAAGCTACTCTACTGTAGAGTACAGGCAAACTTTGCAAGGCTAAATGCGATGAGGCTAAGTCTAACAAGCAAAGGACTCTGTGCAGCACTGAACCTAGCACATGATATAAATTGATTTCAGCAAGATTAAGTGGGAGATTCTTTGACTACATGTGGTAGAATTTTAGCTGATATGTGTGTCTATGCACATAGTATAATTCTGCTTCGAGTGTGACTGTGTTTGTCCCTGCAATGTAATTCTTCCCAGTTTTGAAAGTAAATTTAGTTTCCTATTGATGTGTTGCACTGATGAGGTGCAGTAGCAATGATATCCATTGAAGTACTTATGGATGATAGATACTAAAACATCATCAGGTTTTTTTTCGCAGTAACAATACATTTTATGGCACTGAATAAAAGCTATTTTGAAAGGAAATCATATTTCTTTTTTTAATATTTCTCCCTATATTAACCTCTACATTCCTGTTTAAGTAACAGTTCCATGGCTCTAGAACTTCCAAACCCCTTATTGTACTTGAGAAGGTTATGGTAAGTTGTCTTCTCAAACCACTGCAGTCACTGCCGCTGTTAGGTAGTTCCAGGACTTTGATTCATTAACAGTGAAGGAATGGTGATATGGTTCCAAATCAAGACGGTATACAACTTGGAGAGAGACTTACAGTACTCCAGTCTGTGGCCTTCTATTTGGTAAAGGTTGCAAGTTTGGAAGCTGCTGATGAGTTGCTGCACTGGCAGTGAGATTTTACATACTGATATGTACTGTTACCACTGTCAATTATGGCAGGATTGAACACTTCTGGTGGCCGGCCTGCTGATATAATGGGATGTCTCGCCTTGAATTGTTTTGGAACTGCACTTATTCAAGCAGATCACATTCCTGACTTGATACCTAAATGATGGAGAGTCAGTAGATGACTTATTCTAACTTCTTGTATTACAGTATTTAGGTGGCTGGTATAGTTAACTTTCTGGTCAGTTAACCTCCAGGCTATTCATGGGAAATCACTCACCGTAATGCTGACAGAAGTAAACAGGAGGAAATGGATAAATCCTCTCTCGTTGGAGACATTTTTTGGCTAGTGCTTGTGTGGCACAAACGTTACTTAACACTCATCAGCCAGCATCATTTAACTTGGTCGTAACACATCCAGGCACGAACTGCTTTAGTTTCTGAGTATAATACTAAGCACTACTCAATCGTCGGTGAACTTCTGATTTTATAATAAGTAGAGTTCATTCCAGATTTCCATTAACTTATCTTTGATCCTTCATTTTGTCAAATGCTGCCTTCATGTTAAATGCAGTCATTCTTGCCTTGACTGAGATCCAGTTCTTTTGTCTATGTTTTAACCAAAACTGAAAGAGCTCTGGAGTCAAATTTCACTTGTAGAATCCACGATGAATTGAATTGGCAAAGAACTGACATCTCTGATGCTGAGAATCCAAGGAGGCCAAACTGGATCATCCACTCAGCAATTCTGGCTAAAAACTGTTGAAAGCATTTTGCCTTTGCACTGACTTATTGTGCTTTCTCACCATTGAGGATGAAAGTATTTTCAGAATTTCCTGTTCCATTGAATTTTTTAACTGTCTATGTGAAACTGTGTTTTTCGATATGTGAAACTTGTACAGTATATCTGAGATATACATATAAGCCAAGTTAAGTACTCTCTGAAATAGCTGAATAGGCCAAGTTAAATTGACATGAAAAAATGTGAAGTGTAAAGCTTTTTAGAAATCATAGCACAGAAACAGGCCGTTTAATCTTATTGAGTGGTCTTTGTATACCATTCAAGTGTCTAAGTCTTCATCAAATCTTTCTTGTGTATCCTTCTGTTATACTCCTTTCTCCCTTGTGCTCATATACCTGCTGCTTAAAATGTATTTAAGCCATTCACCTCAATTTGTCCTATTAATAGCAAAGTCCAAACTCTAAAAATGAGTAAAGATGAAGGATTAATAGCAGGAAGGAATGAAACTATCGGAGCAGTATGTGATTGTATAGAAAATAAGGCAAGATATGGGAACAGAATTAGGCCATTTGGCCCATTTGAGTCTGCTCTGCCATTCGATCATGACTAATAGGTTTCTCGATTCTATTCTCTTACCGTCTCCCATAACCCTTGATCCCCTTACTAATAAAGAATAATGAATCAAGATCAAAGAATCAGTTAAAAAAGAGGCAATGGACATAAAAGGTGATATAGATGACAGCAGTGGAAAAGCCAAATTATTTTAAAGATTTTTGCAATGTTAAAGTATGAAGAGTAGTTTCAGAGATGTTAATAGGTGAAATAATGTCACCAAAGTAATCTGAGTACGATACACTTTGCGGTAGTCACTGAAGAGATAGGGTATCCACATTGAATTTCTTAAAACTGGTCCAGAACATCTATTAACTCATTCCTTAGTACATCAGCTTAGAAACCTTCATTCTCAACTACAACACCTTAAGATTTCTCCTGTCCCTCCCTTGCAGTATTCCATTTGAGAAAGGTCAAAAACTTAAGCTCCAGTCTGTTGTGTTGCTGCCTGTTACGAACTTTCATCCCTTGTGCTCCATGCTATCCCCAAAACCACTGGCTATTTTCTCTACTCGATCAAGTCTCTTTAAACCCTACCCCTTTTACTAACTTCACCAACCATCTCTCCTCATGTCCGTGCCCCAGTTCCTCACACAACATCTTAAGTCATTTGCAAATATCTCTTTTTAAGGCACTAAATATATAAGTTGATTCCAGAGAGAAAAACAAACTGTAGAAATAATATTTTAATGAAAATGTACAAAAACAGGATTGATCATAAAAATGGTTCTACCAGCATCATCTCTTCAAACATAATGTGATACCACTCACCAGAATAAAAAATGCTTAGAAGAAATACAAAACAATTCTGGATTTTACAACTGAAAACATTGTACAGTAAGACTGATGGGTTCTATAAAAAACATAAATCAAGCACATTCTTTTAATTTGTCCAAGTTGTATTGCCAGAATCAGCAGCCTTCTCAGGTGGTATTTTGGTTCAATGTTAGCTGCCTCGTTAAGTTCAAGCCTCAGGCCAGAGATTTGAACAAATATACAGGATATTTATGATGGGATTTATAAACCAAAATCCCATTTCACTTTGAAGAACAATAGGAATATTTTCCAGTGTTCTGGCTAACATTTATCCCAACTTAAAATTTATTGTCTGACCATTAATCTCGTGTTTTATGAGATCTTTCTGTGTGCAAATCAACAGTCTAGTTCCTTGCATCACAGCAGTGACTACACAGAGCAATTTTTTGATTGGCTAGGCAATGCAATAGAATACCCTGATGTTGTGAAAAGTGTTAGATAACTGCAAGCCTCTCTTTTAATTGTCTATGTCCTTTGAAATATCTTTTAAATTCTAGTGGTTTCTGGTAGGATACAGCCTGTAGTTGCTAAATGCTTCCTTCTACTTTGTCTAAATGTCTGTTCTGCAAGTGGGGGTCCAGTCAGTGATTATCATCAGAGTACTACAGTCTTTCCTAGCCCTGAACCACAGATCTGGGAGCTCCTTGGCTCCTATACCTTCAATCCCATGGGGAAGTCAGGAAACGAAAGATCCCCTATAGCGTTTGTGTTACAACACATTTGGAAGGGCTCTGTCCCCACCAGTCCTGGCTTTATATAAGAGGAAGTTCTCTTTATCACTGAAGTCAAGATTCTTTTTAAGACCAATAACACTCCTATGAATTGGGTGTAAACTGTAAATGGTGCATGATATACCAATTTTAACAAACTTGAGCTAAAGGGTTTAAGTTTGCATATATTGCATTAAATGTGACAATATGAAAAGTAATATTCTGTAAACATCAAAATCCCTGTGCAGCGTAAATGGTTTTGCTTCAACAATGAATTCTGGAAATATTGACTGATGACTGGGCATCAGTACTAAGAGAGTTGCATTTGTATCAGTATGGATGTTATTGATAAGGTAGAATTCTGGTAGAGGGCTCATGCTATGAAGATTTGAATTTACATTAGTGGCCCTTAACATTAGTGGCTCTCTAACCTACCTGGGCTTCCAATCCCTAATACATTGAGGGCAATTTTAAAGTTCTCATCTGTTTTTTTCCAGTGATCTTGCCTTTCCCAGCACCTTCATCGCTACAAACTTTCTGCTCTACTTCAATTCTGGCTCTTTGCACATTCTCATTTTCTTCATTCCTGTTGGCGGCTTGAGGTGTGTAGATCCAAAACACAAATTCCCTCCTAAACCCCTCTGTCTCTCCACCATCTCTTAAAACATTTCTAAAACCTCTTTGATCAAGTTTTCAGTCTGCTAAATTAATATTGCCTTACATGATTTGGTGTCAAATGTTGATTTATAATTGCTTCTATGAAGTAATTTGGTATGCATTGTTATAATAAAGGTGTTGTATAAATGCTAATTGCTGTTAACATATGGTCCTGGGAAGTGAGGGGGCTACTGAGTTCCATAGTACACTGAAATGTCTTTTACTGCCTGTCACACATCTGAGATCTAACGCAGATGACTCACTGGGCTGTAAGGCAAAGGTAGCAGGCCCATGGGAACACCATCTCTTTCAAGTTGTCCTGGAATTATATTGTCATCCTTCACGGTCAACCTGTCCCAGTCCCCTCTAACAGCACTATGAATCTATTAATACCAGATAGGCTGCAGTGATTCAAGATTTTTGTTTGTTCATTCATGGGATGTGGGTGTCATTGGCTAGGTTAGCATTTATTGCTCATTCTAAATTGACCAAAGGGTGGGATTAAGGGTCAACTTCATTGCTGAGAGTCTGTAGTCACATATAGGCCAGACCAGGTAGGGATGGCAGTTTCTTTGCCTAAAGGATATTAGTGAACCAGGTGAGATTTTCTGACAAATGGATTTATGGTCATCATTAGACTCTTAATTTCAGATTCTTATTGAATTCAAATTCCACCATGAGGATACTGGTCCAGCCAAAATTGTTCATGTCCCTTTTTTAAAGCATAGCATCTAACAGCACCAGTCAAGATTAGAGTGATGCTGAAAATGCAGAGGCGTATTCTTGGTTGGGCCTGGTGGTAGTTGAGGCATAGCTGACTGTAGAGAGGTTAGGTTCAGATGCATGGCTGAGAGTGTGATGGCATTCCTGATGAAGGGATCTTGCCCAAAACATCGATTTTCCTGTTCCTCAGGTGCATTTCCAGCAACACTCTAATTTTGACTCCTCTCTAGTCCTCACTTTCACCTAACTAACAGCATTAACCTAACCCTACCATGGATTGCAGTGGTTTATGTAGATCTTTGACACCCTTAGGAAGGGAGGTCCAAATTTTTGACCTAATGACACTGAAGGAATAGTCATATTTCCAAGAATGGTTGGGGAGTGTATTTCCTGCTACTGTCATCCTAGAAGAAAGTGGTTGTGGGTTTGGAAGGTGCAGATGAGCAGTGCATCTTATAGATGATAGACACTGCTGCTATAATGGTGCTGAACATTGTGCAATCATCAGCAAATATCCTTGGTCCTGACCTTGTGATGGAGAGAGAGAGTGTCATTCACAAAGCAGCTAATTGGGCTGAGGACTCGACCCTGAGGAACCCCTGCAAAGATGTCCAGGAGCTGAGATGACTGACTGTCAACAACTACAATCATCTTCATTTGTTCAACGTATGAATAACCAGATGGGTTTTCCCCCAATTCATATTGTCTCCAGATTTGCTCGGGCAACTTCAGGCTACACACTAAAATGCAGCCTTCTGCCTCAATGCTGGTTGCTTTTGTACTCATATCAATGCTTTTTCTGCATTTTACCAGTTATTTTTGTCTTGCCTCTTGAAGCCAGGGAGAGGAATCAGAAATCCACCTGTATCTTTTATACTACTTATGGCTCTAAATGCAATTGCATGGTATAACGAAACTTCTCTGGTGAAAATACAGGTTGCAGTTTAGTCAGTGAATTTAACTTTAGTTTTAAACATTGCTAAAGCTACTTCTTTTCACCTAGGTTATAATGGACTCAAACAGTTCAAACTAAGACTTTTTTGGTACAGAAAGAAAGAGAGTGGAAAGGTGGGATTAAAGAATCTGAATTCTGATGTGGCAAGTTTACAATGAACCAGATTCATTCCTCTTGTACAATATCTAACCCTTTTTAATAAATACTGTTTAGTAGTGGTTCTGTTCGCCGAGCTGGAAGTTTTTGTTGCAAACGTTTCGTCCCTGGCTAGGAGACATCATCAGTGCTCTGGAGCCTCCTGCGAAGCGCTTCTTTGATGTTTCTTCCGGCATTTATAGTGGCATTTACCACTATAAATGCTGGAAGAAACATCAAAGAAGCGCTTCGCAGGAGGCTCCAGAGCACTGATGATGTCTCCTAGCCAGGGGACGAAACGTTTGCAACAAAAACTTCCAGCTCGGCGAACAGAACCACTACAACAAGCACCCGAGCTACAAATCTTCGCACAAACTTTAAATACTGTTTAGTTTAGCCATAAATACAGAAAATGTGATGTCACTGCACAGGAATAAAGTTTTAACTGATTGAAAATCTAGCAGTTAGCTTCTTCCTCAGTTTAACCAGTTATTGAATAAAACCTTGATCCCAGTTTGCTACACTGCACTTTGTCTCATTAAAAAACTGGCTTAAATCAAATGGCAAGAGATAAAACAAATTAGAAAAAATGCAAAAATCTTTGTTTTTGTAAAGTGAATTTTAGCCAAGAGATAAAATAAAATGCTTCTCAGTTTTCAGCTCCCCTCTAAGATGTGGCTTGCTCTAATAGGAGCCTGAGATGTTCTGCCTGCTGAGATAGTTCTGCCACCTGATCTTTCATCTCTTGCAAGGCCGTGGGGTTTGGCTGCATTACTGCATTCTTAGTTGCCATGGCGACCTTTTTCATCCATCCACAGAACTGATTGCTTCTACTAAGCATCTCTTTGTGAATATTCTTCTGTTCAGTCTCACGGCACAGCAAGTCCACCAGCTTTTGACCAATCATTATCACTATTTTGCTGTTTTTGATTAAAACTTCAGAGGACTGGTTTTCACTGACATTGTCAGTGAACGCGATGATAGCCTTTTGCAGGGCATTGAAGAACATTCTGCATTGGTCATTGCCAGAGGTCAGGGACTGGGTCTCCTTCAGCTCTTTAATACTGCCATCTCTTGGTTTTCGAATTTTTTCTTCTGTCATCTGCACAAGAGCAAAGCCAAGTTAAGGAAGTCTAAATCTGAATTGTAGCAAACAAAGTACTCTTCAAGTACTTGCACTGCATATGAAATTAGACGGTTTATTTTTTCACACAAGCTCCCAAAGACAATGAAATAAAAGATTTGTCTTTACATTACTCTTTTCACAGACACCTTGAAGTCTTTACAACCCATGAAATACTTTTTGAAATGTCATCACACTTTCTTTCTCATGCTCTTTAGAAAGTCTTTAAGTTGTACAGAGGGACAGACATCACTAAAATGGTGAACAATTTAATACAACCACAAAAAAAATTCAAGAATTCATTTCTGTGGGACTGTATAAAACTGATAGAACCATGGTCAGACTACAACTGAAAGGTCATGCATAATTCTGATTTCTCTTTTAAAAAAGAGCAAAGAAGCACTGGAGAAGGTGTAAAAACAAACGTATATTAGAATGAACCTGGAGTTGAGCTTATACTCAAGGTAAAAAATTGAAAGGAGATTGTTTTCTCCCTGGACAGTAGAAACCTATTCAAGCATCATCCAAAAAAGATCTTTTCACTGTTAGACATACAGGTCATTCTCCTATAATGTGTGTTTTGTCAACTCGATTCGGCTGTAACGTGATTGGTGAATTGGGGAACGATTTTTTAAGAAAGCAAACTCCCATTGGCTATTACACGATTCCATCCCTGGTTACCTTAAATTCATTCTGGGGTATACTTCTGTAACCCTCTGGGGCCCTATACTCTCCCTCATTGTGAAACCACCTCCAGTTCCCACAACTGCTCCACATCAGACAACTGTTCTTGCTGTACCTCCTACACTCCCAACAACCCTTTATATGTGTGTGTCACTTCCTTCAGACCCCTCCTCTCCAGCTTCCTGAAACCTCTTAGCATTGTAAACCTCCCCATTTTCTGTACCATCCTCCTGTACTTAAGCCCTCTCGATCTTGGTAACCTCTTCATGTCCCTATAAACCTCCTGACCTCTAACCACCTTCATCACCATGAATCCGAACAATTACTGAAGCCTTCATCTGGATTTTTTTTCTCATTTTTAAGTGGCAATTTTGTGAGATGCAGGAATTGGTTTCCAAGTGGCAAGAAACCAACACAGTGAAGTTTCATGGATTCTGCTGTTCCCTACAGATTGTCACTCAAAGGATTATATAACCAGGGAACCCGAGTGCACACTGGTATGACCTGTACTCAAACTTAGAAACCCCCTTAAAGTATAAATTGATTATATTTTTTCATTAAAATATATGATTTTAACATTTACTTAGACTGTGCTATTGTTTGTGTTAGGTTAACTACCATTTTTTGTTTCAATTTTTACTGACATTTTTAGTGGTTCGCCCCTAAACCAGTTTTTCCCATAGGTGCTATTATTTCCATTGCACAATTTTCTATAAGATAAGGTCGCACAAGGACAGCTACCACATTATAGCAGAACAGACTGCAGGGAAGACACTTTTACCTAGGCCAGGCCAATATCTACTCATATAATAGGGTATTAATAAATTCAATTGAGAAATCAAAACCAACTCAGTCATACAGCATAGAAATAGGTCCTTTAACCCGCTACATTTTTGCCAACCAACAAACACTAAGCTATACTCATCCCATTTAACTGTTCTTGGGTCACAACTGACTGTGCCCTGGGATTTTAGTCACTCATCCAGATGCTTTTTAAAATGGTGCGAGTATCTGCCTCCACTACCCTCTTAGACAGCATGCAGTATATTTCTACCACCCAGGATTTGTAAAAAAATCACCTCTCCTATAAACTACTCAATTCTTACCTTAAGATTATGCCCTCTGGTCTTAGCGGAGAGAGACTGACAAGAGCTACTATAACTCCAATCAAACCCCCCCCCTCAGCCTTCTCTGTTCCAAGGAAAGCAAACCCAGCTATCCAGTGACTCCTCAAAACTGAAGACTTTTCATCCCAGACAATATTCTGGTGAATCTCCTATGCACCCTCTGCGATGCAATCATGTCCTTCTGATAATATGGTGACCAGAACTGCACAGAGTGTTCAATCTATGGCCTAACTAATGTTCTACAAAGTTGTAACAAGACTTTCCTGTTCCTCTATTCAGTGATCCCTTTTTCACCACCCTGTCTGCCTATGCTGATATCTTCACAGATCTACGACTTGTATACCAAAGTCCCTGTGTTCCTCAGTACTCCCTAGGGATCTATCATTCATTGTATATAGCTCTCCCTTATTAGACGTCCCAAAATGATCAATGTCAAACTGTAACCTGAGACAATCCTCCTCACTATCAACACCACCAATTTTCTTACCATCTACAAACTTTAATTATACCTTCTAAATCCTCAAAGTTGTTAATGAAAAAACAAGCAGCAAGGGTCTCAGTACCAAATCTGCTTTCCACTGCTGTCTGTAGACTCCCAATCACATAACCAACTCTCCACCATCACTTCTATTTGAAAACCAAATTTGATTCCCTGGATACCTTTGAGGCCAGCCTTCCATGTGGGACCTTGTCAAAGACCTTACTAAAATCTATGTAAATCACATCAACTACGCTGCCCTCATCAATATATTGTCACTTATTCAAATAAACTCAATCAGATATGATTTTCCTTTAACAAACCCAAGCTGACTATCCCATATCAATGCCTGTCCTTCACGTTTTGATTAATCCTATCCCTCAGAACTTTTTCCAATATTTCCCTACCACTGATATCAAAGTAACTCCATACCCAAAGGGGAATTCAGTAAAATGGAACAGTTGACATTAATAATACTGCTGTATTTAAATACACACAGGATGGGAAAGGAAAAGAAAGATGTTTTGATGCGGAGGATGAAAGTTTAGATCCCAAACACTGATAATGACCTGCTAGCTTGAAGTTTCTTTGCCATAAATGAAATATAAAGATACAAGTTTATGACTGTGGGAGGGGAGATTTGGCTTAGTGTGATACGTGAAGGAAAGGGAAGCTACAGAGGCAGTTGATTAGAGACTCAATCCTCGTTACCAAAGAATTCATGAACTCCTCTACATTATTGCTGGAAGACAGGTTTTTTTTTTGGGGGGGGGGGGGGAGGCTTCCAAGTTTCACAGTCCTGATTCGGAACTATATCACTATCACTTCAGTGTCGCTGGCTCAAACTCCTGGAGATCCTCCCTAACAGCATTGTGAATGTACTTACAACACAAGAATGACAGGCTGTGATCCAGCCACAGGAAATGATACACGTTCACCATTATGGTTCAAACCTGTTAACCTTCTAGCATGAAACAAAAGGGAAATAAAGTCCCACCACTTCAAGAAATATTTTTAATGAGAGAGCACATTCGATGATTTTTAAGTCTTCGAGAAACACAATGATATGGTGCAAACTTAAGCAACAATGTACTTTACAAAATCCCAGCAACTGCGAAGCAGGTACCTTTCGTTCTAAAAGGAGCTTCTTTTGCTTGAAGCTCTCTCTCTCTTGGTGTTTGATGCTTTCCTTTTTTTGCTCTTGCCTTTTGAATTCCTCTTTCCTCTGCAAAGAAACACTAGTGAGATTATCAGGAGAATATTACTCAAGGTCCCAGAAGAGGTCCACTCAATAACGGATTACACCTGCCAGCATCAACCTCCAGCCTGCTGAGGAGCATCAGTCATTAGGCAGACTTTGCTGCAAAGGTACAAGCACAGGCAACATTAATACTTAGGCTGCCAAAGTAGATAGCTGTGTTGTAAAAACTGCTGTCAGGATCACTACTTCCTGAATTTGCACCAGGCTCTTAGATAGCACTTTCCAAAAAGGCATGGACAAGGTCAGCAGAATCACCATCTGCGAGTTGCCTTTCAAACTATACAGCACCCTGACTTGGAAATATATTGCTATCTCTTCATCGGTTCACACTCCCAGACTCCCTTCCCGTACAGCATTGTTGACGTAATTACTGCACAAGAATGACAGGCGATTCACTACCACCTTCTCAAGGGCCAGCTAGGATGTACAATAATTGCAGGCAAGCCCACATTCCGAGAATGGATTTTGTACAAAATACAGGATGTGCCAAGGAGTGTGTCGGTATCAAAAGGTCATTGAGAGTGTGTCACTATTTAAAGGGCCTACTGGAGTGCTTTAAAGGAACCACTGGGAATAACACTTACAGGGACACAAGGAATGCAGCAGGATTTGAGGAGGAAAGATGCAATCACATTTGTTTAACTCTTTTCATATTGCAATATGCTCTGCAGCCACTGGATCACTTGTTATGTAGGAAGAAACTAATACATATCTATTAACTTCCTGATCAATGCTTAACAATGATTTGGGAGGCATTCAGAACTTGCAAAGCAAAATTAATGACTTTTGTATGACAATATCAAAACAGGATCCTTTGAATGTGTCAGAATATAAGTGAGGATGGTACAGTGATGGAGTCCCTATCTCTGAGCCAGGAGGCTCAGTTCAATTTCCACCTCCTCCAGCGGTGTGCAGTATAATCTCTGAACAGGTTGATTCAAAATGTCTATAAACGGAGACTCTGACAGGTGCTAGCTTATAACAACCAGACATCCCAATGCGCTTTGCTGCCCATTAAGTATTTCTTGAAGCATAGTTACTGTTGTAGTAAACGAGGAATTCTCAGGAGTGTCATTTAACTGCTAAGATTGGTTGCAGCACACTTGTACTGGCCACACCTCCCACACCTGTAACTGTACTGTCTGTCACAGCAAATCCTATAATTAAAGATTATTAAAATACAAAGTTAAAAAATCTCTCAATCTCTATGGCATAGTGCTCCGACAGCTAGTGCTTCCAAATAAACCTGTTGGACTATAACCTGTTGTTGTATGATTTTTTTTAACATTATGCACCCCAGTCTAACACCAGCACCTCCAAATCATTATTAAAATACAACAGAGCTGTGGAAAAGCTTAAGTAGATTTATGAGATTGTTCTGGAGCAGAGTCACACATTAGCTTCAGCAGAAATAACCCAAATAGTAACTAATTTGCTCTAGTTACAAGATTACACTTTGCTGTTCCTTATTTCCTACACTGCAAATATCTGTTCATCAAAAACTTATCATTTCACATACAAGAAATTTGCAAAAGCAGACTATAACATGAAAGATATTCACTCTGCTTGCATGTACTGAGATGTCAGGTCATCCTGAAATCTCTGTTTCTGATCACTGCCAGATTGATTGCAGCTCACAGCAGCTGGAAATAGAAATAATACTTAGAGGTTCAGTAGAGAAAGACATGGCTCAGAAGACATCCGGTAATAGCTGAGGGGGACTGGCAGGGTCGCAGGAGAGAGCGCGGTGATTCAGAGAAGCCAGTAGGGACTTTGGAATGGACAGTGAGATCGGAGGAGAGAGAATGAGGACTTGAGAGTGGTAGCAGCAAAGGCTCTGGAGAGGGCTAGTGAATGTAAACTAGTTAAGTACATAAAAATGGATTGTAAAAGCTTCTACAGGTATATTTAGAAAAAAGAAAAAAAGGTTAGTAGAGACAATTGCGGGTCCATTATAGACAGAGACATGTGACTATCATGGAAAATGGCAGAGAAACTAAATATGGGAGAATGTTACAAGCAATCTCCTAGAAATAAAGATATCCAAGGGATGAGTGAGAATACGGAACTGAAATAAATTAGTAAAGAAGCATTATCAATAATTATTAGAACTGCAAGTTAACAAATCCCAGTATATAATTATCTACTTTCCACACTGGTGTAAGAGGTGGCTATAGAGATAATATATTGGTAATTTCTTTTTCAATATTCTGCAGATTCTGTAAATTGGAAGGAACGAAATCTAACCACACTGTTTAAGAGAGTGGGAAAAGGGGGAAGTACAGACCTGTTAGCCTTACATTAGTAGTAGGGAAAATACTAGAAACGATGAAAGGATATAATAACTAGACACAAAGTAATAATTTGGTTGAACAGAATCAACATGGATTTATGAAGGGAAATCATGGTTTGAGAAACCTGTTTGAGTATGTAACTAATAGAGTTGATAATAGGGGACAAGTAGATGTGGTGTATTTTGGTTTTTCAGAAGGCTGCATAACATGAACAAAATTAAAGTACAAGGGATTGGGATAATATGAGGATTGGCTACAATAAAGAAAGCAAACAGTAGGAATAAATGAATCACTCTCAGGTTAGTAATCTGTGTCTAGTGGGGTATAGCAAGGATCAGTGCTTGGGTCCCAGGTGTTCATTATAAAAATGATTTGGCCAATTAAAATTTACAAAATCTGCTGTGACTCAACACTTCGTAAAATTAAAAATTGTGACAATGCAAAGGAGCTTCATAGGTAATTAAAAAAGCTGAGGGACTGGGCAAGAACACGACAGGTGGAATATAATGTTAATAAGTGAGGTTATCCGTTTGGTAGACAATATGGGGGTACATTTGTTAAATAGTGAAAGATTGGAAAACGGTTTTGTCCAAAGGGACATGGGTGTCCTTGTATTTGTGCGAAACCCAAGCACACAGGTGCAGCAAGCAATTAGAAGGGAAAACTGTACACTGCCCCTTATTGTGAGAGGATTTGAGTAGAGAAGTATATTTGCCTTTCTGCAGTTGCACACAGCCTTGGGAGACTGCACCCCTGGAGTACTGTGTGCAGTTCTTGTCCCCTTTCCTGAGAAAGGGTATATTTTCCATATAGTGAATGTAGAACAAGTTCATCAGATTGATTTCTGGGATAGTAAACTGGACCTGTATTGTCAGGAATTTAAAAGAATGAGAAGTGATCAAATATTAACTTTAAAAATTCATAATAAAATAGACAGGATAGATGCAGACAGATGCTTCCCCTGGCTGGGGGAGTCTAGAACCAGGAGCACAGTCTCAGAGTAAGGGTAGGGCCACCTAGGACAGAGGAGGAATTTCTGCAGCCAGTAGTTTTGGAATTCTCTGCCCAAGACCTGTGAAAGCTTGGTCAATGAGCACATTTAAAGTACAGATTGATTTCATTAACATCCATAAATCTAACGATTAGAGGAAAGTGCAGAAAATGGTTTTGAGACAAAAGATTAGCCACAATCTAGAATAATAAAGCAGAGTTGAGGGGCTAAATTGCCAACCTCCATTCTTATGTTCCAAAGGTTCTGGAGAAAGAAAGTGAATCGGGCAGCAGAGAAGTGAAACAGGATCTAACAGAGCATTCTGAAGAAAGAGGTGAGCAACTATGCAGGCACAAATCAGTGCTAGCACAGTTTGATCACAGTTCAGTAACGGCAGTGGGAGAAACTGCCAGGGGGTGTAGTGTGTGCAGAGAGTGTGGGCTCATGGTGTCTGCTGTACAGTATTCAGGATTTACAGTTTAACAGAGATACCACAGGATGGGTGATTATCAAAGGGGGACCCCAGTGAGCGTGGAGGCTCTGTCAGCAGAGGTGGGCACTATATGCCCTCCACTAACAAATAGCGCTCGCAGCACAAAAGTGGTGTTTGCTCCGGGACTGATTTTAAATGTTATGTGAGACTGTGGCACTTGCCGTTCATTGACTCACCTGTAACTGGACGTAATCGCAGTCTTCTATGTGAGTCTGCTTGGCGATTGGCAGGTTGCTTGGTTTTGAATTGTGTTCTTTCCTTGGAGGCGTTGGCAGTGGGGCTTTATGTTTAATAGAGAGCCCGTTGCTCTTCCTCTGCGGACGAGGCTGGTGGTCACTGGTGGGCTGGGGTTTGCCCGGCGTGGAAGGGGATGGCTGCTGACACTGACTTTCCTTCCTCGCTGCCACCTGGTTGAAGAGAAGCTTGCTGTTGGCAATTATAATGGACGCAAGTCGCTTCACATCGTCTGGGACGGTCCGGGTCACCATGATGAAGCGGTCAAGGTCGTCAGGGTTGGCTTGAGGGTCGCTCACCACCAGGACATCGAGGGACCAGTCCGAGGTGCCCAGTGCCTGGCAGGTCTCCACCATGATCTGGTAGGAGTCCTCCAGGATCAGGAGCTGCTTGTACAGCCGGTTCTGGAGGTTGCCATCCGTCAGGCGGGCGGCGTTGACTTTCACCCCCCTCACGAAGTCCATGAGGGCGCCCAGCGACTTCATCACCTGCCCGGCCGCCGAGCGGATCTGGCCGAGGTTCTCTTCCAGCAAGGACAGCTGCCTCCACCGGCTGCTGACGAACACCATGATGCTGCCCACCGAGTCGGCGACCTGCTGCTGCAGCTGCACCAAGCGGCCGACGGCCATCTCCACGTCCAGGGTGATCTCCCGGGCGGTGTCGGGCACCGCGGGGCCGGGCTCGGGCCGGGGCTGGGCTCCGGGCTCCTTCTCCACCCGGGAGGCCTGCCCGTCCCTGGACACCTGCGGGGGCACATCGTAGACGGGCTCCGCGGGGCTCCTGGCGCCTCCGGGGCAGAGCCTGGGCAGGTCGTAAACGTTGTGATGCGCGGCGTCCGGGCCGAGCCTGGCGGCGCCCACCGGGACGTCGTAGACTTCTGGAAACTTCGACAGGCGGCGGTTGGAGTCGGCCCACTCGCGCGCCGCCGGGGCTGGGGGTACGTCATAAAGGGAGCGCTGCGCCGCCGCCGCTGCCGCCGGGGGTACGTCGTACAGCGCCTGGCGGGCAGTGCCCGGATGTTGCAGCCTGGCCGGCAGCGTGCCGTGCTGAGGCGAACCCCAGCCTCCAGCGCCGCCCGTGGTGGGAGGAACATCGTACAGGGCTTTCCTGGGCACGGCGGCTCCGTCCCTGGGGAGCGGCACGTCGTACAGCTCGGCTTTGGCAGCCCGGCTGGCGTCCGCTGGGTCCCAGCTGAGTTTGCGGGGAGCGGGCAGGGTGCAATGCGGCCCGACCGACAACCTCTGGGGATCGCCTCCGTAAGACACCGGGATGTCGTAGTTGCTCTCTCTATTCGGCCCATCTCTGCATACACTGGGAGGAACATCGTACACCTGCAAAACCAACCACACGCGCAGGACCGTGAGATACAGGAGCAAAATTAGACCATTCTGCCCATCGAGTCTGCTGTGCCATTTTGATCATGGCTGAATAGCTTTCAACCCCAATCCCTGCAATCCTTAATCCCCTTGTGTTTAAAAAAAAGCTGCATGAAACAAAAACAGATATTGCTGGAAAAACTCAGCAGATCAGACAGCATCTGTGGAGAGAAATCTTTATTTCTTTATTTTTCCACTTGTACCAAGAACAACCATAATGCTTTACTTTTAACTTTGTTTCTGCATGTTACTACTCTAGCTAAGTTTTGTACATAAGGTAGTGCCGTGTGTGGCGACATTATACACTTTTCAGTTTATGTAGAGTTGATTAGATTAGATTAGATTACTTACAGTGTGGAAACAGGCCCTTCGGCCCAACGAGTCCACACCAACCCGCCGAAGCGCAACCCACCCATACCCCTACATTTACCCCTTACCCAACACTACGGGCAATTTAGCATGGCCAATTCACCTGACCTGCACATCTTTGGACTGTGGGAGGAAACCGGAGCACCCGGAGGAAACCCACGCAGACACGGGTTTGCAAACCCGTGCAAACTCCACACAGTCAGTCGCCTGAGTACTTAAGCACACCTGACAATAAAGCTTAAATCAAATTAAAGTTAACGTTTCGGGACCAGTGACCCTTCTTCAGAACTGAAGACGTTTTGAAGGTTATGAAGAAATGTCACTTGAGCCGAGATGTTAACTGATTTCTTTCCACAGACACTACCACATGTGCTAGATTTTTCCAAAAACCATCTATGTTTTAAATACATTCAATGGCTTTACCTCCACAGTCCTCTATGGCAATGAGTTCCACAGATTAACTGGCTGAAGGAATTCCCCCTTAGCTCTAAAGGATGGTCCCTTCACTTTGAGGCATACCTTCTGAAGTAAATCCCACAAGGAAGTTCTTGCAAGACCAAGTTCAAGATCCCATTCTATGCTAAATTAACCAATCTTCCTTGGGGTCGTGGTCGATATTAATTGGCCCCAGTTCCTCACAGCCTTGAGAGAAACCAGAGCACCAACGACTCCTCATTTCCAGGAGAAAGTGAGGACTGCAGATGCTGGAGAACAGAGTCGAAGAGTGTGGTGCTGAAAAAGCATGGCCAGTCAGGCAACATCAGAGGAGCAAGTGAATCAACGTTTTGAGCATAATTTCATTCCTCGTTCCTGATGAAAAGTTTATGTTTTAAACGTCAATTCTCCTGCTCCTTGGATGCTGCCTGACCGGCTGTGCCTTTCCAGCACCACACTCTTTGACTCATTTCCAATCAATCTCAGGGACCCCTGCATTCTGGACTCATGTCATTTGAGAGGCAGATAGGAAGGTGGGATTGAGACCCACAAGCAGATGCACCACAGTCTTATAAACTGCATCAGTTCAGGCTGAGTCCCGTTCCTAGTTCATGCCAAATTATAGGACATCTAATTTGGATATTCCTCATGAGGAAATATCCGGCCAGCGATGTCTACCTCATACATGAATTGCTGAGAGCATCTCCACCTGCACTCCCTAGCAATAACAAAAACTGCTGTCAACTTAAACCATTGACTGTCTTTCTCCTCAGATTCTTACAGACCCTGTTGAATATCCCCAACACTTTCTGTCTCATTATTAGATTTTACAGCTTGCACAACATATTTTATTCTAAATGAGTAATTGCTTGGGGCTTATTGACAACATAGAAATCAAAAATAGAAGCAGGAGGAGGCCATTCAGCCCTTCAAGCCTGCTCTGACTTTTAATATAATCATGGCTGATCATCCAATTCAGTACCCTGTTCCTGCTTTCTCCTTGATCCCTTTAGCCCTAAGAACTGTATCTAACTCCTTTGAAACATTCAATGTTTTGGCTTCAAACACCTTTTGTGGTGAGACGTCCACAGGCTCAACATTCTCTGGCTGTAGGAATTTCTTCTCGTCTCATTCCTAAATAACCTACCCTGTATTCTTAAAATGAGACCCCTGGTTCTGGACTCCCTGATCATCAGGAACTTCTTCCTGTGTTTATCCTGTCTTGTCCTATTAAAATTTTATAGATTTCTAAGCGATCACCCCCCCCCTCCCCTCCTTCTTCTAAACTCTAGTAAATGTAGCCCTAACTGATGCAATTTCTCTTCATTTGTCAGTCCTGCCATCCCAGGAATCAGCTCAGTAAACTTGTGTCGCACTCCCTCCATAGGCAGAAATTTGTTTTCCTTGGATAAGGCTAACAATTCTGCACACAATACTCCAGTTGTGGTCACACTAAGGCTCTGTGCAACTGGAGCAAATAATCCCTGCTCCTGCACTCAAATCCTCTCACAATGAAAGCCAACATAGGATTTACCTTCTTCACTGCCTGCTGCACCTCCATGCTTACTTTCAGTGACAGGTGTGCAAAGACACATGGGTCTCATTGCACTTTCCCTTTTCCCAAGCATGCTAGTCCACAAACCTACCAACGCACTTAAACAGCAACTAATGAACCTGAAGGATCCATAAGATACTACCAGCAAAACTAATGGGCATTTACAAGATAGCATGCAAGAACTGTAAAAAAAACTACATCAGACAAACCAGCAGGATACATGAACACCAACTGGTCATCAAAAGACACGAGCTGAAAATATGTTGCTGGAAAAGCGCAGCAGGTCAGGCAGCATCCAATGAGCAAGAGAATTGACGTTTCGGGCATGAGCCCTTCTTCAGGAATCATTCCTGAAGAAGGGCTCATGCCCGAAATGTCGATTCTCCTGCTCTTTGGATGCTGCCTGACCTGCTGCACTTTTCCAGCAACACATTTTCAGCTCAGATCTCCAGCATCTGCAGTCCTCACTTTCTCATCAAAAGACATGACCCATTATCACTAGTTTCCACACCAGAGACTCTCACTGATGATGTTACCTAGTCATGATAACAAAACGTCTGAAAACAAACCTTAAAGTTCAGTGAGCTAAGTTACATACTAGTAATCTGTCTTCTTGATGTTGCTGCCAAAGTGGATAACCTCACATTTGCCCACATTACACTGAAACTGCCATGCTTTTGGCCACTCACTCAATTTGTCCAAATCAAACTGAAGCATCTTTGCATCCTCCTCACAGTTCACCCTCCCAAGCTAGTTTTGTGTCATCTGCAAATTTTGAAACGTGACATGTAGTTTCCTCATCTAAATCATTAATATATATTGTGAATAGTTAGTGACCAAGCACTGATCCTTGTGTTACCCCACTAGTCACTGACTGCCACTCAGAAAATGACCAGTTTATTCCTACCTTTTATTTCCTGCTGACACCATATCAGTAGACTAGCCCCCCAATCCTACGCACTTTAATTTTACATGCTAATTGCTTATCGGAATCTTATTGAAAGCCTCCTGAAAGCCTAACTAAACTATCTGTTGATTCCCCCTTATCAATTCTACTCGTTACAACTTCAAAAAAGCTCAGTAGATTTGCCAAGCACGTTTTCTCTTGTAAATCCACACTGACTCTGTCCAATCCTGCCACTGTGTTCCAAGTCCTCTACTAATTTAGAATGGACTCAGCCAATGGGACCTAAGCCCCAAGCCAGAGATTTGAACCAAAATCCATCCTGATGATTTAACTTGCACTGTCATATTCTGCACATTAGGCAGCTCAGATGTCATGCTCACTGCTCAGAGAAGAGGTAGCTCTCCCCAGTGTCTTTGCCAACAACATTATCACAGACAATCTGGTTATGATCTTGACCTTTGCTGCCTGTGGGGTAATGCCATACAAATTTGCTGGCACTTTTGGCATGAAGAAGCACATCAAAAGTATTTCTTGTTGCCTTGAAACATCTTGAAGTTGTGTAAGCTCTCATTCCTTCACTGAAATAGTCCAAGTGAGGCGCTTTTTGGAAATTTGTGTCAGATGGGATACACGAAAAAGCTGTTCTTTTACCTGCTGTGGGACTGCAGCTCTGGGCGTCTCAAGGCTCAGTGGAATGTCGTACAGCTGCTGGATTAGAGACTTCTCTGCTTCAGTTTGGAACATTGAGAACTTCCTTGCTGGTCCAGGGCTGCCATACATCTAGTGGAAAATATATTTGTAAAGTGCTGTCATTTGACAAAGTGGTGAAAACAAGCCTTTCTTGCAGAATGTTCTCACTTTTTCTAGCTACAGAAAGAATGTTTTTTGTGCACACCAACTGGGCGCTGAACTACCCAGGCAGCACAGTGGCACAGTGGTTAGCACTGCTACCTCACAGCACCTGAGACCCGGGTTCAATTCCCGACTCGGGCGACTGACTGTGTGGAGTTTGCACGTTCTCCCTGTGTCTGCGTGGATTTCCTCCGGTTTCCTCCCACAGTCCAAAGATGTGCGGGTCAGGTGAATTGGCCATACTAAATTGCCCGTAGTGTTAGGTAAGGGGTAAATGTGGGGGTATGGGTGGGTTGCGCTTCGGCGGGTCGGTGTGGACTTGTTGGGCCGAAGGGCCTGTTTCCACACTGTACGTAATCTAATCTAAAAGCAGATCTGAGAATGGGAACAAGGGAGTCACTGCTGAGCCCTTACTCTGAGTCTATAACAGACATTTCCAGCAGGGGGCAATACAGACTAAAATATTATAGCAATTACTGTACACCACCTTAGAAATAATTCTGCATTTTCCGAGGATGGCTGACTTAACTTCACAATTTTATTCAAATATAGGTTTGTTTCTGGACACTGCCAGTGTCATGTTTATTGAGCCAAAAAAACCCAAAAAAACTGCAAATGCTGGAAATCAGAAGCAGAAACAAAAATTGCTGGAATAAACTCAGCAGATCTGGCAGTATCTGCAGAGAGAAATCAAAGGGAATGTTTCAGAGCCAGTGACCTTTCTTCTGAACTTTCTGTACCCGAAATATTAACTCTTCTTTCTCTCCACAGATGCTGCCAGACCTGCTGAGTTTTCCCAACAATTTCTGCTTTGTTTCTGATTTATTCAGCATCCCCCATTATTCTGTAACATCGTGTTGAAACAGAGCTGAGAATTCTCTGTAGGGGTTGTGGGGGTCCAGGGTGTTGTCCTTATAACGTAACTCACCAATGCTGTTGCAGTATAATTTATACAGCAGAGGTCCTCCTCCAACTTTGTCCTTCCTAAAACTCATTCCCCCATCACCTTGGTGCTCACTGACTTACACTCACCACTGGCAAAGTGATGTCTTGATTTTAAAATTCTCATCCATGTTTTCAAGTTTCTCCATGGTCTCACGCTTCACTATGTCTGTCACCTGCTCCATTGCCAAAATCTTTGTCGAGGTCTCTGTTCATCTAAATCTGACCCCTTGAACATCCTTAATACCTCAACCCCTGGAATCTCTCCTCCCAACACCACCTATCCCCAACCCCAGATCTGTCTATCTTTGTCTTTTCTTCTAAGACAATCCTTAAAATCTGACCAACCTTCTTACCAACTTCCCCATATGTATCTTTATGTGGTTGAGTATCGAGTTTTCCCTGACAGTGCTCCATGCAGTAGCTTGGGCTGTATTATTACATTAGAGCTGCTATATAAATATAAGTTGTTGTTTTGCTTGTAGTTGAATGTCCTTAGACAATGCCAGTATAAAGAATGTGCTTTTCTAACTGGAAGAGTCAGATATGTGAATGACCCCCACACTACCCTTAAGTGACCTTAACTCAGGAACAGCCACACTTACTTTAATGTAATATCATTCTGAGAGCTGTTATAGGGCCTATAGATTATAAGATTGCTACTGCTTGTGGGTAGGCTATTTAAGGATGGCATGGCGGCTTAGTGGTTAGCACTGTTGCCTCACAGCATCACAGCCTTGGGTGACTGTCTGTGTGGAGTTTGCACGTTCTCCCCGTGTCTGTGTGGGTTTCCTCCCCTAATCCAAAGATATGCAGGCCAGGTAAATTAGCTATGCTGAATTGCCCATAGTGTTCAGGGATGTTTAGGTTAGGTGTATTAGTCCAGGGTAAATGTAGAGTAATAGGTTAGGGGAATGGGTCTGGGAGGGCTTCTCTTCAGAGGGTCAGTGTGGTCTTGTTGTGCCAAATGGCCTGCTTCCACACTGTAGGGATTCTATGAGGGATAATGGTGTTACATCTATGATCTACACAGACCATCAGTCTATTACATTAATATTCGTTATCCAGGGAGTTCTCAACATAATCTTGGTGGGTCACTATTAGTTACTGATAAGGATCCTCTCACTTCTCAACAAACATCTCTCTCTCATCTTCAGTTGTCCTCGATCCTTCCTTCATTTACCCTTTTCCCAAACTATATTAACCTCTTGCCTACAGCCTGTCACCTGGCCTCTCCCCCACATTCAGCTGCTCCTCTGCCCGTCCTGGATTGTCCCTATCCCCGTTCCACCAGTTATTCCTCGTCACTGCCCTCAATTATCCTTGCCAGTTACCCCCATCCTGAGTGATCTCTCCCAATTGCCTTCAGTTCGCCAGCCTCTCTCTAACTTGACTGCCTCAGTTTCCCTACCATTGTCTGGAGTTACCCCTTTCCAATCTCACAGCTTGCCCCTCCTGCCACCACCAACCCATCCACATGTAGGACCAAATTTTATAATGGGACTTCTTTCACTGGAGCATAAGAGGTTGAGAGGTGACTTTACAGAGGTTTATAAATTCACGAGGGGTATAGATAGGGTTAATGGTAGGTGCCTTTACACTAGGATGGGGGATTTCAAGACATTTTCTTTTAAGGTGAGACTAGAGATATTTAATACAAGCCATGAGGGGCGAAGTATTTACAAAGAGGATGTTTTGCGTGTGGAATAAGCTTCCTGGGGAAGTCGTGGATTTCAGTACAATTACAATGTTTAGAGGACACGTAGATTTGTAGGTGAATAGGAAAGTTTTGGAGGGACAAGGGCCAGGAGGCAGGTGGGACTAGTTTAGTTTAAGATTATGTTCAGCATGGACTGGTTGGACCGAAGGGTCTGTTTCCATACTGTATGAATCAATTCACATCTGAGAGGTTTTGGTGATACTTGAACCCCTGACTCTCTCAGTGCTGGAACAGATGGTCTATGGAACAAGCAACGTTGCCAAATTCCGTTTCTTGTCTCCCTTCCCTTCCCCACCAAGTACATTGAGTGATCAGGTGTCTTTTGCCTCCTCCAGGACTGCTCTCTGCCTTGTTTCACCTGCATTCTTCCTGGAGCCTCCTGACTCCTACTCAGTTCCTCATCACAAAGAATGGAACAAGTGTGGGCCACATTTTGAAAAAAAATTGAGAACCTCTGACCAGCACAGATATTGCTGCCAGCAACTGACTGAAAACAGACTCTGAAAACTGTGGAGTTAAAAAATGTGCATAAATTATCCGTGCGTGAGGGTGAGCTCTGAGATCTAAAATCTGTTCCTAAGTATTGAGATGTAGATTCAAACAGTAATTGGCAAAAATTTCCATAAATTTAAAACTGTTTCTTAAACAAAGTTTTATCAATTGTGTCTTTGTCTTTGAGATTCAGCTCTCCTTTGCTTTAGTTTGACTTTGTGAAATACCAGTGAGCGTTAAGGTCCCAGAGTTTTAACCATTTGAAGACTTTGACTCTAATCTGTACTGAGCTAGCTGTACAAATGGTCACAGGCCTGGGAGCGTAAATCACAGACTGTGTTGTTCAATATCCAGTGGTCCTATCTAGACGTTCTGTACATTCGACTGAAATTAAGATTTGCATCTACTGTGTTGCAGACAAAAACTTCAGATGCTGGAATCCAAAGTAGACCAGCAGGAGGCTGGAAGAACACAGCAGGCCAGGTAGCATCAGGAAGTGGAGAAGTCAACATTTCAGGGATACCTCTTGTTCAGGACTGTGTTGTAGTATTGTCAAATTCCTGCTAAAAGCTCACATCTAAAGAATAGCCATTTGTGTAAGGGAGAAGGGATCAGGAATCACCAATAGATCCATATGCAGTAAAAGTGAACACCTGCAAAGGCAGTTGAGGAATCACCGTGATTTGGGGAATCTCCACTTTATAAGCTGGATGGCATACTCTTCACAGGCCCTAGATGGGCCAAATGGCCTGCTTCCACAATGTAGGGAGTCTACGAAATGTAATAGGAAATTTAGAAGTAACCCCATCACCCAAAGAGTGAGAGTGTGGAACTTGCTACCACAGGAAATGGTTAAGACAAATAGTACAGATGTATTTAAGGGGAAACCAGACAAACACATAAGGGAATAAAAAGCAAAGGAACTACAAATGCTGTAAAGCAGAAATGAAAACAATAATTGCTGGAAAAGCTCAGCAGGTCTGGCAGCATCTGTAGAGAGAAATCAGAGTTAACATTTCAGGTTGAGTGACTATTCCTCATAACATCTGAGGGAAAAGGGAATAAAGGGTTACAATGATAGTTTTATATAAGAAAGGACAAGAGGAGGTTCCGTTAGAGCACAAAACGCTGAGATAGGCTGTTTGCAATGAATGCTTTCCTGCTGTGTATCCAATATTTGTTGATTGTTGGGTTTCTTTACATTACCTGGCTGTGCTGGATTCCAGGAGCAGAGGATGGTGGAATATCATATGCATCAGCATAAGGTCCAGACATTGAGTTAAGGAGGGATGCCTGACCCACTCTGGGAAGAGTAGATGCCTACAGATAAAACAGAAACAACATTGTTACGAGTAAATACAGACACTGCTCATACAATCGAAATGGAGATCTGTGATTTGTCACAATGAGGTCTGTACTTCTTTCTGTGTCATGATGATGAAGATGAAATTCTTCTCAAACACCATCTCGTTGTCTCCCATCCTCTGATATTCTTCTCATTCCACATAGTGTAACATCAAATGCTATTATTGTAGAAGAAAATCATTGAACCCCACTCAAAATGTTGCATTTTATAACCAAGGGTTGGGGATAAAGTGAATGAGTAAAACTCTGTACCCAGGCATTGAGACATCTTGGGATCCTGTAGTCCACCTCTGAAGCTCAGTTAGGCTTACTAATATCATTCAATCAGGAATTACTGAGCATCATAATGTTCCAGGGCACTCTGGAGGAGGTCAGGGATCTCATCTTCTCTGACTAACAGAGACTAGATGTTCCAGATTATAATTCAAAAATGGGCGATATTCCAATGTGGTTGTCTTCATCACATCAAGCTCATGATAAAAGGATGAACTTGATTAGTGCTCAGGTCTAACAAATCTTGCCCTGGATAAGTTATTCTCTGGTAGCAGACGGAAGTGGGTACTGCAGATGCTGGAGATTAGAATCAAGATTAGAGTGGCGCTGGAAAAGCACAGCAGGTCAGGCAGCATCCGATGAGCAGGAAAATCGATGTTTCAGGCAATAGACCTTCATCAGGAATGAGGCTGGGAGCCTCAGGGTTATCTTTCCATACCTGAGGCTCCCAGCCTCATTCCTGGTGAAGGGCTTTTGCCCGAAACGTCAATTTTCCTGCTCATCGGATGCTGCTTACCTGCTGTGCTTTTCCAGCGCCACTCTAATCTTGACTCTATTCTCTGGTAGCAGCACTGCAATAGTCTCCCCATGTTACAAGACTCACACACGCATTGGATAGACTGCTGACTGCCAACACTGTCGAGAGTCACATATTCATTGTGATCACTTGAGAAAGCTAACTGGAGAATGACTCAGTCATAGCACTAAACCTTCAGTAGGAAAGCCTGCCCGAAGCAGAGAGAATAGCAAGGAAAGCAAACACACAAATCAAATCAATGTTTTAATTTTAATTTTAAATATAAGGATCTTGCTTTCATTTAGCCCTTTTCACAATCTGTGGACATCCCAAATCACTGTCCTAACTTTTAAAGAGTTCTGAAGTGTGATCGTTATTCTGATAACCTTACGTTATCTTGAGGATGGTGACTTAAAAGAATCTCTGGGATTTACATATTAATAAACCGAAACTTTAAACCGATTCTAAAAGATGAAAGACTTAAAACAATCCAGGTTTGTTCAATATATCATTTCACTTGCATGACATTGTAATCTTTTGCTATAAATTCTGTGTCTTATGGCCTCATTCTCCACAATCACCTGATGAAGGAGCAGCGCTCTGAAAGCTAGTGCTTCCAAATAAACCTGTTGGACTATAACCTGGTGTGGTGTGATTTTTAACTCTGTCCACACCAGCTCCTTCACATCATATTCTGATGAAGGAAGAGTGGCACCCAATTTGCGCAAAGCAAGCTCCAAAGAGAAAGTGATAATGAACAAGTGATATTTTTAAGTGATATTCACTGAGGAATAAATATCCTGAAAACGCCCTGTCCAGGAAAATGCCCTGTCCTCTTCTTTGAATAGTGTTGTGGGATCGTTTACAGGGCAGGAGGGTGGATTAAAAAACATCGCATTAGAAAGACGTGAAAAATGAATGGACATTATGTATTAATAACAGAATACCTTTCTCCTGATTGCTCACAGTATTGTCCTGGGCAATCCTGCTGAATAGTAACCCTAACGGGACATTGTGCATTCCACTGGAGTGTCAGCCTAGCTTGTGTGCTCAAAACGGATCTGAGCCACCAATATTCACACTCGGGGCAGACGTGCTGCCTATAATAACCCACCACTAACACTGAAATTCATAATATTTGTATTTTTTTTCTGCATTGTTAAGCCAAATGGGGGTGTTGAAAGCAGCCAATCAGCCCATTGAATGCACATCAAAGATCATTCCAGGTATGCAGATCCATCCCCCCACCATATCCCTGTAACCCTGCATTTCCCATGGCCAACCCACCTGAACATGCCTGAATACTATGGGCAATTTAGCATGGCCAATCCACCTAAACTGCACATCTTTGGACTGTGGGAGGAAACCAGAGTTCCCAAGGAAACCCATGCAGACGGGGCGAAGAATGAGCAAACTCCACACAGACAGTTGTCCGAAGGTGGAATTGAACCCTGGTCCTTGGCAATTTGAGAGACAGCAGTGTTAACCAATGTGCCAGCCCACTGATATTGGGGAACGGTGGGCGGTGATGGCCTAGTGGCGTTATCACTGTGTATCTGTGTAGGGATATCAACGTAAAGTGTCAATGTAGGGTATATCAGTATGCAGTGTCAGATTTTTTTTTGTGTTGTATTTCAGTGCGGGCTGGAATCGAACCCTGGTCCCTGATGCTGTGAGGCAATTGTGCCAACTGCTGAGCCACCATGCAGTTCAAGGTGATTCACAACCTCTCACTCTGACTCTGTGTCCCTGCCTGCTTGGAACTGACCTCTTCACACATCACTGCAGACATTGGCCTATAAAAGGCTCACCCGCACTACACATATTCCCAGAGTATTCATCACATGACATCCCGTTAGGGTTGCCACTCAGCCAGGATTGCCCAGGACAATACTGTGAGCAATCAAGAGAAAAGTATTCTGTTGTTAATACATAATGTCCATTCATTTTTCATTTCCATTGGACTTTTTGTTCACTAATGTCAACAAAAACATTCTGGGGAAAAGAATTCCTGTCTGGCTGACTTGTCAAGAATTAACCAATCAGAAAACAGAAGTATGTGTGCTTTCTTCTCGGCTGGATAGACAGCGCACAGAGAGCTCCGCCATGTCAACTGACCAATGGCAGCATGCTGGGGCAGTAGTGAGCAGTTCGAGGTCATGTGATGGAAATTCAAGGAATACATCCAACAGAATTGACAACACACCACTCCCTACTAACTTCCCATACCCATACTTTTATCTATGGGTCACTAGGTACATCTACTCTGACAATAAACAACTCAATCACTGGTGACTGTCAGTCAAACAGCCTTGTTTTTCCCAACATTATTACAAAGAAGTGTTCAAAATGCTTGACAGAAAATTTGCTCTTTTCCTGTCTTGCCTGTGATAGGGTTCAGGAATGGAATCTCAATATCCTCCAGTCTACAGAATATTTCTGAACACTTGGCAATACTGACCTGTATCCTATCATTTGTTTCTCTTTGTGTAGCAATAGATCGTCAATGCTAATTTATTGCTTAAATTTACGATAATTTATAGGGTATTACAGCAAAGAGCCCTATTCAGAGTCTGATTATGACAGTCACTGCCTTCATACTGCTCCACACTGGTGAATTTATATTGAGATTCTTAGTTGCTAAGGAAACTAGTGAGGTTCAATGAATATTCTGAGCTTTGCTGCAAATTAGTCTCTGTTAGAGAGGGATGAGAGAGCACGAGCTAATGCAGTGTGGATTTAAACAAGGCTGCATTGTGTTCCATGCAGGGTGACCGAGGGTGACTGAGACATTGGGCAGAGGTCTAGCTCCTTTATTTTGTGGGGCTGCTGAGCCACTTGCATTACAGAGTTGCTCTCTTTTGTTTGCTGCTTTGAATAGCAGTTTGTTTTAGAGAACAGGCTGAAAAAATGCTGGTGGAAACATGCCTTTGGTATGTGAGAACTGTCCACCAGATAGACTGGGAAAGTCAGAAGCAGAGTAATTTTGATTCCCTGGCAAAAGTGGGTCAGACCACCTGCTGGCTCAGTTGCTCTCTCCAAACCTTCATTCTTTATTCTCACCACACTTTAGAAGATGATGCTTGGTATGCTTACCTTTATTGGTCAATACATTGAGTGGGGATGTCATGTTGGGACTTGTATGGGACATTGATTAGGCCACTTTTGGAGTATTGTGTTCAATTCTGGTCACCCTGCTAGCAGAAGGCTGTGAAATTTGAAAAGGTTCAAACAAGATTTACAAGGATGATGCCAGGACTGGAGGTTTTGAGTAAAGGGAGAGGCTGAATAGACTGGGGCTATTTTCCCTGGAGTGTCGGAGGCTGAGGGATGACCTTATAGAGGTTTATAAAATCATGAGGGTCGTGAATAGGGTAAATAGTCAACGGCTTTTCTCCAGGCTAGGGAAGTCCAAACTAGAGGACATAGGTTTAGGGCGAGAGGGGAAAGAATTAAAAGTGACCGAAGGGACAACGTTTTTGTGCAGAGGGTGGTGCACGAATGGAACGTGCTGTCAGAGGAAGTGGTGAACGCTGGTATAATTACAAGGTTTAAAAGTCATCTGGATGGAAACATGAAAAGGAAAAGAGTTAGAGGGATATGAGCCAAATGGTGGCAAATGGGACTACAGTAATTTAGCATTTCTCGTCAACATGGGCAAGTTGGATTGAAGGGCCTGTTTCCAAGCAGTATGACTCTTTGATTCTGTGACCTTTATTGTTTAAAGTCGCATGACTGATTAGGCCAGCATTTGTTATCTAAACCAAATTGCTCTTGAACTAAGTGGTTTGTCAAGCCATTTCAGAGGGCAATTAAGAATTAACCACATTGCTGTGTCACATGTAGGTGAGACAAGTTAAGGACAGCAGACTTCCTGTTCGAAAGGACATTCTGACCCAGATAAAGTTTTCCTGACAACCGATGGTTGTTACGCAATCACCATTAGGTTAGATTTGTTGAATTTCAGATTTTATTGAATTTAAATTTCAAACTCAGATCTCTCCAGCTCAATGTCCTGAATTATCATTCTCGTGACATTACCACAACTCAGCCTCTCATTCCTGTCCTCCTGTGCCAGTGCACGACAAGAAACTACATCAATGTAGATATGATATCATACTCAGAACAAGTGAAACCACCGTACAACCTCAAATTATCAAGGATTGGTTTCACTGCTAAACCAAAACCAAACAGCCCCACTGGGACTGGATCTGGAGATTCTGTTCTGTACCCTATCAGAAGCAGTGCAATCAATTTTGAGCACCACGCCCCCACCCCCAATATAATGACCTGATTAATTGAGCACACTAAAATGGTAGAAGGATTTGATGGAGTCTCTATATCTGCCCTCTTTACCCTGGATGAGGAAGTTAAGTACAAAGGAGACAAAATTAAATCCATGCTCTCTTGGTATGAAATCACACAAAATCTAGAAACCAAAAAGTAGCAGATGATGAGTCAAATTGAGATTTGAGACTAACTACAGTTAAAAGCTAGTTATCACTCAGAGTGTTGTGTGATTGAATCATCAATTCTATTTTAAGCACCTTCTTTACCAAAGACCTTTAACTGAGGGAATGTTAACACCAGAACCTTCAGTTCAACCTGAGAGCCAGTCAGAGGGTCTACCTGAATTGTATGTGGGGCTTGGAGGCTATATAGGAGAAAGTGAGGACAGCCGATGCTGGAGATCAGAGTCAAGATTGTGATGCTGGAAAAAGCACAACAGGTCAGGCAGCATCTGAGGAGCAGGAGACTCGACATTTTGGGCATAAGCCCCTCATCAGGAATTGTAGAAAAAGGAGAACTTCTTCTGGGTAGGCATCCTTGGAAGAGGCTTTGCAGTGGGGTTGAAATCAACTAGGAGAAAGTGAGGACGGCGGATGTTGGAGATCAGAGTTGGGAGTATGGTGCTGGAAAAGCACAGCAGGTCAGGCAGCATCTGAGGAGGAGAGAAATCGATGTTTCGGCATAAACCCTTCATCAGGAAGTTCTGATGAAGGACTTATACCTGAAACATCAATCCTCCCACTCCTTGGATGCTGCCTGACCTGCTGTGCTTTTCCAGTACCACACTCTCAGCTTGGACGCTACATAGCGGCACTGTGGGCGGCACGGTGGCACAGTGGTTAGCACTGCTGCCTCACAGCGCCTGAGACCTGGGTTCAATTCCCGACTCAGGTGACTGACTGTGTGGAGTTTGCACATTCTCCCCGCGTCTGCGTGGGTTTCCTCCGGGTGCTCCGGTTTCCTCCCACAGTCCAAAGATGTGCGGGTCAGGTGAATTGGCCATGCTAAATTGCCCGTGGTGTTAGGTAAGGGGTAAATGTAGGGGTATGGGTGGGTTGCGCTTCGGCGGGTCGGTGTGGACTTGTTGGGCCGAAGGGCCTGTTTCCACACTGTAAGTAATCTAATCTAATAGCTTATATATGAGAACATGTACAAGTTAGCTCTGGAAATTCTGATCTTCTTTTGAGAACAACACTTGGAGTTTTATTTCTTTGGGATAGCTACCAAATATTCTTTGAGACATCTTTGAGACCTCCCCTCAATCTACAACATGGTTGTGTTTAATTGACTGTCAAACCCTGCTCATTAGATTTCTGATAACCAACCTCGCATGACCCATGGAGTGAGGTGAAGGGAGTCATTTGAGAATCAAGGGCCCTGCAATATAATGTCTGTGATCAGGGAGCGTCAGGCCCAAGTCAACCCTCTGTGATAGAATCCATCTGTAACATCTAAAGGAATGGGGAAACCCTACAGAGGACCATGGGTCTCTCCATAGCAATAAATCTACAATGAGAAATGAGGGAGTGCTGCACTGTCATCTTCTAGATGGTAAAAGGTAAATTCGCTATGGTCTTACCAGACCATCGGGATTAGAGTGAGATGATTGGTGGTGGTTTAACCTGACGGTTACCATCACTCAGGTGAGAGGAGAGGTTGTGAAGGAGAGTCCTTTATGATAACCTCAGCCAGTGTGGGAATTGAACTGACTGGTGTTATCATTGTTCTGCATCACAAACCAACTGAGCCAGCCAATCCCTCCTTTCTGAAGAGATTTGATTAAATATGCCATAGCCCCAGCTGAATGCCTTCTGTGGAATGTAAAGATCCCACGGTACAATCTCACCAAGAATAAGGAGATTCCCCCAAAGTCCTGAGCAACCTGTGTTTCTCAAGCACATCATCTGGTCATTGTCTTAATGCTGTCTGTGGGAACTATTTTTGGTTGTATACTATAGCAGTAGCCATGCTTAAAGTTACTTTGAGATGCAAATGTTCTTAAGCAAGACTGGAAAAGGGAGGAATGAACAAAAGGGAGGGCCTGAGGTAGGATGGAAGGAAGGAGAGACAACTGAGAGATGATCGTACAAGGTTAAAGGGAAGATCCAAATCTACTGTCTCCCCGATCTCTGCAGCAATCATTACGTTGTCACAAGGAAACTGACAAAGATGATGGGTCCCATGTCCTGAAACATATAGTGTATTGGCTTCACACAGGGGTTGGGTAAATTCATGGACCTCACCCTCTTGGCTCTGTCTCTTTCAGTGGTGTTACTGCCTCAGCATCATCATCTAGAGCTGAGATGAGGAGAGATTTTGTCATTCAAAGTGTTGTGGATGTTTGGACTTTAAACTAAGCTGAGGTAGACAGGCCTTTGCTCTGTCAGGGAATCAAAGATCATAGAATCCCTACAGTAAGAAAGCAGACCATTCGGCCCATCGGGTCCATAGCAACCCTCTCAAGAGCATCTCATCCAGACCCACCACTCAACCCATCCCATCCTATCATCATAACTCTGCATTTCCCGTGGCCAATCCACCAAGCCTGCACATCTCTCATCACTATGAGCAATTTAGCATGGCCAAGCCACCTAACCTGCACATCTTTGGACTGCGGGTGGAGGAAACCCATGCAGACAAGGGGAGAGTGTGCAAACTCCACACAGACTGTCGCCAGAGGGTGGGATTGAACAGAATCCCTGGTGCTGTCAGGCAGCAGTGTTAAGCCACCACTGAGCCACCATGTCACCCAAAGCATCGGGGTGCAGACTGGAAAATGGAAATGAGTCCACCAGCCACGTTCGTCTTGAGTCACAGAGCAGGCCTGGTGGACAGTATTGTAAACTCCTGTTCCTTTTTTCTTATTTTCTTACAGAAGGAGGGAGGGAGGGTGTGTGCTAAAAGTGTCATCTTTCCAGCTCCACACTGCCCTCTTTGGGGATCTGTATCAGGGCATAAAAAAGGAAAGTGGACCTACTATAATGGGTGCCACTCTAAATTCTCACCTGACCCAGTTAACGACTTAATGTTGTCAGACAACAGGAAATTTTGCCCTGCTTTTCAATTGCCCCCTTGCTTGAAGTCCTTTAGTTGCTAAAACATACTATTCAGCAGGATTGTAGACAGTTTCATGTATCTCGTACTGAAGCACAATAATTGAAGATGGTGTTGAGGGTGGAAGCCTGGGAAAGTGAGCACTTGGACAAAGCTGCTGGCTAAGATTTTTATTGTCCCAGTGGAGTCTTTTACACAGCGTGGACATCCACCCAGCAACATAGATTACTGTGGGAACTCCACTGTGAGTCAACAGGCTGTTACCGTCCAGCCCATTACACTAATCTTCTTGGGCATATGCTGAATATTGTGTGAAAGATTAACCTTTAAGGCATTTACTTTAAACCAGAGAATTGATACATACTTGACATCCCTGTGCAGTACTGTGGGAACTCTGAATTGTCTAATAGATGAAGCCCAATTCTAGATGGGGTGCCACCCAATAGTTATGTTCCCGGTTGAAGAGAGATGAACTGACTCCACTTCTTTCCTTAATCCTTCCCTTGGTTGGCTGCAACAAGGTTATTGTAAAAAGGATCCTTTCCCTCTTGGATACCTTCTCCCAGCCCAAATATATTTGTTTTAAAAGGAACCCTATTTAACCAAACTGAAAAAAGAGTGGATTTATTAACGACTAAGTGATAATTAAACATAATGAGACACTGATTAGTAACGCGAAAGAACCTGAAAGATAAAAGTAATAAAGTACTATTATGTAAATCAGTCTTTGGCTTGTCCATGACAAATAAGTTGTGAAACATTTCAGCTGTTAAGCTGAATAAATCTGATACCACTGGCTTTGGCAGTTACAGAGTTGTAGAGGCAGACTGCATGGAAACAGACCCTTCAGTTCAACCAGTCCATGCTGACCATAATCCCTAACTAAAGTCATGTCACCTGCTGCACTTGGTCCATACATTTCGTATTCATGTACTTATCTAAATGTCTTTTAAATGTTGCAACTGTACCCATATCTACCACCTCCTCCAGAAGTTCATTCCACACACGAAGTATTCCCAGGTTAAAACAAATGGCCTCTCATGTCTTTTTCAAATGTTTCTCCTTTCAATGAAAAATATGCCCGCTCGTCATGAAATCCTTCACCCTAGTGAAAAGACAGCTGCTATTCACCTTATAACGAGTAGCTGTTTGGAGATTCTTCTTTCTGCAGTCCGCTAAAAGGAGTTTATTCAGTTTCCTTTGGCAGAGGCTTGACTGATCACTTATTTGCAGCAATCAAAGAGAGACTATGTCTTTATCAGCTGTTTATACAGGGGTGTCTACAGAAAGTTCATATCTGTGCCCCTCTACAGCATACTTCAGCATTGTGGAACTTGAACCACCAGCCATCATGTAGCACGCCAGCTCTCTAGCTCTCTTGCACACAGAACCATAGTGTCATAGAGTTGTACAGCATGGCAACAGACCCTTCTGTCCAACTTTTCCATGCTGACCAGATATCCTAAATTAATCTAGTCCTATTGCCAGCATTTGGCCCACATCCCTTCCTATTAATATATCCATCCAGATGCATTTTTAAATGTTGTAATTGTACCAGGCTCCATTGCTTCCTCTGGCAGCTCATTCCATACACGCACCACCCTCTGTGTGAAAACGTTGGACCAATGGTTGCAGCTGATTTTTAATCCCCTTTCTTGAGTATTCCTGGAAGGATAAACAAGAAGCACGTCTTTTGCCTAAAGCTGACTTCCTTTCATCTCAAACCATGTCTGCAGGAAGGAACACAGACTACAAGAAATCACAGTTCAAGTTATGAACAGCAGCTCTCCCTTTGAAGTGTTGCTATCTTTGACACTGTTTGGGTGCAACATTCCATATGACTTCCATATGACTGTGGAACCAATGGAATCCACAGGGAGATTTTAGATACTAAACTTATTCCATTAGCCTTCTTTCAGTTTGTGCTTTTTAAAAGAAAAATATGTATATTGAAGTTAAAGTTTCAATATAACCACAAACCATTCAGACTATGGTCCATTGTCATGACAACTGATAGAAGTATCATATTTCAGATGAGATGTTGAACCACTCAAATGGATGTAAAAAATTAGTGTCCTGACAGATTGAACTAAAAACAGAAAGAACTACGAATGCTGGAAATCAGAAACAAGACCAAAAATTGCTGAAAAAACTCAGCAGGTCTGGCAGCATCTGTGAACAGAAATCAGAGTTAATGTTTCACGTCCAATGACACTTGAGATTAGAGAAATTGAGATTCTTTCAAAAAAGGCAAGTGTCCTGGCCAATATTTATCTTTCAACAAACATCATGAAAACAGATGATCTGGGTGGTGCATTTTGCTGTTTATGAACCCGTACTAATGTTCAAATTGACTGCCTTATTTTCTACATTGCACTACTTACTTTGAAAGTGCTTCATTACTTCTAAAGAGCTCTGGGTCATCCTGAAGTTTTGAAAAGCACTGCATATTGCTCCTGTCTTTTCCTTTCAGTAGTAATCCAGGTAATGGTTTGCTACAGTTAATTATTCTCACTCATTACATTGATTCTATGGACCTATTTTTCACTGACTTCTCATTTTCCTTTTTGTTGGAATGAGTCTATACTTTGGCAATGGAGAAATATTCTGCTCCAAACACATCTTTCCCTTCCTACTCCTCAACATCTGGAACTGCAGACCAACAGCTGGAGGTCACTGGCTGCAGATCAATGCTCCATATTTGAAGCGTGCATCATTTGTGTGGGGGATGGGGTTATTCAAACAGCCCTGGGTTTAATCGTCATCCATACCATATTGTAAACAACCCTTTGAGGACCAAATATTTGCAAAATGGATGTTGCATTTTAGATTGTGGACTGAAATGGGTAAAGTACTGTTTTAAAAATTAACAATTGCTTCACTTTTAGAACACATTACTGGAACTCATTTTGAGCTATGTTTGCACTGCTGTTTTGTTCAAGTTATGGGAGGGGAGAGGTAAGACAGCATGTCATCAAGTTGTGTGTGCAGAGTGAGATTCAGCTGGCAACAGATTACTGACCAGGTGTGTTGTGTGTGTGCGTCTCTTTCTCACTCTTTCTTTCTGCAGTGAAAATCCTGAAGGAAGCCAGTTATTTTCTCCCAGCAGTTACTGTAGAGACTTTACATGAGTGTACCAATCTCTCTGCGCAAAGCAGTGATAGAACCTGGAGAAAGTAGGTCAAAGAAGCCTTTGGGAAGCAGAGAAACATCTCATTGAATACTTTGGACTACTGAATATTTTATGCTTTTAAACCATGTTTCCCAGGTTTTTTTTCCTTTACCCATAACTCCATTTTTTTTTGCTTGCATGTGTCTGTAGCCATGTGTATGCGGTAGATTTAAAAGGGAAATTGTTTTAACTCGTCAAATTATATGCTGGTAGTTCATAGTTGTTTAGTTGTGATCAGAATTTATTTATTTTTAATAAATTGTCATTTATGTTAAGTACAGAAACCTGGTCAGTATTTTCTGTTAAACTCAGTCTGTCAAAGAAGAAAATTGGAGTCTTTCTGTATTTTGATTAAATCATTATTTAACTCTTGTGATGACCCCAGGTTCAGCATTGAAATTTTATTCCATTTGTGTTGTAACACGATGTAAATTAAAGCAACAGTTTAAACAATTGCAAACATGGATACAGGAACATGCCATTCAAACCCTTGCTTCTGTTCCCTGTCAGAACATGGCTGCCTGAATCAGGGCAAATAAGTAGTCCACTGATTGTCATGGTAAAGTCTCTAACACAAGAGTTGGCAAGTCATGTTGAGGTTGTACAGGACATTGGTGAGACCTCTTCTGGAACACTGTGTCCAGTTCTGGTTGCCTAGTTATAAGAAGGATATTATTAAGCTGAAGAGGGTTCAGAAGAGATTTACCAAGTTGTTAGCAGTTCTGGAAGGTTTGAATTATTTAAAAAAAGGCTGGATAGGCTGGGACTTTTTCACAGGGGTATAGGAGATTGAGAGACGATCTTACAGAAGTTTATAAAATAATGAGGGGTCTAGGTAGAGTTAATGGTGGTTATCTTTTCTCTGGGAGGGGGATTTCAAGACTAAGGGACACATTTTTAAGATGAGAGGAGAGAGCTTTAAAAAAGACATGAGGGGCAAATTATTTGTGGTGGTTCATGTGTGGGTACAATGATAACATTTAAAAGACATTTGGATAAGTACATGAACAGGAATGGTTTGAAGGGATATGTGCCAGGCACAAGCAGGTGGGACTAGTTTAGTTTGGGATTATGTTCGGCATGGACTGGCTGGACCGAAGGGTCTGTTTCTATGCTGTATGATTTTATGATTCTAATGACTCTGCGAAGACTGGGCATTTAGGTGAGATTCAAGAGCAGTTTTTTTTTCAGGAGAGGGAGAGAGGGGAAGGAATCCAACACAACAAGAAGTTACAATACTGACTGTATTTTTAATATTACAACTTTGCCTAAGTCAATATTAAAAATTAAATCAGCCCCAGCATTCACTACAGCTCACAGTAACGTTACATTGTCAAGCTGTTTGTAAACACAGAACTGTGAAACAAAGCTGTGCAACTTTAAAACCAGTAACTACTAATACGTGCACAAAGCACAGCCTCAGACACCTGCCCTGGGACAGCTGAGCATGTTTGCAATTACACCAGATATTTCACCCAAGTGGAAAAACACCCGCGCCCAAGGGAAATGATTCAGATTCCACAGCTAATCAACTGTCCCATTCCTATTGCACTCCATGAGTAAAGCAATGGGGTAAAAGCTATTCAGCTAACTCATAGAAATTCAGGGTCACGGGGTAAACGCAGGAAAACAGACATGAGGAATGTTGGATCCAGGTGAATGGTGGAGCAGGCTCGAGGGGCCAAATGGCCTACTCCTATTCCTATTTCTTATAGTCTGATGGTCCAACTAAGAGCGCTTTTGAGGGCATTTGAGAGTCAACCGTGTCACTGTGAGCTGAGAGTTATTCAGAAGCTAGAATAGCCAATGAACACCAAGAGGCTTAAAAGCAGTGTTTTAGAAAATCACTGCAAATTACATCAAAATTGAATTCATTTTACCTCACATTGAGTATTCGTTCCATGAGAAATCAGTGGCTGTAGAGCACAAGAGAAAAAAGGACAAAGAAGGAAACGAGTTAAAGAACAGAAGCAAACAGAAAAATTCCAGCCATTCAGCAAAAACAGTCAAGAAGGAAACAAAGTGATTAGCAGCGTCGAAGGTAAGTTTGGGCTCCTGGTGGTCTCTGCATCCAGCACAGATTTATGGAGGCGGTGGTGGAGAAGTGTTTGGGCCCAGCCTGAGGCAGCAGCGAGGTGGGCCACAACCAGACTCGTGACGGTGGCGGAGCTGAGTTTGGGCTGGTGCAGTACCCGGTGGCATCAGTGGTGTGTGCGTTGGCAAGGTCCAGTGAGGAGTCATAGTGTTGGGGGTGTTGGTGGAGGTGAGTTGGTGCCAAAGAGTGGGCATCTTTTGTTCCAGCGACAGTGGCAAAGGGGACTCGTACCCAGCCACCAGGCCCATGGCACATGAGGGAACACTTAACAAGAAGGACTGTAAAGTTAGACACTTCCTTTATTTCTTCATTTTTCTGCCTTTGTATTCAATGTTTTGGTTTATTTTTCTGTGTTTTAAGATGGACCAGAGTGTGGCGATACTATACAATACTTTTCAATGTGTTTTGTAACAAGATACACATGTCAATAAATAAACCAAAGCAAAATTTCACAGGGAAATATACTCAAATAGAGGTAGAGTTGAAAAGTGTGGGTGATGAAAAAGCATAGCCGTTCAGGCAGCATCCGAGGAGAGGGGAATCAACATTTTGAGCAGAAGCCCTTTATTCCTGATGAAGGGCTTATGCCCAAAACATCAATTCTCCTGCTCCTCAGATGCTGCCTGACCAGCTATGCTTTTCCAGTATTACACTTTTCGACTCTGATCTCCAGCATCTGCAGTCCTCACTTTCTCCTTCAAATGGAGGTAGTCACCAGACAGATGTGTATAAATCTAGAGAAACATGTACATACAGAGTATTTAGTAGGTTCTTGTGCACTGTTCATCATCACCCCATGCCAGTCTTTGGCAGCATTTTGACAACACTCAAACTTTGACAGGCATCGTTCATCCTGTATAATTGTCAGAAAATTATTGTATGAAGCAAGAGGAAGTCTAGCTACCTCGTGAACACCACATCGCTGATACACATCCGGCCACATCATAAATGTGTCTATTCATCGTGGACCAAGCAACTTCTTGTTTACAAGACATTGCAAACAGTGAAGCAAGAATCCACAAAGCAAACCATCGTGCGGCAAAGTTGTTACTGAGCAGACACTGACGAGCACTATCTTCCTCACCATGAGAAAGGGCACTGCCAGTTTTAGGTCAGTTTCAGTCAACACATTTCTAATGAAATCCATGAAAAGAACTGAAGACAATTACTCAGGGCATCTGCACTATCGAGCCATTGTTTGCGTGTGAACAAGAGTTCCTTATCTTTTTTTCAATAAATTGTGGGTGTGTTGCTTTTATGGCTGAATTACCATATAATAGATAATGGGCTGAGATCTGTAAGACAGAGGAGTGCGGTGTTTATCAGACACAGTCATAGTCAGGGCCCTGAGCTGACATCTGCCAGTCAGATCACATGAACAGAAGTTGTTTCCAGATAAAACAGACTTTTAAAAAAAAGACTTCCGAAGGCTGAATTATCTCAGTGGAGATGTGTCGATTTTTCAAAGCTGAGGGCGTAAAGAGAGGTCAATAAGTGGTTTGGGAATAGGCTCCATAACCTGATCCAAATGTCCATCCACTCCCACTCCCCAGGAAAACTGCTCTTGTTGATGGGTGGTTTTTATTACTTAAATACAGAGAAGGCAGTTACCATCACTCACACACACGTATTCCTGGTTTTTGTCTCATTGAAATACATTAATTCCTTCCTAATTAGCTGCACTGGAATGTCTGCTAGTGATCAATGACTTCAATGACCCAGGGAATGCAATGACCAACAGGGTAAGGAGTGGGTGCTTCTCAATAGTAATTGAGCAGCCAAGGCCCATGTCAGGACTCAGTGCCAGAACCCAGTTGATGCAATTAATTCAATCCATAGATGCAACCAGGATCTAGGACACAAGATTAGATTCCCTACAGTGTGGAAATAGCTCTTCGGCCCAACAAGTCCACACCAACCCTCTGAAGAGTAACCCACCCAGACCCATTTCCCTCTGACTAATACAACTAACACTATGGGCAATTTAGCATGGCCAATTCACCTGACCTGCATATCTTTGGACTGTGGGAGGAAACCAGAGCACCCAGAGGAAACCCACGCAGACACGGGGAGAATGTGCAAACTCCACACAGACAGATACCCGAGGCTGGAATCAAACCCGGGAACCTGGCGCTGTGAGGCAGCAGTGCTAACCACTCAGCCACCGTGCCACCCTAAACTCCTGGGCAGTAAAACTTTCCACCTTGGCATGGTGATAGAAGGTAAATAGATACAATACCCAGAGCTAAGTGATTCTACAACCTACGGATCAGATCTAACCTCTGTAGTCCAACCACATCTGGTCCTAAATGGTGGTGAATAAGTAAGAACAACTACAAGAGGATGAAGCTGATATCCTTATACTCAACAGCACCAAAACAACATTACCAAAATACAAGGCTATGATATTTGTGTCCAGCTTCAGCCAGAGGTAACCAGTGGATGAGCCATCTCAGCCTCCTCTGGAGTTTCCCAGTGTCACACATGTCAGTCTTCAGCCAACTGGATTCACTCTAGACACGATACTAAGCAAAGGCTGAATGTACATGGTTGCAACTGCAAAGATGATAGGCCCTGACAATATTCCAGTGTAACACAAGAAGCCTTAGGTGCTAGAACTGGCCACGCGCCTAGCCAAGTTATTTCAGTATAGTTCGATACTAGCATTCATTTATCAGTGTATAGAATTGCCCAGGTACACGAAAAAGCAGGTCAAATCCAACCTGGCCAATTACCACCTCTGCTCTTTAGAAGGACAAGGCCTGCAGGTACTTGGGGAAACCACTTCCAGCAAATTCCCCTCCAAGCCACACAGCATCTTGACTTGGAAATCCATCTCCATTCCTTCAGTGTCACTGGGTCAATATCCTGGGTCTCCCTCTCTCCACTTGAGGTCTGCAGCACTTCAACAAGATGGCTCACCACACTTTCTCAAGGGCAATAAATAACCAGCAAAGCCTGCATTCCATGACTATAGAATCCCTACAGTGTGGAAGCAGGTCATTCGGCCCATCAAGCCCACATCGACCCTCCAAACGGCATTGCACCCATCCCCCTTCCACCTTATAACTCTACATTTCCCATGGCTAACCCACCCAGCCTGCACATCCCTGCTCACTATGGGCACTTTAGCATGGCCAACCACCTAACCTGCACAGCTTGAGACTGTGGGAGGAAAGCAGAGCACCCCCAGAGGAAACCCAAACAGACACGGGGGGGGAATGTGCAAACTCCACACAGGCTGAGGCTGGAATCAAACCTGGTTCCCTGGCGCTGTGAGGCAGCAGTGCCAACAACCGAGCCACTGTTCGGACCAAATAAGGAGAAAAGAGCAAACAGAAGATTCCAGGTCATAGCTGACATTTGTTACTCATTGTAGGAGCAATTTACTGCAGATGCTGGAATCTGTACTGAAAACAAAAAAGTGCTGGAAATCACAGCAGGTCAGGCAACATCCTTGGAGAGAGAACAAGCTAACGTTTCAAGTCCAGATGATTCTTCATCAGAGCCCAGCTGTGATTTGTTACTCATCCTTAGTTACCTTCAGAAGTTGGTGATTTCCCATTCCAAATTTTTAATTACAGCATAATACTGGTATATCACTATCGTAAGGGAAGGAGAAAAATAGACTGACCATACTCAATCAACTATGGAATAGACTGGTGGGATTTCAAATCCCTGCTGCACCCTAGTAATGTCAACACCTCAGGTAGTCGTCCACACAATTTACTCCCACGGAAGTTTATTATTTATTCCAAGGGGACTCTCGTGATGGAACAGGCTGCCAAAGGAAAAGCCCAGCATCTGAGCAGGACAATCAACATTTCAGGCATAAGCCCTTCATCAGGAAATGCCAAAGGAAACGGTCACAACCACTATTACTCCAAATCTTCAAGATGATCTTTCATTCTAAGAATCACCATATCAGCAACTCACACCTGGTTCAGCCAGCACTCCCCATTGAATCATTAGCGAAACAAAACCACACAACTGAATTAGAGGCCAAAGATGTCCTGGCCAATGTTCGTGCCTCAATCATGGTCACAAAGACAGATTTTCTGGTCATTATCACATTGCTGACTGCTATGTGAAACCTGACTGCTGCATACCTATATTTAAAGCATTTGATTGACAGTAAGGGTGCTGGAAGATCCCTGCTGGTTGGAAAACAATCACTACCTAAATGTAAGTCCGTTTTAGTACTCAGGTTATTCAACAGAATTCAAATCTTCAAACATTCATGATGAGATTTGAATTTGTGCTCTCTGGATCACTGGCTCTCTGCCACACACAATGACAGATGCCATAAAGTTGCAGGTGACCCCTGAGGGAAGTAATGGTCCATTTCTTTTACTGTTCAAACCTGATGGGAGACGTGTGAGGTGCTCACCCCCACAACTTGCAAGTGAAGTGATGGAAATGAACCAAACTATTACAAGTTGAGTCTATCTACCTCTACTGCCACCTCAATCCAAAACTACTCATGTTCCTTTGATTCAAGGAGTGTCATTCCTGAAAATTACAGTGATAATGTCGGCAGAACACCTCTGTACTGTGTATGCATTTGATTTCCTTATTCAAAAAAAGGTACACTTGTATTGGAGGCAGCTCAGAGAAGGTTGATTTAAGGGGTGGAAGAGTTGTGTTATGAGGATAGGTTGGGTGCATTGGTCCTATATTCATTGGAGTTTCTAAAGAATGAGAAGTGATCTTATTAAAACATATGGTTCTGAGAGTGCTTTACTGAATGGACTCTGAGAGGATATTACCTCAATGGATGAATCAAGAACCAGAGGGCAGAGTTCAATAAGAAGTGATCGCACTTAGTGATGAGGAGATTTTGTTTCTATCAGAGGGTCATTAATCCTTGGAATTCACCACTGCAGGGAGCAGTGGATCATTGGATATATTCAAGGTCATCAGAGACAGATTTTAATCTGAAAGATTATGAGGATAAACAGAAAAGTGGGCAAGGCCACAGTTTAGATCAACCATGATCTTAATGAATGGCCTACTCTTTTTCCTGCCTCGTTTGTTCTTGTACACCTCCTAGTTGGATGAATGATGAACTCACAGTTTTGGGGTTAGTGGGAGAGTGTTGAGTAGCCCCTCCCCAAATGCCTCCCATCCTCCGATTCAACCCTCACAGCAAACTCTTCTGAAATGGGATTGGTCTGGACCTCATAGTGAGGTCCACTCACCCTGATGTAGGGTTAGGAATGTCTGATCTTACTTGACCTACGTTCTCTGGGGCTACATTGGTTCTGTAATCAACAGGGAAACATGTACCCTCTACTTCAAGAGTCCTCACCCAGCACCACCCCATCCTCCTACAACCACCCTCAGGGCTCTAGTTTCACATTAACTAACAACATCTGGTTCATAAATAGAAAACAGGGCAAGGACATCCTGGAAACAACAAAGGACCGGTGCAATGGAGTCCTTAATTACTAATTGGATCATCCAATCTGTGAGAGTGACAATGGGAGGACCCAGTTAGATTACAGTACAGTAGACCCTTAGGATTGGTATCTGTTTTATGTGGAACATTACCAAGGTATTTGAAGGATTTATCAGCTTTGAATAGATTTCCTAATGGGTTTGAATGGATTGTAGAATAATTACAGCATGGAAACAAGCCATTCCACCCCTCATGTCCCTGCCAGCTCTCTGTGGCTCTGCTAGCCCAACCATGTCTCTTCAGGTAACTATCGCAGTCCCTTCTGCAATCCACAATCAAATGTGTCTCCAGTAGACTCACTGCTGGCAGCTCCTCTATCGTGGAAGTTCAATCGCCATTCTCCCAGAGATCCAGCTGTTAGCAGTTTGTAGAAGCAGGAAATTCCAACTGGCTTTGAGAAACACTTAAAAAAAACCCCACTTCCACTGATTTCCACAGAGAATGTGAAGTGAGCTTTCTAAGTGCAGGCGACCAGACCTTGTTATGAAAACCCTCCAGACCAATTCCCAGGGTAGACCAGTTCCGGAACATGCTCTCAGTTTAATGTAAAGACATGAAGCATTGTCAATCATCATTGTGTGTGGGAACAGGAAGGCATGTACACTTGAGTGAGGGTGAAGTAATTTTGAAGCCTACTCACTCTTTTCATGTTCATTTCCTTTAAATCCTGACCTGGAGGCACAGACTCCTGCATGGATTCAATTACACAGAAACATTGGAGTACCTGTAGGCCATTCAGCCCATCAGGTCTGCCCCCAACCCTTAATTAGATCGTGACTGATCACCTACCTCAAAGACAATTTCCCATACTTTCCCCATAATCTTTGATGTCATTCATCTCCAGGAAAATACCATAAAAAATGCTCAAGGTTTTAGCTTTCACAGTCCCTGGGATAAGGAAATTCTTTACGTGTGGTGGGCTACTCAATCATAGAGGCCCATTGCCCTCAAATCCCTTCCCATATCCATGTGCTTTCCATTTTCTCTTGTGTAATTATTAAGGGTTTTAGTAGCTCTGTGTGCCAAACCACCCCACCAGTAGAAATGAGGTTCACTGTTCCTACAGCTCTACCATATAACTTAGCACAGGCTAGACGTCAAGTGGTTAGGTCAGTGTTTAGGTAACAATTATATGTTTATAACAGGAAATAGCTTTGTCTCTTAGACTGCCAAATTAATCATTGCTTTAATTTTAACAGGTAGGAATATAGAATAGATTTTAGTATCAATGATGTTGCTTTTAAATGGGGGGGGGGGGGGGGAAGTATCTAACTATAATGCTATAAAGACAGGTTGGTGAGGATGGGAAAACACAGAGAACACTGGAGGAATAGAGACGGGGGAAGGACAGACACTCTGACAACATTGTAGCGCTTCACAACCATGTCAAACGTTAAGAGTCACTCTCTGCTACCTTTGTGAATTTTTAACCAGAGTTATTTTCTCACATTCAACAGCACTAAAGTGCCTCATAAGCAAACTTCATATCCCACTTTGACCTAGAGTGTGTCTCCTTCTGGGTCAATAAACAACAGCCAGCCCTTATTCTACAGATCAACTTCTAAAATGTACAACACTCCTACCAGTGAATACTAATGTGGAATTCTGCATCAATATCAAAACAGCAAAATACAAACTTTGAACCAAATGGTTTTGTAATACGAGATAGAACCAGGGAGAATACACAGTGAGATATATGCCCCTACACTCTTGATTAGATTACTTACAGTGTGGAAACAGGCCCTTCGGCCCAACAAGTTCACACTGACCCGCCGAAGCGCAACCCACCCATACCCCTACATTTACCCCTTACCTAACACTATGGGCAATTTAGCATGGCCAATTCACCTGACCCGCACATCTTTGGACTGTGGGAGGAAACCGGAGCACCCGGAGGAAACCCACGCAGACACGGGGAGAACGTGCAAACTCCACACAGTCAGTCGCCTGAGTCGGGAATTGAACCCAGGTCTCAGGCGCTGTGAGGCAGCAGTGCTAACCACTGTGCCACCGTGCCGCCCACTCCTTGATGTTGAATAATGGACACAATTTGCTTACGTTCTACCCAGTGTCTAAGCATACATTAACTTCCCTCAAACTGTCTGATTTCATGGCTATGAGCTGTAGGTCTGATAAATATTCATCTCATAAAGCAGGAGCCAGACTGTTCTTTGTAAACAAAGACCACTATTCCCTTCGACAAATCCAGATACGATGTGGAGGCGCTGGTTTTAAGGCAGACAAGATCAGAAGTCACATGACATCAACATCAGGTTACAATCCAACAGGTTTATTCAAAATCACATGCTTTCAGAGCCTATTCAGCCTCTCCCTGTAGCTCTAACCCTGGCCACATCCTTGTAAATCTTTTGTGAACACAACATCCTTCCTATAGCTGGGAGACCAGAATTGAACACAGTATTCCAAAAATGGCCAAACCAATGTCCTGCACAGTTACAACATGACCTCCTAACTCGTATACTCAATGCACTGACCAATAAAAGCAAGCATACCAAACACTTGCTTCACTATCCTGCCTACATGCAACTCCACTTTCAAGAAACTATGAACCTGCAATCCAAGGTCCCTTTGATCAGGCAGCACTCCCCAGGACCTTACCGTTAAGTGTATAAGCCCTGCCCTGATTTGTTTCTCACTCTTTGTTAACAGGAATTATACATTTAGTGCTCCACAGGAGAGTAGAGTCAGGCCTAGCTTTCTGTCAGTCCAACACAAACAATGGCAGGAAGTGTGGATGGTCACATAAAGGGTCTGTTCAGTTAGCAACCCTTTCTTTTCCTCAATATATGTTAATCGTGACTTGTATGGGTAAGAAATGCCTTGGTTTTTGCAACGGGGACCTGTCATATTCCAATGATTTTTCTTGATACACAAAGACTGTACAGATTGCTTTAGCATCTGTGAAAATAAATAAAGATATTTTTATGAATAAAGTATATTTTTACAATTAAAAAGTATGGGATGGTCATAAGAAACAGATATCTTTGAGCGTTAGCAATGTATGTCGTTGTAACATATTTGTAACAGTTCCTGAATGTTCACAAGATGATATTGCTGGTTGTGGCTGGTTATGATACTTGAAAATATCAATGAATAAGTGAGCACATGGAAGTGGTACAGGTTGAACTCTCAGCACTCCTAACTTCAGTTAAACTTGAGCTGAGCTTCAAAAACTCAGCAAGAATAAATCTGGGTAATCAGGCCCTGCCGAAGGGGAAATACCATTTCTTCCATTAGGCAGCTTATAGTTGAATCAAGAGTGTGGTGCTGGAAAAACACAGCAGGTCAAGCAGCATCCGAGAAGCAGGAAAATCAATGTTTCGAGCAAACACCCTTCATTCCTGGCATTCTGGCCTTCATAACAAGAGGAATTGAGTATAGAAGCAAAGAGGTCCTTCTGCAGCTGTACAGGATCTGGTGAGACCGCATCTGGAATATTGTGCGCAGTTTTGGTCTCCAAATTTGAGGAAAGACTTTCTGGCTTTTGAGGCAGTGCAGCATAGGTTCACAAGGTCAATTCCTGGAATGGCGGGACTATCTTACGCTGAAAGATTGGAGCGACTGGGCTTGTATATCCTTGAGTTTAGAAGGCTGAGAGGGGATCTGATTGAGAAGTATAAGATTATTAAAGGATTGGACACTCTGGAGGCAAGAAACATGTTTCCGCTGATGGGTGAGTCCCGAACCAGAGGACACAGTTTAAAAATAAGGGGTTGGCCACTTAGAACAGAGTTGAGGAGAAACTTCTTCACCCAGAGAGTGGTGGGTGTGTGGAATGCTCTGCCCCAGAAGGCTGTGGAGGCCAAGTCTCTGGATATTTGTCAGCATGGTTTTGTGAAGGGCAGGTCGTGCCTCACAAACCTTATTGAGTTCTTTGAGAAGGTGACCAAGGAAGTGGACGAGGGTAAAGCAGTAGATGTGGTGTATATGGATTTTAGCAAGGCATTCGATAAGGTACCACATGGTAGGCTACTGCAAAAAGTACAGAGGAATGGCATTGAGGGTGCATTAGAGGTTTGGATTAGGAATTGGCTGGCTGGAAGGAGACAGAGGGTAGTAGTTGATGGTAAAGGTTCATCTTGGAGTGCAGTTACTAGCGGTGTTCCACAAGGATCTGTTTTGGGACCACTGCTGTTTGTCATTTTTATAAATGACCTGGAGGAGGGGCTTGAAGGCTGGGTGAGCAAGTTTGCGGATGATACGAAAGTCGGTGGAGTTGTGGACAGCGAAGAAGGATGTGGCAGGTTACAGCGGGATATAGATAAGTTGCAGAGCTGGGCAGAAAGGTGGCAAATGGAGTTCAATGTAGCTAAGTGTGAAGTCATTCACTTTGGTAGGAGTAACAAGAAGATGGATTACTGGGCTAATGGTAGGCTACTTGATAGTGTGGATGAGCAGAGGGATCTTGGTGACCACGTACACAGATCTCTGAAAGTTGCCACCCAGGTAAATAGTGCTGTGAGGAAGGCATATGGCATACTGGGCTTTATTGGTAGAGGAATTGAGTTCCGGAGTCCTGAGGTCATGATGCAGTTGTATAAGACTCTGGTGCGACCTTATCTGGAGTATTGTGTGCAGTTTTGGTCACCATACTATAGGAAGGATGTGGAGGCACTGGAACGGGTGCAGAGGAGGTTTACCAGGATGTTGCCTGGCATGGTAGGAAGATCGTATGAGGAAAGGCTGAGGCACTTGGGGCTGTTCTCATTGGAGAAAAGAAGGTTTAGGGGAGATTTGATAGAGGTGTACAAGATGATTAGGGGTTTAGATAGGGTTGACAGTGAGAAACTTTTTCCGCGTATGGAATCAGCTGTTACTAGGGGACACAGCTTTAAATTAAGGGGAGGTTGGTATAGGACAGATGTTAGGGGTAGATTCTTTACTCAGCGGATTGTGAGTTCATGGAATGCCCTGCCAGGAGCAGTGGTGGACTCTCCCTCTTTATGGTTATTCAAGCGGGCATTGGATAAGCATATCTAGGTTATTGGGCTAGTGTAGGTTAGGTAGGCTTCGGTCGGCGCAGCATTGAGGGCCGAAGGGCCTGTACTGCGCTGTATTTTTCTACGTTCTATGTTCTATTTTCAAGAAAGAGTTGGATAGAGCTCTTAAGGATAGTGGAGTCAAGGGTTATGGGGATAAGGCAGGAACAGGATACTGATTGAGGATGATCAGCCATGATCATAATGAATGGTGGTGCTGGCTCGAAGGGCAGAATGGCCTACTCCTGCACCTATTGTTTATTGTCTATTGTCCTCTAATGCTGCCTGACCTGCTGTGCTTTTTCCAGCACCACACTCTTGACTCTAATTTCCAGCATCTGCAGTACTCACTTTCACCTAGCTTATAGTTGAATGTCTGGCTCCTCTGTACACAGAGTTGTTCTAATTGATTTCCCAGGATGATCCCTAGTTTTAACTTCTGAACATTTCACAAGCACAAGTGCAGGGTAGTGTGGATGTGCAGAGGGATCTTGGTGTCCATGTACATAGATCCCTGAAACTTGCCACCCAGGTTGATAATGCTGTTAAGAAGGCATACGGTGTGTTAGGTTTCATTGGCAGAGGGATTGAGTTCCAGAGCCGTAATGTCATGCTGCAACTATACAAAACGCTAGTGCAGCCTCATTTGGAATATTGTGCCCCATTACAGGAAGGATGTGGAAGCATTGGAAAAGGTGCAGAGGAGATTTACCAGGATGTTGCCTGGTCTGGAGGGAAGGTCTTATGAGGAAAGGCTGAGAGACTTGGGTCTGTTCTCATTGGAGAGAAAAAGGCTAAGAGGGGATTTGATAGAGACATACAAGATTGTCTTTTTCTAGGTTGATGACATTGGCTTGTACGAGGGGGCATAGCTGCAAATTGAGGGGTGATCGATTTAAGACAGATGACAGAGGCAGGTTCTTTACTCAGAGAGTGGTAAGGGCGTGGAATGCCCTGCCTGCCAATGTAGTTAACTCAGCCACACTGGGGCATTCAAACTCAGCCACATTGGGGCATTCCTTGGATAAGCACATTGATGATGATGGGATAGTGTAGGAGGATGAGCTTAGACTGGTTCACAGGTCAGCACAATATCGAGAGCCGAAGGGCCTATTCTGCGCTGTGTTGTTCTATGGTCTATGTTCTCTGTTCTATGCACAGTAAAATTCTAAAATGTTTGCCTTCTCCTCCAGTCGTGACCCAGATCGGGGTACCCATCTCCACAAAATTGCAGCACTCTCTCTCTTCCCACTGTAAAATGCTCACTTCAGTAATACAATTGATGACTGGTGAATGGCTGTGGTACTTGGATCAGCTGCTACCTGTTCAGAGAAGTCATTACACATCTGACTAGATTAGTGGGCGGCATGGTGGCACAGTGGTTAGCACTGCTGCCTCACAGCGCCAGAGACCCGGGTTCAATCCCCAACTCAGGCGACTGACTGTGTGGAGTTTGCACATTCTCCCCGTGTCTGCGTGGGTTTCTTCCGGGTGCTCCGGTTTCCTCCCACAGTCCAAAGATGTGCAGGTTAGGTGAATTGGCCATGCTAAATTGCCCGTCGTGTTAGGTAAAAGGGGTAAATGTAGGGGAATGGGTGGGTTGCGCTTCGGCTGGTCGGTGTGGAATTGTTGGGCCTGTTTCCACACTGTAAGTAATCTAATCTAATCTCTGGAGCAAGTAGGACTTAAACTCAGCCCTCAACACTGCACTATTTCTATTGTCCTGGATATAATGCCAGTCACATACTCCAGTTTTCAATGTGGGTAAAGATCATCAGTATCGGACTGTGTCCGCAGTTCTCTCTCTCCTGCCTCCAAGCAGTTGGTAATGTCCAGCAGCAGGGATACGCTGGCACCTCACCTCAGCTGAAGAGCTAAAATAAGAGAGGGTACCATCAGCATCGTCTGCCTGAGGATGTGAGCCATCTAAGTACAAGAAATCTGGAATAATGGAGGAGGAGGATGATCCTAGAAACAGATCAATGGCCCTGAAGACAGACATGAAGAAGACGTGTGACTCGTCCACACAGTCTCCTGACAAAATGGACCAGACACCTTGGAAAAGATCTCCATCTTACAGATTATCCCCTCCCCCCCACCAAGTTAGCAAACAAACCTGGTTACAAAGTGCTGTTGCTTACAACTTAAGACTGACACAACATTACATCCAACTCTCAGCAAACAGCAGGAATCTGAAGAAGAAAGTCAGAAAGGCAACGCATGCACTTACGTGATTTCGATGTGCCAGGCCCCTGTTGCCATGGAATTCAGCAGATGACATCTGCACTTGATAGATCTGACTGCGTGACTGGGACATGGAGGGCACCTGATAGACATTATCCTTTGACCCGGAGCTAGGAGTTGAGGTCAAGTTTTGATGTTGCTTCTTTGGCGTCTGGTAGATATTTTGTTGTGATGGCCTGCTCGGTGATGAGTAAGGTGGCAAGTACAAAGACGGGATGTCATACTGCGACCCAGTGAGCAGCTGCAGACGGTTTCCAGGAGCAATGCCTTGCCGTCCGTGCAGAGAGCAACGCCACCATCCCTCGTTTCCTTTGACATTTCTTTCTATCACCGTCAGGATGTCTCCTTTACGGAATTCCAGCTCATCAGGTGTCTCTGCTTTATTGTCGTAGAGAGCCTTTGCCATAAGGTTCTGTAACAACGATAAAGGGACAGTTAGGAAAATACTTATCAAAACCATAATTTTTCTGCTATAAATGTACTGCCCACTGCACCGATGCCTCAATTTCACAATGTCATCCTTCTTCCCATTGCTTTGCCATCTCCTGTCTCTGTAATCCCTTCCAGCCCACAATTCTTTAAGACATTAGCACTCATGTAATTCTGAAATATTGCGCATGCTTGATTCCCACCGCACCACTAATGGTACTCTGGCTGTGAAATTCCCTTCCTACAATCTTTTGCCTCACTTTCTTCCTAACATCACCCCTAAAAGCTTTTGAGTAAGAGCTAATATCTCTATGGATTTTTTTTTGCATAGACGGGTGTCAATTTTGATCTAATTATGCTCATAGGGTGGCACAGAGGCTCAGTGGTTAGCACTGCTGCCTCGCAGCACCAGGGACCCAGATTCAATTCCAGCCTCAGGTGACTGTGTGGAGTTTGCACATTTTCCCCCTGTCAGCGTGGGTTTCCTCCAGGTGTTCCGTTTTCCTCCTACAGCCCAAAGGTGTGCAGGTTAGGTTGACTGGCCATGCTAAATTGCCCATAGTGTTCAGGGATGTGTGGGTTGCGTAGGTTAGCCACGGGAAATGCAGGGTTATAGGGATAGAGTTGTGGGGTGGGTATGGATGGGATGCGCTTTGGAGGGTCTGAATGGACTCATGGGCTGATTGGGCTGCTTCCACACTGTAGAGTTTCTATGATCAAGAAGCAAAGAACCCAGGGGATCTTGAGGAAAGTGTCTCATAGCCATGAATCGTAGTTAATGAATGAATCTTGACAGGAATTCTTAGCTCACTTTTGAAAAGCAATGCTCTGTTGCCGGTTTATCCCAAAAACCTGCTCATGGTCCAAAGCTGTTAGCAGTGAGTGAGCATCCCTCAGTTGTTTTCTGCACTGTTTACCAACAGTTACTCTTGTAACTTACACAGCTTACCCTTAAAATGCAAGCAATCACATCTGCCTTTCTGAACTATATGCATTTCTTGTTTATTCAGCTTGGTAGTTAGATTACATCAGCAACAAATCTACTCTGATTCAAGATGAACAAGGTATAATTACAGGCCCCTGGAGGAGGAAGTCAAATGTGGTTGATTTCCTGAGTGTTCTTGACTGACGTCTGAGTGCCATGTGTTTAGACCACCCGGTCTAAAGAAATGATGAAGATGGAAAGGGGGGAGATTTTCATCTCTTCAATCAAAGCTGAACACTTTTCCAGTTCCCAAAGGCAAATTTCAAATCTTGTGATCAGCCATTCTCCAATGTTTTTGTTTAGTTAGTCATCAATATATTTGTCCAGCTCTGTAACTGAATCAAAAGAAATGGCAGAGGGATTATAACGTGGGAAATGTCCACGTTGATAAATGAAAAAGAAGCACATTATTAAATGGAGAGAAACTGCAGAAGTCAGTTTTGCAGAAGGTTCAGCATGTGCGGGTACATCAACCACAAAATGTTGGTACCCAGGTACAGCAAGAGATTCAGGAGGTAAATGAAACATTGGTATTTACTGCAAAGAAAATGGAACATAAAAATGGGGAAGTCTTCCTGCAGCTGTACAAGGTCACGGTGAGACCTTACCTGGAGTACTTTGTACAGTTCGGTTTGAAGAAAATGTAATAATTGTATTAGAAGCAACTCTGAGAATGTACACCAGACTCAATATTAGGATGAAGGGCTTTTCTTACAAAGAAAGGTTGATCTATTTTCATTGGAGTTTAGAAAAATGAGAGATGATCGGGTGGAAACGTACAAGATCTTGAAAGAACTTGATAGGGTAGATTTCAGGAAAATGTTCCCTCTCAGTGAGAACAGGGAGAGTATAAAATAGCAGATCTCCCTTTTAAGACAGAGCTGAAGGTATTTTTTTTCTCCCAGGCAATCCTTAAACTGTGGAATCTTTTTCCCCAGGAAACAGTGAAGGCTGGGTTATTGTATTCATTCAGATAGATTTCTGACCGACAAGGGAATCAAAAAGGGCAGACAGGAAAGTGCAGTTGAGACCCCAACCTGAATGTATTGAATCTATTTGCTGTACTGGAGTCGCCTTCCTTCATTCCTGATCTATTTAAGGGAGTTCCATTGAATAAGACAGAATCAATGTCAATGGAATCACTAATGCCTTGTAAGAGGGTCTGGGTGCCCTCAGTGACAAAACAAAAACCATTTCCAATCCTCTTTGGGGCCAGCAATGTACCTTTGACATTAAAATGGTCAATTTTCCTCTGACGCAAAGGAACTTCCACAGACATAATACAAAGACAGAGGCCAGCTGCTAACTATGCGTGTACAAGATAGAATTATTTGAGTAGGGAACCCAGGCTACATACAGAGTGGTTTGTTATGTATATGTGGTATCAAATTCCTTTACAATGAAGAATTTGTACTGGCCTAAATTCACATAATCTCATACATTTCTGGTGTAGCTAAATGACCTCAGGCATGCAACTATGTATAAAGGTTTACTCAACTTCTATATTAATTTCTCCATAATCAGAGACTGGCAAAACACAGCAAGGACTAGAGGGGAGTTTGCATTACCTAACTGATTTTCAGATTCATATCAGGGACAACACGTCAATTCAATTTTGCAAATCTCAAGAACCAATCAATCATTCTCCTGAAATTGTGCCTAAAGGGGTTTGAACATAGCAAAAGCTTTGAAGCATATCTCAGCCAATGCCAGATGAGATTGAAGACCTGTGTAGACCCCTTAAACAAGCAAGACACATTATGAGTCAAGTAGCATCTGGTTATAGATTCATGGAGACCAATCTCATCATTGCTTCTTCACCATGTTAGAAATGCAAGTCAATAATGGAAGTCTGAAAACTCAAAGTCATTGACTTGGTTTCTGGGTGAGAATGAGCTCAATGCAGTACAGGAAAAGGACAGGACAAGGATGAGGTCCTACATAAGCCATCACAATTAGTCAACCCTGTATAACTGCTCTTCTTCAGTGGTATACCGTGTCAACTCCACCTTTGGGTGTACATGGGTATTGTTGAAATTGAACTTAACTGCACTAGTCATGAAGTGGTGATGGAGCAGCAGGGCTGCACGCGGGCTCTTGCCACTCCCATTGCTTTATTTCTTTTCTTTTTACTTCTTATCTTCCTCCTTCAATTTTTCTTTTCTTTTGGTGAGTTAGTCAGCAGTATCAGTGCAGCAGTAAGAGTGGGCCCTGCACAGAGTGGCTACGCCCCCTGGTGAGTTGAGGCAGCAGCAGTGGCAGCAGGGATGTCCTTGTTCAGCAGCAGTGGTTTATTCAAGATGGCGGTGCCGGCAACATGAGATTTTGGTGGAAGGCAGCTGGCGCGGGACTCTTGGCGCAGCAGTGGCTTGGCCTGGCAGCAGAGGTGGTTGCAGTAGGCCCGGAGCAGGGAAACCTGGCATTGGTGATGAGGCAGCTGCAAGGGACGCAGCTGAGCCAGGAACTCCTGGTTGTGGGGGTGAATGTGTGTTCAGCATGGACTCAGCATCAGTGAGGTGGGCCCAGTGGTGAAGAGATGGCCTGCAAAGAATGGTAACTCTTACAATGGTGTGTCTGGCACAGGCGGTGGCAAAGAGCGCGTTTTATTGGTCAGCCAACTCAGGGTTCAGGACTCATAATGGAGGTGACAGAATGAAGGCAGACTCTCTTTCAGTTATATCTTTTTATTCTTCAACTATTCGAAAAGATGCCAGATTGTGGCGATCATTAAAGTGTTTCACTGTATTTTATTGTTTTATTTACTGTAAAATGCAATTACAATAAATCATTCAAATTCAAGGCACACTGATTCACACAATGATGGCAGGTCTAGCTCACCATGAAATAGCTCTGCATTGTAGATGTCTATGCCTTTGACATAGGGAAATAGCCAACAATGTCAAATGATCACATGGATATTGCACTGATGTTGAGTCCCATATGGTCCTTACTAATGCAAAGCATTCCTTTGATGTGAATTTCAGTGTCAGCTTGTTCTCCGATATTCAGTGGCTAATATTAAATGTATTCTGCAATTGGACAGCATTTGCTGGATCATCCAGAATGCGTGATGGATTACATTGTCGGCCAATTTAAGATTTTTAGTTGGGCTCATATTATGGCGCAACAGCATGGACTGTAAGTTACATATATTAATATAAATGGCCCTGGTCTTTGCAGATGAAACATGTAACATACACTACATCTGTTTCAACTCAGCACAATAGCTAACAGACATTCACTGGCTCATTTCATTGAACAAATCAGAATTAATCTCCCGAATTTCAATTCTAAAGAAAGCTTGGCTATTAACTGTCAATCAGCATTAATATATGCATTCTCTGGGGCAATACCTCTACCAATAGCAGTGCATCTGCCATCCAGTCAGTGCTCTCCTCTAATACAGTATGAATATCGTTTGTCCCTTTGAATTTGATTTCTTGCAAAATGTCCTGATGAGTGCAAGATGACAAAACAATTTTTTTTTCAGCAATATAACAGATATAAGGAAACAACACCAAAAGTTTAAACAAAGAAACAAAGAATTAGCTTTTAAGCATATTTTAGAGGAGGCAAGATAGTAGAGAAGCAAAGACCTTAAGACAAATCCCAAAGTTTCGAGTTGAGACCATTGAAGACTTGGCTGCCAATGATAGAGTGATGGAATCAGAGATGCACAAAGTGCCAGAATTGGGAAATGGAGACATTCTGAGAATGGCAAGGTTAGAGTTGATAGAGCTACCCAGGGGTGAAGGAATTTGAAATCAAGGATGAAAGTTACAAATTCAAGGTGGTATTGTCAAACTGGGAGACAACATAGGCCAGTGAGGACACACCAAACTAGGAATAAAAAGAGTAAATCCTGCTGCTGTTGTGGAATCTATACCAATATCTTATGAAGACAAGTTGGCCTTTAGAAAATAAACTGTAAATGACACAGAATTTGTTTTGTTTCCTGAAATTTGGATGCACTGATGGACACATGAGCATCAACACAACACATACCTTGGCAACGTATGTGCTGACATCACAGGTGCAATCTTTGATAAATCTAGAAGGAGTGGCCATAGATTTCAAACAATTGGCAACTGAAGCAAGGGTCATGGTCGTTTTGAGTAGTTAGAGTATGGAAAGTACCGTCTAGAAGTGTGGTGAAGGCAGCTTCAATTGAGGACACTAAACGATTATTTGGATAGAAATAGTGTGCAAGGTTCTGGGGGCAAAGCAGGAGACTGTCAGTAGGTACTGATGCTTGTCTGAAGAGCTGGTGCAGACATGATGAGCTGAATGGTCTCATTCTGAGTCAGGACAATTCTCTGATTCTGAATTGATGACACAAAAAGATACAGTAATTTATTTCTGAAAGGCCATGATGCATTGTGAACACCAAGTGACTAGGATTTCTTGCCTGTGAAGGAGAAATTTGGAGAGTCACCATTGCCTTTAAACACTGGCCAACTCCTCTGAATATGCTCTGAATGTTCACCAATATATTGACTCTCTTTCTTGCAAGTCAGGCCAAAATGAGGCCACTATTTCCACTGACAAAACTAAAGGATCCAGATATGTTTATGAGCAACATAATGCAAATCCCTTTACAAACCTAAATTGGCTGCTTCCCATGCATTTCAATTTTATCAGAGTTAATAATACAATTGTAGAATTACTTCCACCTCCCACGCCTCATGAATTTGCAGGCTCTACCTCAAAGTATTTTATGTGTTTGAGTAGACCCTTTACATGCATGGCATTGTTTGTCTCAAAAAGAATTTCGTAGTCAGGCTGCTTGCGCATTGAGAAGACTAAAGCCATTGTCTTCTGTTCTGCCTCAAAACTTCATTCCCACACCACTAATTCCATCCTTCACCCTGGCAACTGTCTGAGACTATGCCACATTGTTCACAATCTTGGTGTCATATTTTACCTCGACATTAGCTTCTGACCATGCATCTTTGCAGTCAAAAATCCACTTCTGTACCTGCCAGTCTCTGTTCATCTGCTGCTGAAATCCTTGTCCATGCTTTTGCTAATATCTAGACTATTCCATACACTCCTCACTTGCCTCCCACATTGTAACCTCAGTAAATCTGAGGTCTCTCCGTCTTCTACTGTCCCGCTCCACCTTGTGCCCTTTGTTCATCAGCCAGTATTAGCCAGTTCCCAGACAAGCAGTGTCCCAATTTTAAAATCCTCACCTTTATTAGAACTTCTCCTCAGTCTTGCCTCTCCCCATCTTTGTAATCTCTTCCAACCCCAAAATAACTATGTTCCCTTTCGTAAATCCGATTTTAATTGCTTCCCCCTTGGTGAGTGTGCCCTAAATTGCCTGGGGCTTAAGTTCTGGAATTTCCTCCTTTGCCTTCTCTGTATCTTTCTTTCAAGGCAAGCTTTAATACATATATGTCTGACTAAGCGTTTGGTCATCTGTCCTCATATGTTCCAATAGAATTTGGTGTCAATACAAAGGGGAGGCGATGACATGGACTATTAATCCAGAAGCCTGAGTAATGTTCCAGGGACCTAGGTTCAAATCCTACTACAGCAGATTTTAAATTCATTAAAAAATGGGAATTAAGAGTATAACAATGACTGTGAATCCATTGCAAATTGTTGGGAAAGACCTAGTTGGTTCACTAATGTCCTTTAGGGAAGGAAACTATCATCCTTACCAAAATAACTCAACAGAAGCTGGGATCCCGTCACCAAGTCCCCCTTTATTTACATGTGGAGAGTCTTTGACACTGATCCAGCTCCCTCAGAGCCAGCTCTCAGAGTGAACAGAACCTCTGACACTCCGAAGTATATTTTATTTTAATAGAGTCAGTTCCTTAAACTGAGGAGATTCTAAATCTCCTGGTTATATGTTATTTTAGCAGCAGGAACATACTGACTGTGGCTCAGCCACACACAAAGACCAGTTCCCTAAACCGAGGAGACTCTAAATCTCCTCCTTATTTTCCCCCCACACTACTGCACAACAGTAGAAGTGTTATATTTTCCCAGCACCTATGTTGCACTCCTGCTCTTATATATTTTTTTCTAACTGCCTAACAGCAGTAATGCTTATACTCTCATGTTTACATATACATTTTTGTCTTACCCCGCACTACTGCCTAACTGTGGTAGTGCTTATTTATCTCCAGCACCCATGTCGTGTGCGTGCAGGTGTCGGACGCAGTGAAGAACAACAGGTGTTTAAATCTTTATTTGCATTCCACCACCAGGAAGAAAGGAAATACCCGAGTGGCCAGTGACAAGCCATCCCATCAAAGGGCAATGCTGCGTGATCAAACAGTGAAGGGGAGGGCAGGGATTACATCAAAATAGAGTTGGAGTGGGAAATAACATACTCCAGTCCCTGTGGTGCCCACCTCTCCCTGAACAGCACGAGGAAGTTGGTGGACACCACGTGCTCCTTCTCCAGAGACACCCGGTGTCAGACATAGCCGCGGAAAGGGGGCTGGCAATCGGGCATAATGACCCCCTTCATGGCCTGCTGTCTGGACCTGTTTATGGCCAGTTTGGCCAGGCCCAGGAGCAGACCCATGAGGAGATCCTCTGACCTACTCTCCCCACTTCTGCACCGGACTCCTGTTTATATCTGTCAGACAGGGATTGGACCAGGTTAACAGCCCCAGTTAGGGAACTCCTACTCTATGATCTCCACCTGGCTGACCTCGATACACTACATTTACCTGGTCTGGCCTACATGTGACTCCAGACCCACAACAATGTAGATGACTCTTAAGTGCTCTCTAGGCAATTAGGGACAGGCAATAACTGCTGGCCTAGCCAGTGATGCCCAGGTCCCTTAAATGAATTTAAAAAATGTATTTTATAATGCTCCTTTAAAGTGCCTTGTGACAGAGCATTAAAGGTGCTATAAAAATACAAATAATTGTTCTTGATCTTTTTCATTCAACATGAAGCACATTTACTTCACAAATCATGGATTTAAAAGAAAGGTTTTCATGCCCACATTGATCCAGATTCACTAGGTAATTTCCCCTCAGTTGCATTAGTATTTGAAGTATTCACTCACAACAACCAAACACTTGCCGCTCAATAACAGCTGGTTTGCAGATTATGAGAGTCAAATCAGTTTGTCAGCTCAGCTGATGGTCAGAGCCCGAGGGTTGTTGCTGAGTTGATGTCATGTACTGCACAGGCATGTGGGAAGGCTGTGACAAAAGCTGCATTATTCACAGCTACGTCACCCCATTTTTGCCCAGAGAATGTCAGCTGTGACTGACCCACAGCGCTGCTGCTTATCATGCCCCACACACGTTTGTTCCTGGCTATTTTTATATCCTCGTCAAATTCAGATCCTGTCGACTTCATGTTTGAACTAGCAACTTTGCCTTTGATCCAGCAGCAGCTGTCTCTCGTTTTCCATCACCATGTGCTGCAAACATGAAGCAGCATCAGTTATGGGGCATTTCCTTCAGAAAAAAATACCCAGGGGGACACATAGCATGAGTGTTGCTCTTACACTGAAATTCTTAGCTTACCCTAGTGATCAATATTTTGTGAGCCAGTCATCATTCCAATGAGTCAACATGTTTTTGCTGGATTTTGCCATCACTCACTATCCGCACCCATTTCAAGATGGAGTCACTGGACTGTTATCACCAGCAGTATCCCAGTTTATATTGCTTGCTTGTGACAACATTACTACCTTCCCATTCAAGAACACTTCAGCAATGTACAGCAGGTATCCAAAATCAAGCCCTCCCCACCTGTGTGGTTCAGGCTAATACTAAATACCACAACACCCATTGGGACATTGGTAGAGCTCATGCTTAAAAGGGAAGATGCACGAGGAGGAAGGAAGGGTCTAAAATGGTGTCACAAGAAAGTGTTACAGCAACACTTGTTTGATACTATAATGTCTCTGTAATATCCTGTGTAAAAGAAAATTAACCCTCTTGCTTCTATAGCCCAGTTGATTGCGATATTACATCACTGAGCTCTGTAGATGAGGTAAGGTTCAGGTATTGTCTCTCTTAAGCTAAATGAGTTGATTTTCACTGGGTGGTGTTTGAATGCAAAAATTGGCCACAGGGTTCGAGTGTGACAGGAAGTCTTCTGAATGCACAGTCCTGATTGCTCTCTGGTGACCCTGACAGGAGGATAAGGACCAAAGATAGGATGAGTTTGAGTCCTGACATTTCCATGGTGGAACAGCTTAGCTATTGGGATTCAATGCACAGAGTCCCACTCGGACAAGATACTAGAGGTTACTAGAAGAAGAGTGGGTGAACTGGAGGAGGGGAAATGGAGGCAACGAGGGGAGAAAATTAGCTAGGTTGAGTTTAGAAAAAGGGTCACTGGATTCAAAACGATAACTCTGCTTTCTCTCCACAGATACTGAGTCTTCCCAGCTTCTGATTTCCAGTATCCGCAGTTGTTGGGGTTTTTTTCTGGATTTTTATCCATCTGCTTCTTTTTCCTATTGTGTGTTCCCAGATGTGCTGGGTTCAGCAGATCTGCTCTATGCCTTTGGCAATAGAAGCCAACTCAGGGAGACGAACCTCGTGATCCTGATACCATTCCTGCACACGCTGATCTGCAACCTGACATGTAAGAGCTCCCCAATTTCTATTCATGGATATTTTGCTTTCGTTTCTGATATTTTTCATCCCTACAACCCCTATCATCTCCATTTTTGAAGACGTTGAAGATGTCTCATCTTACTTGGGAATTTCTCGCTTCCCGGTTCAGGATAATAAGCCCGTTTAGTTTCACTCCAACCTCAAAATCTGCCCTTTCCCACAACAACCGACGCCACATCCACAACTCAAACCACTCCCACCTTTCTATCCCAGCCCAAACGTCCTCCCTGAAACCCACACAAACCATTCCCACAAACATCCACATTCTAACCCCCACGCCAAAACAGCTCCCCTCACCTCCATAACCCACCCTGACCATTGTCCACACTCCCCTGACCCAAAACAAAGAATACAAATTAAGAGAGGTAGGCCATTCAGGCCCCTCAAACTTATTCGACTATGCAATAAGATTTTGGATGTTGCCTGGACTCCTCATTTCCACCCACCCCCCAATAACCATCTCTCATAGTCAAGAATCTATCCATCTCTTAAAAATATACCGTAACACTTCTTCCACCACTCTCTGGAGGAGAGTTCCACCAGACCAACTACTTTCTAGTGAAAAAAATTCTTTGTCTCCATTGTAAGTGGAAGAACCTTTATGTTGAAACTGTATTCTGCAGTTATAGTCTTGCCCAAAAGGAAAAACATCCTTTCTGCTTCCACAGCACAAAATCAGCTCAGGGTCCTAAACAGTCTCAATAGGCCATGGTGTGGAGGTGCCATTGTTGGACTGGGATGGACAAAGTCAGAATCACATGACACCAGGTTATAGTCCAACAGGTTTATTTGAAATCACAAGCTTTCGGAGCGCTGCTCCTTCATCGGGTGACTTCACCCGACAAAGAAGCACGCTCCGAAAGCTTGTGATTTCAAATAAACCTGTAGGACCATAACTTGGTGTCATGTGACTTCTGATTTTGTCCCATTAAGACCATTCTCCTAAACTCCAATAGGCTAATCTTATGCAACCTTTCCTCACAAGGGAACCATGCTCCGTATCAGTATTAGTCAACTGACCCTTCACTGAATTGCTTTTAATGCATTCATATCCTTTTTTTATAAATAAAGAGACAAAACTTTACACAGTGCTCCAAATGTGATCTCACCAACTTCCTGCTCAAATGTTGCGAAACATCCCTACTTTTCAATTATCCTTCCCTTGCAATAAAATACTTGCACATACCCCCTTCAAGCCCACATTCCCCTACTACACCAACCCCTGGAAAATTATATCATTGCAATCAGTTGCCTGATTGCACAGCAGTTCAGCACTGGAATCAATATGTGGAAAAATGTGAGTGTTGAGGATGAGAGTGTAAATGAAAGATGCCATTTGAGCGCTCCAACATATGGCGGATGCAGGGGGTGGTGCAAAAACAGATTCCGTTTCATTGCATTAAGGAATAATTGATGCTCAATTTTTATTATTTTATACAGTATTGAACAATGAAGAGGCATGAAGGAAGAAGAGTAAACAGTTTTACTGTTTTTATCCCCAGATACACTTACAAACCCACCGGATCTGATTTGAGACAATACCTGATATTGGGTTTAAGGAGTACTCTACTGTCCCTGCCAGAGAAAAGTGATAGGGAGGGGTTGGCATTCCAATCATAAAATCCCTAAAGTGTGGAAACAGGCCATTTGGCCCACTGAGTTGACACCAACCCTCCAAAGAGTATCCCACTCAGACCCACCCCCTACCCTATCCCTGTAACGCATGCATTTCCCATGCAATCCACCTAACGTGCACATCTTTGGACTGTGGGAGGAAACCAGAGCACCCAGAGCAAACCCATTCAGACACAGGGAGTATGTGCAAACTCCACACAGACAAGTGCCCAAGGGTGGAAGCAAATCTGGGTCCCTGGCTGTGAGGCAGCAGAGCTAACCACTGAGCCCTTTATCTATCCAAGCTGGATAAAGGGCTACTCTCTATTTGCTCATCAGGCAAATGTGGTGGTACAAAGCTATATGGGCTCTAGATTCAATTCCTGATCTGTGCTGAGTTAATGGATGGCAGTGTTACCATGACGCTCCTGATTGTCACCCAGTTCATGAGCTGACGACATCGTGTGAATCAAAATGGACAATGAATCTTACACAGTGTAGCAACAAATTCAAGCAGAGGATATTAGGTGTGAAGGACAGTGATCACAATCAAAGGTTAAACCAATCTACACGTCAAGATATGACCTTGGCTTTACAAAAATATGAAAATGATGAATTGGAAAAGACAAGCCAGCTCCATACTCATCACATCATGGGTACAGCCTTCTCTACACCTCTTATTTCTGTAATGTTTTGGAATATGTACAGAGCAAATGGGGAAAAAAGTCTGAATTCAAACTCTGGATAACATTTCACCAACTCCAGTAAGCTTAAACATGGTGTGATCATATTGACCATCACTTCAAGAATGTAAAGCCTGCTATCAAGACTGAATGAAATACCAATTTCCAATCACTCTGAGAAGGTAGTGATAGGCCATCTCATGGCTTGACACCACTGAGTGTTTTGACACATCATTTAAAGAGCCAGTTGATTGGAGGCAGGTGTCACATATAGACTGCAATGGCTAAGAACAGTTTTTGTTCCCTAATGGACACTTGGGTTATGCCAAAATCTGACAGCTTCGTGGCTACTTCAGGAGCAGCTTTTTGTAATTTCTAGATTTTTACAAATTGAATTCATATTGTCAATTTATACGAGCAAGGTTTGAACAGGGAGCTCTGATTGTCCCCAAAATGCTGGATTATTGGTTTGATCACATTGACACAGTACTGCTACACTCTCCGTTTGGTCACATTGACCTCCCAGTTTACAATACTACAGCACTGTGAGGTCATCAACTCTCTGAATTGTCCTAGTGTATTCAAAAATTGAAGATCAATCTCCCAAAATTGCTGTGGACAGACCAGGAGAAAACCATTAAGGAATTAAATAAATTGTGGAGGTTTTCTCATTTTCTTTATCTATCAATTGTAAAGTATCTCAGTTGGGACAAAGGCTTTTGGACTGGTTGGGCTATTGTTCACTGGAGGATATGCAATAATACCCCAAACAATCCATCAGAGGAGAAAGCTAGACTCTTATGGGGCCAGAATAGCTGTGCTACAGCTTGGAATCTGACGAGTAAAGATTAGGATTATGAAAATACTCCCACAATACGGTACATTAGTTACATTACTTTATGCTACTGGGGCAGAAGAGGAGATGTTCAGTTCTGAAAAAAAGATCACTGGACCCTAAACATTATCTCTGCTTTCTCGCACAGATGCTACTGCACCTAGTGTTTCTCCGGCAATTTATGTTTTTGTCTGAGATTTCCATATCCACAGTTCCTTGTTTTAGGAGATGTTCATGATTTAACTGAACAGAATACGATGCAATATTACCCCGGTGATAACATCAGAACTGGACTGCCTGGTTGTGGTTACTGATATCTGGATTAAGCAAGTCTGTGGATAATACAATGGACACTAAAATGGAATAGAAGCAGAAAGTTCTGGAGAAATACAGCTGTGGAGGGAGAAACAGGGTTAACACTGTTGCCTCACAGCACCAAGGACCCGGGTTCTATTCCACCCTCGGGTGACTGTTTGCGCGGACTTTGCACATTCTTCCCACGTCTGTGTGGGTTTTCTCTGGGTGCTCCACTTTCCTCCCAAACATGATCAAGGTTCAAACAGATTGATATTAAGAAAGTGAATGTGCTGAACATTCTGGGAAGCATCAAAATAGGTAAGTCCTCAAGGCAGGACCAGATATATCCAAGGTTACTCCAGGAAGCAAGGAATGAGATTGCCGTGCCTCTGGTGATGATCTTTGCATCCTCACTCTCCACAGGAGTAGTATCGGATGACTGGAGTGAGGCGAATGTTGTTCTTCTGCTCAAAAAAGTGAATAGGGAAATCCCTGAGAATTACAGACCAGTTAGTCTTATGTCTGTGGTAAGCAAGGTACTGAAAATGATTCTGAGAGGTAGGATTTATGACGATAGAATAACCTCGATTATCCAGATAAGACGGGCAGGGAGTATTTTGTTCAGATAACTGATTATTACAGATAACTGACCTGATTGTAAACAAAGGAAGTATTTTCAAGTCTAAATGGAACCTCGTGACACAAAGACTCAGCCAGAAATACTGACTCGTGTGTTACACCAAGTCAACTTAATCCAATCAAAACAAGGGCATTTGTGATGGCAAATAATTTTGAAAATGGTTTACATAGAATTGTTTCATGAATTAAGTGGAACATTTTAAAGAAATGTTAAAGTGAATTGGAGCTTCCCAGCTAACTCCAAATATTTGCAAGTGCAGTCCCGTCCATTTCACACCAAGACGCAGTTTGAGGTACAACAACACAAGTATAAGATCTCTATGTGTGCTAAAGTGAACTTCCTGAAAGAATTTTAATTACATTTTTAATAAGAAGTACCAAGATGCTAATTTGAATTTGTCCTGCATCGTTGGAAATCGGCTTCCCATTTTGAACACAAACAATTGTCCCTTCATCTATGCTGGGAATACTGGTCAATGATGATGGAAAATAGATGTCCCCAGAAACAAACAGTGAAAATATTTCACCAGCAGAACTAATTCGGAATGTGAGGAGCTACAATCCATTTGTAAAATCCTTTCCCGCTACAGGGTATTTACACTGGAGAGTTTATCAGCTTTTTAAACGCATCAAGAAATGAAAACCACTCGATAAAAAATAACATTTGGCTCATTGGAAAGTATATGATTATCTTGGCAATAAATCTTGATACAGTACATTGTTTTCAGATCAAGGACCATTTCTTAGCGGCTGCGGTAGTGGATAACTTATAAATCAAATACTTCAGTTGTTTAAATAAATACATGTCAACAAACGATCTTAAAGTTCATTTCATTCGTGTTGGATGTAGCAGAAAGAAACAAAGAAAGAAGGAAAGAAAGAAAATAAATGACAGAGGCAGAGCGGGAAAGAAGTTGCTGAGTTCACTGGTGAGCAGTCTATCTTGGAAAGAGTTTCTGCTGGTAGTGACAGAGTCGTTTCAAATCTCAAACATCCAGACCTTGAGATCTTGTTCCGATAATCCGAAATTCAGATAATTGATATCCGCATAACCAAGGTTGTTCTGTATTTGGAAAAACAGTTTGATTAAAGATAGTCAGCATGGCTCTGTGAGGGGCAGGTCATGCCCCACAAGCCTTACTGAATTTTTTGACCATGTGATGAGACAAATTGACGAAGGTCAAGCAGTGGATGTGGACATCAGTAAGGCATTGGATAAGATTCCTGACAGTTGGCTCACTCAGAAAGTTAGGAGGTATGGGATACAGGGAAATGTGGCTGTCTGGGTACAGAATGGGCTGGCGAAAAGAAAACAGCGACTGGTAGTGAATGGAAAGTATTCTGCCTGGAGGTCGGTGACCAGTGGTGTCCCGCAGTGACATGTTCTTGTGCCCCTACTCTTTGGAGGTTTATATATGACTTCGATGAAGAAGTGGAAAGGTGGGGTAGTAAGTTTGCCAATGACACCAAGGTCGGTGGTGTTGTAGGTAGTGCTGGGGGCTGTTGCAGGCTCCAATAAGACATTAGCTGAAAATGTGTTGCTGGAAAAGCGCAGCAGGTCAGGCAGCATCCAAGGAGCAGGAGAATCGACGTTTCGGGCATGAGCCCTTCTTCAGGATTCCTGAAGGAGCGCTCATGCCCGAATGTTGATTCTCCTGCTCCTTGGATGCTACCTGACCTGCTGCGCTTTTCCAGCAACACATTTTCAGCTCTGATCTCCAACATCTGCAGTCCTCACTTTCTCCTTCAACAAAACATTGACAGGATGCAGAGCTGGACTGAGAAGTGGCAGATGGAGTTCAATCTGGATAAATGCAAAGTGATTCGGTTATATTTGAATGCTGAGTACAGGGTTAAAGACAGGATTCTTGGCAGTGTGGAGGAACAGCAGAATCTTGGGGTCCACGTACATGAATCCCTCAAAGTTGCACCCAAGTAGATAGGGTTGTTAAGAAGGCGTATGGCGTTTTGGCTTTCACTAACAAGGGGATTCACTAACAACCGTGAGGTTTTGCTGCCGCTCTATAAAACCATGGTTAGACCACATTTGAAATATTGTGTCTAGCTCTGGCCACCTCATTATAGGAAGTATGTAGATGCTTTCCTCATTCTCAGGATGTGGCAGTTGCTACTGAGTCCTTTTGTTCCTTTAATGTGTTTGTTAAGAATCTGAAGAGAGGTTGAGTGAACCAGGGCTTTTCACACTGGACTGAAGAAGAAAGAGAGGTGGCATGATAGAGGTGTACAAGCTAATGAGAGGCATAGATAGAGTAGATAGCTAGAGACTTCTCCCCAGGGCAGAAATGGCTGTCATGAGGGGTCATAATTTTAAGGTGATTAGAGGAAGGTATGGGGGAAATGTCAGAGATCGTTTCCTTACGCAGAGTGGTGGGTGCATGGAATACACTGCCAGCATGTTGGTAGAGCCAGAGACATTAAGGACAGTTAAGCGACTGCTGGACAAGTACATGGACAGCAGTAAATTGAGGGGTGTGTACGTTAGGTTGATCTTAGATTTAAATGTTCAGCCCTTTCTGTGCTGTACTGTCCTATGTTTATGTTCTATGTGCAGGCTGGGTGGATTAGCCATGGGAAATTGCCCACAGAGTCCAGGGGTGTGCAGGTTGGGTGGATCAGCCATGAGAAATGCAGGGGTATGGGATTGAATCTGAGTGAGATGCTCTTCAGAGGGTTGGTGTGGACTTGAGGGGCCTGCTTCCACACTGTAGGGATTCTATGAACTCTTCTTCAGAAAAGTCCTGAAAAAGAGTCATACATGACTTGCAATGTCAACTCTGTTTTTCTCTCCATAGATGCTGCCAGACCTACAAAGTATCTTCATAATTTTCTGTTCTTGTTTCAGATCTCCACCATCTGCAATACTTGACTTTCTACAAAAGACGGTCAATAATATTCAAGATTTTTTAAAAAACACATTATTCAATGAATGGTTTGGTGTGTGAAATCACTGAAATAAACCTTATCTGGCTTAGAGGCTTTCAATAACTGATAAGATGGTCCAGCAACTTCTGCACACGTCTCAAAACTGTCTCCTCTGACAAGACTAACCTGTAAATGAATGAATAACACAACTGATGGCTGCTGGACCATTGAAACTCATTGTACCAGTAACAAGGACAGACACAGTTTGTGCTGTCCAGAACTTGTACAACCAACACAGATCCAAGTCACATCTTGGATGTGAAAATAACCAAGTATTCTTGCAGCCAGAAACCCTACTCCATTCAACTAACATCACGCATGCTAATGAGATTAGTCACAAATGTTTTTGGCTTTTGTCATGTGCTGGATGAACAGGCTGTGCAAGAGGAAGGAGAACAGAAATTAAAATAATTTAGTATTGCATGAAGTCACATTTCTCAATTTTAAGAAGTTGTATTTCAGAGGGCCTTTACACCTTCCAAAATTGTTACTGACCAATGTGTTGGCTGGTAGTACTGTCTGATGGTCCTAGGATTGACCTCAGTTCCAAGGTAATTTAATTGGTTGATTCAAGCCATTTAGCATTGCATTAAGTCAAGAAGCAAACGATACGTGTTGTACCTGAGGAACTTAAACACATTGCTACACTACTACTATTTTAGATTTTATACTCATTCTCAGGATGTGGCAGTTGCTAGTGAGTCTGTTGTTCCTTTAATATGCCTGCTAAGAATCTGGAGGCCCTTCTTGAACTACTGCAATCAGTGCGGGGAAGGTGCTCCCACTGTTCTGTCAGACAAGGAATTCCAACATTTTGATCCAGAGACAAGTGGAAATTGAGTATTTCCAAGTTTAAATGCTGCGTGACCCGGAGGGGCGTTTAGAGGCAATGTTGTACCATCTGTGTGTGGCCAATATCCACCAAGGTGGTAGAGTGCTGTTCCAGAACAACCTCTGGAGAATGGAATACCTAAAAGCCAAATGGCTGAGCTTGCTTGGTGAGATGAGATTAACTGCCCCTCACATGTAGGTTGCATGTGACCGAATGTGGCATCAAGGAGCCCGAGCAAACTTGAAATCAATGAGAACTGGGAGAAAATTCTCTACCAGTTGCAGTCATGTTTGGGATAAGGGAGATGGTTGGAGTTGTTGGATGTCAATCAGCTCAGCGACAGGACATCGCATCCTTCATGTAGTGTCCTACATGTAGCATCTTCAAATTCTTCATCACCTTCCCTCCTAATACGTTAGCAGTAAGGATGTCTCATGTTTATTGCACCATATTTAGCATCATACACAATTCCTCACATACTGTCCAATATACAAATACAGCAAGACCTTCTCAACATTCAAACTTGGGCTGCCAACTGGTGAGAAACACTCACATCACACAAGTGTCAGGCAATGACCATCTCCAGCAAGAGAGAACCTAACTTATTCTCCTTGGCATTCAATGGCATTACCATTACTGAGTCCCCCACAACCAATATCTTGGGGGTTATCATTGACCAGTATCCAAAGTGGTTAGCTATATAAATATTATGGCTAAAACAAAAGACTGGACAGAGGCTGGGAATTCCACAGCATTTAACTAATCTTCAGACTCCCCAAACCTGCCCTCGCATAAGTCAGGTGCATGATGGAATATTTTCGACCTGCGTGGATGGGTGAAGCTCCAGCAACACTCAAAAAGCTCAACACCACCCAGGACAAAGCAACCCACTAGACTTGCACCACATCCACCACCTTAAGCATTCTCTTCACCACCAACAACATATAGTGTGTGCCAATAATAAGATGCACTGCACACCTCACCAAGCCTCCTGCAACAGCACCTTCCAAACCCATGACCTCTTCCACCGAGAAGAACATGGGAGGCAGATATATGTGAGCGCCACTAAATAAACATTCCACTCCAAGTCATTCACCATCCTGACTTAGAAATATATTGTCATTCCTTCAGTGTCACTGGGTCAAAATCATAGAACTTTCTTCCTAATCAATGCACTTGTCCCTACACTCCATGGACTGCAGCAGTTCAAAAAAGGGATTCACCATCAACTTCTAAAAGGTAAATATGAATTGGCCTTATCAGTAGCATCCCATTCCATGGAAAAAAACATCAATGAAATTAATAGATGTGGATGCTGTATATTTATAGATCGAGAGGTAAAAAAAAGATGTATAACTTAGCTTTCAGATGGTAAGAACAGGGAGCTAACACAAGGAGATAAGGGTAAAGCAAACAGCAGGATAAAGTAGCTTAAAGCAGCCAGGCTATCAGAGGGGCATCACAGCCAAAACTAAGGAAGATAGTCAACCGGAGGTGTTTCCGATCCCTGTCCATTCTCCACAACTGGAAGAGTTGGTGCAGGTTGAAGAAGAATCTGAACTCATACAGAATGAATGGCTGCTTTGGCGTATTGTATGGTATCTGAAGCCGACAGAACAAAGCTCAAGGAAGACGGGATTTCTTCAGCATTTTCTTTAGAATGGGATCATACTGGATAGCAATGTAGAATGTTTTGGGGTAACACTTGTTCCTTGGACATCAATTTTGAAAATTATTAATACATTTTTTGGATTATTTTACCAAATTTGTTTGATTTTTTGGAATATTTCTATTAATGAATGATTCAGTGTTCCTTACAAACCTCTAAAGTATTTTCACTCACTGGGATATCTTGATATAGCTTTTTTTTAAAAATTTGATTTATTATTGTCCTAGGTACAGTGAAAAGTTTTATTTTGCATGTAGTAAAGGCAGATCATACCATACAAAGTGCGTCAGGGTAATGGAACAGAGCAAAGAATACAGTGTTACAGCTGCAGGGAAGGTACACAGAGAGCGAGATCAACATTAAATTCAATGTTTGAATGGTCCATTCAGAAGTCTAATAAAAGCGGGGAGGGTTGGTGTGGACTTTACTGTAGGGATTCTATGATTCTAAAGAAGCTGTTCTTGAGCCTGTTGTAGGTGTCTTTAAGCTTTTGTGTCTTCTGCCCAACAGAAGAATTATGTAACTGGTAACCTGCATGTTTATGTTGCTTCAGTCACTAATTCTAATTTCTTTGTCGTGAAAATATGAAAGAGTAAATCTACCCTGAATATTGTCTTATGATTTAACTGACAAACACAATTGTTAAACTGTGGATAAATGCAATAATAGCTAGATATTTTATTACTGGATGACAGATGTCACACAGTGGTTGCAGACAAGCTGTAGTGGGTGAGAGAAGATGTGCAAGACTGACTAGCTTGGGGTAACTGTGACAACACATCTCCTGGCTACAAGCAAAAGCAGCAGCAGTTACATCTCACTTGCCTCTTGTATTGTAGAAAATACTAAATAGCTCATAACTCTGCACTGAAGCTAAGCTACAGTTAATTTTCTTAGCTGCGATTCATTTCCCCTTTTTTATTACATAAATCGCCTGGCACAATTGATGTCTCAGCACAAATTCCAGACAAGTTCAAGACTAACTTAAGACCACTGGCTTACTTTGTCAATGGTGATAGAAGCTTGGTGAATTTGTTAAAACCCAAAGAAGCTGTTGATTAAATCACTGGAACACAACATTTAAAGATGATTGTTGTGGATGTTATATTCACAATATTTGTCATCCAGATAAAGTGACAGATTGTACAAGTAGATGCAGTAATTCCTTACATAATATTGCAGATTTTTAAAAAAAATTCAAGCTAAATCTTGAATAAAAACTACATCATTTCTGTCACAGATTTAAATTGTCAATTCTGTTCTGTTGTGAATGAAGGGCTATAGGGAACCCTCCATCTAGGGTACATTTGTGTGCAGCCACAGCACAACTCTCTGCTGCCAATAGCCACTTGTCAATAAAATACAAGTGGACAGTCACCACAGGCACACTGCTGTTACTCTGACACAGGGTCACGGGTGTGCACGGAAACAGGTCTGTCCCAACGTCAGCTGTAGCTCTGACTGAATTCCAGCTCGTGTCTGCGTGCATGCTGTCAGAAGGCCAGTCCAACAGCTGATACAACTGCAAGTGGCACCCTGCTTCTGGCCCAGCTTTAGGGATTATGGAGCTGCCATCTGAGACAGCCAGTTGCCTGGTGGCCATGCTCTCGCCCAAATTACAACAATGGTGAACTTGTACTCCGACAGGCAGTCAGTCGGTTTCTATCTTTGGATTCAGCCCTCATGCTCAAGGCCTTTCACCAAACAGTCCTTTTTTGTCAGCATTTCATTTATGTTTTGATCTGCTGTTTATTTTTATGGTTTCCTCTCTGGGAAGATGCTGATTCATGGCAGGAAATGTATTCAGGCAGAAATTACTTACCTGTCTGGCCAGACTGCACCTGATGCAAACTAATTGACACACGGCATGACAGCTAAGAGCCACATATTATTCCAATGATTTCCTCAAGGAATGGTGGCTACTTTTCAACTGGAAACCTTTTTCATTTCCAAAGCCTCCTCAGATTTGTGCACTTCACAGGCATACACACACACACAGAATCATGTACATACAAACACACAAAAAAAACCATCACCACCACACCCATTCTGAACACCCATCTCCCATGCCCTGATATACCTTGCACCCATCTCATACCCATCACCCCAACATACTAATATATCACACACCCATTGATATTCCTCATACCCATCACTCATACACTGATATAGCATCCCCCGCCCCCCCCCCCCCCCCACCCCCGGACACACATAAACACACACTATACAGACATACCTCACACAGATATACCCCACACTGATACACTCATATAGGGTGGCATAATTGCTTAATGGTTAGCACTGCTGTCACACAGCACCAGGGTCCCAGGTTTGATTCCAGCCTCGGGAGACTATGCGCATGGAGTTTGCACATTCTCCCCGTGTCTGCATGGGTTTCCTCTGGGTACTCTGGTTTCTTCCCACAGTCTAAAGACATGCAGGTTACATGAATTGGCCATGCTAAATTGCCCCAAAATGTCCAGGGATGTGCAGGCAAGGTAGATTGGCCATGGGAAATGAAAGGTTGCAGTGATACGGTAATGGGGCGGGTCTTAGTAGGATGCAATTTGGAGGGTCAGTGTGGACTTGATGGGCCGATTGGCCTGATTCCCTACTGTAAGGATTCCATGATTCTATGATTATACCCTACATTGATCTGCCTCTGACAGTTCTGAAGCCAGTGTCTTCCTGACTCTATCGGAATGATGTTCCAGTTTGAAAGTTTTTCAGGTGACTGCCATGCCTCTCTGCTGATTATCCCTTCCACTGAAGCAACCCTGAAAGACCACTTATGGCACCTTCAAATGCTGCTGGAATTAACGCTGCAGTGTTAGCAAAATCAAAAAGAAGTAAGGGCTATTCGTCAACTGAATGTGAGGGGTCTTTCAATCAGAGCCACTAAATTAAGGGGCTGGTTTTTAGGTTGTGGGTTGTATGCTGAGAACTACCCCGTGCTCTTGCTTCAGATCTGCCGCCCCCCTTTCCCTTCGAATCCACCCCCTCCCCTTCACATCACCAAGTTAGGTCCAGCTCATGGGCCTTTGGGATTGCCTTTGACTGCAGCTATGGCCTCCTCTGTGGCTGGCAGTTACAGATGGCCAGAACCTCTGGTCCAATGGGACTGACTGCCTGATGGGGAACTGTTGGCGTGTACCATCCTCAGAAGAGGCAGCTTGGGCCTCACGCTGACTGTCCCGCTGACAGGAAGACCCCCAACAAGAGAAGCCATGTTCTCAGTTTAATATCTCATCCAAAAGACGGCACTTTCAACAATACCATGTCAGCCTAGATGCAGTGCTCTGCTCTCTGGAGTATACCTTCAACTCATGATCCTCAAACTCAGAGACAAAGGTGCCTCACTAATGCGGTCCTAACACTGCCCTGTCCCACACTCCTCAGTATAGCACTGACACATCATACAGCCCTCACCAAACACTGCTAGAACTTCCCCTCTCACTGTAACATTGATATATCTCATACCCCTCAGTTCAACATTCATTATAGTGAGAAGTTAAAAAAATCACACAACATCAGGTCATAGTCCAACAGATTTAATTGGAAGCACCAGCTTTCGGAGCGTTGCCCTTTCTTCAGGTAGTTTACATCAATCACCTGATGAAGGAGCGTCACTCCGAAAGCTAGTGCTTCCAATTAAACCTGTTGGACTATAACCTGGTGTTGTGTGACTTTGTAAACCCCAATCCAACACTGGCATCTCTATATAGTGAGAAGAGGAGTGATATAGTGAAAGTTTCCCAGTATACTCTCCCAACTTTACCTGTGTTCAGCACAACCAGTGAGAATTAACACAACATTTGACCACAGAAGGTATTTTTATTCACCTTTGTGTTATATTAAACTGACTGCATTTCAGGTGCTGTCTGCTTTGCTTCAGTCTCATAACACTGACTTGATGAGCCACTCTCTGTTTTGTTGTCTGTCAGTTCTGTTCAACACATCTCTAAATCTTGCATCCAAAAGGAGACTTCAGTCCAGCAGCAGATAACTCAAACAACTCAGTTAGCAATCAACACTCTGACCTGAGAAACACTCTGATACCTCTCACTGCATTATCTTCAGAAAGGACCAAAGGGCAGACTTATGTTATGGTCATAGAGTTATACAACACAGAAACAGACCCTTCAGTCCAACTAGTCCATGTCCACCATGTTTCAAAGTAAACTAATCACATCTGCCTGCATTTGGCCCATATCACTCCAAACCTTTCCTATTCATACACTTACCTAATTGTTGTTTAAATATTGTAACTAGACCTGCAACCATTACTTTCTCTGATGGTTCATACCACACACAAACCACTCTGTGTAAAAAAGTTGCTCCCATGTACTTTTTAAATCTTTCTCCACTCTTGCCTTAAAAATATGCCCCCTAGTTTTGAACTCCCCTACCTTAGGGAAAAGACTGTGGCTATTGAGTGGACAGCACGGTGGCACAGCAGTTAGCACTGCTGCCTCACAGCGCCAGTGAGCCGGGTTCAATTCCCGCCTCAGGTGATTGACTGTGTGGAGTTTGCACATTCTCTCTGTGTCTGCGTGGGTTTCCTCCCACAGTCCAAAGATGTGCTGGTCAGGTGAATTGGCCATGCTAAAATGCCCGTAGTGTTAGGTAATGGGGTAAATATAGGGGTATGGGTGAATTGCGCTTCAGCGGGTCAGTGCAGACTTGTTGGGCCAAAGCGCCTGTTTCCACACTGTAAGTAATCTAATTTACCTTAGCTATGCCCCTCATGATTTTATTAACCTCTTCAAGGTCACCCCTCAACCTCCTGTGCTCCAGTGATAAATACTCAGCCTATCCAAAATACTTTCATAACTCAAACCCTCCATTCACAGCAAAATCTTGAAGCAATAGAGTTTGCATATTGCACTCTTTATTGATACATTGCCCAAAATACTGGAATTGATGCTTACATTCACCACAGAATAGGAAACACAGTCTCTGATTTGGCCCATCACTTCACCACACTCAGTATGTGTCAACATGGAGACTAAGGATTCAACTTCCCACAAAGTCTGGCCGTTACACCACTCAGAGCTTCACAGTAACAACATCTGAACATAATGTTTTGCATGTTCTTGTTGTCGGCTGATGACAACAATAGGTTGAGTAAACACTTCCCGGCTTCTAAGCTGGACCCATGAAGATTTATGTAATATCCTGCATGAGATCAAAATGCCCCGAACCATTTCATAGTTAGTGATTCACCGTCAGGGTTGTATTGCAATGAAACACAGCAGTCACTTTGTACACAGCAGGTTCCCACTAACTGCAATGTGATGGTGACCAGATGTTTTAATGAAGTCGGTTGAGTATTAAGTATCTGCCAGGTCAGCGGGACAACTCCCCAGTTTTCTTCATTTTACATCTACCTACTCAGTAAAATGTTCCTCCTCAGAAGTACAGCTTCTTCCCTATTGCACTAAAATGGCAGTCTGAATAAAGTTCTATTAATTGCATGCTGAACTGCAAACATTTAGCAAGTTTTCAAAAAGAAGAAATGTCCCTGCCCAGCTCTCATGCTAAATTTGGCTGCATTCTGGCCTGACTGAAAATGCTGGTCACCCCAGTATTTATAACCTGCACATCTGAGCCCAGGCGAGTATCAGTCTCAAATTGAACCGCCACAGAATAAGGTCCTCTGTTTTGACCTTGTATATTTCCAGAGGGGGTGATTGGGCAAGAGCAGAAACTCTGCCACATCTTTCCTTCTCTGACCCAGGGCTGCCAAGACCAGGGATCGATGTTGTTAGCAGTGGTTAGCTAAGTCTGTACAGACCAGGTATCGAACCTGGGAACTCACAGAGTCTCTACTAAGCAGACATCTCGTGCACGGTCTCGGAGCCACACAGCAGCCATGGAGGGGACAGTGACAGAGGCACTGAAGGCAACTTGCGTGCCCAGCTTTGTAGCTACTGAATCTCGTGTTAAAGGAGGAAAACGCATAGCCAGGGAAACAGCAAAAAGAAAGGGATGATACCGAGTGTTTGGCTGAAAATGACTGTGAAGGAGACCGCTGGGTCCAGATCTGAAACATTAACTCAGATCTCTCTCCACAGGTGCTACTGGACTTGCTGACCTTTTCCAGCAATATTTGTCCCTATGAAGCACACGTACGAGCAGGTCTGGAGTACTGAACCCACTTCGTGTTTTTCTCTGGAACAAATGTCACTGAACACCAAGTACAAAGAGTTGAGTTTACATAGCACCACTTTCAACTTCAGGATGTCTCATTGGATTTTGCAGTCAACCGAGTGAAGTAGGAAATGCAGCAGCCGATTTACATACAGCAAGCCCCAACAACACAAATAAGGAGATAATCCATTTTAACGTTGTCAGCTGAGGGACAAACATCAGCAAAGATACCGGGGAGAATTTCCCTTGAAATAATGGTGTGGGATTGTTTATAATCCCACCTGAGAGCAGAAAAGCGAGCCTCAATTTGACATCTCGTCTGAAAAGCAGCACCTCTGACACTGTGTTGTAATTTTATATCAATGCTGGTACACTGGCCTGGATAGACTAACTCAGCTCAGAGATTAAACCTGTCTAGTTTGCATGCTTGAACGATAAAACTGCATCTAAAATTACCAACTGTCTAATGCAAACATTTTATCAGTGGGTTTTAGTTTCCTACTGCACTAAGAAACTGATGCCCATTTATAAATTTTGTTTGCTCAGAATCCAACCTTTGGCTAACCAACACATTGATGCCTTTGCACAGGATAGCAAACAACCAGAGAAATAGTGATACTTTTCAGCATTTTACTGCGGATAATTACCCTGTTCATATCAAACAGGAAATACTACTCTTAAACCATTTCTAATACAAGAGGGGCAGGAGAGATAAATACTTACTGTGAACTTCATTTTCCATCTCCAACTCCAGCTCATGTTCCCCAGTCCATGGTGTTGCACCAAAGAACATATCCAGTCAGAGAAGGGGACAAAGCAATGCATCTAGCTTATTGAAAATTGAACATTTCTTTTCCCCCCCCCGTTTCTCCTTCCTTTCTTGGTTATTGTGGACTGATTGTTTCTTGGAAGTTATCTTGAATAAGTGCCTCTTTGCTCTTTTCACTGCTGACCTCATTGAGTGACTGGCTTTTACTACCATGGAGCCTCAATGGGCTTATTTCCATAAGAAAACACAGCTGACATTCCAATTGGCTCAGTGTAAGGCCTCATGCAGATGAGGGGGCCTGGGAGTCATTACATTCAGATATATAAGACACCAACAGGCGCACTCACACACACAGTCATGTCGCCTGTCACAGGGAATGCTGTGGGAGGCTATCCCCACTGAATACCGAATTCCTGTTGCTCTATGTCTCATTCTTTTGTTTAAATTCTGTACACTATTCAAACGTTCTGGCTTTGTTTTCTTCCCTTTTTTGCTAGAGAGCTATTATTTCAGTCAGCAGTTGCCTGCTGGATTCATCACTCCAGTTGTCACTCAGCAAGGGTGGGCCTGGACAGTGCTCATTGGTGTGCTATTTGGCATTGGGTGGCATCGCAACAAAGGCCCAATCCACATCTCATTTCTTAGATTTTGATATGTGCATGTTGGCTGCCGCACTTCCTTCATTACTCTACCTCAATGGCTACAAAGCACATTAGGAAATGGGGTCATTAAAGAGGCTGTGTCAATGCAAGTTCATTCTTTATCTCCCAACCGATGTGCCAGCTTTCAAATGAGTCTTCTGTATGTGGTGCAGGAACCCATTCCCTTTGCTGCTCCTCCATGTTCTTTGCAGAACCTAAAAAATGACATAATGTACAGCTAACCTATTTCGATCGAATTACAATGCATATACAGGGAGGCAGTGTTGATGTGACTGGGCTAGTGGTTAGAACACCATGTCGATGTTCTGTGGGCATGGGTTTGAATCCCACCATGGCAGGCGGTGATATTTGAATTCAGTAATTTTCTAGAATAAAAAGCAATTGTTGCTCCTGGTTCACTTTAAGGAGGGGAATCTGACATCCTTACTCGGCCTGGCCTGCACATAACTCCAGATACACAGCAAACTGGCTGATTCTTAACAACCTTCTATGAAATTAGGCAAAGGTAATAATGGCTAGAGATGCCCAAATTCCATGAGAAATAGAATAAAGTACAGGACATTCAGCCCATGCCGATATTTATACTCCTCTTGTTCCTCATAAACCATTACTGTATTTCCTTCTCCACCATGTCTAACTTCTCCTAAATATACTTATTCACCTCAACTACCCCTTGTGGTACCAAGTTCTGCATATTTATACCATTTCTGAATAAAGACATTCCTCTTCAGTTCCCTATTGTTATGTTAGTGATTGTTTGTGGGAATATTGATTGAAACATAAATCCTGAGACCAGGACATGGGATAACTCCACTACTGTTCATCCAAGTTGTGTCATGGGCCGTTAATGTCCATGTGAGAGGAGGAATAGGATCACAGTTTTACATCTCAGCCAAGTGACAGCACCTTTGACAATTCTGCCCCTCACTCATCAATGGATTGAAGAGTAGTCCAGCAGTGAGAGCTCTTAGTCCCATATTTGGCTTCGTGTAGATTGCCAGAAACTGCTCACATTAGGCATTATCAACATTGGCAATCTCTGATGGATTGGGAGCAACCAGTAGGGAGAGGACTTGACTTGATTTAAGGGAAGGTCCTGGGTTTTACCAATTACCTTCGCAGGTGATAGTCAAAACTACCCTCTTTCTAAAGCAGGGCACCAAATCTAGGAGGAAACAATTGGCTGGGCGTTCAGTGATTTTATGGTCCTGTTTCAATCAGTTTCTGAGACCAGCAACCACGAACCAATTCCCAATGTTTACACGGTTACAGCTGAATGCCTTATCTCTGTGAGTGGTTTCTCCATAGGGGTGAGGAGAGTAAGTGATTTGAAATAACGTGTCCTGCCATTCACTCAGCACTTCAATTGAGTCTTCTGTATGTGGTGCAGGAACCCATTCCCTTTGCTACTCCTCCATGTTCTTTGCAGAACCTAAGAAATGACATAACGTACAGCTAACCTATTTCGATAGAAGCACATAGAATATACAGGGGAGGCAGTGTTGATGTCACTGGGCAGCTAATGTCCTGTTACACAGACCTTGAGGATTTTATATTGCATCCTGAGTTTGTGATTTAATCCTTTTGCTTTCCCTTATAAACATTTATTGATTGTCTCTCGCCTGCACTAGGTTCAGAGCCTGATGTCCCATTTACAGTGATAAGTCTGATTCAGAATTTACCCATTTTTATCATGAGGAACATGATCATGAGAAACAGGGCAGAAATAGGCCATTTGGCACATCAAACATGCGTTCCATTGAATAAGGTCATATTAATCTGATTTTCACCTTAACTCCACTTTCCTGTCTGCCTCGACTTCCTCATCAATCAAAATGCTGTCCAGTTTAGGCTTAAATATACTCAGCAACCAAGACTTCACTGTTCCCTGTGGACTAGAATTCCAAAGAGTAATGAAAGAAAAACAAATCTCCTCATCTCCATTCTAAATGGGAGCTCCCTTATTTTTAAATTGTGCCCCTAGTTCCAGACTTCCCCATAAGGGACACATCCACTCAGTACCCATTCTGTCAAGCCCCCTCAGAATCTTACATGCTTCATGAACATTATTTCTCATTTTTCTAAACTCCCAGGAATACAGGCCCAATCTGTACAACCTTTCCCCATAAGACAATCTTCTCATCCCAGGTGTCAGCTTTATGAACCTCCTCTGAACTCCTTCCAATGCTCTTACTAAGTGCTCATACCAAGAAACAATGACAGCAACAATTGTGTTTCCAGAGGTTTAAATGGCTGATGTCCAAGCTGAAAGTATTGAGAATATTAGGGTGTAAACAGTTATGTTTTTATCTATCCATTTACTTCCCAGACAGAATAAGGCTGAGGTCTAAAAATAGCAACTCAGCATTTCTACTTCGATGTAAGGCCCATGTGATTCACATTGCAGCACAAATAGACTTTGTGAAGGGGAGTCATTAGGAAGACATTGTGAAATCATGTTACAGGCTTTCTTCAAGTTATTCCTGAAATTCATAGTCAGATTAGCATACCAAGATCCAGGAGAAAAAGGGAGAGCAGCTAATGGCTGAGGGTATCTATAGCTCACTGTGCAGGTTTGTGAGTTAGAGCTCAAACTTCAACTGAAAAGACCAAATTCATGAGGGTTTTAAAAGAGGCTGGAAGATTAGGCTAGCTTGCTGCAGAGACTGAATTGCCAGGAAACCTCCTCACTGTGAAAGGCAGTTCGGGGGTTAAAAGTTTCAAGACTATGAAAGGAAAAGAATAGAAGTTAACCATCAGGAGCTAAAAATCACTTTGGACGAGGTGTATGAAAGTTGAATGACCACGTGAGGCACAGTGTAAATTGTATCTGTGAAGTGGGTTCATGTATATGTTAAAGGCAAGAAGGGAAAGTTCTGTTGTGTAGTTTAGACAATAAACTGTCTTCAACAACAGTGTTTCATCAATAGTGCTGTTAGACTCTTTGTTACAAGACAAGGCTTAAACATAAAATCTTGTGAGATCTTTTTAGCTTTCAACTGGAATTTTGAATTTATTTTTAAAAGTTACAAACTGTATAGAGTCTTCCTCGTGTAGTTTCACCGATGCTTTGTACATTTACAGCAAGACCTCCCTACTTTTACTCTCTATCCCCTTTGCAAAAAGGGCTAACATTCTATTTGTCTCTTTAATTATTTGCTGTTTCTGCATTCAAGGTTTTTTGCGATTCATGTACAAGCTCATTTAGATCTCTAAGCAACAGTGTTCGGTAGTGTGGGAAAAAGATTGGCCATCCTGCCCCCCCACCCCCACACACAGCATAGCCACATAAAAAACACAGAAGCTGGCCTCCAAGAAATCAAGCCTGCCAACACATACAGAACACACCCACAATGCCCCAGTTTTGGCCAAACAGGCTAACAAATAAACCAGACATGGTCAAGCTATTCCGAAACCAGAGAATACAGTTCCCAAATAACCTTCACAGTAAAGCTTCCAGCCTCGATTAAAACTGCGGTTCCAATACCCTAAGGGTAAGCTCATTTCCCACTGAAACCGATACCACATAAACGAAGAGGCAGACCGAGAGAGCCCGGAAGACTTTGCTCGCAGGAGGAACACAATGGACACACCTGAATGCCAGGAGAAGGAACATGTACACATATTCGCGCAGACCAGAAATGCAATGAAGAATCCTCCAGAAGACATTCTCACCCACTCACGGAGATGGCTGGAATCTCCTGTGCAAATTATAAATGAATTGCTGCTGCTGGATGCTTGATTAATTTCCATTCCAATTTACTCTTGTTTGAATCACTTTACTGTAACTGCTTTACAATTATCACCTTTGTGTTGTACTCCTATAATGCATACCTGCACCTGTTATTCTAGATTAGATTCCCTACAGTATGGAAACAGGCCCTTTGGCCCAACAAGTCCACACTGACCCTCTGAAGGGTAGCCCACCCAAACCCTATTCCCCTACCATACATTTACCCCTGACTAAGGCACCTGACACTCTGGGCAATTTAGCATGGCTAATTCACTCAACCTGTGCATCTTTGGATTGGGGGAGGAAACGGGAGCACCCGGGGGAAACCCACGCAAACACGGGGAGAATGAGCAAACTCCACACAAACAGTCACCTGAGATGGGACTCGAACCAGTGTGAGGCAGCAGTGCTAACCACTGAGCCACCGTGCCGCCCCGTGGTCTTCTGGGAAGAACATTCTGTCCATCTGTGCAGAGAATCAGTTCTGTGTCAGCCTGGTCAATTTCCCTTCCACGATATCACTTTGCTTAATAAACCACTTGTCAATTTCACCATGACCCTCGTTTGTGGTCTCCGATTCGTTGAACTGAATTTCTCCGACAGGTTGTTTCTCTTTTTTAAATAAAATAGTGCTTTTTTATTCCTTCTGTGTGGGTTTCTTCTGGATGCTCTGGTTTTCTCCTGCAGGTTAGGTGGACTGGTCATGCAAAATTGCCCATAGTTTCCAGGGATGCGCAGACTGGGTGGATTAGCCATGAGAAATGCAGTGTTACAGGGATCGGGCAGGAGGGTGGGTCTGGATTGCTTACTCTTCAGAGGGGTGTTATGGATTCGATGGGCCAACTGGCCTGCTTCCACACTGTAGGGATTCTATGATTCTATGAGTCCTGGCAAAGTGGATGACTTTATAATTGCCTACATTACATTCTATCTGCAATTTTTTTTTCTCATTTACTCAACCTGTCTATATCCTCTTGCAGACTCTTTGTATCTTCTTCACAAGTTGCTTACCTACCTGTTTTTGCATCCTCAGCAAATCTAGCTTCAGTTCAATCCGTCCCTTCATCCAACTCTTTTCCATAGATCATAAATAATTGAAGCCCCAGCACTGACCCCGTGGCAATGACTCATTTATTCTAACTCCCTGTTTCCTATTAATTCGCAAATCCCTGATCCACACTACTGGGACCGTGCCAGAAATTAGCGAGGTTTAGAAAATTGCAACTAAGGCATCCACAATCTCTGCAGTCACTTTGTTTCAAACCTAGCATGCATGAAATCATGTCCAAGGGACATGTAAGTCTTTAGTTCCACTAGCTTGTCAAGCATTTTTTGATATCATAGAATCATCTCAAAAATTCAAATTCCAGAAATGATAATAAATGTATAATTCATATTTATCACAGAACGAGACAAAATCTGAAACCACTTTGAAGTAAAGATGCAGATAGAATTCCTCCAGTGTGGAAGCAGGCCATCAAATCCACACTGATCCTCTGAAGAACTCCCACTCAGGACTTACGCTCTACCCTATCCCTGTAACTCTACATTTTCCATGGCCAATCAATCCAGTGTGCAAACCCCTGAACGCTATGGGCAATTTATCATGGTGAACTCACCTAACCTGCATATCTGTAGGAGGAAACCAGTGCACCCAGAAGAAACCCACACAGATATGGGAGAACATGCAAACTGTACATGGACAGTCACCTGACGATCAAACCTGGGAGTCTGACACTGTGATGCAGCAATGTGCCATCATGCCACCCTCTATTTTCTCTATGATCATGATTGTTTAAAGATCCTCCTTCTTTTGTTTTGCACCTTGCTAGTCTACTATTTGCGTTTTACTGTGAAGACTGATAGAAAATGTTTGTTCAAAGTCTCAGCCGTTTCCTTGCTTCCCATTATTAACACTCCAGTCGCAATCTTTAATGACCAATGCAAACTTTAGCTGCTCTGTTTTACAGTCAGTTTACTGTATGCTTTTACATTCCTTACTAGTTTTCTCTCATATTCCAATTCTTTCTTCTTCTTTGGATGGGAGACCTCATACTTTGTAATTCAAGATATAATTTTATTTAAAGCATGAATTTTCTTTTGTAAGCACCTTCCAAATCCATGGCCTCAGTCCCAAGAAGAAGGGGAGCAGAAACATGGGAACAGCATTAACTACAAGTTCCCTTCCAGGCCATACACTTTACAAGACTTGGAAAAGTATCATCATTCCTTCAGTGTAAAAATCCTGGAATATCCAGGACTGGGTGCACCCAGACCATATGGGCTGCAGCAATTCAAGAAGGAGGCTCACCATCACATTCTCAAGGGCATTTAGGGTTGAGCTATAAATTCCAGCCTAATTATTAACGCCTATATCCTGTGAATACAGTGGACATTCTTCTTTTGCAGCCCTGGATAATTTTCAGTCTCCTGAATCCAACTGGCATCGAACCAATTACCTAATTGATTTTGATCAAAGCTCACAAAACAAAAATGCTAATTATGTTTTCCCTCCTCCACAGATGTTCTCATAGCTGCTCAGTATCTGCAGCACTTTCTGTTTGTATGTCTCAGTGCTGCCCTGCCCACCAAGCTGATTGTTAAGGGAATGTCTCTAAATTACATTGTCATACTAGAAGGGAAAACTGCTACTACTTATCAGATTGCCCCAAAGCAGTCTACAACCACTGTTCCTTTTGAATTGTGGTTTCTATTATAATACAGCAAAACATGGTAGCCAACTATGCAATGCAAGATCCCACAAACAACAATGTGATTTTAAAAATCTAGATATTCTATGTTGGTTGTTGAGGGATAAATAATGATCAGGTATTTGGAGTTTTAGCTTTTAGAAATATGTCAATGTGTTCATGGGAACAGAAGGAGGCTATTCTGCACCTCCAGCTTGTTCTGCCATTCAGTCAAATCATGGTGGCACAATAGTATTCACTGCTGCCTCAGAGTACCACGGGCAAGGATCCGAGTCTACCCTCGGGTGACTGTCTGCGTGGAGTGTGCATGTTCCCCCCGTGTCTGCATGGGGTTTCCTCCAGGTGTTTCAGTTTCCTCCCACAGTCCAAAGATGTGTCGGTTAAGTGAATTAGCCACACTAAATTGCGCCTAGTATCCGGGGAAGTGTAGGCTAAGTGGATTAGCCATGGGAAATGCAAGGTTATGGGGATGGTGTGGGGGTGCGGCTGGGTAGGATGTTCTTTGGAGGGTTATGGGGATAGAGTAAGGGGATGGGAGTGTCGGTAAAGGCTTGCTTCGATACTGTAAAGACTCTATGACTGATCTGCATCCTTACTTCAAACTGGTTTCAGATTTTGTTTCATCTGTGATAAAAGATCATTATACATTTCCATCATTTTTGGAATCTGCGTTTTTAAAATAGAAGTAAACTTTTGGACTTTTGTCAGTTTCTTGAAGGTGACATTTTTATAAGATCAGAAGTTCACTTGGAACTGTAAAAGAGGGACATAATTTCCAGAAATTCTTAGAAGGATACCTGTGGTGTTAATGATGGAATGCTTACATTGCTGAGTTTATAACAGACATGACAGTATATCAATCAAATTAGAGGCCATGTATTTAACTTGTGACTTCAGTTCAGTGGTAACAGAAGTTGAGTTAAGAGGAAAGAACAGTTTCTTCTTTGCAGTTTTAATTTGTAGAATCACCAAGTTGTGAGAGTGTATGAGAGTTGACAAGCTAGCACAACTGAAAAGAGCTTTAGCCTATCCAATTTTTTTTAAAAAAAAGATTCACGCTGAGAAAATAGTTTGAAAATTATCTCAGCAGTCAAGAAGGAAACCTGAAAAGAGTCAGATGAGTAAGTAATTACAGAATTGAGAGCAGATGCAGCAAGTAATTAAGAAAACAAACTGCTTTTCGTAGGGGGCTTGGAGTTTGGTAGTCCTGTTACAATTATACAAGGTGCTGATAACAACGTACTTGGGGTATTATGTGCAGTTCTGTCCCCTTATTTAAGTAAAGGATATGTAAGAAAGCATGGCGGAACTTCAAATGAGGGTCACTGGGCTAAAGTCTGGATGACGGGATTGAATTGTCAAGAAGAGCTAAAAGAGTTATTTATTAAAATTTGGAAGAATAAGAGTTTTTTTATTCACTCATGGACGTGGGCGTCACTGGCTGGGTCAGCATATATTGCCTGCGCCTATTTGTGCTTGAGAAAGTGGTAGTACTTTTTTGAGCCGCTGCTTTCCCTGTGTGGTAGGTTGACCCACAATGCACTTAGGAAGGGTATTTTGACCAAGCAACAGTGAAGGAACGTCAATATATTTTTCCAAGTCAGGATGGTGAGTGGCTTGAAGGGGAATTTGCAGGCGGTGGTGTTAGCATGTATCTGCTGCCTGTTTCCTTCTAGATGAAGTGATTATGGATTTGGAAGATGCTGAGGATTTTTGGAGAATTATTGAAGCATTAAGAATCCTGAGGGGACTTAACAGGGTAGTAGTTGAGAAAATGTTTTAAATGAATCTCAACTTGGGCAAAATAGTTACAGAATGAGAGGATGCTCATTTAAAACTGAGAGGTGAATGATTTAAAGGTAAATGAACATCTAGATTTGCTGGGAAGAGAACTCCTGAGAATATGAAGATTAGAACACTGAAAGTATTTCAAGAAGAAATGGGTAGATTTTTGAAATATTGGGAAGTTGAAGGACATGGTGAATTGGCACAAAATAAGTGTTAAAGCCTGGACCAAATCAGCCATGATCTTATTGAACTGCAGAGTGGGCTTGAGGGGCCAAAGTACCTCCTCCTGCTCCTATTTCCTATATTCTAAACAGTGCAGTTAAATTACTTCAAACTTCTAAATTCTCCTCAAGCCTAGTCAATATAGTCAGTCCTTAAAATCCAACCCTTGGAGTCCTAGTAAGTATCATCGAATCAACATTGACTGTGATCAAGCCATCCTTTCAAAGGTGCTGTGCCTGGAATGGTATATAGCTCTCCAGAGGATACATTTTATCCAGTGGATGGAGTCTCTATCCTCCCACTGTAAATGTTAGTAAAATCCTGCTTGCCTTGAGTTGCGGCTCATTCCATAGTAATTTACCAAAGGTCAATTATATTGAGGGAGTTAATATACTCCCAACAGAGGAACGGCCAGCATCTCTCTTGTCCCAGCAACATACTGGAAGTGCTGGCCACTGCTGGAACTCTGGATTAGTGGTGCTGGAAGAGCACAGCAGTTCAGACAGCATCCAAGGTGCAGCGAAATCGACATTTTGGGCAAAAGCCCTTTGGCTTTTGCCCGAAACGTCGATTTCGCTGCACCTTGGATGCTGCCTGAACTGCTGTGCTCTTCCAGCACCACTAATCCAGAATCTGGTTTCCAGCATCTGCAATCATTGTTTTTACCACTGCTGGACTCCACACATATTCCCTGAGGTAAAGAGGCTGGGACTCCAAACCAAGGCAAGTCTGGAGTATCACAGGGGCCTGATGAGATAGATGGGGGCCGGAATAGAGAGGGACAGGGGATAAGGGAAATACATGGTGAGGAAATCTGGGGAGGTGTCCAAACTGGAAGAATATTCCAACCTCTCATCCACAATACCTCTACCAGCTTGCCACCAGGCTGCCCTATTACAATTTCACAAGAGACTTGAGCAACAAGGGAGGCATGGTGACCATACCCTCATCACTACCATGGTTCATATGGTGATTCCAGGGAGCAGCAAGAACAGGAACATATTAAAGAAAAACAGACATGGATCCTGGACCTTACTCCAACCAGATGGCACCAACCAACCTGAAGAAGTTGGGAGTGGTTCTGACTGGTAGGTAGCCATTCACAAATTTCTTCTGGACATTTAATGCATTTTCAAATCAGTTGGATTTCAATTTTAGATAAAAGCGTAGTTTTCCCAGGCTTTGGTCTGTCTCAGCAAGTTAACTGCTTGCTTGTGGGATAATGCTTTGCCTGACTGGCTGCATGTTTCCGAATTGGTCACTTCAAAGGTGGTCCCAAAGTGCTTTGGATTTGTAAATGTGAGCTCTTTCTGACCCACAAAATTAAATGCAACATTTAGCCAAAAATATCTGGCTGATATCCTGGGAGACAGAACAGTGATCAGACCCAACCCATGGATTGATTCAGCTTGAACTGATGTTGGAGTTTCCTGCCTTCATGTAGCCTGCCTAAATATGGGCAAACCTCTGGTTTCACTACAACCATTTTAGCCATGTTATAAAGACAGTTTATTGATGTGGTGAAGGCCTGAAACTGGACTGAGTGATTTCCCCAGAGAGTCATCCATTGACTATTTCTATCATTGGCTTATGCCCGAAATGTCGATTCTCCTGTTCCTTTGACCTGTTGCGCTTTTCCAGCAACACATTTTTAAGCTATTTCTATCATTGACTATTTTGGTTCCCTCACAGGGTCAACTGCTGAACTCCTTTAAAATGTGCTTCAAGATGGCAGAGCTGGCAGTGTGAGAGGTGTTTGGGCCCTGACCCCTGTGCTTCCCCTCACGTGACTGACCACATCCTTTTTTCTTTTCTTCATACTTTATTTTCATTTAACTTTTGAATCAACTTCATCCTTTCTTCTTCCTGCAGCTGCAGTGGTGGAGAAAGGTGGGAGGAAGCTGTTGAACGGCAGATCCAGTCCGTTCCCCGTTGCTGTGGTGCAGCCATTCCAGTGTCGATGAATTTGGGTTCTGTTCCTTCCTGCTAATGTTTTGACGGCGTCTGCAGCAGCAGAGGAGCAAATGATCTCACAGTCCTCGGGAGTTAATTGGGATATTGAGATAGGCCTCAGTCCTTGAGCATTGCGACAGCCTCCTAGCTATGGTGGTAGTTGCAGTATTGGCTGCCATGAGGCAGCTTTGGCAGAGCTGGCCTTCTGAATCTGGTTAGCCATGGTGGAGGCTGCTTCACTGTGCTTCATCCTTAGGGTGTTGCAAAATTGAGAGACAGCTTTGGCGGCTGCTTAGTATTTTATTTTAGAATCCCTAAAGTGTGGAAACTGGCCCTTCAGCCCAACGAGTCCACACTGACCCTCCAAAGAGTAACCTAATGAGACTCATTCCCCTACATTTACTTCTGACTCATGCACCCAACCTACACATCCCTGAACACTACGGACAATTTACATTGTCAATTCGCCTAACCTGAACATCTTTGGATTGTGGAAGGAAACCGGAGCACCCGGAGAAACCCATGCAGACATGGGGAGAACATGCAAACACTACACAAACAGGCGCCTGAGGCTGGAATCGAACCTAGGTGCCTGGCTCTGTGTGGCAGCAGTGCTAACCACTGAGCCATTGCGCAGCATACTGTATGCCACTGAGGAAATCAAGAAGTTAGGATGGAGGAGATCCAAGATGGCGGCGACTCAGCAAGTCTGAGTTTACAGTGCTCTTCCCAAAACCTGGGTAAAGTGAGTTACTCACCCCCACCACACATACCAAACCACCCAAAAAAATTTTCTAACCTTAACTAGCTGTTTACTATTATATTTAAGCAGTTTAATATTAAGTGGATAATGAGTAAACCAAAGGGATCCCGCAGCTCTCAGAAAACAAAGACCCCCCCCCACCCTCCTCTCCTCCTCCAGCTGCAGCTGATGTAAAAACAGGCCTTGAAGAGATGATTGCCAGGCTGGAAACGACACTCGTCAATTTCATCACAGAATCCAGACAGAGATGGAATGCATTCGAAGAAAAGTTACAAAAGTACAGCCAGGCTCTCGAGGAATTACAGGGCCGAGTGGAGGGGGCGGAGCTAAAGGCCACGACCTCCGAGGCTGCAGCACAAACAGCTGCAGAACAGGTGCGAGCTCTGGAGCAGAGAGTCCGGGCCTTTGAAATCTACATGGATGACCTGGATAATAGAAATCGGAGAAAGAATATCCGTCTTCTGGGCCTCCCTGAACAAGAAGAGAAGGGACAGTTAGTAGTATTTCTGGAGCGATGGTTGCCCCAGCTTTTAAACCTGGGGGCTGAAACTGACCGGGTAAGGGTGGAGTGGGCCTACCGGGTCGCAGTACGCGGATCTGGCTCAAACCAGCGCCCACGCCCGGTCCTGTTCCGGCTGCAGAGTTATAGGGAGAGGCAGATACTCCTGGACGCCTCCAGAAAGCTTGGAAAGGATCCTAAAGCTATGATTCATGAAGGATCCAAGATTATGTTATTTCAGGACTTCTCCCCGGCTTTGGCACGAAGGAGGAAGGCGTTTGATGAGGTGAAGAAATGTCTACGGAACTTAAATATTCAATACACCTTACGCTACCCAGCGACGTTATGCTTTAACCACGAAGGATCCGAGTATAATTTTAGATCACCAGAAGAGGCTAAGGAACTTTTAGACTCGTTTAAATAAATCGTAAGAGACAATTTATGTTGGCTTGCCTCTTCCACACTCCGTGGGGAGAAATGGATACTTTACTCTACTTTACTTTTGCTTCTGGGAGCAGGGTTGTCTTCCCTTGCTATTTTATGTTATTATACTTAACTGTAATTTGTTGGAGTTGTAATTTTATAGTTATGGGTGTTTGTATGTGGCATTGATGCTATCAGATATACTCAGGTATGGGTGGGGAGGGGTGGGGGTGGGGCGCTCACTGTTAACTCTAGCTCGGTATTATATCTAAATCCTATTAAGGAGCGCCCGGGTCAAGGGTGGGACACTGTTTGGGAGAGGATATGGTGGACCTTTAGAAAGGAAGTAAGGCCCCCTGAGAATAAGGGGGAGGATCTCCATTCAAACATGTTTTTTTTTGTTCTTATTGTTTGGAAATAGTTTCCTTTTTATGAAACTGTTATGAGTGTATTAGAGAACTTTTTTCTTGTTTGAAGGATGTAAGTGACTCAACTATACACTCTGGATAATTGTGGATTAGATTAGTAGTTAACTGAGTTTCATTGTTTTTCTTTCTTCTTTAGTATCATTCCTTTGAATTTTGATGATTATATATTTAAGATCTATTTTTATATTAATGTTTGTGCTTGAAAGTTCTGTTTATTTTTGTAAATTTGTCAAAATATTAAATTTCTAATAAAAATATCTTAAAAAAAAAAGAAGTTAGGATGGAACAGAAAATGAATTTTTTTCTTACTTAAAATGATTTATTTTTCTTTATAATTTATGTAGAAAAAATGGCGCTGTGTAATGGAGACTTACATATGTTTTACTGTATTTTCAGAAACACATTAGATTAGATTCCCTAAGGTGTGGAAACAGGCCCTTCTGCCCAACAAGTCCACACTGACCCTCCGAAGAGCAACCCATCCAGACCCATTTCCCTCTGACTAATGTACCTAATGCTATGGGCAATTTAGCATGGCCAATTCACCTGACCTGCACATCTTTGGACTGTGGAAGGAAACCGGAGCACAGACACTGGGAGAATGTGCAAACTCCGCACAGACGGTTGCCCAAGGTTGGAATCGAACCTGGGACCCTGGTGCTGTGAGGCAGCAGTGCTAACCACTGAACCACAATGCCATGTAATAATAAATTATTATTATTATTATTATTACATCACATTTTAAAGCAAATTCAGTCTCTCAAGAGTTCTTACTCTCACTCGAGAGTATAATTACATCGCATGGAAACGAAGAACAATCTGCATTTATGTAGCATTTTTCAGAATTTCAGGTTTGCCCCCAAAGCACTCTACAGGCAATTAAGAACTTTTTGAAATACAACTGCTGTTGCAATGCACATAACCACAACAGCGGAATCGTGTATAGCAAGATCCCACAAACAGAAATTAATTTCTTCTTTAGCAGTGTTGGTTGAGTGACAAAAATCGGTCAGAGTATTGGGGAGATCTTAGGTAAACACAGCCTCAGTTCAACATCTCACCCAACACTCACTGACTCTGACAATGCAGCATTCTGTAAAGCACTCATGTGTCATGGAGTGGTGCCTCTGGAATGATCTTGGAATATACAACCTTCTGTTGAGGTGAGAGTACTACAAACTAAGTGATGACTGACACCTGCATCTTTAACCTGTTTCAGCAGCAATTGTCTCTTTTGCCCCTCAGGATCATTTTTCACACCAGATACCCTCTCCATTCATATAAGCCAGATCTTTAGCATTTCTGTAAAGTGATTGTGTTCAATCCTGGACTTTGATGGACCTTTACACTTTGGGACGCAGTGAATCAACAAGACATTTAAATCAACAAAATAAACCCTCCTCCCTTAAGGAAACTGTTAGCAATGTTATGGCATGTTAATTAAATTGTATGATACCTCAGGGAAGGGCATTATCACTGAGAGAATGTAGGTGTTCCCCAAACTGCTCGCCCTTCTTCTGCAGTTATGTTTGCACCCAGATGTCTTTAAAGAGCAAAGCATTCAGTGGCCACCAGGCCCCCCAGGCCTTTTCAGAGAAATGGGGGTTGGAGTATTTGTTTCCCCTTTCAACTCCATTTTGATTTAATCCTCTCCCTCTTTCCTAACCCACACCTGGAAAACTGAAAAGAAAACTGAAAAACTGAACACAATACTCCAAGTGTGGCCTCACCAACCTCCTGTATAATTGCAACATAACTTCCCAAATTCTATACTCAATGCCCTGACTGATGAAGGCCAGTGTGCCAAAAGCCTTCTTCACTGCCCTGTCTACCTGTGACTCCACTTTCAGAGAACCGTACACCTGAACTCCAAGGTCCCTCTGTTCCACTACATTCCTTAAGGCCTTACTATTCACCATGAAACTGTTACCTTAATTTGACTTTCCAAAATACAGGATCTCATAGTTATCTATATTAAACTTCATTTGCCATTTCTCGGTCCACTTCCCCAGCTGATCAAGGTCCTGCTGCAATTTCTGAAAATCGTCCTCACTGTCCATGGTACCAACTATTTTAGTGTCATCAGCAAATTTACTCATCATACCTTGGACATTCAATCCAAGTCATTGGTATTGTTTCGATTTCAGATAGAATATAGAAGCAGAACCTTGGAAATCCACTGTTGAATGACCAGAGGGCTCAAGTCCAAGATGATTGGCAAGAAAACAGAGGCAACATCTCTTTTCACAATGGGCTGGGGTTAATGGGTCTCTGCTCAACCCTCATTAACCCCCACAAATCCACCTCAGCTAAATAATTGGTTGTGGAGAGGAGGGTGAAGGAGACAAGATGAAGAAGACATATCACACAGTCATTTAATATTTGACTTGTCATTATTAAACAGGAGCCAGGACTTGCACCCCTCAGGAACTAAATGTCCCACTTCAGAGAACTGCTGGCCAATGAAAACCAGTACCTTACCAAGATAGATGTACTCAAGATATGTTGGGAGATTCCCTTGTCTACCCAGATAGAGGGAATCTCAGCTTCCAAAACACTGGAAGAGTTATCCCAATGTTGAACCATGCCATAGTGATCCTGAAATATCACAGCCACCTTTCAAATGCTGATGTTCCAGGTGGTGGCAGGTTAATCTAACAGCTTACTGTACCTAGTCAACCTCCTAGTGTACAGCACTCTTAGGACAACTGGTATCCCTCTTCCTGCAAATATAGTTGGTCATTCAGTGGCTTCAGTTGGGTGCTCTCTGGGGGAAGCCTGTTGGCAAGACTGTGCATGCCTCTCCCCCACCCACCATCAATTATGTAATTGTAGTCAATGTAGAGGCGCACTTTACCCCTTAGATTCGATGTTTCCCCTCCACAACCAAATGACCAGCAGAAGAACAATAGATCCAACCCATTGAGTGGTTGTATAACTCAATAGAAAGCTACAGTGCATGTCCTGTCTTACTGAAATTATTTGTTTTGTTGTAAACTGTGCTTTTCCCAATATTCCAAAGGGACATTCAGGTATACCTGCCGTTTGTCTTGGTTATTGTATCCTTAACGCTTTGCATCGTTGATAATTATGATTAATATTTCCTGGTCAAGGCAACAATTTGTTCAAGCGTTTATTCCACTGCATTCTAATGTCCAGGGCATCATGTGAGGGCAGTAAACTATATGTAAGTATGAGGACTTTTGTCCACCTCCTGGACTAGCTGGGCAGTGAGGCCACACTCCTGTTTGCTGACAGGAGTGCAGCAATCAGTGGAAGGTAGCTGACGAAAGATCCCAAAGATTCATTGGGATTGCGGGGTGAAGAGAGGACCAGATGTGGTTATGATCCCTTTTGACATTCACTTGTCCTCCCTTAAGTATGAAGAATGGCTGACAGAGGAAAGTAGAGAAGGGAAGCTAGCTCCAGAGGAGGACAGAAAGCTGGAAAGGAAGTAAAAACAAAAAGCCAAGTTCCAAATGGTGGAAGGATTTTATCACCTGAATGTGAACTGAGTTTGTTTGAAATCTGGATCCATTTTTCGTCAAGACAGAATCTGAGAATGACCCCTGTTCAACCAGGCTTGGGATGATATCTACTTCAACTTCATTTACCATGTTGATGTTAATAGGCTTATTTAATCACCCCTAATCTTTGAAGAAAGGGTTTTTGAAATTAGCCAACACCAGGAGACATCAGAAAGGCATCCTCTACTCTTGGGGACAATGAAGCAGTTTTATTTTAGTTTGAATTGAACCTGAGATTATGTGTGAGAGTTCCGACCAACATCAGGTGAACCCGTGTTTGATGGTCTGTTTAGAGTCATCAAGAAGCTGGAGGAAGTGAATGATCTGATTGATACCCCATACTGGGGGAGCAAGCTAAGGCTCAGTCATGATAAAGCAACACCATCACCGAGGAGGGAGTCAAGTAGCTAATGGTCTGTCCAACTATCACTGAGCTAGAGACAAGGGTAGTAGCATGGATGAATTGGAGGGAGACTTGAGTGAGGCCCACATTGAACCCTGACTAACCAATACAGAAATGGTAACAAACTTCACCCACCTCAGTACGGAGCAGTGAGCAGATTTTTTGTGGCTGTTTCCTGCACATAAGGATTCATGCAGGGATAAACCAGGCTATACCATTCCAGTTTTACATGAATTGGAGAGGCCCTTCCCATAAAGAAATGTCACTATTGGCTAGGCCCAGAAAGTCTGGAGTAGGTTGGGGAGATGGTTAACTCCAGTCTAGAGGACAGACTAAAGGAGCCCAGCAACAACACTAGCTGGAGCTTTTCAGTTGTGCTTATTCCCAAGTCGGATGGTACCACAAGGTATGCATTAAACACTGAAAGGTTAATGCAATGATCCAATCTATCTCATAGAGTCATAGAGATGTACAACACGAAAACAACACATCCATGCCGACCAGACATCTTAACCTAGTCCCATTTGCTAGCACCCTCCCATATCCCTCTAAACTCTTCCTATTCATATACACATCCAGATGCCTTTTAAATGCTGTAATTGTACCAGCCTTCACCAATTCCTGTGGCAGCTCATGCCATACACGCGCCACCCTCTGTGTGAAGAAGTTGCCCCTTAGGTCTTTTTATATCTTTCCCCTCTCGTCCTAAACCAATGCCTTCTAGTTCTGGACTCCTCCACCCCAGGGAAAAGACTTTGTCTATTTATCCTATCCATGCCCCTCATGATTTTATAAACCTCTATAAGGTCATCCTTCAGCCTCCGATGCTCCAGGCGAAATAGTCCAGCCTATTCAGCCCCTCCTTCTTGCTCAAGTTTTCCAACCCAAGCAGCATCCTTGTAAATCTTTTCTGAACCCTCGAAGTTTGCATCAATAGGATAGGCAAAGCAGCCTGCCTTATTAAGATAAATGTACTGTAGAAATAATGCAACATTCCCTTATCTGCCCAGAGGGAGGAAATCTCTGCTTTCAAAACTCTGGAAGAGTTATACCACTATTGAACCATGCAACAGTGATCCTGAAATATTACAGTCACACTTAAAATGCTGATGCTGCAGGTAGTGGCAGGTTTATCTACCTGCATACTGTACCTAGTTAACCTACTGGTGCATAGCACTCTTAGAACAACTGGTATTCCTCTTCCTGCAAATACATCAGCCAACCTAATGGTCAATCTCAAAGAGAGAGTTTGCTAAGACCCATGTGACCTATCCTGGACATGGATGAGTACATCCCAAGGCTTCAAAGGCATAGGCAGTAGCACTGTTCACAACTCTCACAACAACGTGAGAAATTCTGAGATTTTTGGGAATGTGTAGAGTCTAACAAAATTTAGTCCAAAAGTTCAACTGCAAAGCTAATAGACCAACCACAGAGATAAAACGGAGGTAAAATGAACTGAGAAATTCCAAACAGCTTTTGAAAAGCTGAAGGTAATTTTAATAAATGAGCTTATGCTCGGAGCTCTGAACTTTGACCAGCCATTTAAAAGAGCTAATGATGTAAGTGACATAAAGGTTGTCCTCATTCAGGAAGATGGGATACTTCTCCAAAACAAAATGAAACACACCTCAGTAATGGTATTCCACAGTACAGCAGGAAACCCTGTGTTTATTACTGACTGTCAAACATTTTGAATTATATGTTTGAAATGGATACAAAGAGACTTCAATCTATACTGACGGCAACCTATTAACATTCGAGACCCAGAATGATGGGTTATAGCTGTTGGAGTATGTTGCTTCAATTGTACCAGCTAAAAGTCACTCAAGTTGCCAGGAAATCAAAAGTGATTGCAGACATCCTGTCTAGAACTTAGAAACACTCAGTCATAACAGAACAGATGTAGATGACCAAGCCTACGGGAATTAGCATGCACATACCTTTGTTTTTGATTTTTTTCTTTCTTTTTGCAATGAAATAAGAAATACAATAATTTCATTCATTGTGCAGAAGACATGTTATGACTATGGACCATTACTTGTGGGCAAGACTGAGCATTTAATTTCCTTTTTTTTAAAGGAGATCGAACCAAAAGATAACTGCAGAAATAAAAACAGTGGCTATAGGAAGAGGAATTCTGGAATGTTACACCTGTCAGGAGTCAGGGAAATTTCACATGGAATGATAAAAAAGGATGAGACAATGAACAGCTGGCTGTTAAATCTTCTCAGCGGCAGGCATATTTGTATTTAGCCTTCCGGGGTATACAAGAAATGAAGTTAAAGGAGAACTTTAACCCTGGACGGTGTGTGTAAGTGATTTGACATTCTCATGCATGGATTTGCATGTTATGAAGATCACGGCCTAGAAAATAGCTATTAAATGCCTCTACACTGCAGGTAAAGAAAGGAGAAAATCTCTTTCTCTCTCGCTGAGTTCTGCCAGCCAGCCATAGTCAAAAAAAGGACAAAATCCTTTTTAAATTAACCATGTTCTGACTGGGATGGTGGGAAAATAAAGAAGGGGAGCAAACTTATTGCTCCACATCCAGGAGCGTAATGAATGTGGTAGCCTATCTAGGCTTTAACTATTTGGGAAACCTTCCTCAGACTATGCCATAACAAAACCTAGGAAAAGGCAGCAGAGGCACTATTACATAGATAGATATACACTCCAAAAAGCAAGCTTATTTTTAATGAGTTGATGAAATTATTTGATGAAGTAACAGATTGGGTGGATTATGGTAATCCTGTAGATGCAACATGTTTGGAATTCCAAAAATATTTTCAATAAGGTAGTCCTGAGTGCAGATGTGGAATTAGGGGATAAGTAGCAGAATGGTTAGGAAGCTGCTACAAAACTGAAATCAGAGAATGTCCTGAAGGTAATTATTGAGATGGACAATTAATGGTAAATGCTGTTTCTCAAGGACCAGGGACTTGATCCTTGCTGGGAGAAGTGTTGTCCATAAATGAGCAGGACTCAGGATTTGCAAGTATGATTTCAAATTTGCAGATAACACCAAAATAAGGGAATAGGTTGTGCTATGACAAGGTATAAGTCAAGATGGCAGCAGTGTAGCTGCTCAGACTGTTTGTGTCCGTCTGCGTTCATTTCTTTATTCTTTCATCTTACTTTTGCTTTATCTTTTCTTTTCATTATCTTTTAAGATGTTGGCTTTGGTGAGGCATCAGGGACAAGTCCTGCCTGGGTATGTTCTGGGTACCCGGGAATTGGAGACTGTGAGCAAGTGCAGCCTGGGTATGTACTGGGTACCCAGGAATTGGAGACCATGAGCAGGTGCAGCCTGGGTATGTTCCAGGTACCTGGGGATGGGAGACTGTGAGCAGGTGCAGCCTGGGTATGTTCTGAGTACTTGGGGATTGGAGACTGTGAGCAGGTGCAGCCTGGGTATGTTCTGGGTACCTGGGGATGGGAGACTGTGAGCAGGTGCAGCTTGGATATGTTCCGGGTACCTGGGGATGAGAGACTGTGACCAGGTGCAGCCTGGGTATGTTCCGGGTACCTGGGGATGGGAGACTGTGAGCAGGTGCAGCCTGGGTATGTTCTGGGTACCTGGGGATGGGAGACTGTGAGCAGGTGCAGCCTGGGTATGTTCTGAGTACTTGAGGATGGGAGACTGTGAGCAGGTGCTCACATCCCATGAATGAAGAAAAAAAATTTAAGATTGATAAAGTTCTGAAATCTCACCTAATCTTGAGGAAAGATACCAAAAGGGAGAAAAGACAGTGAAAAAGTTTCAGTTGCAGCAACTTCTACTGTTACTTGTTGGGACTGGTAGCAGAGAGAACAAGCAAAAGGTGGATGGACTGATAGATAGACCGAAAGAAATGCAGAAGAGACAATTTAGGTTCTTATCACCAATTGTCTGTTTATTAGAGATCTCTTGACAAAGTATTCAAATAGCAATTGTATAGATTTACCCAGTGAATGTCTACATAGTCAATATTCTATATGTTTTGCCTGGTGCCAAATAAATCAGTTTGCAAACAAAACCAAAGTTGTTTACTGTCAAATCCAATATTACAAGAGTATGTATTTGTAAGAAACAGAAACCACAAGGAAGTTTAATCATTACATTTCCAGACTCTCTGACCATGTTTGTAGACATCAAGGAAGCATTGGCACATTGGTTGCAGTATACCCAAATTAATTGTCTAACACATAAATTTACAGTTTAACTTTAATATTATTTCCTTCTGAAAGAAGTAGAAAAGACATAACATTTTTGGATTTAGAAGCATCCGGTCTAGACTCAGAAGCACTTATGTAATTCACCAGATGTATGTCCCAATATGAAGCACAGTTGTAATCTTTTCCAAGTATATGTGATTTCTCATGAAGAAAAGAAAGACTCGTATGAATTCCACATCTTTCACCATTTGGGGATATCCCAAAGCCAATGAATTACTATTTAAAATGTAGTTGCTGTTGTAATGTTACCTGAATTATATACAGTGGCACTACAACATCATTTTCACACTTCACGTCCCCTGTTATTCCTAAGTCACACTGGAAACAGGTGCTTCTTTTTGTTAAAATTGAGTTACATTGCCATTTGATTAAGGTTTCTAATCTGCATCAAGAGGTAAGGTTTGGTAATGCTGAGGGTTTACTGTAGATAAATGTAAAATTGTTTACATGAAGTTAGACAATATGAAATGTGTACCAGGCAATAAGATCTGATTTTAAACAGTGTCAGAATTCGTGATATTAAGAAAATCTAACACACCAGGATATGATTATTACCTCTCCCAAGAGTGAGGACATCATTAACATTTTGAGAGAGGAGAACTGATTTTAATCTAAAAACTAACCAATTAAATTAAAACTGAGGTTGAGGAATATTAGAAGAGATATGGTATGTGGTAGACAGAAAAGGCCTCCCACATTGTTGTAGCCGATTATAAAGAAGTGGAGCCCCAGTTCCTTAAGGGATGTTCTCATGCTTCGGTAAATTTAAACGAGTTTGTTTCCTATCCAGAAGGAGATCCCCTTTTGATCTAAACCAAAGTGAAACAACCAAGGCCCTGGCCCTTAAAGGTATGCTATCTGAAGCAGGCCGTTTCAGAGACAAAATTAAGTCATGAATGATGGATTGGAACTGAATGCAGCAGGTACTTTATCAAATACATCAGCATTAAACATGCAAACATTCCTCATTAACACTACAATATTTGAAAGAAAGAACATGCAATAATTCTGTGCTTTTCATAAATTCAGTGCTTCACAGCCCATTTTTTAAAAAAAAAACAACACTCAGTAAGTCTGGCAGCTTCTGTGAAGAGAGAAATAGAGTTAACGTTTCAAGTCGAGTATGTCTCTTCAGAATTGAAAGGTGTTGGAAACTGGGTTCCTTATACTTTTGACAGAAGCTGGGGAGGACCAAGGGGGCAGATAATGTAGAGACGCAGTACAAAAAACAAACAGATGGTGAAAGAGAGAAAAAATGTAAACTGGACGTTAATTAAGGTGTGAAAGGTAGAAAATGGGTCCCCGGTACATCAATGATGTCTTACCAGAACAATGATAGGATTCCCCTTGACCTCACTTTCCACTCTGCTAGTCGTCATAATCAAAGACTCATCCTTTGCCATATCCAGCAGGGTGACACCATCAAAACACCTTTCCCACCCCTCCACTACACCATTCCACAGGGACTATTCCCGCTGTGACACATTGGTCCAGTCCCTCCATCACTCCCAACACTTCCCAGCCTCCTCATGGCACTTTCCCATGTAATCTCAGAAAGTGTATCACTTGCCTGTTGACCTCCTCCCTCCAGCCTGTCCAAGGCCCTAAATACACTATCCTAGTGAAGCAGTGTTTTGCTTATACTTTTATCAATTTAGTGTGCAGCATTCGCTGCTCACAATGCAGTCTCTTTTACATTGGTGAGACCAAACACAGACTAGGTGACCACTTTGCGGATCACCTCTGCTCTGTCTACAGGAATGACCATGACCTTCCAGTGGCTTACTATTGTAATAAACGAGCTTGCTGTTGTGCCAACATTTCTGCCCTGGATTTTCTAACACCTTTCAGTTCTGAAGAAGAGTTAAATTGGACTCAGCACAGATGCTGCCAGGTGTTTTCCAGTCCCACTCTAATCCAGAATCTGGTTTCCAGCATCTGCTGTCGTTGTTTTTACCACACAGATGCTGCCAGACCTGCTGAGCATTTACAGTGCTCTGTGTGAGTCATCCTTGCCCTATTCAGGTGAATGTGCAAGATGACTCAGTCAAAGGCATGTGTGCTGCTTTATCAGCACCATCAACAAAGTGATTGTGATCTTTTACCACATCTGTTGTTTCTGTTTTGCATGCAATGTAAATTTATTTAAAAACTAATAAATTATTGCAGATGCTGGGAATCTGAAATAAACTCAAAGAATGCTAGAAAAACTCAGAGGTTTCTGGCATCTGTAGAGAGAAAGCAGAATTGACAATTTGGGTCCTGTGACGCTTCTTCAGAACTGAACAGGGCAAGTTGTATTTCACATAAAACATTTCACTATAGGATGTCACCTTTGACATGTTGAATTCCCTCTGTACTGCCCTGGAACTTTGGCCTTAACTATATGGGGTATGAACAACTATGCTCCAACTAACCCCCAACACCAATGCTTTCTGATTCAAAACTGGGAATGTTATCTGTGTTTCCATTATTTGCAGACATCAAATGTTTTCACAATTCCCCTTTCCTGAGCAGATCTTATTCAGTATTTGGAGACTGTAAGGTTAGACGGATATGATGAAGGTGTGTTTTAGATGGTATTAATAGTCATTTTGAAAAGCAAGTGATGGTGAAACTGATAAAATGTCACTTGACTGAATCAAACTAGGAGAGTGTGAGATCTCTTCAGATTGTGTTTGAAATATGACAGAAATAGACAGAATATGACAGAATCTTTCAGTCACGAAGTTTCTTCCAAAACACAGACTTTGGCCAAGCATGATTGAGTGGACTTTCTAAAGAATATATTGGTGCGCACGTAATTGTTATGAAGCTGCTTTATATTTAATATTTCTTTAATGACTTGAATTTGAAGAATGACTATACAATTCTACGAGCTGTGAAAATATCGCCCTGGATTTTTAAAAAAGTGTTTCTTAAAAATCATGTGACTTGCAATAATTGCTGGTCTTAAGCTCACTTCAAAAAAGTGCACCGGACCGCCTTATGACCGAGTTTTACGGCTGTCCTGTCTCCATAGTGTTTGCAGGCTTGATGTTTCTGTATTGGAATTACAGTAGTAGGTTAAACATTGCTAAGAACAGGCTGCCCAGCTTGAGTTTCCTGTTTCTGGAGTACTGTTGTGGTGAATCTAATATAAAACCTGACTGTTCTTCGGAAAAACAGAATAATTTCAAGAAGTCCTCAACATTGCATTGCTGAGCGAACTGTGTCTGTCCAATCCCAGAGACAATAATCCCTTGACCATATATATAGTCATAGAGGTCCACAGCACATAAAAATGTCCATCAGCCCATCACATCTGTGCCAGTCAGAAACAACCAACTAGCTATTCTAATTCTATTTTCAACCACTTGGTGCATAGCCTTGTATGCCTTGGTATAGCAAGTGCATATCTGCATCCTTCTTAAATGTTATGAAGGTTTCTGCCTCTAACAATATTATAGACATGAGTTCCAGATTCCCACCACCCGTTGGTGAAAAAGCTTTTCCTCACATCCCCTCTAAACCTTCTGTGCTTTACCTTGAATCCATGTCCCTGGCCATTGATTCTTCCAACAAGGGGAAAAGCTCTTCTTGTATGTTCCACCTATGCCCCTCATATTTTATACATCTCAATCATGTTCACCCTCAATCTCCTCAGTTCTATGGAAAAGAACCCTAATAGCTTTTCATAACTGAAACTCTCCAGCTCAGGCATTATTCTGGTAAATCCTCTCCATACCCTTTCCAGTGTCATCACATCCCTCCCAGAATGTGGATTCCAGAACTGCACACAATACTCTAGCTGTGGCCTAACAAGCAGTTTATACAGTTCCAGCACAACCTTCCTGCTCCTGAACTCTCTGTCTCAGCTAATAAAGGTAAATTGCCATATGCCTTCTTAACCACTTTATCCACTGGTCCTGATATTTTAAGAGACTGATGGACATGTACGCCAAGGGCCCTCTGATCCTTTGTGCTTCCCAAGGTCCTACCATTCATCATGCATTCCCTCGTATTGTTTCTCCTGCTCAAGTGCATCACCTCACACTTATCAGATTTAGTTACATGTGCCACTGATCAGCCCCTCTGACTAGTCCTGCGATATCCTGTTGTAATCTAAGGCTATTCACCTCACTACTTACCACCCCATCCATTTTTATATCATCTGTGAACTTACCAATTAACGCTCTTACATTTAAGTCTAAATCAAATACATGCAAGATCACCAAATTGACAGACTCCAGAACATTCTATACCTTGTCCTTCTTGCCTCCAAGAATAACCACCCTCATTCAGAGAGAGATTTTCTTTGTGAAGTGAATCTGTACAGAGAAAAACCTAGTTTCTCCCTTTACCTGAAGCACGTGTTTTTGTGTATGTACATTTTGGGTTAGTTAGAGGAGTAAAATGGTATGTGTGCATATATTGAACATTCTGTATCTTCAATGGATGGGTTTTGTTTTATAGTAAATCAATATATTTGTGTTTACTAAAGAAACCTGATTGATGAACCTTTTCATTCTGAGCCTAATGTAGAGAAAGTATATGATTGGCCATATCGGGACTTGGGTAAAACAGTTTTAAATTTACAACTGCTGAATGTTGAACTAAAGAAAGACAGTTGTAACCATTTGTGTCATTTATATATTAAAAATAATCAATTTTTAGCAGCATAGTCTGGCCTGTCGTTCAATTTGTGACTTTATATGAAAGTGGGTGGCATGGTGGCTCAGTGTTGCCACACAGTGCCAGGGACCCGGGCTTGATTCCACGTTCAGGCACTGTCTGTGTGGAGCTTGCACATTCTCTCCATGTCTGAGCAGGTTTCCTCCCACAGTGCAAAGATGTGCAGGTTAGGTGCATTGGCCATGCTAAATTGTCTGTAGGGTCCAGGGATGTGTTGGCTAGATGGGTTAGCCATGGGAAAATGCAGCATTAGAGAGATAGTGTAGGGGTCTGGGTGGAATGCTCTTCAGAGGGGCAGTGTGGACTTGATGGGCTGAAGGGCCTGCATTCACACTGTTGGGATTCTAGGATTTTCTCTTGGTCTTCAAGAGCATCTATGATTATGCAGAAGAAGTGATATCTAGGCCAATAGTCATCCTCAACTACCAAGATTGATATAAACTATCTGATTTATGTCATTGCTGTTTTCTGGTATCTTGCTGTGTGCAAATTAGCTGTCATATATCCAATATCATAATAGTAACTTCACTATGAAGCACGTAATTGCCTGTAATGTTCTTTTAATGTCCTAAGGTCTGGAATGGTGCAAGGACACATGTGCTTTTCATGTGCAAATCCTATGTGCTGGTTCATAATTTCTGCTGAAGTTGTTTACCACATGCTAGATAGGAAACAGTACTGTGTGTACCTCAGCTTCAGACTGAACAGTGCATTTCACACCTATAGAATTAGAATTTCAGGCAAAGCTGGCTTTGTCACAAGCTGTGAAAAAAATGTTGAAGGTTCTGTTCTTTGTACCCATTTTTCACAGATACAGGTTCCACTCCTTATCATTTGACTGTGCTAGAAGTGACTGTGAAGCCAATATAAGTTCACCTTGTTGATATTGTGAAATCCAGTTGGGGTGAGCCAAAAAGAAAACAGAAGAGAAGGTAAGCTAAACTGGGAAGGTGCCAAACTAGAACTTTAAAAATATCTCTATTAAGTATCTGACGACATTTGAACACAGAAACCCAATGGGGCTCTGAGCCAGACAGGGACCAAATTGCTGTTTCCCCCAGGAAGATTGCACAGACAAGTAGAACTCAGACACTATTAAGGTAACATCTATTATCTGTACGCTCCAATCAACCCCACCTTCCAGTTGCCAGCCATTTCAACTCCCCCTCCCACACCTGACAAAATGTCTATCCTGGACCTCTTCCATCATCAAAATAAAGTCACATGCAAACTGGAGGAAGAATACTCTCATCTTCCACCTTGGGAACTTACAACCATATGGCCTTAAAATAGAATTCACCAAATTCCAAATCTTCCACAACCCCACCTCATCCCAGGTTCAGCCTTCCCTTTTTGCCCCACCCCCTGGACCTGACTTAACCTGTCATCTTCCTTCCCACCTATCTGCTCCCTCCGTCCCACCAATCAATCACAATCACCTCCTACCTGCATCCACCTATCCCCATCCCACTTACCTTTCCCCAAGCTCCACCCTCTTTCTATTTTTTTCTCAGCCCCTTTCCCTCTCACCAGTCCTGATGAAAGGTCGACTCCCCTGTTCCTTTGATGCTGTTTGACCTGCAGTGCTTTTTCCAGTTCCACACTTTATCGACTTAGACTCAGAACCACAAATAGTCCCAACCCCTGTTTATAATGCTCCTACAATGTGGAAGCAGGCCTTTCAATCCATCAAGTCCGCACTGATTTTCCAAATAACATCCCATCTGCACAATCTATCCTTGTAACTCTGCATCTTTGTACATCTTTGGACTGTGGGAGGAAACTGTAGCACCTGAAGGAAACCCAGGTAGCAAACGTGCAAACTCCACACAGTTAGTTGCCTGAGGCTGGAATTGAACCCAGGTCCCTAGCACTGTGAGGCAGCTGTGCTAATCACTGAGCCACCGTGCCTCCCTAACATGTAGAGATAAAATAATATTCCACAACTTGCTTCTAGTTTCCAACAGCTCAGCCACAGGAAACACAAGGAAACACAATAGTTTAATTCCTTAGATTCCAAGTGTGAACCCCTATGTATGTCACACTATCACTATAGTTGAGGACAATTTAGTCTCATTAATTAATTTTCTTGTGCAAATGCAACCCAATACTCAGCTATTTACTATAATGAGTCAAAAAGTATGGTACTAGAAAAGCACAGCCAGTCAGGTAGCATCCGAGGAACAGGGATGACATTTTGAGCATAAGCTCTTCATCCTGATGAAAATCTTATGCTCCAAACTTCAACTCTCCAGCTCTTCAAATGCTGCCTGATCTGCTGTGCTTTTCCAGCGCCACATGTTTTGACTGATATCCAACATCTGCAGCCCTCACTTTCTCTTATTTACTAGAATGCTCCAGTGAAGTGTCAGGGATCCTAAGCAAACCTTTGCACAGACTGTTGACAAGGTCAAAAGGCCCTGAAATCGAACCCACAACCGCTGCTGCACTTTTATTTTGCAAATTGGTCGAAACTATTATGATTTATCACAACATTTGGGATTCAAAAATCTATTTATTCTATTCAAGTGACCAGCTCATTCCCTTCTCTGCCTTTAAACCATTTTGGAATGTACTTTAAAAGCAGAACATAACCATGACTAGATGAGACTCCTTTTCATAATTTAAATTTCACCTTGAAGTTAACTGATATGCATATCAAAGTAATACTGTTCTCAGGGCTCACTAACCACCAAAACCTACTGACAGGAACTCACAAGGTATAATTTTATCTCTCTTTCCCGTTATCAAAGTCTTTGATACTTATTAGTGGATTCCACGTGTAGACATATCTACCTCCATGATGGGAGCAATTTGCCTTTTAACTAACTGAGTAACATTAACCTCCTTCCTCTGGTTGTACCTGATCTCTATTTGTCATAAGCTCTCTACTGTGCTTGAGCTCCCAACGTTGCATTGAAATCTTTCTTAACTACAAAATGCCCCCTTGTTGGACAAACAATAATAGTTCTTGGATATTCTGATGCACAGCCAAGTCTGTTATAATGCATTTCGGTTGTTGAGAGATAAACCTGTACGATGTCAATAGGCTTGTACTAGACATTTAGTTCCATCTTTCACTGCATAGATATTACTCCTGGCTGCTGAATCTGGAAAAATGAGATCACAGTCTCTGAATGAGGGGTCAGTCACTTAAGACTGAAGGTGTTTGCTCAAAGCATCAGGAATCTTTTGATTTCTGTCGTCCAAATTGCAGTGGATACGCACTACTACATATAATCAAAGCAGGGTTTGATATTGTGTACAAATTTAAGGAGATAAGGAGTTAATAATGGACTTGCAGTGGTAGATCAGCTGATCTTGTTGAATGTCAAAGCAAGCTCAAAGGGCCAACTGATGTACTCCAGCTCCTCTTCCATGTGTTTATGTGCTAGGCACTATGCATCTCTAAGCAGAGAGACTTGCGCCTCATCCCAGTCTCTTTTGTATGTCTTTTTGCTGCACTTTTTATGAATGAGTGGAATTAAAAGAAAAAACGTTTATTTACAGAGGAACTTTCATGAGGCCATTCTAACATATAATACAGTTAATAAAGTACAGTGGAAGTGGAGTCATGGTCATGCCTTTGACAGCTGTGTTTCACTGTGGTTTACTGAGTCAGAAGACATAAGTGCCACTGCTAGAATGTGCACGGAAATCAAAGCTAAAATTCCCATGCGGTACTGAGCTATTCTTATTTTGAAAATGAGTAGTGTTCAACTTCATGATTAACTCTGTTTCTCTCTCCACAAATACTGTCAGAGTTGCTACATTTTCCCACCACTCTCTGCTTTCATTTCAAATTTACAACAACTACAGTCATTTGCTTTTACATAAGTGGGTTATTCCTGGTGTGGCTTGGCCAATATTTATCTATTTATTTTCATTTATAATCTCATACAACACGGAAACAGATCCGTTGGACCAACCAGTCCATGCTGAACATAATCCCAAACTAAAATAATCCCACCTGCCTGCTCTTGGCCCGTATCCCTCCAAACCTTTCCTAGTCATGTACAGAGGAACCTTGATTATTCGATTAACCGAACTTCGGATCATCTGAACAAGGTCACAAGGTCAGATGCATGGCTGACTATGTTATCCAGTATCAATTATCCGGCATTTGATCAACTGAACGAAATACTTCCCGCCCATGTTCTTCAGATAATCAAGGTTCCTTTATACTTATCCAAATGTCTTTTAAATGTTGTAATTGTACCGTACCCACATTCATCACTTCCCAAGGAAGTTCATTCCATGTGCAAACCACCCTCTGTATAAAACATTTGCCCCTCATGTCTTATTTAAATCTCTATCCTCGCACCTCCTAGTCTTGAAATCCCCAATCCGAGGGAATTTCCTTTTGTAAATAGGCCATGCTATCTTCATCAAACTCCAAGTTCATGAAGTTCAACTTTTAAATGACTCTCAAACATTTTCGAGGATTAAAACAAAAGTTTGATTTATACAAGCAGATGGGTGGGGGGATTATCCCACAGCATTGCAAAAACAGATGATCCGTTTATTATCAAATTGCTGTTTGTGAGAGTTTGCTGCGTGCAAATTGGTTCCTGTGGTTCTGACATTATAATAGTGAGCATCCTTTACAGAGTACATTTTGGCCATAAAACACTATTTCAAATGATCCTGTGATCACAAAAGGCAGTACTTCAATGCAAGGTCTTCTTTCTTTAATTGAGGAAACTCAGAAGATACTTTGCGTGCTGCAAGTTCTCACAAGCAGAAGTATGATCATAAAGAAATAATCGGTTTTGGTGAATATTGAGGATGCTGAAATAAAAGCAGAAAGTGCTGGAGGAACTCTGCTGTTTTAATGGCATTGTTTGATGGATAAATTCTGGAGAGCAACTCTCAGTGCTATTCTGCACAATGTGGTGTGTGAGCTACCAGCTATGCATGGCTGATATTGGCCTTTGTTTAATTTATTTGAGAAGGGATGCAGGCAGGGGTGTTTACTGTCACCCATGCTCCTTGATGCTGTGGAAGACAGGACACTGAGAATGGTGCAGAAGAAGTATGAAAGAGATGTGGATGCTTCATAGGATATTGTAGAACATAGAATCTCAGTTATGCACGTGACACCATGCTCAGCCGGAACAAAGGAAAAGCCTGAAATGATGGCAGTGTTCATCAAAAGAGACAACAAGTCACATGGACTGGACATAAATGAGTCAAACACCAATCTTATGGACCTAAGTGACAAAAGAAAAGTCAAGATTGGAAGAATCGAGATACAGGCAAGTGGACAGATTCAAGTACTTTAGCTCGAGCATCAACAAGAATGAAATCCAGGTTAGATTAGCTGCAGCAAGAGGTGATAGCAATTCCTTAAGTCTTTGAAGTCCAAAAACATCAGCACAAAGCTGAGCAACAACTGTGGAGTTGGACCCGGAAGAAAGAGGATGAGAGAAGCAGAACAGCTTCAGAAGGGAAGCTCTGGTCTGGGATGTTCAGAATGAGCTGGGCAGACAGCAAGATAAATGATTGGGTTAGACAAATAGCAAAAGTTGAGAATCAAAAGGATTTGCGAGGTACAGTTAGAGAGAGAAAGATAGTCAGGTACCAACATTAGAAACAAAGATTCAGCAGCCTTTTCCTAGCAACAATTGAAAAGAGAAAATGGGGTGGGGGAAAACAGAATAGGAAGAAAAAAAATCAGATGGATAATATTGAAATATGGACTGCAAGAGGCTGGAAGAAAGCCACAGAGGAAGTAAGATAAAGTATTAAAGTATTCCACCAGGGACAGTGATAACAACATATGGCAAACCCAGTCATAACTCCCCCCCCAAACAAAGGAATGCTAACTGTTTCACTTAAATCAATCTTCTCAACTCCAGGAAATATGGGCCTGGTTTACTGCTCAACCTCTTCCTATAGGACAACCTCCTCTTCCTGGGAACCAAGCCAATGAACCTTTGTGGCATTCCCTTTAGGGTAAGTGTGTTTTGATACAGTACTCCACAGTTTCTCTACTGCCATCACACCCTTCCTCGAATATGGTCACCAGCACTGCATGCACAACTCCAGTTGTGGTCTAACAGTGTTTTATATAGTTTCAACATAACATCCTTGCTCTTGTACTCTACAGCTCAGCTAGCAAAAGCAAACATAGCATATTCCTTTGTAATTATCTTATCTATCCCCACTGTTACCTTCAGAGGTCTATGGATATGCACACCAACGTCCCACTGATCTTCAGTACTTTCCAGGGTCGCACTATTCCTGAAGAAGGGCTTATGCCCGAAACGTTGATTCTCCTGCTCCTCGGATGCTGCCTGGCCTGCTGTGTTTTTCCAGCACCACATTTTTCAACTCTGATACTCCAGCATCTGCAGTCCTCGCTTTTGCCTGGGGTTGCACTATTCACAGTTTTGTTATGTTGGTTCTCCCCCCAGTGCATTTCCTCACACTTTGCTTAGGTGAATTCCATTTGTCACTGTTTTGCCCACTTGACCAGTCTGTTGATGTCTTCTTGCAGCTTATGGTTATCCTCCTCATTATTCAAACCCTACAATGTGGAAGCAGGCTATTCAGCCCATTGAGTCCACACTGAACCTCCAAGGAGGAACCCACCTACCCTATCCCTGTAACCATGTGTTTCCCAGAGCACCCAAAGGGAAATTCACACGGACACAGGGAAAATGTGTAAACTCCACGCAGATAGTTGCCAGGGGTGGAATCAAACCTGGGTCCCTAGCAGTATGAGGCAGCAATGCTAACCACTAAGCCATGGTGCCATCCTATTCAGCACCCTGCTGATTTTCTTGTCATCCATGAATTTCTTGGTTATATCCCTACATTTAAGTCCAAGTCATCAATGTACACCATAAACAGCAAGGACCCCAACACTGAGCCCAGTGGAACCCATTCGAAACAGACTTTCAGTCACAGAAACATCCCTCTACCAATACCCTTTGCTTCTTGCTTCTCAATTCTTCATTCAACAAGCCACTTTGCCTTGGATCCCATGTGCTCTAACTTTTTTGATTAGTCTGCCATGAGACATCTTCTCAAAAGCTGAAGTCCACATAGATTACATTAAACGCACTGCTCTCATCAACACTCCTGGTTACTTATTCACAAAATTTTGTTCAAATTCATTAAACACAACCTTCCCTTCACAAAGTTATGCCTATAATGCATTTAATCCCTGTCTCTCTATGTGCAGATGTATTCTGTCCCTCAGACTTCTTTCTAATAACTTTCCCACCACCAAAATTAGACTGACTGGCCTTTAAATTCCTTGTCTAGTTCTTCCTCCATTTAGCAGACTTCCAGTGCTCTGGCACACCTCCTGTAGTTGGAGAGAATTTGAAATTTACTGTGAGGGTTATTGATTATCTGCTGCCTTGTTTCCCTTTTCGGCCTGGGGTACAATTCATCTGAACCTGCAAGATTATCTTTTTTCTCAGACTGCCAAACCCTGGGTATTTACTTTCTATGAAAATTTCTTCCAGTCCTCCACTGTATGATTATACCTGTCATCCTATTCCTATTTGGGGTGCCACAGTGTCTCAGTGGTTAGCACTGCTGCCTCACAGCACCAATGAGCTGGGTTCTATTCCACCCTGGAGTTTGTACATTCTCCCAGTGTCTGTCCAAAAACATGCAGGTTAAGTGGATTGGCAATGCTAAATTACTTGTAGTGTCCAGGGATGTGCAGGTTAGGTGGATTAGCCTTGGGAATTGCAAGATTACAGGGATACAGTATGGGGGATGGGTCTCAGTGGGATGCATTTCAGAGGATTGCTGTGGATTCAATGGGCCGAATTGCCTACTTCCACACTGTGGAGACTCTATAATTCTATTCCCTTCTGATGACCAACACAAAGTATTCATTGAGGAACATGTTCTGATTCTCACACAGCTTAGGCACTACTCTTTCTCTAGTTGTTCTGTTTATCTGTTTAAAAAAAACTAAAACCAATGTTGAGCTGCCAATCTTGCTTATCTTTCAGCCATGTCTCAGTCATAGTTATGACACCATACTCCCACTTGCCTTTTTGTGCCCTCAGCTCATTTATTTTATTCCTCAGGCTCCTTGCATTAAAATATGTCCCATTTATCTTTGTTAAGCTCATTTAGAGTCATAGAGATGGAAACAGACCCTTCAGTCCCACTCGTTCGTGCCAACCAGATATCCTACACTAACTTAGTCCCATTTGCCAGCACTTGGCCCATATCCCTCTTAACCTTTTCTACTCATACACCCATCCAGATGCTTTTTAAATGCTGCAATTGTACCAGCCCCCACCACTTCCTCTGGCAGCTCATTCCCTACACGCACCACCTGCTGTGTGAAAAAGTTGCCCCTTAGTTCGTTATTAAATTTTTCCCCTCTCACCCTAAATCTATGCCATCTAGTTCTGGACTCTCCCATGCGAGGGAAAGACTGGATGTATCTCTACCTGGTATGGCAACTGTATCCTTCAAGATCGGAGACGGTTACAGAGAGTGGTGAACTCGGCCCAGACATACACAAAGGCCAACCTCCCATCTATCTACCAGGAATCCATCTACCAGGCCCGCTGTCAAGGAAAGGCAGCCAGCATTCTCAAAGATCCATCCCACCCTGACAATGCTTTTCTTTAGGCTCTACCAGCAGGGAGAAAGTATAGAAGCCTGAACTCACGATCCAGCCAGTTTCGAAACAGTTTCTAACCTACTGTTGTTGGAATACTGAATGGACTCACAAACTCCTAGCATTAGCCTGTACTTGTGTTTTGGTTTTTGCCGCTGTTTATCTATTACTTACTTATCTGTGCTAGTTAACTCTGTGATATACCTGTATTGCTCGCAAGACAAAGCTTTTCACTGTGCCTCGGTACACATGACAATAAATTCAATTCAATTCAAGACCAAATCTATTTACCCTATCCATGCCCTGCATGATTTTTCTTTCTTATCTAGCCTATGTTTCATTTACCTTTCCCACTCATATGCACAAGTTTTAACTTTTAATTCCACCTCAACTTCTCTCCCCTCTGAACTGCTTATCATGATCTCAACCCCATGCTAATCTATTTTAAATCAACCCCAACAGCACTTACAAACTTCCCCGTGAGGATGTTGGTCCTGTTCAGGTGCTCAGTCTGTTTTGAAGAGCTCAGTGTTGCACCAGTGAAGGAATAAATTGATTATTTTTTATATTATAAAATTCCAGAGGCAAAAATCTGCATGAACAAGGATATGGCTAGCATTTTGTCATGTTTTAAAACATTTCAAATGGTAAACATTCCATTGAAATGTCATTGGTACGGATGAAAAGGTAGGTGAGGTACCAAGAATCATCAGTGAAATGAACAATTCAATCTGCTTTATGCCAGGGTGGGATCAGATTAGAATTCCAACCAATTCATCTAGCAATACTCTTCCATCTTTGTCATCCATCTGATCTATATTTGAATCCTTGTTTAAGGCCTGATTTAAAGGGTTAAACAAGAGGTCAAAAAACAACCATAATAGGGAACAAAAAAAATGCAACCTCAAGTGTTACAAACTGCCTTTAATTTTTCTGTGAAAGCAGCAGATAAGACATTAGCTTTATTTATGTTTTCATTATGCTTTTAATAACATAAATCCTACCTGTGAACTGAGATTATCTATTGTAGTGGATCCAATTATTTCTGCCATTTTCAGTCCATCAAAAGGGTCCAAAATCAAAGCAGCTTCAAGACGGGACTCTTTTTCTCCCCCCAGCTGAGCTAGATCGTTACACTGACCATGCACTTTGCATGCCAGGCTGGTATCTGACTCCAAGTAGTTCACCACTTCTGCAATGGTGGGCAGCGGCCAGCTGGTGCACCTGCTATGGTTGCCGGGTTAGTGACCTTCCTCTCGATTCCTGTCACAAAGTCTCTTCAAAGGACTTCAAACACTGTCTCAATTTCGAACTGCTGCTCACCCAAACCCCCCTCCTACCCCCACCACCAAACGTCACCGTCAACTAGAAGAATCTAACACACTGCTGCTCCAGGATATACTTAACCACTATCTGGGCTCTGCAGACTTAGCCACAGCGCAAAAAAAAACAACTGTATGTGAGGGTGTAAATTCACCACTAGCCAACTCCATATTACAGTCATTGACGTGGTTGCAGGAAACCTCACTGTTCTTAAGTGGGAGGATCTTTGCCTTTAAAATCCACCTCCTTCATTGCATCAGGATTGTGTAAAGTTTGACGGAACTGTTTTCAGGAAGTTTGGGGTCCAGTTGTTTTCCAAGTATGTTTTCTGCTCAAAAGTCCATGCTGACTTGCCTTAATGAATCTATATTTGTCCAAGTGCTATCAAGCAGCACCAGCTCAGCAATAACTTGCTCAGTGACACTCAATTTGGGTTCCCCAGGACCACTCAGCTCCTGACCTCATTACAGCCTTGGTTCAAACATGAATCAAAGAGCTGAATTCCAGAGGGGAGGTGAGAGTGACTGCCCTTGGCATCAAGGCTGCAGTTAACCAAGTATGGCATCAAGGAGCCCTCGCAAAACTGGAGTCAATGGGTATCCCCAGGAAAGCTCTCCATTACTTGGAGTCATATCTGGAATAAAGAAAGATGGTTGTGTTTGTTGGAGGTCAGTCATCTCAGCTACAGGACTTCCCGAGGGTGGAGTCTTAGACCCAACCATCTGCAGTTGCTTCATCAATGATCTTCACTCCGTCATAAGGTCAGAAGTGGGGAGGTTAGCTGATGATTACACTATGTTCAGCATCATTCGTGACTCCTCAGGTACTAAAGCAGTCCTTGTTCAAATTCAACAAAATCTGCATAACATCCAGGCTTGGAATGAATAGAGGTAGGTATCATATGTGCCACATAAATGCCAGGCAATGACAATCTCTAGTAAGGGCCAATCTATCTACTTCCTTTTGATATTTAATGGAATTACCATTACTGAATCCCCCACTATCGACATCCTGGGGGTTATCATTGACCAGAAACTCAACTGAACTTGCAAAATAAATACAAATGTTCCAAGACTGGATCAGAATCTAGGAATACTGCAACAGGTAACTCACCTCCTAACTCCCCAAAGCCTGTCTACCATCTACCTACAAGGCATAAGTCAGGAGTGTGATGGAATACTCCCCACTTGGCTGGATGATTGCAGCTCCAACAACATTCAAAAAGCTTGACACCACCAAGGACAAAGCAGCCCACTTGATTGGCACAACATCCACAAACAATTAGTCACTCCGTTACCATTGCTCAGGAGCAGCAGTGTGTAGTATCTGCAAAATACACTGCAGAAATTCACTGAGGCTCCAAGAATAGTACCTTCCAAACCCACTATGTCCACTATCTGGGACAAGGGCAGCAGATACATGGGCAAACCGCCTGCAAGTTCCCCTCCAAGCCACTCATAATTCTGACTTGGAAATATATCCCTGTTCCTTTAGTGTCATTGGTTCAAAATCCTGGAATTCCCACCCTTAGAGAATTTTAGGTCTACCTACACCACATGAATTGCAGTAGTTCATGAAAGCAGCTCACCACCTCCTCTCAAGAGCAACTAGGCAACAGCAATAAATGCCTAATCACGCCTACACCTCATGAATGAATGAATATGCGACTGTTAATTTTGTTCTCCATCATTTATAAAGGCTATGTCACCAATGCAGTTAACCTGATTGGCCTCCAGTTATAAAAATGGCTCTAATATTTACAATGGTACCACAATCTGGATCTAATCAGGTTTGAAAATCACGGCCACTACCTCTGCAATTTCCAAACCTATTTCTCTCAGTAATCTTGAATACATCCCATCTGGTACTGGTGACTTATCAATTTCAAGTAAAGCCAGTCTTGCAAACATCTGTTTTTTATTCATTTTTCACTCATTCAGTGTCATAACTACTTTCTCATTCGGAATGACTCTCGCAAATATCTTCCGTCTTGGTAAAGATAGATGCAAAGTACTCACTCAACATCACAATCAGGCTATTTAGTTTCATTCATAAATTCCCTATTTTGCACTTGAATGATCCCACCATTCCCTTACTACCTTTTCATTATTAGGATGCTTGTACAGGTAGACAACCCTTTATCTGAAATCGCGAAATCTGAAAAGCTCCAAAGTCCAAAGGTTTTTTCGTGAAGTTTGTTTTCTCATTAACAAGGTTGTTTGGGTGCAAACAGTTAACCCAAGTCGACACCCACTCGATCCGTGTCACTCAGATGTGATGTGTGGGGGTGTGACTCAGCACTGACAGGCTTCAATTCTGTCTCAAGGCCCGTTTTACTGAGTGAGTCATACTGCTCCGGTGAGATTTTTGAAAATTTCACCATCAAACTGTCACTTGTTCTGGAATTTGAAAAATTCTGAATTCCAAAAACCAGCTGAGCATTTCGGATAAAGGATTGTGTACCTGTACTGTAGAAAATTTTCAGAATTTAGCTGCCAATCTCTTCTCATACTCTCTTTGACACAATTTCCACTCTCACTTCTCCCTGATCACACCATATTCAGCCTGCTTTTCACTTTCATTATCAAACCTGACATCACTTTGTCACCTGCTTCATCTTCTTCTCTAACTCTTTTATTGTCCAGGGACATCTGGCTTTATTTGCCCCACCTTTCCCTCTCTTGTAAATGCGCTGAAACAAATGTACCCTATTGTTCTGAATCAGAAACAGAAATTGCTGGTGAAACATATTGTGTACTATTGCGGGAAGAAAACAAAATCAACGTTCCAAGTCTGGGGACTCTTCATCAGGTGAATAAAGAGTCACCGGATGTGAAACATTAACTCTGCTTTCTTCTCTCAGATGCTGCCAGGCCTGTTGAGTTTCACCAGCAATTTGTTTTTGTTTCAGATCTCCAGCATCAGCAGTTGTTCATATTATTTTAGTCTATTGTTCTATCTTGCCGGCCAATCTTTCATTCCTATTTACCAAGAACAAGTCTGATCTCAATAAGTTGGAATTCAATAAGCCCTTCTCCAATTTTACTCGAGATTGTTCCTAACCCTCTTCCATTGTTAATCTGGTAATATGATCACTTTTTCGTAAATGTTCTCTTGTAGCCTTATGGAGTAGATGTGATGAATAGCAAAGATGCAGTTGAGGGGAGGGATATGAACAGTTGGAGAACAACTGCAGCTTGCTGTATTCTTTTAATGAGGTGAAACAGCATTGGATGGTTCAGAGTGTAAGCAGACAAAAAGTAATGCCACATAAAGAGATATTATGATAGCTGTGCAAAAGCTTGGTCAAATGGCTAGGTTTGAAGGAGTGTTTTAAAGCGAGAGGTGAGAACATGGAGATGTTTAAAGAGGGAATTCCAAAATTAAGGATCCAAGTAGCTGAAAGGACAGCCACCTATGCTGGAGCAATTACAATCAGGGATGTGCAAAAGACCAGAATTGGAAGAGTGCAGAGACTTTAGAGTATAGCAGGGAAACTAAAATAAGGTGGGAGGAGTTTTGCACAGATCCATTGAGTCAACTGATCTGTCTCTATGATATAAAACTCTGTATATCAAAGAGGTGATGGCCTAATGCCAATGTCACCCGGCTGTTAACCTAGAGACTCAGGTAATGTTCTGAGGACCCGCATTCCAATCCTACCATGCAGATGGTGGAATTTGAATTCAATAAGTACCTGGAATTAAGGGTCAAATGAAGACCATCGCCAACTACTGGGAAAACCCATCTGATTCACTAATGTCCTTCAGGGAAGGAAACTGCCATCTTTACCTGGTCTGGCTGACACATGACTCAATAGACAATAGACAATAGAAAATAGGTGCAGGAGTAGGCCATTCTGCCCTTCAAGCCTGAACCACCATTCAATATGATCATGGCTGATCATCCTTAATCGGTATCCTGTTCCTGCCTTATCTCCATAACCCTTGAATCCACTATCCTTGAGAGCTCTATCCAACTCTTTCTTAAATGAATTCAGAGACTGGGCCTCCACTGTCCTCTGGGGCAGAGCATTCCACACACCCACCACTCTCTGGGTCAAGATGTTTCTCCTCATCTCTGTCCTAAATGGTCTACTCCGTATTTTTAAGCTGTGTCTCTTGCTCAGGACTCACCCATCAACGGAAACATGTTTCCTGCCTCCAGAGTGTCCAATCCTTTAATAATCTTATATGTCTCAATCAGATCCCCTCTCAGTCTTCTAAACTCAAGGGTATACAAGCCCAGTCGCTCCAGTCTTTCAGTGTAAGGTAATCCCACCATTCCAGGAATTGACCTCGTGAACCTACGCTGCACTCCCTTAATAGCCAGAATGTCTTTCAGTAAATTTGGAGACCAGAACTGCACACAATACTCCAGGTGTGGTCTCACCAGGACCCTGTACAGCTGCAGAAGAACCTCTTTGCTTCTATACTCAATCCCTCTTGTTATGAAGGCCAGCATGCTATTAGCCTTCTTCACTACCTGCTGTACCTGTACACTTACCTTCATTGACTGGTGTACAAGAACACCCAGATCTCTTTGTACTGCCTCTTTACCTAAATTGATTCCATTGAGTTAGTAATCTGCCTTCCTGTTCTTGCCACCAAAGTGGATAACCACACATTTATCCACATTAAACTGCATCTGACTACTCATCTAACCTGCTCAGGTAATCCTGTAATTCCTAACATCCTCCTCACATTTCACCCTGCCACCCAGCTTAGTATCAGCAGCAAATGTGCTAATGTTATTATTAATACCATCTTCTATATCATTAATATATATTGTAAAAAGCTGCAGTCCCAGCACTGATCCCTGCGGTACCCCACTGGTCTCTGCCTGCCATTCCGAAATGGAGCCATTTATCACTACTCTTTGTTTCCTATCAGTCAACCAAATTTCAATCCAAGTTAGTACTTTGCCCCCAATACCATTCACCCTAACTTTGCTCACTAACCTCCTGTGTGGGACTTTATTAAAAGCTTTCTGAAAATCCAGGTACACTACATCTACTGGATCTCCCTCGTCCATCTTCAGAGTTACATCCTCAAAAAATTCAGAAGATTAGTCAAGCATGATTTCCCCTTCATAAATCCATGCTGACTCTGACCTATCCTGTTACTACTATCCAGATGTGTCGTAATTTCATCCTTTATAATAGACTCCAGCATCTTTCCCAGCATCCAGGTCAGACTATCTGGTCTATAATTTCCTGCTTTCTCTCTCCCACCTTTCTTAAAACATGGTACAACATTAGCCACCCTCCAATCCGCAGGAACTGATCCCAAATCTATCGAACTCTGGAAAATTATCACCAATGCATCCACGATTTCTCGAGCCACCTCCTTCAGTACCCAGGGATGTAGACCATCAGGCCCCGGGGACTTATCAACCTTCAGACCTAACAGTCTCACCAACACCAATTCCTGGCAAATATAAATTTGCTTAAGTTCAGGTCCTTCAGCCACTGTTACCTCAGGGAGATTGCTCGTGTCTTTCCCAGTGAACACAGATCTGAAGTACCATTTCAATTCTTTGTTTCTTTGTTCCCGGTAATATATTCCCTTGTTTCTGTCTTCAAGGGCTCAATTTTAGTCTTAACCATTTTTTGCCTTTCGCATACTTAAAAAAGCTTTTACTATCCTCCTTTATATTTTTGGCCAGTTTACCTTCGTACCTCATTTTTTTCTCTGCATATTTCCTTCTTAGTAATCCTCTGTTGTTCTTTAAAAGCTTCCCAGTCCTCCGTTTTCCCACTTATCTTTGCTATGTTATACTTTTTCACTTTTAACTTTATATGTTTCTTAACATCCCTCGTCAGCCACGGCCGCCCATGCCTCCTCCTAGGATCTTTTATCCTTTTTGGAATGAACAAATCTTGCATCTTATACACAGAAATATCTGCCATTGTTCCTCCACTGTCATCCCAGCTAAGGTATTGCACCATTGAACTTTGGCCAGCTCCTCCCTCATAGCTCCATAGTTCCCTTTATTCAACAGAAATATTGTCACTTCCAATTGTACCCTCTCCCTCTCAAATTGCAGATTGAAGCTTATTGTATTATGGTCACTACTTCCCAATGGCTCCTTCACTTCGAGGTCCTTGATCAATTCTGGTACATTGCACAATACAGATCCAGAATTGCCTCCTCCCTGGTGACTCCAGACCCACAGCAATGTGGATTACTCTTAACTATCCTCTGGGATGGGTAATAAATGCCAGCCTAGCCAGCGATGCCCTCTCATCCCACGAATGAATTAAAAAAAGTATGCACAGAAAATCCTACATAATAATAACAAAAAAACCCGAGTGACTTAGATATTTACAATATAATAATACAATGTAACAGGTCAGACAATTTAGCACACGTCTGTGTGATGAAGAAGGGATAATGCTGTAAATTCAAGTCAACAAATTCAGCCTAATAATGGATCAAAAGTCACATTATATACAGTGCCTTCAACAAAGCAGAGGAAAAGATTACAAGAAGAAAGGGATTAACACATGGCTTTCCCCCCCCCCCCTCCACCCTCTATAAACCAGAGTTCCTTTAAATCGTGTCCCGCAATGAAATTAGGGAGTTTTGGCTCCACTGCAGATATCCACCTCCTCTCTACAGCTGAAATAAAAGCGCTTTATGCCAAATGAACAGCATAGTAACAAGGAAAATGTCATTCATTCATCACTGAATAAAGAAAATTTTGGAAAACAGATGCTTTTCATTTAAATGGCTGTGTCCGTTTCCAGCTGACAAGCTTCAATGCCTGTGTATTACTGAATGCTTCTCTTCCTTAACCCTTAAATACTATTCCTTTTCCAAATTCATTCAAAAGACAGGGGTATTATTGCCTGGGCCAACATTTATTGAAAGTGCTGGGAAGTGCCTCCTTGAAAGGCTCCAATCCATGTGGTAGAGATACACTTCCAGAGCTGTTAGGGAGGAGATTCCAAATTTTGACCCAGCAACAGTGACGGAATGGTGATAAGGTTCCAAGTCAGGCTGGTCTGTGGCCTGGAAGGAAACTTGCAAGTGATGGTGATCCCGTGTATCTGCTGCCCTTGTCCTTCTAGATGGTAGACATTGTGGGTTTGAAAGGTACAGTCAAGTGAGCACTGGTGAGTTGGCACATGCATCTTCTGTTACATACTACTACCAAAGTGCATTCGTGGTAGAGGAAGTGAATGTTCAAGGTATTAAATGGGATGCCAATAAAGTGAGTGGCTTTGCCCTGGATAGTATCAAGCTTCTTGAGGGTTTTTGGAGCTGCACCCATCCAGGCAAGTGGGGAGTATTCCATCACACTCCTGACTTGTGGCTTGTAGATGGTGGACAGGCTTTGGGGAATTGGGACATGAGTTACTCACTGCAGAATTCTCAGCCTCTGACCTGCTTTTGTAGTCATTGTGTTTATATAGCGAGATAGGTTCAGTTTTTCTGGTCAAGGATAATCCCCTCATTCCCATTGACTGCTGTTTTATTCTTTAATATCCCACTGAGTTGATATGAACAGCAGTGACGTCCACTCCTACCCCCATCTCCCCATGTGCATCCAATCGGGCATTCAGTTCTTTTGCCCATGTTTTGACCAAGGCCATAATGAGATCAGGAACTGAGCATGTCTGACAGAATGCAAACTGAATGCCAGTGAGCCTGTTATTGCTAAGCGCAATTTGACAGCACTATTAATGACAGCTTTTATCACTTTGTTGATGACTGATGAGGCAATACAAACAAGAACAAAAAGCCATATCAACACACAATCCTGGCCAGCATCTCATTCTCAGGCTTGTTGCAGTGCTCCAGCAAAGCTCAATGCAACTTGGGAGAACAACATCTCATTTTCTGCTTGGGAACTCTACAACCTTCTGGACTCAATATTCAACAACTTTAGGGTTTGAACAACAGGAAACCATGGATGAATCAGGATGTACAGAACCTGCTAAAAAACAGGTATGAGGTCTTCAGATCAGGAAGCCCACTCAAATATGAGGAATCCAAGTATGACTTTTACAGAGCCATTCAGACAGCCAAGGACCAATACCGATCTAAACTAGAGACCCAGACAGACACCCAGCGACTGTGGCAAGGGCTGAATGATATCACAGGTTCTAAAAAGAGACAGTGCGAGATAGCAGACGATGACACATCCCTCCCAGATCGCCTCAACGCCTTCTATGCTCACTTTGAGCAGAATTTTGGCAGAGAGGTAACACCTATTCCGACAAGTCCTGACAAACCTATCCCCACAGTCACTGCATCAGGGATCAGATTAGTTTTCCTTCGTATGAATCCAAGGAAAGTGATGGGACCAGATGGAGTACCAGGCCATGCACTCGGAGCACGTGCAGATCAACTGACAGAGATTTTCTTGGATATCTTCAACCTCTCCCTGCAACAGGCCACTGTCCCTGCCTGTTTCGAGAGGGTCAACATCATTCCTGTGCCTAACAAGGCTCATGCAGCGTGTCTCAATGACTACTGCCCAATGGCCCTAACTTCGGTGGTCATGAAGTGCTTTCAAAGGCTGGTCATGGCAGTAATCAACTCCAGCCTCCTCACTACTCTTGACCCACTCCAATTTGCCTATCGGACAAAGAGATCCACTTGCCCTTCACTCCTCCCTAGAGCATCTTGACACCAAGAATAGCTATGTAAAATCCTACTCATTGACCACAGTTCAGCCTTCAACACTATTATCCCCTCAAGATTGTTTACTGAACTTAGTGATCCCAGACTAAGCCCCACTCTCTGCAACTGGATCCTCAGTTTCCTGACCCACAGGCCGCAATCAGTGAAGACTGGGGACAATATTTCATCCTCATTAGCACTCAACACTGGAGCCCCCTACTGTACTCACTGTATACCCATGACTGCATCACCAAATACCAGCCTAATGCCATTTACAAGTTCGCTGATGACACCATCACAGTCAGTTGAATCTCAGATGGTGACGAAACAGACTACAGACAGGAGGTGGAAGACTTGGAAAAATGGTGCATTGAGAACAACCTAACTCTCAATGCTGGCAAAACCAAAGAAGTCACTATTGACTTTTGGCGGAATGTTACTCATAAACAGCACAGAGGTGGAACGAGTGGAGAGGGTCAAGCTCCTGGAAGTGGTCATCCACAATAAGCTTTCTTGGACTCTTCATGTGGATGCACTGGTTACAAAGGCCCAACATCTCATGATGAAAGCAAATTACTGCGGATGCTGGAATCTCTTCTTCAGGCAGCTAAGAAAATTTAGCATGACAGCGAATACCCTTGCCAACTTTTATAGGTGCACCAGAGAGCATTCTGTCTGGATGTATCACTACCTGGTCCGGTAACTGTACCATTCAAGATCGGAGGTGGTTACAGAGAGTGGTGAACTTGGCTCAGACAATCACAAAGACCAACTTCCCATCTATAGAATCCATCTACCAAGCCCGCTGTCAAGGAAAGGCCGCCAGCATTCTCAAAGATCCATCCCACCTTGGCAATGTTTTTCTATAACCTCTACCATCGGGGAGAAGGTACAGAAGCCTGAACACATGCACCAGCGGTTTCAAACAGTTTCTGTTATTAGAATACTGAATGGACTCACAATCTCCTAGCATTCACCTGTACCTGTGTTTTTGTTTTGCCACTGTTTATCTATTACTTACTTATCTATGCTATATAATTATGTGATCTGCCTGGATTGCTCACAAGACAAAGTTTTTCATTGTGCCTTGGTACATGTGACAATAAATTCAATTCAATTCAAACTCTCTCAGGTCCATACACCAATCCCCACATACCAAGTCATATTATCACATGGTCTGCTATTACAAACAACACATTGTTGGTGATTATCAGTCCCAATCAATAGCTATTCACCCTCCTAGTCTAATCGTTATCCACTCCTTTGTCTGTCCAACTGTTCTTCTGTCCCTTTTGGCTCTAACGGTACCTAATGTTTACTCCTTACCCCCTCTTTGCACCCTATCTTCTGCATAAAAAACTTTTTCCTAGCTACCATCAGTTCTGAGGAAGGGTCACTGGACATGAAATGTTAACTCTGATTCCTCTTCACATGCAGCTAGACCTGCTGAGTTTTTACAGCAATTTTTGTTTATGTTTCTGATTTCCAGCATCTGCAGATCTTTCAGTTTTTATCTAATGAAGCAATAATTGGCTGTTTTGGAGTTGCCCTGCTTATTGGTGACAGGACAAAGCTGAGCAATTTTCCACGTTGCTGGGTGGATACCATATTGTACTCATTGCTGCCTAGTGCTGCCTTAACTATGAGGAAATTAATTAGTCTTGTCACGTTACATAATCTCATCTCTCTGGTCAGTTCCAAAATGTACTGCTCTAAGAGACTATTTCTAAAGGATTCCATAAACTAGTAGTGCTAATCTTATTTTTCTAGTTTAGATAAAGATTAAAGTCACCTATGATTATTGCCATCCCTTTACAAGAAGCACCCAACATTTCTTTATTGTCCCACATTCAGATTATTGTTAGGGAGCCTGTAGACCACTTCCAAGAATCACTTCCTTCCTTTATCGTTCTTCATCTTCACCCAAACTGATTCCACATCCAGATGTCCTGCACAACTTAATTTCTGACTCTCGCACAAACACCATCCTTGATTAACACTTCCATTTTATCCTAGCGTATTTTTCTTGAATGTTATATACTCTGCAACATTTAGAACCCAATCCTTGTCATTTTGAAGCTCTGCCTCCTTAACGGTTACCAGATCAAATGCTGGGACTTCCAGATAAGATTGACGTGGTTTATCCATTTTATACTTTTGGTTGCAGATGCTTATCTCTGATGCACTAAGGGGCCTCATCATTCAGGGTGGTGATATTTGTGAAGCTGCCTCCTCCACTAAGTTGTGAAATTGTCTACCACCATTCACAACGGGATGCTGCAGGACTACAGAGCTTATATGTGATCTTCTGGTTGTGTGATCGCCTCTACTGCTTGCTGCCTCTACTGTTTGCCATGTAAATGGTGCATTTTATAATTCCGCCAGGTTGACACTTTACATTTGCCTGTGATGGCTCCTGCCATATCCTTCAGCACTGTTTATTGAACAGGGCTGATCTCTTGTCTTGGTAGCAATGGTAGAGTGGGATATGCAGTTATGGATTAGGTTGAGTACAATTCTACTTTACTAACAGATGCTTACTCGAATTGACAGACATGCTCACAATATATTTCATTCAGCATGGGTGTTAGAATCGAAAATGATGAAATACTTGAGGTAAAAGCTGAATGTTCCACTCAACTATGGTGTGATGTTCTAACAAATATTGACCTATAGTCCTGCTAATACTGTCACTGATAGATGTATCTGTGACAGGTAGATTGATAAAGACAGTACCCAGTACACCTTTCCCTCCAGTTGGTTCTTTGTCACCTACTACAGGCCAAAGAATATGCCGAGTCAGTCAGCGATGGATTCACTCTGCATCTTGGTGATGGTCATTGAAGTCCCCCACCCACAGGACGTTCTATGCTTTTGGCACCTTCAGCTTATCTTCCGCATAATATTTATTGTGGGTACTGACTGATCTGCCGAGGAGGAGTGGTAGGTGGTAATGAAGAGTCTTCCTTCCCCATGTTCAATCTGAAATTTCATGGCATCCAGAATCATTGATGAGGTGCCAAGGTAACTTCCTTCTGAATGTATACCACTGAGACACCAGCCTCATCAATGCAAAGGACATAACTAGTGACGGTAGCGGTGGTGTATCTGACATTCTCTGTAAGATATGAATCCTCAAGAAGAAGATCATAGGCACAGGAGAAAAACAAGGCCACTTAGTCCATCAAGTTTACTCTACCATGAGATCATGGCTGAAAGGTAATCCTTAACTCCACTTTCCTGTTTTGTCCCCACAATCCTTTATTCCCCACAATCCTTTACTGATGTCTATCTCAACCTTGAATATAGTTGATAATCCAGCCTTAACAGCTGTTTGTGATAAAGAATTCCCCAGCTTCACTACCCTCTGAGTGAATTGGTCCTTATCTGTTTTAAAAATGTAACCTTTCACTCTGAGGTTATGGCTCTGGTCATAGACTCTCCCACTAGGGGAAACCATTCCGCACTGATTTTGTCTAGTTGCCAAAGAACCTTGCATATTGCAAAAAGGTTGCCTCTCATTCTTCTTTATTGTGTCTAGTACAGACCCAATCTGTTCAATCACTCTTCATAAGACAGTCCCTTCATTCTTGGTTGAGCAAGTTACTACAGATGCTGGAATTAATATACATTGCAGATAATTGTAACTCCAGTATGGATCTGTGTGGTAAATGGCTAGTTACTATCCTGAAAATGCCCTCTTTATCTCAACTCTGTCTATTTGTTAACCAATCCTCTATCCATGCTAATACTCTACTTTGAACACCATGAATTCTTAATACAGGGTGAGGGTGCCAAAAGCATAGAATGTACTGTGGGTGGGGAACTTCAATGACCATCACCAAGATGCATAGTGAATACAGTATCCAATCAAAAAGCCTTTGAAAATCCAAATACAGGTTGTTCTGCTATCATGCACATTTTATTAATATGAATTTGCGATAATGGGGTTGACAAATTTGGGACACAGTTTCTAAAGCATGAACTTTTAAAGTGTGCATGGGTTATAATGTGATTCTAGACCCATTAGTTTAAATGGTGCTGCTATTACAGTACATGATTTTCTTATAGCATGGGATTGCATGAGAACAGAACTAATGGGTAAAAAATGAGGTCTGCAGATGCTGGAGATCACAGTTGAAAATGTGTTGCTGGTTAAAGCACAGCAGGTCAGGCAGCATCCAAGGAATAGGAAATTCGACGTTTTGGGCATAAGCCCTTCATCAGGATTCCTGATGAAGGGCTTATGCCCGAAACGTTGAATTTCCTATTCCTTGGATGCTGCCTGACCTGCTATGCTTTAACCAGCAACACATTTTCATCTGAGAACAGAACTACCATGTTATAGCAGAACCAACTGTGTGTTACATCCACTGATTCTGCTTTATTAGATTAGGTTCCCTATAGTGTGGAAACAGGCCCTTCGGCCCAACCAGTCCACACCGACCCTCCGAAGAGTAACCCACACAAACCTATTTCCCTCTGACTAATGCACCTAACACTATGGGCAATTTAGCATGGCCAATTTATCTATCCTGCTAACCTTAAGAAATTCGAATAAATTTGTTAGGCATGATTTCCCCTTTATGAAGCCATCCAGACTGTGCTTGATCATTATATGTATCTTATAGGTGACATTGGGAGATTTTCATTCTCTAAAGGATATTAGTGAACTAAATGAGTTCTCACGATAATTGACAGTGGTAATGTAGTCACCATTAGATCAGCTTTTAATTCCAGATTCCATTTCATCATCAGCCATGGAGGGATTTAAACATATATTCTTAGGGCACTAACTTGTATCTCTGTCCAATTACAATACTGCTACACCACTGCGTCCCCTTGGTATTTTATAAAGAAATGGTTTTCATTTATGACTTCAGGATTACCTTTGAAGTACAGTTATGACTTTCTGAACAGAGATGAGCTTCCAAACACATATTTGTACAATCACTGGGACTACTTATTGCCACTTCCATAACCCTGCCTTAACTTTGCAGCCCTCCTTTGGCTCATCTGTGGTTTCCCACATTCTACCCTCTACACACTGGAGAATGACAAAAACTATTGCCCACATCTAACTCGCATCAATTCTGTACTCATCTAGTTAAACAGCACCTTAAATTTTAAAATTCCTCACCTCATTGTAGTCATACCCTCCATACCTTGGTAATCTCTTTTCTACACATGTTCACTTGTGGCCTTTTCAGGAACTAATTTCAAGTAATCCACTGGATGCTGTGCTTTCAGCTGCCAAGTTTTGGAATTCCAGACCTTTCCACTCCATTTTCCTCCTTTAAAGGAACGATTGAACATCTACCACTTTAAGCAAGTATTTGGTTGTTTGCACTCTCTCATCTTATGCAACTGCAAGTCAAATATTGGTTTACCATATCCCTGTAAAGTATGCAGAATGTAACAGATATCCTGTATGCACAGAGAGGGTATCATAGTTAGTTTTCTATCTCTGCAGTGGGGAAAGGATGGCTGACATGCAGAGCTTTTGGTCACTAACCAGTAATATGGTTGACAAACCTGAAGGTTTCAATTTGCTTCACATTCCAAATCAGAAATGATAAGATGACTACTTTGAGGAGTTTTCCTAACTTGAAACACAAACCTGATAGAGGTTAGGGACTTTGGACAGATAGATACAAAAGGAAATAAATATTATGCAGCATTGAAGCAATTTCTCACAGTTAGAGGTTCCTCTCCTGATAAAATAGAAGCTTCAATTGTTTACATGGGGTGCACGAGTATAACTTAATTTATAGAGCATACAACTTCACTGTGTAAGAGCAGACCGTGAGATGTGGGTTTCTGCCAAGAACTCTGAAAAAAACGTACTAAAATGATGGCAACATAAAGCAATCATTGATTCAATATGGAGCTTAGGGTCACAGCCATCTCACTCCACACACTGGCCCTGCATAAAAAATCTTCAACAAAACATTTACCTGGGTCAAATACATGACTCTATTGTTTCAATTCAGATTCATTGTGCACTAAAAAATAATTTTAAAAAGGTCATTACAAAATGAAGTGGATTTTAAACAGAAAAACTCTAGCCATGTCAAATAAAGAGCTTTTAGGGAGACACAAAACCAAAAGCATCTTGAATGCATTCGGACCAATTTACTCTCTTAGGATCTCAAAGGGCTTTGCAATCAATAAACTGCCATTGAAAAAATTTAGGGAAAAAAGCTGAAAAATGTGTTGCTGGAAAAGCGCAGCAGGTCAGGCAGCATCCAAAGAGCAGGAGAACCGACATTTCGGGCATAAGCCCTTCTTCAGGAAAGAAAAAAAATTACCAAAGAACTCAAAAAGTCAAGTTATTGAATGACCAATGTTAAAAAGTGCTGGTGAAAGGTTTCGGCCTGAAACAAGGACTTTCCTGCCCTTGGATGCTGTCTGACCTGTGCTTTTCCAGCTTCATATCTATTGACTCTGGCGTCCAGCATCTGCCATCTTTACGGTCTCCTACTCCTTATAAATTTCAGGTTCACTCCAGGTTTTTGCTGTGAAGTATAATGCTAATCAGTCTCTGTAAAGTGGATCCTACAACCATCAGTGTACCTTTGCTATCCAAGGTTTGGAGCGGGCATTGGGATCCTTGCATTTCCTGATATGTTTTGATTACTTAGGCCTATTGGCATACAGAGAACAACTTATAAATTTGAGGATGTTAAGAAACTTGGAAACACTGCACACTGATGATGGTGCGATGGGCAGACAGGAGACAGGTGAAGTTCAATGTGGAGGAACGTGAAGCAATTTGTCTTCATAGAGAGATCATGGAGATGCACTATAAAGGGTACAACTCTAAAGGGGATGCAGAAATAGAAGGACTTGAGTGCATGGAATACATTATGTAAATATGAAAATCTGTGTTTTTAACATACTTTACCTTGTTCTCACCTATTGATCTGAGCTTCTCCAACTTGCATGGCTTGGATGGGACACAGCAGAAACACAGATTGAGAGTCAGAGTAGTTGACATTACACAGTACCAGGATAACAGAGTTGGGTTCGGACATGCTGCTAAGGCTTGGCCATCAACTACATGGGCAGTGCATCAGGCAAATCTAAGTTCCAAACAGGCTTAGGATATATATGCAAATTTTTAAAGGGGCATCACTGTGGCTCAGTGGTTAGTATTTGACCTCAGTGTCAGGGACCCGGGTTCGATTCCAGCCTCGGGTGGCTTTGTGTGAAGAGTTTGCACATTCTCCCCGTGTCTGTGTGGGTTTCGTCTGGGTGCTCTAGCTTCCTCCCACTATCCAAAGATGTGCAGGTTAGGTGAATCGGCCAACTAAAATTGCCCATAGTATTGAGAGATGTGTACCTTAGGCGTATTAGTTAGGGGTAAATGTAGAGTAGTATGGGAATGGGTTTGGTTGGGTTATTCTTTGGAGAGTCGGTGTGGACTTGTAAGGCCGAATGGCCTGTTTCCACACTGTAGGGATTCTATGAAATATCATAGTAAATTAAATGCCTAAACCCTGGAAAGTGATATTAGTGGCAATACCAACTAGTTCACTGATAAGATACAGTAAAGATGTCACATCTTCTGCAGCATCCTGGATAAGGAAAGAGTGGGTGCATAAATTGAAAATTAGATAAGAGTATCGGAATTCAGAAACCCTTGCTCAAAGTGTGTTCCACTGTTTGGCTACTCTCTCAGCAGTGTGTCAGGATCCACTCACTAGAAATAGAAACATGTAGAAAATGGCCATATGTAACTGTAGAATCACAGTCAGAGGTTAGTTGAATGCAGAAAAAGAAAGAGACAGAAGAATAAAAGGTGCATAGCAGTTTCAATTCTTATTTACTTACCATTAAACTAGCAACATAACTACTAATAGCTTCTTAAAATGACTAATGGGTTACTAAGAAAAATGGATAGGATTCAATAAGATTGCATATCATCAATAATGTAAGACTTTAGTTAAGATGAAAACAATGTCCAATTTAGACTATAAGATATTAAGTGATATAAACATCTCAAAATTATAGCTGCCAACAACTAAATGGGGTGTAGACATTGCACATGAATACTGATTGAACAAGCAACACTGGTCATAAACTGAAAGCAAGTGTAGAGTCACCTTTAAGCTACTTATTGTTCAGCTATTAAAAGGTGTAATGCAATACGGAACACACAATATTTTCCTTCACCAATTTGGTATTCATCATCATGATATAAAGTTCTACACAGGCTCCTTGGTCTCCAAGACCTTATCATTAAATTTAAGCAGTATCTCACAATGAATGTTACAGCTGTATTTCACCACATTAGAAGGGACATATATCATACATGGCACTACCTTGGCCTCACAATTTGTAACTTTCCAGTAATGGTCACCAGACAGAATCGGGTTGGGGAACCCTACCCAATTATTTTCTTTCTTTTGTTAAGTACAATGCTCCTATCAAAACTGAACAAACTTGATTCATATCAGAAAATCAAGAGGACCTCATATCCTATACCCCTGTAACACTTCTCCAAATGTTACACTCTTGAACTGAAACTATTAACATTGCACTGAACTGGAGGCACTTTTGTGCACTGGACTTACAACAATTAGGGCCTGCACAGAAGCACTTATACAAGCCATAGCTATGTAGTATGCCAGTCTTTTCAGAGGTTTCATGCAATAACACAAAGCAGAAAACAGATACAGAATGAGAACAGAATTTTATTTCTGCTGTGATGCCCCTTGAATGAATAGTGTGCCAACATTCATCTTATGGCTTACATAGACAGGGTAGATGCTGGAGTTGATTGTTTGATCCTTTTGGAATAAGAATCCATTGACTATAAGTCAATTACAAAAGTTATGTCAATGAAATCTGTCATCAGAAATACAAAAGTCAGCTTGAGACAAAAATATGAAAAGGACTGGAAGTTATAATTGGTGATCTTTTCCAACACCAACTCCCATTTTAAAGCCCCTTGTAAATGATGGAGACATATGTTTGACTTTAGATTAGATTAGATTTACAGTGTGGAAACAGGCCCTTCGGCCCAACAAGTCCACACCGACCCGCCGAAGCGAAACCCACCCATACCCCTACATTTACCCCTTACCTAACACTACGGGCAATTTAGCATGGCCAATTCACCTGACCCGCACATCTTTGGACTGTGGGAGGAAACCGGAGCACCCGGAGGAAACCCACGCTGACACGGGGAGAACATGCAAACTCCACACAGTCAGTCGCCTGAGGCGGGAATTGAACCCGGGTCTTCAGGCGCTGTGAGGCAGCAGTGCTAACCACTGTGCCACCGTGCCGCCCACAAGACTTAGAAGGCTAAAAATGGCTTTTAGTGGATCTATTACAGTGAAAAGCAAGAATAACATTTTTTGAATTGCAACTGTGGAACAGTGTTTGAAAACACACAAAACAATGCTGAAGTTTCCCTTATGACAAAATATTTATATTGTCATAATCAAGGAATAAAAGGTGAACAAAATCAAATGGATTTCAAACAATTACAAATGTACGGGGGTCAACAAGCCGGGAACCTTCATACAAACAATGTACTGTTTTAGCAACAGCAAATCAATACTTCAGAATTAATTCTGTTACCCCTCTCAGGTCAAAAATTTGGAGAATGACAAGGCGGCGGTTTATAGAGCTAGATGAAAGAACTAAAATGCTTCCCATCTTCTTCTCATTATACTGTGACCAGGATTCATTTCTCCACCTCCTCATAATTCAGTTGTATGAATCAATCAGTGCTGGATCTTCTATACCAAAACCTGGCCCTGTAGTCATCACTGCAGGTCATAAAACCAGGATTGGTAGGAGAGTGCACAATACAACGAACAATATTGTTGTGTCCAAGAGACAGGAGGTTCTTGCGTTCAGCTGTACGTGAGTCCCAGCAGCAAAGACTTATTGTTCTTTCATCGGGGAGAAGCACATAATCTTCAGTATGGTTAAAGACAGCCTGGGTGCGATGTGTTTGTCTGCCACTCAACCCTGCTCCTAAATGGGAGGAAAGAAAACAGAAATTCAAAGATTTGTCAATCTTTTATTTCTACTCATTTCCTTTAGCTGTAACTAATATGCAGAGGAACCTTAATTATTTGAAGGACACTGTCGAGGAATATTTTGTTCTGTTAACCAAATGCTGGATAATCGAATGTGGATAACATAGCTTAGCCAAGCATCGGGATCTTGTGATCTTGCCGGATAATCCAAAATTCAGATAACTGAATGCCGGATAATTGAGGTTTTTCTGTACTACATTCTGATGAAGGGCTTATCCCGAAATGTCGACTCTCCTGTTCCTTGATGTTGCCTGACCTGCTGTGCTTTTCCAGCACCACATCATTTGACTCTGATCTCCAGCATCTGTAGTCCTCACTTTCTCCTAATATACTAACTACCAGTCATCCATCATCTTTATTTGTGTGTTACAACAACATTTAGATTTCCCTCACCAAATTGCATGGACCTAGCAATTTAAAATAAAGGCAATTTGGTTGAAAGAAACTCAACATATTCAATATGAAGAATAAGGAATGCAGTAAATGCGTTTCTCAAGTAGGACTGACTATTCAGGATATAGGATTCCAAGTTCAATCCTGAGTCTGTGTGAACTTAAAATTCTACAACTAACCATTATTCCAGAATGAATTTGGTTATTTGACCTGTACGAAGTGACATGGGACCATTTCTACAAAGATGTCCAAACCAAAAGATCCAAATTAAATGATTTGGTTCCCCTTAACAGTATTAAATTGATAGCCAATCCTGGGAAAGGGCAATTATAACTGTAATTGACCAGGAAAGTGCTGGACATTTAAATATTAACAGCTTAGTGCAAATCATCTAACACTACCCTTTATACAACTAACTCCAGCCAGCCTGTCTGAACGTTTCTTAAACCTCCACATATTGTTTTAGCATAAAGTAATCAGATTCAAATATTCAGGAGATAAAAAACAAACTATTTGACTATTTTTGTGACATTGATGAATAAACTGTATGGAACTTCTTCCTTCCTTTCCCTCCTAGGCTTTTCTAATGACTCAATGTAGAGCAGGTGGACCAACAAGTTCCAAGTTGAATTCCTGGTCTGCGGTATGTTAGTTAGTGGGATAAATGTAGTTGTAACAAAAGGGAAATTAAGGGAAAACTGGCCCATTTTCAACAGCATTCCAGGAACTGCTGTTTTGAACAACAGGTGAAGTCAAGGTTAACTTCAACTGTATTTTCTTCAGTTCTTTTGAAAAGTTCAATGGACATTCAATAGTCCATGTGCAGAATTGCACATGAAGAAGGTGTTGTCTAACAGGTAGCTCCAGAGCCACATGCAACCCCATGGAGTCTACTAATCCAGTGTTTGAAGCCCAGAAAATTCAATAACAATTGATCCCTAAGGTGCATATTTCGTATTCACTGATTGTCTAGTTTTAATTTCACAGGGCTAGAAACATTGAGAAGACTGCCTTTAAGAGTTCTGCACTTGTGACAGATAAGTCCATAGTTAAACCATAAGTTCAAGTGGTAAATGAAATTAATATTTGCAAATATTCCCCAATACTATGTGGCCTACCAAAATAAAAGCTGCCACTGAGGAACTTCAGTTTCTATGAAACTGTAACTTAGACGTGGTTAGGGGAAAACTGGCGACAAAAATAAACTTCTTGTTCATTTGGTGAGTTCTGAAAAACCACAACTTTTAACATTACCATTGAAAAACAGGATGATGGGACTGGCTGGGTAACACAGTAGAAGAGAAGTTGAAAACAATTTTAATCTGGTAGTTAACAATTCTAGTTCAATATTTCTAGTTTGATGTCCCACATCCCAAGACTGACTCAATACACTTCTCCAGTACGCAATTCACCACATAGAACACACTGTTCAAGTTTGCACCAAGTTAGTTGATTACAGCTTTTAAGTTGAGGAGTTAAATTAGAATGGAACTACAACCAGTAAGTAGCTTCAATTAATTTCAGTGCCTGGGTCTATGGATGATGACATTAGTTAGTGATCCTAAATTCTGATCCAGTGACCCTTGCTTAAAGTAAATATCTACTGACATTTGCTGAGAATGGTATCAGGCTTTGGCGTGAAGCTTCTTTCCGTAAACTCAGTGTTAAGGCTTTTAGATGAAGAATAGTCAATTTGACAAAGTCCTAGGATGTGACTGGCGTCTATGAGCATAGCCCAGCAAACAATTTCAGGAATGGGGGAGTAGAGGATAGATGTAAAGACAAGACAGCAGGAAAATGTGAATATGCAAAACATTTTGTTTCTTGGTTTACTATGAGTAAGAACAATTAATCCGAATCAACTAAGACTTATACTAGATTTTCCTTATGCTCCATTCCAAAGTGTCTGTGATGACAGCAGAAAGAAAAAGCAAAGCTTAATTCTTGTATCGCATTGGTATGAGCATTAGAAACTAGGTGTCCGGCGCAAGAGGAAACTTTTCACTGCCTCACTGAAGGGCAGGCTGCAGTACAGACTATCAAAAGCCAGGCCGAACTTAGATTTTCTGACTGGTTTAAACTGAAGAAACTCAAACTGCACAGAAAATGCACATCCTGTGCAAACGTGGGCAGAACACAAAGTGCAAAAGTATGACTTCATCTTATTTACACTGATACACATCATTTGGGCGTCTTTCTTTTATAGAGCTTACAATTTATAAATTATCTTCATAAATTCAAAAGTTTGCAATCTGTCAGCAGTCCAAGAGCTCCTCAATATCTGAAAGCTCAATGACACTAAGTGTGGAATTGTGAAAAGTTCAAAGCTACTGATTTTCACTGTTGATGGAAAAGTAGATAAAACTGGACGGTATTTTCTAGGAAAAACCCTTTAAATTCCACATAATGAAAATTTAAATCAACTACTTGGTTACATTCCTCTTTATAATGTGCAAATAAGAAAATACTTTCTGATTTCAAGAAAAATTATGAAATTTCAGCATGCGTTCTCTCAAAATGCTGGCAAAGTTCCTGGTTTCCCATGTAATAATATTCAGTCACACTTAAGTAAAGGAAAGACTTGCATTTATTTAGTGCCTTTCTTGAGTGAAAATTGTCCTTGGGAGCTTTATTCCCAATCAATTCATTTTGTAGTCATTATTGCATTGTAGTGAAATGCAGAAACCAATTTATTTGCAAAATTTTAGAAACTACAGTGGAATGCATAACTAGTTTGTTTTTAGCATTATTATTAAGGGATAAATATTCGGTAGGACACCAGAAGAACTTCTTGCTCATTTCACAATGCCATAAAATCTTCTATATCCAGCTGTAAGGGGTCACATCATGCTGGTTTAAAATCTCTTCTGAAAAGCAACACCTGGGTTACGTCTCTACAGTGTCTCTTAAACATGTGCTCCAGTGACTAAAAATACATGATTTGCTTGTTACGCAATGTCTGTACTCGGCTTTGAGGATCCAGGCATCTCCAAAGGGCACAAATATCTTGTATCACAACTACAACCTTCAACATTTCAGATTGCCCCAACTATAATGTCCATATCTTCTTTTATAGCAAATAAAAGCACCCACCATTGCCTTCTGTTCCCTCTGACCTTCATTAACTTAATTCCCTGAAGTCAAAATTTAAAAGTTCACTTTATGTTTAATCTCCATCACTATGGCTGGTCTATTGTATTCTATAGCAAATAACACCACCTACCAATGACTTCTGTTCTCTCTGAACAACACTGGCTTAATTGCCTGGAGTCAAAATTTAAATATAAAAATGAATTTTTAATTTCCTTCATCATGCTGTTCTTCTTCATTTTGGTAAACCTTGAGTCCTAATCCTGCTGAATTCCTTTGACTCCAAGACCGTGTATCCCTTCAGTCCTTTGTCCAATTACTGCTGGCAATGCATTCAGCTGCTCCTGTAAAACCTTTCTGCCTCTTAAATCCCCTCAGCTTTTTTTTTATTATCCTTAAAAAACCATATCTTAAACAAACATTTAGACACACATCATTACCTCTCCTTAAATTGAATGTCAATTTCCAGAGTATATTTGTGAAAAATATTGGGTCTTTTTAACTATATTAAAAGACATTACACAAATGCAAGCTGTATTACTAATAAGTAAATGCATCTAGACCTTCACACATTGCAATCCCCATATTTTCTACCACAACATGAAATTCCCTAAAAGGTGGAAGGGGATTGCCTACAGTTCATTCATTTGCTGTTATATCTTTACGTTGACTATTGTTGAATTAATTTCCCTTTTTGTTAAATTGTATTTTTGTTAAAATTCATTTCCTTCTCCTTTTCCCTTTCCTATTTGTCAGAATTTCCTTCCTCATTTTCTGTTTTCTTTCCAACTTTTCTGATCATTTTTATAAATTCTATATCTTTGTATATTCATCCTTCAGGTTGCCACTTTTCATTATAATCCGATAAGCATGGCAGATTCTTGAAAATTCGTTGGAAAGACATTGGCTACATATTGACACAAGTTGCTGTAGTGTAAAGGTGGTCTTCCTCAAACACCAAGCACCAGCTAATTTACAACCTGAAGAAGCTGAAACATTAGCAGAGCAACCTGCACAGTTTCCCAATCAGCAAGTGCCAACAGAAAAACTTCTTTATTGCTAATCACTAAAGTCAGTCAGTACAAACTGACAGAAATATTTATGCTCACTTGTCACTAAATTTGAACTTTCCATTTCCAAAGTTTTTCTATCTTCCTCAAAGGAAATATTCATGTTAGCTTAAGATTCCCAAGAATACTTCTGGATTATTTGTAACTTTTCAAGTGTATTAAACTGCACAGCCGAGCTAATTCCTGTGACAATAACATGCACAGAACTTCCAGCAGTGAAAACTCTCCAGTGATCAACAGTAAAATAGTGCCTGGCATTACTCCTTCTGGTGAAGAGACCATTGCAAACACAATTGATTCTCTTCCTGGCTGATATCAGAGATATCAGTATCTTCCTGATCTTTATGGCTCAGAACCATACTGGAAATTGCAGTGTAACAATAAGGCACCAATCAGCTAGCTAGCTAACACTATGCTTTGTGTCACATTTTTGTTCCTCTTTTTTTGTGTGGAAATTCACATCTCTCAAACTTCGTAGTCATGATATAAAGATGTTGGTGTTGGACTGGGGTGTACAAAGTTAAAAATTACACAACACCAGGTTTAAGTGGAAGCACTAGCTTGAACCACCTGATGAAGGAGCAGCGCTCCGAAAGCTAGTGCTTCCACTTAAACCTGTTGGATTAGAATCTGGTGCTGTGTGATTTTTAAATTGGTTGTGTTTTTTGAGGCTGTGACCATGAAGACAGTTAAGGACAGTGCAGCAGACATTGTCTGCATGGACTTTAGCAAAGCCTTTTGACATGGTGTGTTTGCAGTTGATCAGGGTGGCTTTATTTCATCCTATAATTAGTTTGCTAACAGCAGTTTTCAAGTTAAATGCTGGAGGCTGGGCCCTTTGGTGACATTCTAACTGAATGATAAATTGTTATGGAGCAATCAATTCAAGTTAGGAGTGACGATCAAGAAATTATTAGGAAATAACATAATTCTGCTATGAAATGAAATAAGCTCAAAACAAAACTGACAATGTTTCTCACTAAAAAAAAGAGTTCTAAATTATCTAATACTGGAAACTTTTTGCACTGTTTATCAACAAATATGGTAAACACATCCAGGGCAGTTTTTCCAAATCTTAAAACCTACAGAATTCATACCGTACAAAACAGCAACTAAGAAATACAAGGATAAACAGAATTGCATTTAGATTTCATGAACAAGATTACCTATGATTGATTGGCTGCAGATGCCCTAGAGCTGTATTTTTAATTTTCCTCACATGAAAAAAGATGTCTAGCTTGCAGTCATTTAACAGAATCAATGAGCACATGACTATTTAAGATACATAATATTAAATGATCTATTGCTCAAACACCACCACTACAAAAATAATGACAGCCCACATTCAAATTCTGAAAATTAACACAAAAAAATGGAATCTAATACTTTTTTTCGCTATTTGTTTAGTGCAACAGAATTAAATAAATTCACATCACTTCATCTTATGGTCTCCAAAACAAAAACAAATATGCCATGTAGTGCCACAGTAAAGATTCTAAAGTTCAAACCCATAGTGATTTTAAAATCTCATAAAAGCATCATGTGCTAACATTCAAGAATTTGGGAAAAGTCCTAACACCAGGCTTCAATGAAACAGCTTCTTTCAGCACACAGGTTATACAGTTATAGAGCAAGGAAACAGACCCTTTGATCCGACTCAACCATGCTGGCCAAGTTTCCCATACTAAACTATTCTCATTTGCTTGCATCTGGCCTAAATCCCTCTAAACCTTTCCTATTCATAAACCTATCCAAATATTTTTTAAACATTGTAACGGTACTTGCATCTACCATTTCCTCTGGCAGTTCATTCTACATACAAACCACAGTCTGTGTGAAAAAGTTGCCCCTTACATCCCTTTTAAATCTTTCTCCTCTCACCTTAAAATTATGCTCTCTTGTTTTGAACTCCCCAAACGAAGGAAAAGTATTTTGGTATTCACTTATCTTTAATTTTATAAACCTCTATAAGGTCCCTCAACCTCTTATGTTCCAGTGAAACAAGTCCCAGCCTATCCTTGTAATTCAAACCCTCCAGTTGTACTAACATCTTCATAAATATTTTCTGCACTCTCTCCAAATGTAGTAATATTGTTCCTATAGTAGAGCAACCAAAACTGTACAATGTCTTCATCAATGTTCTGTACAGCTACTACATGACATCCCAATTCTTATACTCAAAACTCTGAGCAATGATGGCAAGGGGGCTAAAGACCTTCCTAACCACCCTGTGATGCAAATCTCAGAATTACGTACCTGAACCCCTAAGTCTCTCTGTTCTACAACAAGCCCCAGAGCCATACCATTAACGGTGTAAGTCCTGCTCTTGTTCATCTTACCAAAATGCAACATCTCGTGCTATTCTAAAATAAATTCTATCTGCCACTTCTCGGCCCATTGACCCAATTGATCAAGGCCCCATTGTATTCTTAGATTACCTTTCTCACTGTCTACGATACCAGCAATTTTGGTGTCATCCACAAATTTTCCAACCATGCTTCCTACAGTCTCATCCAAATAGTTTACATAAAAGACAAACACATTGGACCCAGCACCAATCCCTGCAGAACGTCACTGGTCATAGGCCTCCAGTCCAAAAAACTACCCTCTACTACCCTTTGTCTCTACTGTCAAGCCATTTTTGTATCCAGTTGGCAAGTTCTTCCTGAATCCCATATGATCTAACGTTAATAGGCAATCTACCATGTAGAACCTTGTCAAAGGCTTTACTAAAGACGGTTGATAGTGTCTACCACTCGGCCCTCAATAATCTTCTTGGTCACATCCTCAAAAAATACAATCAGGTTTGTGAGATACGAGATCCCACACACAAAGCCATGCTGAGTATTCTTAATTAGTCCCTGCCTCTCCAAATTCATGTAAATTTTGCCTCAGAATCTCATCCAATAATTGACCCACCACCGATGTCAGACTTACTGGTCTACAGCTCCCAGGCTTCTCATTGCAGTCTTTCTTAAAGAAAGGCACAACATTAGACACCTTCAAGTCTTCCAGCATCTTAGCCGTGGCTGTAGATGATACAAATATCTCTATAGGGTCCCACAATTTCTTCCCCAGCTTCCCACAACGTCCTAGGATATACATGATCTGATCCCAGAGATTTATCTACATTTATACCTTCTAGGACCAAAGAACATCTCTTCTGTATTGTTTACAGCCTCTTAAAACTTTTCAGCTGAATTTATAGAAAAATAGCATTTTAAAACTGTATGTGTATAATGTATGTACACTTGTACATTATATTCTCATCTATGAAACTATAATTGACGCTACATACATAGGGATAAATAGAAAATTGGTAAAGTCGGAGTAGAACAAAGTAACAATTTTATGTATAATCTCTTAAGGCTGTCTGCTTACTGCCTTATCCTGAAAATACTGAATAAAACTCTGTATTAGACCTCACAATGCACTGCTAACAGATAAGGAGAGATATAGAATAAATGTTTTTTCCGTAGCATAAATGCTATCAGGGAGCTGTAAATTTATTCAAACAAAATATTACATAGTTGACATAAATATTTTATACATTATGCTGAAAGCCTTGTAGATATATTTGCATTCCAATTAAGTTACTTTAATATCTGAAACATATTAATTATATTTTATCTCCTCTTGCCAAAACTCCCAACATTTCAATTCTTTGCACTCTAACAGAGTTACATAGTTTTAAGAACATTAGAGAAAGTAACTTAAGAACTTTGATTATTCATGAATAGTTCTTAATTTTTCAGGTAGCTATATATGCAGTATGTGGACCTTTTGAATAGGAACCACTGAAGAACTGTTGTCAAGTTTGGTACAGCAAGGATAAAAATGATTTGCGTTATTTTGGTAACAAACTATCCATATGATCAAACTAATAACCATGCTGTGTTTTAATTAACAAACTAATATTCATTGTGCATAGGCTTCTCAGACACCAAGTCCCATAAGCATGTTCCAAGTTAAAACTCAGGTGGTGAAGGAGCAGTACTCTGAAAGCTAGTGCTTCGAAATAAACCTGTTGGACCATAACCTGGTGTTGTGTGATTTTTAACTTTGTACACCCCAGTCCAACACCAGCACCTCCAAGTTGTAAGGATGTTCCAGAATTCTAGTGTGTTTGTTAGACCATTCTTAATATGTCTTCCTCTCCTCCCACTCAAGTTCAAATTTTGGAATCATGCCTAGCATTAGCTATTTCCAGTTTACTGTCTTCTCTTTTACTCTTTTCAGCCTCAGGTTACAAAAAGCAGTATGACTAAATTCAATTACACATACTGGCACACAAATGAAAAATATACAAAGAAGATTGCCTTCTGTCCTCAAAGGCACTATGTATTCAAGGTGACCGAGCCGTAGTTAAATTTCAGTCCACAACTGAATTTTAATTAGCTTTTCTTACCTGTGTATTTAACCATTGTGCGGCCAGTTGATATTTCCCACAGTTTCACAATAGAATCCTTTCCGCTTGACAAAACATACTTCGAATTTCGTGAGAACATAATCGAGCACACCTCTGCACCATCATGTGCTTTTTCATAGGTTGTGATGCAGCGATTCGATACTCCATCCCACAGCTTGATGTTGCCATCTTTACTGCATGTCACATACATGTTGGCACTGGGATTATAGCTCACAGCACAGACAGCATCTGTGTGCTGATCACGGGGATTACTTGACACAAAACACTGGAAGGTATTGACGTCATACAATCGCAGAGTGGGGTGCTGTGTTCCCACTAGAATGTAGTCGCCGGAAGGGTGAAAGGAGATGGAGCGGAGCATTTCTGCTTCCTAAAAACATATTAAAAAAAAGTTGCAAATAATGATAATTAATTTCCACCTTTGTTTCATAATGCCTTCTCCGATTCATTATCGGTGACTCTGCTAGAAAAGTGTACAAAACTGTGGATAGGGTGGGTTTGGTTGTAATGTTTACAGTTCATCAGACTAGAGGGTCAAACATTGGAATTTACCAATTGGGCAGGTACTGGAATGCTGCATCCTCTGGGAAACTAAACTTCAAAAAGTCAATGGTGTGGGAAGTGAAAGGAGATAACTATCAATCTAATTTCAATGATGGGAAAGTTTCCAGAAACAATTACAGGGGAACCTTGATCATCCGAACATGATGGGCAGGCACTATTTCGCTCAGATAATCGATTATTCGCTTAATCGATTAATTGCTTTTCCTCTGGGGCTCGGAGCTTTTAAAGTCTGCTCCCCATTCAGGAGACTGCAGCAGCACACTGCGTACGAGACCCTGCCACCACCACCACCCCAACAACCCCCTCCAACCCCGTCAAGCCCCCAACAACCCCCTCCAACCCCGTCAACTCTCTCCCTCCTCCCCCCCCCCCCCCCCCACCTCTCTGGGACAGCTGGACTGGACATCAACAAGACCGTTGCAGCTGCCTTTGTAGGATAAGTCTTCAAATAGCGCACGCGCACACTTGTACACACACATGCACACCTTTTTGACAGGTTCCACCTTTGCCCTGTACAGGACAATGTTGGAAAGATTAGGTGGGGAAGGAGGGGTTTAGGGTACACCTCTGTGTAGAACTCCAGGGATAGTGTGGGGAGAGAGAGATGGGGAGCAGTCAGTCATTTGGAGATGGTGTCTGTTTAATCACTGTAAACAAAAGACACGAACACTGTTGGAAACACGTCTTGGATGTAATATTTCCATCTGGACCTCGAGATCTCCTTTGGATAATTCAATTTTTGAATAATTGGTATTCGGATAATCAAGGTTCCTCTGTATGCAGCATTGAATTAGTCACAAGGAAAAATGTGGATTAATTAGGAACAGTTAGTATGGATTTCTAAAAGGAAAATCATGTTGAATTAACCTGGAGTTTTTTGAAGAGGTGACAGAAAGGGTCAATAAGCATAATGGGATTGTGCATGGATTTCCAAAAGGAATATGATACATTGCCATGCAACTGACTTGTTAGGAAAGGTATAGGTGATGGCTTAAGAGAGAGACAGTAGCAACATGGACACAAAATTGGTTGCGTGTTAGGAAGTAGACAGCAATGGTCAACAGATATTTTTCAGGCTGGAGGAAGATTTGAAGTAGCGTTTCCTAGGGTCAGTATTGGGACCCTTGTTTTTCTTGATGTATAATAATGATTTGGATCCTGATTTAACAGGTGACAATATCACAGTTTGCAGAAGACACAAAAATTAAAATAGATGTAAACTGTGAAGAGGACAGTGTGGACCTCCAAAAGGACATTGACAGATGATGGAAAGGCTGGATAGTGGCAGATGAGTTCAACACAAAGAACTATGAGAACGTTGAATGACAATATAAATTAGGGAGCAGAATCCTAAAGGGAATGCAGGAGCAGTTGGATCTAGATTTATATGTGCCCAGATCATCAAAGCTGCTAAGTCAACTGGAGAAGCAGTTAATAAAGCATCAGCTTTATTAATAACAGCATAGAGTCCAAACAGGAATTTTGAGAAGGCAATGACATAGTGGTAATGTCACTGGAATAGTAATCCAGAAATCCAGGCTAATGCTGTACGGACACAAGTTCAAATCCTCCTATGACAGATGCTGAAATTTGAGTTCAGTTAAAAAAGTCTGGAATTAAAAATTGGCGAAATGATGACCATGCAACTACTGTAAATTGTCATAAAGTCCTATATGGTTCACTCATGCCCTTCAAGAAAGGAATTCCGCCATCCTTACCTGGTCAAGCCTAAATATAATCGCAGACACAAAGCAATGTAGCTAACTCCCAAATACCCTTTAGACAATCAGGATGGGACAATAAATGCTGGTCTAGCCAGCAATACCTACATCCCCAGCTGTTAGAACATAGAACAGTACAGCACAGAACAGGCCCTTCTGCCCACAATGTCATGCCAACCATTGATCCTCATGTATGCACCCTCAAATTTCTGTGACCATATGCATGTCCAGCAGTCTCTTAAATGTCCCCAATGAGCTTGCATCCACAACTGCTGCTGGCAACGCATTCCATGCTCTCACAACTCTGCGTAAAGAACCCGCCTCTGACATCCCGTCTATACTTTCCTCCAACCAGCTTAAAACTATGACCCCTTGTGTTAGCCATTTCTGCCCTGGGAAACAGTCTCTGGCTATCAATTCTATGTCTCTTATTATCTTGCATACCTCAATTAGGTCTCCTCTCTTCCTCCTTTTCTCCAATGAAAAAAGTCCAAGCTCAGTCAATCTCTCTTCATAAGATAAATCCTCCAGTCCAGGCAGCATCCTGGTAAACCTCCTTTGAACCCTCTCCAAAGCATCCACATCTTTCCTATAATAGGGCGACCAGAACTGGACACAGTATTCCAAGTGCAGTCTAACCAAAGTTTTATAGAGCTGCAACAAGATCTCACAACACCATATGCTTTCTTAACATCCCTGCCCACTTGGGTGGCCATTTTAAGGGATGTACCTGCACACCAAGGTCCCTCTGTTCCTCCACACTGCCAAGAATCCTATCCTTAATCCTGTACTCAGCTTTCAAATTCGACCTTCCAAAATGCATCACCTCGCATTTATCCAGGTTGAACTCGATCTGCCAACTCTCAGCCCATCTCTGCATCCTGTCAATGTCCCGCTGGAGCCTACAACAGCCCTCTATACTGTCAACGACACCTCCAACCTTTGTGTCGTCTGCAAACTTGCTGACCCATCCTTCAATCCCCTCATCCAAGTCATTAATAAAAATTACAAACAGTAGAGGCCCAAGGATAGAGCCCTGTGGAACACCGCTCACCACTGACTTCCAGGCAGAATGTTTTCCTTCTACTACCACTTGCTGCCTTTTGTTGGCCAGCCAATTCTGTATCCAGACAGCTAAGTTCCCCTGTGTCCCATTCCTCCTGACCTGAATGAGCCTACCATGAGGAACCTTATCAAATGCCTTACTGAAGTCCATATACACCACATCCACAGTTCGACCCTCATCAACTTTTCTAGTCCATCCACAAAGAACTTGAAGAGAAGGCCGAGAGGAGATTTGATGGAAGTTTTCTATTGGTTGGATTGAGTAGATAGGGAGACGTTGCTCCCAGTCATAAAAGGAACAAGAATGAGAAGGTGTAGATTTAGTGATGTGAAGCAAATGTGATGTGAGGGGAAAAAAAATTTCTAACAGTGAGTAGTAAAGGTATGAAATGACCTGCATGGAATTGTGGAGGAACAAGGTATAATTGAGATATTTAAGGCAGCATTGGACAATTACTTATAGAGTCATACAGGAAACAGACCCTTCCAATCAACCCATCCACACTGGCCAGACATCCCAATCTGACCTAGTCCCATTTCCCAGCATTCGGCCCTTACCCCTTTAAACCCAGCCTGTTCATACACCTATCCAGCCTTTTAAATGTTGTAATTGTACCCACCTCCCTTGCTTCCTCAAAAGGTTACATGGATAGAAACAGGGTGGAAAGGACTAGAGAAAAACCAGAAGATTGGTTCAAGATAATGATGCTTAATGAAGAGCTGGTGCAGGCACAATGGACCAAATAGTCTCCTTCTGCATCATAATAATTGAGATTCTGTGAACTAAGTGACAAAAGAAAATTTAATAAGAGCGTGGAAATGTCAAAAAGATCACTATCTGGGTGTTAAGCAAAATGCATTTATATGGCATCAGAAATTTCAACTATTACATTTGAAGCACAATCACTACTTCAGATAGGCAAATATATAAGCTGGTTTGGGTACGTTAATGCATTATAAATAGAATGCGATTAAGTGGCCAGATAGTCTGTTTTTTGCACTGTCGGATAAGGAAGAAAGATTGTTCAGAAACATGGGAAAAAGCCCATGCCATGGAACCTTTAACATCTGCCTAAATAAGCAGATAGGACCTCAATTTAACAAAAGACAGGGTTTTAAACAATGTAGTGCTGCAGTGATGTGGGACTCTAGAATACATGTTTAGGTCCACAGTGGGGCTTGAACACATACTTTTAGTTTAAGTCAATAACGCATCATTTTTATCTCTAACCTGAAGATACTTGAATGCTCTTTTGGCAGAAGGCTTGGAATAGTCAAAAAGTTTCAGTGTGTAGTCCTTTGACCCTGATGCCAGTATCTGTTCTGTGGGATGGAAAGCAAGGCAGGTGACCTCATCTACGTGATCATACAGGGTGCGAATTACAGGATGGTTTTCCATATTCTGTTGAGCTGTCTCATTCATCATCACCTGTGTAAAACAGTAATTAAAATTTATTACAATTTGACTTTTCTATTGAAGTCAACCAATCCCTGTTAGCTACAGCTACTTCACTAGTTGTAGTCCCTGTCTCGGTAGTATAATACAAATTAAAACTGGACAAAAAGACATCATTCAGCATCACACGGAGGCCAGGGAGTAGACGGGACAGTCACGAACAGTGAATACATCAGATTCTGTGCAAATGAATTTCATTTTTAACAGGACAAACTTCTTTGCTGCACACTGCTTTTGGTCAGAGTGCCCCCTTGCTGCTTTTGAAGTGCAGTACACAGAGTTTCACAATAGCATATAGCTTGCAGAAATACAATAACTATTTCTTAAATGACTATTTAATTTGAAAGATGCAAACATCGGTTTGTCAATAAAACATCTGCAAAGATTGCTTTAATTATTTCTAACGCTATCAGAGACCTACCAATGCCAAGGAGTTGAAAGTTAACTGCGTTAGGAGAAAAAGAATGTCATACTTCAAAATTGAATTGAATTCCTGCAAAACATCCATGATCACATTACTGCTGTACCTCAATGGGCATGGCACTCTTTGCTAACATCCTCTCTGTATCCAGAATCTTGATAGATGCATCAGCAGAGCCTGTAGCAATCAGCTGTCCATCTCGGCTATAGGTGGCAACACGGCATGGCCCTTTATGTGATGTCACGTAGCATGTCTCATACTCAGCAGCCTCCGGGGACATAGTTTGAACATCAGCGTCAAATTCCATGTCAATACCTGTACCAGGAGCCACGGTGTCTGACCTTCCAATAGCATACTGTACAGTGTTGTCGTCATTTTCCATCCCTGTAAGTAACAACCATTCTTGAATAAAAGAGTCAAAGGAAACTTAATCAAAGTTGGCTTAGAACTAAAGCAAAGTAAAATTTACAGTGTGAATTTAGAATGTCAATAAGGTGTTTCATAACTACAACGTGGAACTTTCTGAACTCTCATAAAAGATCCATTCAGTCCTCTTCTCTTTCCTAACCTCTAACACTTCTGCTGAGAGTTTAGCCACATATCATTGATTTGCCCTAGAATAAGTGTAGATATTTGCCAATCAACCTGCTCAGAGATGTTATGACACACCTCTGCAGCAGGTGCAACTCGAACCCGGGGCTCTTGGCTGGGAGGTAGGGGCACTGCCACTGCACTACAACAGTCCTTCCGGTATAAACATAACTTCATGCTCCAAAACCTGCGCTAAGTTAGTACCTATCTAAAAAATATTTACAAAAATTAATAACTCAAAAAGCATCTTCAATATAACATACTTCAAGATGTATTTTCAAAACTGCCACAAAACCATGCTGAAATACAGGAATGGGTGACCACAAACTTCAAAGAGTAAAATATGAAGAAGTATTCTAAAGGATGCAAGAGAGGGGTATATGGGTATCGAAGCTAAGAGGCTTCGGGAGGGAATTGCAGAGATTACAATCCAATGGCATGACAATTAAAATCAGGAATGTACAAGAGACTAAAACTGGAGAAGAGTTGGAGATGAGGAAGACATTATAGAGATTGCAGGAATATAGCCATGGAACATTTGAAACCAAGCTTTTTGGAATGTGGCTATCTTTAATCCCTCCATTATATGTCTGTCATATGAGTAGTTCAGTAAGTAACTAAATCGTACAGAAGGACAATTGAGAGAGGAGCAGCAGTAGACCAATCAGCCCCTCAAGCCTACAATGCCATTTAAAATATCATAATCACGGTGGCTCAGTGGTTAGCACTGCTGCCTCACAGCACCAGGGTCCCAGGTTCGTTTCCAGCCTCGGGCAACTGTCTGTGTGGAATTTGCACATTCTCCCAAAGTCTGCGTGGGTTTCCTCTGGGTGCTCTGGTTTCCTCCCACAGTCCAAGGATGTGCAGGTCAGGTGAACTGGCCATGCTAAATTGCCCATGGTGCTTGGTGCATTAATTAGAGGGAAATGGGTCTGGGCAAGTTACTCTTCTGAGGGTCGGTGTGGACTGGTTGGGCTGAAGGGCTTGTTTCCACACTGTAGGGAATCTAATCTAATCTAAAATCCATCTTCCAAGTTTTTGCTCATTCACTAAACCCAACTACATCTTGCAGTCGATTCCTTAAGTTCTCATCAAGACATGCCATCCAACCCATTTTAGTATCCTCAAGTCAATTTCCATGCATTACATGCTGCCATAATCTCCAAATTATTAACATGGATACGTAAATAATTGAGGCCCTAAGACCGATCCTTATGGCATTTCAGTTTACATCTTTCCAACCTGGAAAAGACCCATTAAAACCAATTTGCTGTTTTCTGTGCACCCTAACTGACCCTCAATCCATGCTAATACATTAACCCAAACATTGCGAGCTCCTATTGTTGGCTATAGCCTTTTGTGGGGCACCTTATCAAATGCCTTCTGGAAATCCAAATACACTATATCTACATGTTCCCCTTTACCAACTCTGCCTGAACAATTTGTCTGAACAATTTGTCAAACATGATTTCCCTTGTATAAAACCATGCTGAATCTGTCTGCATATATTTAGCTTTCTCTAAACATCCTGCTATTTATTCCTTAAGAATGGATTCAAACATTTTTCCAATCACATATTGGCCTAATTGACATAGTTTTCTGCCTTATTTCTCTCTTTCTTCTTGAACAATGGCATCACACTAACAATGTTCCAATTTGCTGGAATACTCCTGGAATCCACTGAGTTCTGGAATATTTTGATCAATGCCTCCAATATCTTTGCTGCAGGTCATCAGGTACTTGCAACTTGTTAGCCTTCTGTCTCATTAATTTGTCAAATAATTTGCCCATCATGATAAGACTGTTACAAAACTTTTCTTTATTAATTATCTGATATATTTGGGCTGTTTATAGTGTCCTTCACCGTGAATAGCCTGGAGACTCACACAAAATACTAGTTTAAATTATATACCATTTCCCTGTTCTCCATCATCAATTCTCCACAGTGACATCCTCCAGGGTCCTACCTTCAGTTTAACTACTATCCTTATTATATACCAGCAGAAGCTCTTGCTGCTGCTTTATACATTTCTTGCCAAATTTCTTTCATAAGCAATTTCTTCCTTTTTTTTAAAAAGCTTTTTAGTAACCTGCTTTTGGTTCCAAAACTAAAATCCCAATTCCCTGGCCTACCACTAGTTTTCACTGCTTTGTACAATCTACTGTTTGATTGGATACTCTCCTTAAATGCCTTTATTAATCGAAAATGTCATTTTAACTAATATAAAATTCTGCTGAATGACATGAAATATCTGCTCAAATGCCTGCCACTACTTATCTACTGATTATCCCCTTACTCTGTTTTCCCAGGCTGCTTTGGACAACATTTTCTTCATTCCTCTGTAACTGAGACAAGAGTTGTTTTCCCTCAAAAGTTATGAAGTTCTACTCTGTTGTGATTGTTAACCCTTAGAATTCTATCTCATTATACACTACTAGGTCTAAAATAGCCTGTTCCTGGGTCAGTCGTGAAATGTACTGCTCCTGGGCATCTGATCTGTCCAAACAATATGCACATTAAAATCACCCATGACAATTTGTAAGGAACCTTATGCTTTGACATTTTAACCATCATTACTTATTCTGGTTCTAATCCCAGCTTCACTCTTCTGTTTACATTTTCTGTCCTTTCCTGCCAAACCTTAGTTGTAGGATTCATCAAGACACTAATCCCAGCATCATTCAAATGAAGCCTATCTGCGTGGGTTTCCTCTGGGTGCTACAGTGTCCTCCCACAATCCAAAGATGTGCAGGTTAGGTAGATTGGCCATGCTAAATTGCCCAAGGGTGTTCAGAGGATGTATAGGTTAGGTGCATGAGTCAGCGGTAAATGTAGAGTAGTAGGGGAAGGGGTCTGGGTGGGTTACTCTTCAGAGGGTTGGTGTGGACTTGAGCCAAATGGCCTGCTTCCACACTGCAGTGATTTTATGATTCAATTCTTAGTACTGATGTTAGTGCCCTAAATGGAATCCATTTCTGCCATACCAGTCTTTAAGCCACGGATGTGCATCGCTACTTTTATTTATCCTCTGCTAATCTACACAAGGCTCAGGTAGTAAAATTGCGATTATTACTTTTATGGTTCTGCTTTTTAATTTAGCCATGAGCTGTTCATAATCCTTCAGTTAAACCTCTACGCTACTTTTACTTATGTCTTTGATACCTATGTGTACAACGATAACTGTATCCTCTGCCTCCCACTCTAAATTCCTCTCCAGCTAATAAGAGATATCCTAAACCTTTGCACCAAGTAGTCAACAGAGTCTTCAGGGCACACTTTCTTAAGACTCTTTATCAGCAACTTTTATTTATGAAGAGATTTTAATGCATCAAAATGGAGTTTTAACTAGATTGCCTGTAATGTTTTTTGAGACATCCAGTGGTCATGTAAATCACAACATCATTGCAAGTCTTTTTTCCCCAAATCCAAGCAAAGTTTGAGGTAAGATTATCAGAATATGATTAAAAGCATATCCCAGTGGTAAGCCGAAGGGAGTTTCTGAAAGTAAAAAATCTCAAGAACAGAAACCAGGCTTGGTGAATACCTAACTGTCATCTTTACAGTGGGACCCATATCCTAGGGATGGTCAAAAAAAAGTGCACATTTTCAAATTATCACATTGTGACTTTGAATGTATTGCTAAGTGTGATTATTTCAAACTCGACTCTTCAGTCCTGTAATAAATCAAATTTTGAAACATAGCAAACACAGCACTTTATGAACTATATTCATGACCATGATCATGCATCCCAACAGAAATGAAGCTTTCAGCATTCAAGCATTAAACTGGCCACTTAAGGTGCTGTCCAGACTTTAGACAAAGATAGGATCAGGATTAACTAAAGTGCCCTCCAGTTACTGAGTAGCTTACTGATTTTCACCATTTAAGCTTACACTCCAAGGTTAGTTACCTAGGCAAGTCATCTGGAAATTATGTGACAGTATTCAGTGAGCAGCCAACAGGAGAGATCACAAAATACTTTAAAGCTCACCTGCAATTGGACTCGTAACACAAACTACTTACCAAGCTTTGCAAGATGCAATAGTTGCTCGGAGGGGGAGCAAACTGATGGTGGCTTGATCTCATTGATCAGGTTTGATGCAATATTCATGTATCCATCATATAGCAGCTGGCCAATAATGAGTCGGTAAAGGTGTTGCCGATCTTTTAGAGTAACTTTAGGTCGAAACATTTCTCAAGGATCTCTCTTTTGTGTAATTATTCTGAAGGATTAAAAACAGACATTAAAATGAGTTATCAGCAGATAATGTAACCCCACGTGATGTGATCATCAAATCAAAACCACTTCCATTCCTGACACACTTAATTATATGCTGCTCATCTTAAAACCGTGACCATACATGCAGTGTAACGCAGGAATTCTAGTTAAGATTTCTCTTCCTACTCCAGAACTTCCAGTGCTGTGAAGAATCTTTCAAAGGGAGGCAATCATTGAATGTCATTATAGTGAAACCAGGTATATGTTCTGGAGACCTGGGTTCAAATCCTACTATGGCAGATGGCAGAATTTGAATTTCACAAAAATCTGAAATTAAGAGTCTAATTACGATCATAAAAACCATTGTCAACTGTGACGTTATAGAGGTTTACAAAATCATGAGGGGCATGGATAAGGTGAATATCAAAGATTTTCCCTAGGGTGGAGGAGTTCAAAACTAGGGGACATATTTTTAAGGGGAGAGGCAAAAGATTTAAAAAAGGTGCTGAGGGGCAACTTTGTATGTGGAATGAACTGCTAGAGCAAGCAGTAGATGCAGCTAAGTTACAACATTTAAAAGACATTTGGACAAGTATATGAATAGGAAAGGTTTAGGGGATAAAGGCCAAACACAGGAAAGTGAAACTAGTTTAGTTTGGGAAACATGTTTGATATGGGCAAGTTGGACCAAAGGGTCTATTTCCGTGGTGTAAGACTATGATTCTATTAAAAACCCATGTGTTTCACTAATATATTTTATTGTGGTTCTGTTCGCCGAGCTGGAAGTTTTTGCTGCAAACGTTTCATTCCCTGGCTAGGGAACATCATCAGTGCTATTGGAGCCTCCTGTGAAGCGCTGCTTTGATGTTTCTTCCGGTATTTATAGTGGTTTGTTCTTGCCGCTTCCGGGTGTCTGTTTCAGCTGTAGTGGTTTGTATATGGGGTCCAGGTCCATGTGTCTGTTAATGGAGTTTGTGGATGAATGCCATGCCTCTAGGAATTCCCTGGCTGTTCTCTGTCTGGCTTGTCCTATGATGGTAGTGTTTTCCCAGTCAAATTCATGTTCCTGGTTGTCTGAGTGTATGGCTACTAGGGATAGCTGGTCGTGTCGTTTTGTGGCTAGCTGATGTTCATGGATGCGGATTGTTAGCTGTCTTCCTGTTTGTCCTATATAGTGTTTTGTGCAGTCCTTGCATGGTATTTTGTAAACTACGTTAGTTTGGCTCGTGCTGGCTATTGGGTCCTTTGTTCTAGTGAGTTGTTGTCTGAGTGTGGAAGTTGGCTTGTGTGCTGTTATGAGTCCTAAGGGTCGCAGTAGTCTGGCTGTCAGTTCTGAGACGCTCCTGACGTGTGGTAGTGTGGCTAGTCCTTTTGGTTGTGGCATGCCTAAGAGATAGACCACGGAACGAGGACATGCCACAACCAAAAGGACTAGCCACACTACCATACGTCAGGAGCGTCTCAGAACTGACAGCCAGACTACTGCGACCCTTAGGACTCATAACAGCACACAAGCCAACTTCCACACTCAGACAACAACTCACTAGAACAAGGGACCCAATAGCCAGCACGAGCCAAACTAACGTAGTTTACAAAATACCATGCAAGGACTGCACAAAACACTATATAGGACAAACAGGAAGACAGCTAACAATCTGCATCCATGAACATCAGCTAGCCACAAAACGACACGACCAGCTATCCCTAGTAGCCATACACTCAGACAACCAGGAACATGAATTTGACTGGGAAAACACTACCATCATAGGACAAGCCAGACAGAGAACAGCCAGGGAATTCCTAGAGGCATGGCATTCATCCACAAACTCCATTAACAGACACATGGACCTGGACCCCATATACAAACCACTACAGCTGAAACAGACACCCGGAAGCGGCAAGAACAAACCACTATAAATACCGGAAGAAACATCAAAGCAGCGCTTCACAGGAGGCTCCAATAGCACTGATGATGTTCCCTAGCCAGGGAACGAAACGTTTGCAGCAAAAACTTCCAGCTCGGCGAACAGAACCACAACAACGGACACCCGAGCTACAAATCTTCAACCAGACTTTAAATATATTTTATTTATGGAAAGAAACTATTATCCTTACCAGGTCTGGCCTACTTGTAACTCCAGTCCCAAAGCAATGTGGTTGACTTTTAACTGCTCTCTGGGCAATTACGGATGGGCAATAAATGCTGGCCTAGCCAGCAATAACCACATCCTGTGAATGAAAAAAAACCTTTAATAACAGGATTCCATTGTATTTGCATGAGTTTACAACTGTGTGTGTTTGTCTACAAAGCTTTTTGAATGGATGTATTTTCTGCATGTTCAACATAAAACGCCAAAAAAAAACCATGCACTGAAAGTTTCAGCTACCTAAAGAAGTTGTACCATTTTCATAGCTCAAATCGTAGGATAATCTGGATTTTTAAATAACTGCCCACAGGAACTTCCTAACCTTAGTCTTAAGTTTCCATAATTAGAATTCATGATCCATTATCCTTTCCTGTGAATTAGTTTAAAATATTTTATTATTTCATACTGTTGCTATCTTATGTCACATTCCAGGTTCACCATTGAATCATCTCTTTTCAGTCAATAGTTCTCCAGTACTTCCCCATACCATAGTCGTTAGTGACTGGTGAAATGGCTTACTCCATATCAACTTTATTCTGGCTGTGCTTCTTGATAGATTTGTGTTCAATGGATTTTAAAGTCCCATCATCATCTTTTCAGTGCCATTCCATTTTGTTTGAAGAGATCATTTCTTCCTGCATCCTCTTCAATATAGACATGATTCACTGACCTTATTTCCTCTGGAGACCTAGTCCTCCAACCTTTCAAACCTATCCTCTTCCCAAAATCTACAAATAGTACTGGCATGGCAAACTCATCATTTAAACATGCTGCTGTCCCATTCAACATATTTGTTTTTTTTTAAATGTATATATTTATTAAATGTTTTTCTTGTTTTACAAAAAAAAACAAACCAAAAGAAAAAGTAATAAAAGTACAAAAGTACAGAAAATAATATTGCACTATTGTTACATTACAATAATGTTAACAATAAATTGCCTACTGTTCTCCAGATTGTTGTTGACTCTTACTTAACTTAATCCAAACTAGCACAAACTCAAACTAAATTAGATTACAATCAACCAAAATTAAATTACACTACATTGCACTATATTACATTACTCCACTCGCTACGCTTCCATCAAGGCTCCCGTCCATGGGGGCAACAGTAATTATACCTGTATTTACTGGGCCTCTACCCTCCCCCACTCCCCACCCTCTCCACACCCCCTCCCCACCTCCACCCACTCCCCTCCAACCTCCATCCACCCCCCCTTCACCCCCTTCCAACCTCCATCAACCCCCCCCTCCACCCTTCCCACTCCATCCCCCCACCACCGATCTTCCTGAGTAACATTACCAGCCTTCTCCCCGACAGAGTCAATGGACTACGGGGGTACTTTTCTTCCTAGCTAAGTAGGCTAGGTATCTACCTGGTTTACCCCCCTATCCAAAAGAATTTGCTTTGCTACTTGCGTGAGCACTGAGTCAAGAGCAGCCGGAGAGCCGAGGTCCACTGCAATTTAACCACAGATAGTCTGGTGTAATATGTCAATTCGCCTGCCTTCAATCAGGCCTCAAGCATCTTCAGCTGCTGCTCACTCCTTTGTCTCCTTCTCATTGCTGAGTATGAAATAATCACACCCCTTAAGAATGCTTCGGTGGTCTCCCAGAGCACTGATGGATTACTGGCCGTACCACAACTCTGAACTCCCTTGTGATATACTGTACAAAGTTGTCGTCTTTCAACAGAAAGGGATCCATGTGCCATTGCCGCGGGCCTACTCCACCACATTTGGCCTTAACATCTAAATATACTGCCGCATGGTCTGAAATAGTTATATTACTAATTCTGCAGGCTAACACGTAGTCCAGGAAAACTGACAGAACAAAAAACATGTTGATTTTTGTGTGGCACTTTTGTGGGTTGGAGTAGAAGATGAAGTCCCTCCTGCTTAGTTGGAGGCACCTCCACACATCCACTACCCCCAGCTCCTCACACAAGTCCACCAAGTGCCTAGACTGCTGAGGTGTATCAGACAGCCATCTGAGCACCCCAGCACCATGAGACAATTAAAGTCTCCTCCTATAATCATACGACGCACCCTTAGCGCCATTACCGTAGAGACTGCATTAACTAAAAATTTGAGGGGGTGCATTAGGGGACAATAAACTTTTGGAATGCCATACTCTTCTCCGCGCCTTAAGAATCATGAACCGTCCATACTCATCTTTGATTTGTTCTGTCACCTGAAACAGAAGGTTTTCTCATACTAGTATGGCCACCCCTCTGCTTTTGGAGTCAAGGAGGAAATGAATACCCTATCATATCCCCACTGCTGTAACTTCAGGTGTTCCCTATCAGTCAAATGTGCCTCTTACAACATTGCAATGTCAATCCTTTCCTTCTTGAGACTTGAGAGTACCTTTTTCCTTTTAATAGGGAAAGTGACTCCCCTTTATATCCCCGGTTCACCATCTGAACAGATTGTTAGCCATGACCACAGACTACAGCCCAGAGCACCCTGGGAAGAAGCCAAATCAATGTGTGACAAGCGGAAAAAAAAGAACTTTATCAAATCTAACAACTATTCTTACAAACACCAAGATTAAAAAAACTAACCTCTACTGTTAAATTAAACAGTTGAACACAAAAAGCACAAGTTTCCAGAGATCCCCACCTTGCCCATAGGGGACATTCACTCCTGACCTCACAACCATCCTAGCACTTTCCAGTTAAGGCCGCGCCCTAGACCCAAGTGAGAATAACAAACACATTATTTACGCTCTTACCAGTTAACAATGGACGTTTCCCACCCCCCCATCTCAGCCCCACACATCTTAACATCCAACGCGTACCCAGCCCTGACCTCGCAAAACAGAACAGAATAGCTAATAACCTCCAAACACATAAAATAAAACACACCAGATCGTACACCAAGGCAATATCAAATCTATAAAACCCAAGACCCCAAAAAGGGAAAAAACATAAAAAGAAGATACCAAAAAAAAAGATGCCATTGTCCATATGCCCCTTCCCTTCCGTCCTCCTCTGCCAGTGTATCATTTCGCCAATCCAAAAATTCTTTTACTTTTTCCACCTAGTCACAGCTGTAGACGGTTCCCCCATAGTTGAAACGTAGCACTACCGGATACCTCTGGAAGTACTAAATATTTAAATCTCTTAGTTTTTTTCTTTACCTCAAAGGCCTTCCTTTTCTCAATTACAGCCCCAGAGAAGTCATGAAAAAACATTATTTTCAAGCCATTAAAAGCCAAAGCCTGTGGATCCTTTCCCAGTTTTCTGCTGTTTCAATTATTGTATGCTTTTCCTTGTACCACTGGAGTTGCACTAGAACCGGCCTGAGGCGCTGAGCTGGCCTGGCCCTGTGCAATGCGATCCGGTAGGCCCACTCCATACCTCTGCGGCCTGACTCAATCTCCAGGCCCAGCAGCTCTAGAAGCCAACCCTTGAGGAAGTTGGCGAGATTTTCTCCTTCCTCCTGCTCAAGTAAGCCCAAATTTCATAAATTTTTTCTCCGACCTCGATTTTAGAGGTCATCTACCTGTTCCTACATGGCCTGAACCTGGCCTTCCAGGGTTCAGACCTGCCTGTCTAAGCTCTCAGCTCTGTTTCCATGCTGTACACCTCCAAGACTCTGTGACTCTCTGTCGCGGCCTCCATGGCGGTCCTCTGTTTCACAGCTCCAATGTATTGATCCAAGGTCCGGATCTCCTGTTCTTGCTTTGCCAGCATGGCAGTGATTGGTTGCAGCACTCCCTCAATCTTTTCACAGAGTTTTGTAAACTCTGTGAGTAGATGCTGCTGTTCCATTGGACCCAAGGGAGCCTAACACAGCAGATTGTTCAGACTGCTGCCATCTTCTTAACTTGATTCAATGTCTCTCCTCTCCTCCAACCTACATTTGTGGCTCTTCTGACACTTGCCACAATTTCCTGTTTCCTGGATCTGGACAACTCCTTTTCTCCATGAACCTGCATCTCTCTCCATCTCCATCTTCATCAGGATGGTCTCAGGAGTCTCCACTTCTTTCTTGATAGGAGGCCTGAATATTCCCCTGAGCAATCTACATCAGCCTCTTCGGCCTGGCTGAGCTTGTTCTCGTTTTGAACAATTTCTCCTTCAACACATCTCACTCGCTCCAATAAAAGTGTGACTATGGGAAGCTGTGGGAATGCCTGTTCTTTGTGGGGTACATCAAACATTCCTTGTTTCAGTCCTAATTGGGTGTCGACCCACATCTCCCTCTCTAAAACATTGATGAATATATCAGTGCTGTTTCCTGCTCTCAAACTGCAATTAGAAACACTATCAATTTTGCTTGCAATTTCCTCCCTTCTCTCAATTTTACCTAAACCTTCCACTCCTTGACTTCTTGGTTTCCATTTCTGGGGATAGACTAATATCTGACTACTTTGACTACACTTCCTCACACCTCATTCCTGTAGGGAGTCTATTCCATTCTCTCAGTTTCTCCAACACATCTTTTCCAATGATACAGGGTGCTTATGACAGGCCTCCTTCATCTATAACTGACAATTCCCCACATTCCCACCAAGGTTGACAGGAAAACATCCTTAGCCATGTCTGACCCATTTCCCGTGCCCTTCCTCCTTCCCAGACCAATGTCAGGAAACACCTCTCCTTCTCACTTTACCAGTTCTGCATCCTTTGCTTTTACCACACTTTCAACTAAGATGTCATCACTAAACGCATCTTCCCTTCCCCTGTCCTTTCCTGTCAGCATTAAGCAGGAACTGATAGCCTTGCAACACCATGATCTTTGTCATTCACAACATTTCTTCACTCCCATGATATTCTCCTTTCTCCTCATTGGAAAAAGACCCAAGCACAGCTTCCAGGCAAAACAGCACTTTACTTGTACTTATTTCAAACATGCGCACTATATTCAGTGGTCACACTGCAGTCTCCTCAACACTGGCAAGACCAAATGCAATCTAGGTGACCACTTTGCAGAACACCTCCACTCAATCAATAACTCTCACCTTATTGGAACTTGCCATTTCAATACACCATCTTACCCTCATGCTAACATTTCTGTCAGGCCTGCTGCAGTGCTCCAGCTAAGCCCAATACAAGTTGGAGGAATAGCACCTCAGTTTCTACTTAGGCACATTGCAGCCTTCATGACAAACGCTTGCTTGTGGCAGTTGATATACAAACCCAAATAATGAATATGATGATGGTATCATCATCCAATGTAATCAACACACGTATAAGCATTTCCACCAATTTTATAGAATAACAATTCGGAGTGGAATTTTGTTTTAAAATCCTTTGATCTCTGACCTGTTGTGCTAGCCACTTCAATACCTTAACAAAAATGTGCATAAGCTGAAGCGGAATACCCAATATTGGCATTGAACTGCATTCCTATTATCAGGGAATCAGCGATAACTTTGGATATCATGGTTTGAGGTGTGCTTTCATGAGCAGCAGCTGTTGCCTGAAAGTTTTAGTTTGTAAACAAACTGCACAATCTCAAGTTTATGCAATAAACTACAAGCAAATTGGAAGGGCTTAGAAGGATATGGGCCAAATGCTGACAAACGAGACTAGGTCAGAGTGGGATGTCTAGTCGACGTGGGCGAGTTGGACCGAAGGGTCTGTTTCTACGCTATATGACTCTGTGCATACAGGCAACACAGGGGCTCAGTGGCTAGCACCTCGACCTCATGGCACCAGGGACCTGGGTTCAATTCTACTCTTTGGACACTGTGTATAGGATGTACATTTTCCCACTGTCTGCATGGGTTTCTTCCAGGTGCTCCAACTTCCTCCCATAGTCCAAAGATGTGCAGGCGAGGTAGATTATGGGGACAGGGGTGAGGGTGTGTCTGGGTGGGATGCTCTTCAGAGGGTAAGCGTAGACTTGATGGGCTGAATGGCCTACTTCCACACTGTAGGGATTCTATGACTCAACATTGAGCTCAACAATTTCAAAGCATGAACTCTGTCCTCCACTTTGATTAGCACTCCCCTTGCCACTTGTTGTGGAGCACCTTCACCATCTGTTTCATTTGCTCATCCTGCCCTTCTTTGCAACAGCATAAAACCCACCATTTTCCTTGTGTGGAGTTTGCACATTCTCCCCTTGTCTACATGGGTTTCCTCCCACAGTCCAACAGTGTGCAGGTTAGGTGAATTGACTATGCTAAATTGCCCATAGGGTTCAGGGATGTGTAGGTTAGTTGCATTAGTCAGGGGTAAATGTAGAGTAGAGTAAAAAAAGGTAGGGGAATGGGTCTGGGTGGGTTACTCTTCAAAAGGTCAGTGTGGACTTGTTGGGCCAAAGAGCCTGTTACCACACTGTAGGGGTTCTATATTTTAGTGCCTTCCATTCCAAAAGAATCAAAGATCTCTAGCACTTTGTCATTATTGTTTCAGTATTTGTGTGTGTGTGTGTGTGTGTGTGCGTGCATGCGTGTGTTCGTTCAAGACAGCCAGAGACATTACATTCCTTTTATGGAATTTGAGAAGAACAGTACATTCCAAAAATATTTATAATTCCCTTTCTAGAACACAAAAAATATCATAATTTTGGTGGCATTTTGATTTAAGCCAGTGCCAAATACTTTATGAGCACCTGTTATATTTCTGAGTACTTTGCACCATCCTAGGACAGGTGAGAAAAAACATGCACGAAAATTCTTAGAGGCATGGCATTCTAACCAGAACTCCAACAATAAACACATCAATTTAGATCCTATCCACCTTCCTTTGAAAAAAAGTACTAGAAATGACATCACACACTTTAAGAAACCAGGACCTATACAGAGAGAGTCAGGACATACCACCAGCACTTCACTGGAGACTCTCACTGATGATGTTCCTTAGTATGGTGATGAAACATCTGAAAACAAACTTTCAAGTTCAGCAAACTAACTTACTTGCATAGTTTGTACCATTCTTCAGAATTTTTCCTACTTTCATTTTTAACTCCTTTAAAATGAGTCCTAACATTTTTTTTAGCTAAAAGTGCTTAACACTGAAATCATCAGCAAACAGCCTCACTTCTGACCTTATGATGGAAGAAAAGTCACTGATTAAGCAGCTCAAGATGGTTGCATCTAGGACCCTTCATGGAGGAACTTGTTAGTGATGTTCTGGCACTGAGATGAGTGGCCTTCAATATCCTTAATCATTGTCTTTGTACTAGGTAGTGAGATCATTACTTGAAATATGGGTGACAGCACTGTTTTTTGCCAGGTGTGACATATTAGCCTTAGTATTGAATGTTAATCAACCCCATATCAGGTAATGTCACAGGGAGAACTTTCAAATTAGATAGCTGCATCAAATGTGTATCTCAAAATACCATCACCCATCTGTGATCAAAGAGGGGAGTATGTGCAGGCTATTCATCAGCCGGAGTTAGTGTACTCAAATTCCTTGTTTTATTTTAAATTCAGCCCGCACAAATATGCATTTGCTTTAGGATGTCACTGGATGGTAACTAATGTAGAATCTGATCTTTTTGACAATCCCTCAACCACTTGGTTCAGCTACTCATGAAAAAGCTCAGCTCATCAGCAGTGCAGTTGGTTTGGATTACTTTAAATGTTAACACCATTTTCCTATGCTACCTCCTTATCCCTTGTTACTTAAATATCTAGAAGTCTATGTCTCAAATACACAAAATGAATGAGCCTCTACCCTCCTGCAGCAGAGAGTTCCAAACATTCACCATCCTCATTTCAATATCATATGGCCTCCCTCTTATTCTGAGATTGAGTCCCCTGGTCCTAGAAACCGCAGCTAGAAGAAATATCCCTCCTACATTTATTCTGCCAAGTCCTGTAGGAATACGTATGCTTTAAATGGATCACCTCTTATTCTTCTAATCTCTTGAGAATGTAAGCCTAGTCTCCTCAAAGGACGATCCTTTAATCTAGGATCTTATCAAACTCTCAGTGCATTCCTATGGCAAGTATACCCTTCCATAGATACAGGTCAAATCCGTGCAATACTCCAGATGTGATCCCATCAAGTTCTATATAATTGCATCAACAATTTCAATTCTTCTGTACTTAAGTCCTCTTGCATAAAGGAAAGCGTACAATTTGCTTTCCCAGTTGTTGCTGCAATTATAGTACATCACTGCTATTTCCTTATGATGAGAAAAACAATGGGATTTCTGGTTTTGCTATTCATTCAACAGTCTTTAGAGATGCTGAACAGATAAATGAGATGTTAGCTGGCAGACAGATATGAAATGGTCTACAATCTGGGCATAATGGTCACCCTTCACGTTCCACCTTTGGAGGTGGTGGTCACATTGTTACTGCCTAGTGTAGATTTAGTTGACCATTCACAACTTTTGTGCAGCAACTGCTGCACCACGTGGCACAGGATGAGAAGTCGCATGCATTGTGATGCCAACAATATGGGTTCAATCCCCACACTAACTAAAGTTACTATGATTTGGAGATGCTGCTGTTGGACTGGAGTGTACAAAATTAAAAATCACACCAGGTCATAGTCCAACAGGTTTAATTGGAAGCACACTAGCTTTCAGAGTATCGCTCCAAAAGCTAGCGTGCTTCCAATTAAACCTGTTGAACTATAACCTGGTGTTGTGAGATTGTTAACTGAAGTTACTGTGAAAGACTTTGGATGGGTATATGAATAGGAAGGGTTTGGTGGGATATGGGCCAGGTGCTGGCAAGTGGGACTAGATTTGGTTAGGATATCTGGTCGGCATGGACAAATTGGACCAAAGGGTCTGTTTCCATGCTGCACATCTCAATGACTCTCCTTCTCAACCTCTTCCCTCATCCGTGGTAAAGTGGGTGGCCTTTAAGTTAAACCACCACCAGTATCTCTCTCCAATGGGACAGCGGCCCACGGTCTGGTTGGTCTATATCAACTTCACTTTTACTCCTTCATGCCATTCATTACATTAGCCTTCAGAGAGGGAGAAGAAAATTTATTGTGTTTCGTTGTGCCAGCAACAATACAAGGCAAGACTGATGAGGCCAAACGCCAGCTCGCGGACGCCTCCTCTTATCGCCCCCTTGACCACGACCCCACCTCCCACCACCAAACCATTATCTCCCAGACCATCCATGACCTCATCACCTCAGGGGATCTCCCATCCACCGCCTCCAACCTCATAGTCCCACAACCCCGCACCGCCCGTTTCTACCTCCTGCCCAAAATCCACAAACCTGCCTGCCCCGGCCGACCCATTGTCTCAGCCTGCTCCTGCCCCACCGAACTCATCTCCCAATACCTCGACACGGTCCTGTCCCCTTTAGTCCAAGAACTCCCCACCTACGTTCGGGACACCACCCACGCCCTCCACCTCCTCCAGAATTTTCGCTTCCCTGGTCCCCAACGCCTTATTTTCACTATGGACATCCAGTCCCTGTACACCTCCATCCCCCATCACGAAGGACTCAAAGCCCTCCGCTTCTTCCTTTCCTGCCGCACCAACCAGTACCCTTCCACTGACACCCTCCTTCGACTGACTGAACTGGTCCTCACCCTGAATAACTTCTCTTTTCAATCCTCCCACTTCCTCCAAACTAAAGGAGTTGCCATGGGCACCCGCATGGGCCCCAGCTATGCCTGCCTCTTCGTAGGATATGTGGAACAGTCCATCTTCCGCAACTACGCTGGCACCACCCCCCACCTTTTCCTCCGCTACATCGATGACTGTATCGGCGCTGCCTCGTGCTCCCACGAGGAGGTTGAACAGTTCATCAACTTTACTAACACCTTCCATCCCAACCTGAAATTCACCTGGACTGTCTCAGACTCCTCCCTCCCCTTCCTAGACCTTTCCATCTCTATCTCGGGCGACCGACTCAACACAGACATCTACTATAAACCGACTGACTCCCACAGCTACCTGGACTACACCTCCTCCCACCCTGCCCCCTGCAAAAACTCCACCCCATATTCCCAATTCCTTCGTCTGCGCCGCATCTGCTCCCAGGAGGATCAGTTCCAACACCGCACAGCCCAGATGGCCTCCTTCTTCAAGGACCGCAGATTCCCCCCAGACGTGATCGACGATGCCCTCCACCGCATCTCCTCCACTTCCCGCTCCTCCGCCCTTGAGCCCCGCTCCTCCAACTGCCACCAAGACAGAACCCCACTGGTTCTCACCTACCACCCCACCAACCTCCGCATACAACGTATCATCCGCCGTCATTTCCGCCACTTCCAAACGGACCCCACCACCAAGGATATGTTTCCTTTCCCTCCCCTATCAGCGTTCCGCAAGGACCACTCCCTTCGTGACTCCCTCGTCAGATCCACACCCCCCACCAACCCAACCTCCACCCCCAGCACCTTCCCCTGCAACCGCAGGAAATGTAAAACTTGTGCCCACACCTCCTCCCTCACTTCCCTCCAAGGCCCCAAGGGATCCTTCCATATCCGCCACAAGTTCACCTGTACCTCCACACACATCATCTATTGCACCCGCTGTGGCCTCCTCTATATTGGGGAGACAGGCCGCTTACTTGCGGAACGCTTCAGAGAACACCTCTGGGCCGCCCGGACCAACCAACCCAACCACCCCGTGGCTCAACACTTTAACTCTCCCTCCCACTCCACCGAGGACATGCAGGTCCTTGGACTCCTCCACTGGCAGAACACAACAACACGACGGCTGGAGGAGGAGCGCCTCATCTTCCGCCTGGGAACCCTCCAACCACAAGGTATGAATTCAGATTTCTCCAGTTTCCTCATTTCCCCTCCCCCCACCTTGTCTCAGTCGGTTCCCTCAACTCAGCACCGCCCTCCTAACCGGCAATCTCCTTACTGACCTCTCCGCCCCCACCCCACTCCGGCCTATCACCCTCACCTTGACCTCCTTCCACCTATCCCACCTCCATCGCCCCTCCCCCTAGTCCCTCCTCCCTACCTTTTATCTTAGCCTGCTTGGCTACTCTCTCTCATTCCTGATGAAGGGCTTATGCTCGAAACGTCTAATTCTCTATTCCTGAGATGCTGCCTGGCCTGCTGTGCTTTAACCAGCAACACATTTTCAGCTGTGATCTCCAGCATCTGCAGACCTCATATTTACTCGAAGACTGATGAGAACCCATGGCAATTGGACGTGATAACATGTGATTTACAATTTTAAAAAGGCCTCAGCTTTCTACAGTGGCTTTCTCCCAGCAGTTGCAAAGTGCGATTTTGTTTTGTTGCTGAGCTGACCACACTCCATATTACAGACAATCCCAGGGTAGAATTGGGGGTAAAAGGCTGACCCACCCACGTAAGGGGGATTTTCTTTCTCAGCACCGAGACCAATTCCCTGAATCTAGACAATCCAAGGCCTGTGGTTTTCCAACAGACCCCAGCCTGAGCACCCGCAGATCTGGGATACCACCTTGTCGGTTCACCTTTACCTCACAGGGCCTTCCCCACCCCGAGTGACCGGTCACCACCCCAGCCCCAACACACCCTCACTAACTCACTGATCGGACGGCTTGGCCTGGAGCCAGGTCCGGTAACCGCGACACGACCTCACGGAACAGGCTCTCAGTAATGGCGGTGCTCGCACCCGCCACGGGCTCTCAGTAATGGCGGTGCTCGTACCCGCCACGGGCTCTCGGTCATGGCGGTGCTCGCACCCGCCACGGTCTCTCGGTCATGGCGGTGCTCGCACCCGCCACGGTCTCTCGGTCATGGCGGTGCTCGTACCCGCCACGGGCTCTCGGTCATGGCGGTGCTCGTACCCGCCACGGGCTCTCGGTCATGGCGGTGCTCGCACCCGCGTCGCCAGTGAGCTGTACATTACATCAACGCGTAGGGAGCTGCTCCCAGCCAATGAGCTGTCTGCCTGTTGCCTGGTAACTGGGCCTCGCTCCACTACAACTTATATTTAAAAATAAACAAAATAACTGCGGCTGCTGTAAATGAGAAACAAAAACAGAAATTGCTGGAAAAGCTCAGCATCCGTGAAATCAGAATTATCGTTTCGGGTCCAGTGACTCTTCCTCAGAACTGATGGTACCTTGGAAAATGTTGGTTTGTATGCAGAAGATAGAAGGGGTAAAGAGTAAACGGTAGGTGGGGACAAAGCCCAAAGAGAGAGAAGAACAGTTGTGTATGTTATAAGTGAATTCTGTCTAGGCTTTCTGAATCTCCGGAGAATAGTTCCTGACACTTGGCTAACTATTCTAACTCTAGGGATCTGATTCAGAACAACCGGGTCCTGCCTCCGAACTCTGCCAACCGCGGACTGTCCTTTAACCCTTGTATCAAGGGAGACTGTCCGCACGGTTAAGTTCAAAAAGGCGAACTCCAAGTTGACTGGTATCAGCCCTTATCCCCACCGGCTATCACCTCTCCCGTGGCAAATCGAAATACTGCGAGACACACACAGACGGAGCAACAGATGTTTATTCAATCTTCGAAGATTGGGCGAGTTCCAAAAGGGACTTCGGAAGTCGCAACGGGAGATTTTACAGCACTAATACTTATACATTATTTTTCCATTCAAATACATTGGTGATAATTTCATTGGTTTAAACATCTCACGCTATGGATTTTTCTTACATTAAAAATCATTAATGACAATTCCATTGGTTAAAGCATTTCACGCTTTTCTCTGCCAATTTCTTTAATTAAAATGTTATATTATTTTACAATTTTATCTTCATGTTCTATTAGTTATAACATTTGTTGATTTTTGTGTATGTCATGAAAAGAGCTTTCATTGTATTTTGCCCTCTGTGTCTAATCGAAGCATTCCTTGGTTTCTTGCCCAAGGTTACCATGTTCCTGGCTTTACAGAGGTAACTTCTAGTTCATGCTTCATTATGGCCTAGTCAATCATTAGTTTCATAATTTAGCTTCTATTCATTAAACCTCAGTTTTAGTACAGTGAGTGTGTGTGTGTGTGTATGTATGTGTGTGAGAGTGTGTGTAGGTGTGTGTGTGTGAGTGAGTGTATGTGTATGTGTGTGTAGGTGTGTGTATGTGTGTGAGTGAGTGTGTGTGTAGGTGTGTGTATGTGTGTGGGTTATGTGTGAGGTGTGTGTGTGTGTGTGTATGCATGAAACTGCAGAAATTACATTAACCATATCAGTTATAACATTTATTGATGTCATGAAAAGAACTTTCATTGTATTTTGCCCTCTGTGTCTAACTGAAGCATTCCTTGGTTTCTTGCCCAAGGTTACCATGTTCCTGGCATAACAGAGGTGACTTCTAGTTCATGCTTCATTATGGCCTAGTCAATCATTAGTTTCATAATTTAGCTTCTATTCATTAAACCTCAGTTTTAGTACAGTGAGTGTGTGTGTAGGTGTGTGTAAGTGTGTGAGTGAGTGTGTGTGTGTGTATGTATGTGTGTGAGAGTGTGAGAGTGTGTGTAGGTGTGTGTGTGTGAGTGAGTGTATGTGTATGTGTGTGTAGGTGTGTGTATGTGTGTGAGTGAGTGTGTGTGTAGGTGTGTGTATGTGTGTGGGTTATGTGTGAGGTGTGTGTGTGTGTGTGTGTGTGTGTGAATGCATGAAACTGCAGAAATTACATTAACCATATCAGTTATAACATTTATTGATGTCATGAAAAGAGCTTTCATTGTATTTTGCCCTCTGTGTCTAACTGAAGCATTCCTTGGTTTCTTGTCCAAGGTTACCATGTTCCTGGCATAACAGAGGTGACTTCTAGTTCATGCTTCATTATGGCCTAGTCGATCATTAGTTTCATAATTTAGCTTTTATTCATTAAACCTCCGTTTTAGTACAGTGAGTGTGTGTGTAGGTGTGTGAGTGAGTGTGTGTGTATGTATGTGTGTATGTGTGTGTGTGTGTGTGTGTGTGAGTGAGTGTATGTGTATGTGTGTGTGTGTGTATGTGTGTGTGTAGGTGTGTGTATGTATGTGTGTGAGTGAGTGTGTGTGTAGGTGTGTGGGTTATGTGTGAGGTGTGTGTGTGTGTGTATGTGTGAATGCATGAAACTGCAGAAATTACATTAACCATATCAATCCCCCCTGTCTTTTTATACAGTCTGTAATTTCTGCAACATAATCATGGCCTGTCTATTCCAATCAGCCTCAGGATCATTTGCATCAGCTTGAAGGTGAATGCCCACAACTGTATGCAGGTCACTCTTAATCAAAGTAGTCTCAATAAGGCGGGTAATTAGACCACGCAGACATGGAATTATACAACAGCCCAAAGCAACTAAAATCCCGATTACCAACAGAAGTGTAATCACCACTGAGACCATCACCCCCTTCCATTTATCGAACCACCGCTCTAGCCAGCCAGTCCAATTAGTATTTACACCTGAATTCTCAGCTCTCTCATCAGCCAGTGCCTGGAGACCTTCCAGGGCACGGGTCACCGAGCCATCAGGGGCCGTATTGTTGGGAATAAAAGTACAACATTGAGAGCCTATCATGACACAAACGCCCCCCTTTTCAGCTAAGAACATGTCCAAGGCCAGTCTATTTTCCCAAGCCATACGACTGGTGGCATCCAGTTATTCGGCCAAACCCTTTACTGCATCTCTAGTATGGTTAATAAACCGTGCTTGGTTATAATAAATGTAGTTTATCCAATCCACATTCTTATTAATAGTAACCCACCAGAATAGGGATGATTCAAAGCCTGCTGAAGTCTGGTTACGAGCTTTGAACTCATCAGGCACCCCCCAGGGACCCCTATTGAATCAAGATAAATCTTTTCATCAACAGAAGTGGGTAGCAGTGATCTCTTATCTCTTCCTTTTCTCCCAACTAACTGTTCTCTTTCAAATGCCAAGGTGAATGGTATTGCCAATTGTACAATTGCACATATCCCCTTCCAATCAGGGGGCAGGGTGGGTCTCAGTAGTTTTCCTCCACAATACCACCACAGATCCGCTCGGGGAACGTTTAAAGATGAGTAATTTCTTCCTTCCACTGCTTCAGTAACGTTTTTAATCACCGAACACAATCTCAGCTCCCCCAAATCAATAGATCCACCCTGTCTATAAACACACGATGCGTGATTCCCAACAGCGGCAGAAAACACAGGGGGAGCTTGCCTCTTATGTCCTTTTAAGGAAGAGAACATCAAAGACAAAGAAGCACAATTCGGATTTTTCCATGCAGTCTCATCTTGATATAGGGCTATCATGCATTCCATGCCCTGTTTGTTTCGCTCCCACCCGAGCGGAAAGGGAACTACCTGAGACACTGTCCTACCGGAGGCACATGCATAGCAATTGCTTTTGTTCAGGCTTTTTACAGTATATTTAACCCATTCAATCCAGGCATTTGTTTATCCATATCCTGTTTCTATTTCAAGAGTCTGTCTCAGGTCTTTAACCTCTATAATCTGCATTGACTTTGGATCAGTGTAAGGGGTTAAAGGTTGCAGTTTAGAATCAAGGAATCCCAAAGGCTGTCCCCGTCCGACGCCCATTCAAAAATAGCAGCCCACAAAACGCTTCCCATACACTGTCATCTCTATCTTTAAATCCTTACTAAGGAGTTGGGACCCATTTTTATGGGGAAATGAGTCTTCAGAGGAAGCATTTTCTTAATGGTGAGATATATATAGGATGACACTTCCTGTGAAAACAGTTTAGGGCTGGGCTAAAGGGGGCTCTATGGATAGTGATGCTAGGCGGTGGCTTTTGCGGTTCGGTAGGGTGTGAAGAAATGTCTTGGAGGAAAGATATTCCCTTTGAAACTCTACATCTGGGCATTCTACTTAGGCTGCAAGCATCAATTTTTATAACTTGTGGAAATTCCGAAACAGAAATCATTAACACAACATCTAAAAAAGATATATGAGCTAAACTCAGAAATAACAGGAATAGCAGCATAATTCTGACTAGTGCTAAGAACTTAAACATTTAAAATAAAGTACAAAACAAGGTTAACATACAATTCTGAAGAAACAGTCCCCGCACTCACGTCGCCATAGTATAGTCAGTTAATCAAAGTCTGTTCAGTCTGAGTTTCAGTGGGTCACGTGTTGATTCGGCTGTCCAGACTCCTTTCTTAATTGGAGAGGTTACTGGCCATTTGCCAGCCTTTCTCCACCGTTAGTGGTGAGGAGTACTAGGAACGGGCCGTCCCACACAAGTTCGAGAGTTAACTGTTGTCAATGTTTGATCAAAACCCCTTCACCGGGTTCAATAGTGTGCACAGCGAAATCCAGAGGTGGTGTCTGAGTCAGGAATCCCTGGTGGAGTAAACGAGAAACAGCGAAGCCCAGGGTCTCAACATATTTACAGATACACATATCTCGTGACTCAAGCTCTAGGTGATAAACACTCAAACATTCATGCACTAACGAACAGATGACTTTCAGCCAGAAACACAACAAAATGTAATAGCTTCTGTTCTCTCTCTGTAGGTCCTCACACACAGCCAGTCTCTCTCTCTCTCTCTCATACGGTGTTGGTCTCTCTGTCTATGTCTGCCTGTCACTGTCTCCTGTGTCTGCGCATCGGAGCTCATAGCGACCTCCCCTCGACCACCAGGTCTTCAAGTGCTAATTCTTTTCCCCAACTATCTCCACTCGCAGTCTCCAGTACTGCTGGGCAGTCCCCATGTGGCAGATCTTCCCCCCCTTTTTCCCGGAGGTCACTGCTCTACATATGGAACTGTTCAGGGTCGGTTGTCAGTAACATTTTAATTCTTTCAAGCACATCGCAGTTGTCAAATGTAATGTTTTCCCTGTGTCTGAGCGCATCCGCCCCCGGAGCTCCCGCTCCCTACCTACCGTTTTTCAATGCAGCCCTACGCGCCGTATAGCCCCCACGAACAATCTCAGCGCAATACAGTCTACTTACTGTCTCAACGTCCTGAAACTCACTCTCAAGTTACCCATATTAATTCGCATCTACCCTCAGAGTTTCTGTTCCCCCCTGCCTTATCAGCAGCCTATTTCTTTGTACATCTGTTCCGGAGCCACTGCTCCCCTGCCTCACTGGCAGCCTATCTCTCTGTGTAACTGGGTACATTTGCCCCTGGAGCCCCTGCTCCCCTGCCTCATTTTCCTGAAGGTGGATACCACCCCTCATGTCGTGTGAATTTGGAATTGTTCTAACTTATTACTACCTTGCACTCAATCTCATGAATGGTCCTCCTTTCCATAAGAAGTCAGCCGGATTTGAACATGCACCCACCTCTATCTTAAGGTCCTCTCTATCTAAGAGCACTGCCTCATATTTCAGGATTCGGGAGTCTGTGAGCCATTGTCCCGCTTTTTCATTCAGAATAGTGCGGACTTGGTGAGGAGTAACCACAGTCAGTGGTGCTCCAAACGTCAGTTTCTGGCTTTCTTCCACTAGCTTAGCAGTGGCTGCTACTGCTTGTAGCATAATTATCTATCCAGAGTCTGCAATAACCCAGCAAACCCAGGAACTTTCGGAGTTCCCTCTTAGTTCGGGGGAGTCCTAATTCTACAATTCCCTTTACTCTTTCAGGGCTTATTCTCTTCTGCCCTTGACTGATCAAATGCTCTAAATATCTTACTTCCCGTTCCACATACTGTAGTTTGTTCTGACTAACTCGCAATCCCTTCACTGCAAGGTAGTTTAATAAATCATTGGTTCCCTGCTGTGTGTCAGTTTGGGTGGGACCGGACAACAGGAGGTCGTCCACATACTGAATTAACTTTAAAGTTGGTCTTAAAGTCAAGCCCTCAAGAACTTGTTCTAGGATCTGTCCAAACAAGTTTGGTGACTCGGTAAAACCTTCAGCTAAGACAGTCCACCTATACTGCTGTTTTCTCCCAGTATCAGGGTCCTCCTTAAGTTCTGATAAAATCATATCATGAGAAAAAAAATAACGTTGAGCATTCATAAAATTACAATCAAAAATAGCACACTGAATCAAATGACAAACAACAAGTTTCACACATAAAACCATTAACAAACAGATGAATTCAAGCCAGAGCACAAAGTGTTAAACTGCTTGTTAGCTGAGAAGCCTTTTTAAAAAAAAATCCATACACAAACACAAATTCTCACATCCACAGAGACTTTTTTTTAACAATCAAATTTACACACACAAAGACACACATAAATCTTCACCAACACAAAATTCCTATCGGGGGCCGGCCCACAAAGACATAAATATTCAGATTTAGATAACCACCTTATTTATCCGACTCCTTTTGTCTTTCATACAGTCCTCCCTTACTACTGCTACCATTATCTTAGCCTTCCGTTCCTCCGCCATTATGTCTCTCTATACAAATACTTTCTGAACCTCCTGTAACAACTCCGACTCATTTCTACCGTTCCCGTTCTCTATCTTCTGTAACTTCTTCTGGATATCAGGCCATGCCTTTGTCACGAAGTGAACCTTTACCATCCGTCATCCTATTTCCCCATCTGGGTCTATACCCGAACATTTCCTAACCGACTCCCTTAATCTGTGTAAGAATGCACAGGGAGACTCGTCCTTTCCCTGCCTCAGGTCGAAAACCTTAGCTAAATTTTGTTGTTTGGGGATGCAAGTTTGTATCCCTTGGATTATCAAATTTTGCATGTCTAACATATTATTCCACCCTTCTATATTGTGGTGGTCCCAGTTAGGGTTCTGAAGGGGATATTTGTCTTCACCCCTAACCATCCCCCTCTCATGCCAAATTGTCCGGCAAGCTTAATACCGGCACTGCTACTAGTTTTTTTTAATCTCAATTAACACTTTCCCTATCCAGTATCCCCATATAAGTCTCCTTTCTCTCCCAGTAAATAGTATATTCAAAAATAGACATTAACTCAGCCCACATATACAGACTGGGCCTCAAAAATTAATTTGTTCTGACAATCCTATCGGATTCTCATCCAGGACCGTCATTTCCTTCTAAATGTTCCGACCGCCCCACTGGTGAGGGGGTCACACACAAACCCAATCTCCTTGTCCCCTATCGGCACTTTAGTCGATACGTTCTTCCTTTTTTTAAGAAATATTGCAATGTTCCTAGCTTCTCATATCCTCAAACACCAATTTATTAATTCATGCTTGACTAACTTTAAAGCCTGTTCCTAACTTGTAAACATATTTATATATTTACGTCCATTTATTCAGTATTTAATATTTAAAATGTAAAATGCATACAGTTCCCAATTTTGAAATCCACTGTAATCACCCAGATTTAGTACTCTAATTTAGATCCAAAATTAGTTTTCTTATGTACTCCTGACCAATTATTTCTCAATTACAATACTTTAGGTCGTAAAATAATCAGAGCTGTCTTACAATAATTTGTCAATTCAAGTTTAAAAAAAAATTCTAATGGCCGAATCCAAGGTCTCAGATAATAACCATGGAAGTTATCGTCTTTTTTTTTCCCGACAGTCTACTGTTGAACTGAAACTACAACTGTCCTTCACATATTGAAAATAAATCATGTTAAGTTTACATAAAGATCACATTTAAAACAATCCTGGAACTCAAGCTCCAGTGAATAAAACTTCCTCATTCAATCACCAACAAACCAATGTGCATTCAAACCGAATCACAGAGGGTTAAATGTTTTGCGAGCAGTTCTCGCACTCTCTCTCTCTCTCTCTCTGTCGGTCTTACTGCAAGCTGCTGGTAAAAAATAAACTTCAGTTGTCTTATATAATTTGAGTTTAATGGGGCTACAACAAATCCTGTGGTCCGTTCCCCAAACGGGACCTCCCGTAGGGGACACAGTCTCACTACTTCTTTATCACCTTTTCCCCTCATCTCTCTCTCCTTTAGTCGTGCAGATCTCCTTACCCCCTCAGCCCCTGCTGCTGTGGCTTCCACGTCCCCTTCGCCAGATCCCCTGGATCCCGCTCCCGATTCTCCAACGGCTGCTGCCGTTGTTCCTCCTGAAGAGCATATGGCGGGGGTGCCACAGGCGGGGGTAAGTTCTCTAACACTTCCCACTTACTCTCATTCAGTGGGGTTAAAGGATATAAGGGTACTGGGGTTGGAGCAGTTGCTGTCAGGTTCCCTACCCAACATGCAGCATACTCGCTCTCCTTTAAACCTGGATACTGTTTATTCTTTACATAATCATTTAAAATTTGACAAACCCAATCCTCGTCCGATCCAAATTTTGGCCAGATCACTGATGGCGGACGGATGGGTTCTTTTACCCAAACAAAACAACAGTATTTTATCATTTCCTTTTTCTTTAAGCCCCGACTTTCGTAGGGACTCCAATTCCCCAATTTTCGTCCCAGCGGACTATTAAGGGGAATCTGTGGGGTTTCGTTTCCCCGTTCCTTTTTAGACCTGGAACCTCGGCCACCCATGGTTGGTCTTCAGGCTAACCTACACTCTGGTTACTCAATTAACCCTTGTATCCCGGTTACCTGTCACAACCACCGAGTCGACAAGGCAGTGTACCTTCTCAATTCCGCGAAAGCCCCAAAATACCAGAGAAGGTTCTTACCTTGATCCTGTGCACGGAGTTGTCCGACTCAAAATAAAATCACCTTTTTACTTTTTCGAAGCTTCAACCTTTTTACTTTATTGCGAGCGCCACCTATTCACATCGTTTGCTCAAACATCTGTGTGTGTCACAGTGTCCCAGAATCATTCAGAGCCTCCCGTGGGAGTTCTGTTTAGGATCCCGGACACGAGTCCCCAAATTTGTTATAAGTGAATTCTGTCTAGGCTTTCTGAATCTCCGGAGAATAGTTCCTGACACTTGGCTAACTATTCTAACTCTAGGGATCTGATTCAGAACAACCGGGTCCTGCCTCCGAACTCTGCCAACCGCGGACTGTCCTTTAACCCTTGTATCAAGGGAGACTGTCCGCAAGGTTAAGTTCAAAAAGGCGAACTCCAAGTTGACTGGTATCAGCCCTTATCCCCACCGGCTATCACTTCTCCCGTGGCAAATCGAAATACTGCGAGACACACACAAACGGAGCAACAGATGTTTATTCAATCTTCGAAGATTGGGCGAGTTCCAAAAAGGACTTCGGAAGTCGCAACGGGAGATTTTACAGCACTAATACTTATACATTATTTTTCCATTCAAATACATTGGTGATAATTTCATTGGTTTAAACATCTCACGCTATGGATTTTTCTTACATTAAAAATCATTAATGACAATTCCATTGGTTAAAGCATTTCACGCTTTTCTCTGCCAATTTCTTTAATTAAAATGTTATATTATTTTACAATTTCTGCTACTAGTTATAACATTTATTGATGTCATGAAAAGAGCTTTCATTGTATTTTGCCCTCTGTGTCTAACTGAAGCATTCCTTGGTTTCTTGCCCAAGGTTACCATGTTCCTGGCATAACAGAGGTGACTTCTAGTTCATGCTTCATTATGGCCTAGTCGATCATTAGTTTCATAATTTAGCTTTTATTCATTAAACCTCCGATTTAGTACAGTGAGTGTGTGTGTAGGTGTGTGAGTGAGTGTGTGTGTGTGTATGTGTGTGTGTGTGTGTGAGTGAGTGTATGTGTATGTGTGTGTGTGTATGTATGTGTGTGAGTGAGTGTGTGTGTGTGTAGGTGTGTGGGTTATGTGTGAGGTGTGTGTGTGTGTGTGTGTGTGTGAATGCATGAAACTGCAGAAATTACATTAACCATATCATGTAGACAAAGGACTCCATAACGATCTAGTTAAGAGGGTTAATGGAGACTGTTAGTGGCTAACAATGGGTACCGTGTAATGACAGACTATGTGATAACAATGGGACGAAAGTGAGGACTGCAGGTGTTGGAGATCAGAGTCGAGAATGTGGAAAAGCAGCATCTGAAGAGCAGGAGAATCGATGTCGGGCAAAAGCCCTTCATCAGGAATGAGGCTGGGATCCTCGAGGGGTGAGGAGATAAATTGGATGGTGGGTGAAGGTAGCAAGGAGTGGGATAGGTAGATGGAGGTGAGGGTAAAGGTGTTATGTTGGAGAGGAGGGTGTAGCAGATAGATGGGAAGGAAGGTTATGTGGAGGGTGCTGAGCTGGAAGGTTGGATCTGGGATAAGGTGGGGAGGGAAAATGAGGAAACTGGTAAAATCAACGTTGATGCCTTTGGGTTGGAGGGTCCGGAGGTGGAAGATGAAGCATTCTTCCTCCAGGTGTCAAGTAGTCAGGGAGTGGCGATGAAGGAGGCCCAGCACCTGTATGTCCTTGGTGGAGTGGAGTGGAGGGGGAGTTGGTGGGTGGCCACAGGGCGGTGGGTTGGTTGGTTGGTTGGTTGGTTGGCTGGTTGGTGTAGGTGTCCCGGAGATGTTCTCAGAAGCGCTCTGTGAGTAGACATCCTGTCTCCCTAGTGTAGAAGAGACTGCATCGGGAGCAACAGATACAGTAAATGACACATGTGGAAGTGCCAGGTGAAACTTTGATGGATGTAGAAGGCTCCTTTAGGACCTTGGATGGAGGGGAGGGGGGAGGTATGGGTGCAGGTTTTGCAATCCCAAAGTGGCAGGAGAAGGTGCCAGGAGGAGAGGGTGGGTTGTTGGGGAGGGGCATGGACCTGACAAGGCAGTCATGGAGGGTGGGGTTGGAAATATATCTCTGATGGTGGGGTCCATTTGTACGTGATGCAATGTATACAGAGGTTGGTGGGGTGGAAGTTGAGGACCAGGAGGGTTTCTGTCCTTGTTGCAGTTGGAGGGGTGGGGTTAGAGGTCAGAGGTGCGAGAAGTGGATGAAATGCACTGAAGGGCATCATCAACCATGTGGTTTTCCATTTGTAGGTGGCAGAAATGGCAGAGGATGATGCGATGTATATGGCAGTTGGTGTGGTGGAAGGTGAGGACCGGAGGAGCCAATGCATGGATGAGTTGGACCAAACAATCTATTTTCGTTGCTGTACATCTCTATGACTGTAAGGCCTTGTGTGTGGGGTCGGGGGACTAGGACATGGGGGAATCAGGCCCCAAAATTGTAAAACTCAATATTGACTCCAGAGTCGGCAAGCGGAAAAGGAGTTGCTTTTCTGCCAGTTTGTGATGAGCTTTGCTGGAGCACTGCAGCAAACCTGAGATAGATGTTGGCCAGGGAACAGGCTGGTGTGTTGAAGTGGCAGGAAACTGGAAGCTCAGAACATCTGGAAGGTATGTTTAGGGCCATGGATGTTGAGGGAGTAGGTAAATAGGCAGGTGTTAAACCTTAGGTGGTTGCAGGGGAAGGTGCTATGGGGGGGGCGGGGGGGGATTGTGTTGGGAGTGTAGGAGTGGACCAGGGTGTCCTAGAGGGAATGGTCCCTGTGGAAGATGGTCAAGGGAGACAAATGTGTGTCTGGTGGTGGCATCTCACTGGAAATGGTGATTGATGATCGTCTGGATGTGGATACTGGTGGGATGATAGATAGGACAAGGAGCATCCTATCACTGTTCTGGATGGGAAGAGAGGAGGTGAGGACCAAAGTGAGGGAGATGGGTCGGATCCGTCTATTAACAACGATGCTGGAACATCCTCAGTTGAGGAAGAAGGTGGACATTTCAGTAAATTCCTTGTCAAAGTTGGCCTCATCAGAACACATGCGACAGAGATGGAGGAACTGGAAACAGAAATGGAAACAGACATGTCGAGCAAGGGAAGAAACAGACTAGGTGAAAGTGGGGGCATGGTGGAAACTGGAAGCAAAAATCTTAACTCTTATGATTCTGGATGTGACAGGGAAGCAACACCGATGATATCATTAATATATTGAAGAAAAAGAGTTGTGGATGGGGGCTGGAATAGGACTGGAACAGGGAATATTTCACATACTCCAAGAAGAGACAGGCATAACTGGAGCCCATGCACGTACCATTGACCACCCCTCTGACCTGAAGAAAATGAGAGGAGTTAAAAGAGAAGTTGTTCAGGTTGATCAAGTGGAGGAGGGTGGTGGTGGGTGGGGATGATTTAGGCATTTGCTCCAGGAAGAAGCGAAGAGCCCAGAGACCATCCTGTTGGGGGATGGACATGTAAAGAGATTGCACTTCCATGGTAAAGAGGGGACGGCTGGAGTCTGCAAACTGGAAATTCCAAAACAGGCGTAAAGCCTCATTGGAATCTTCCGGAGGGACTGTTCCCTCTGGAACACCCTGATCCACTCTTTCACTCTCAACACATCCCTCTACCCACAGCACCTTCTCCTGCAACTCCTAAAGGTGTAACATCTGCCCATTGACCTCTCTCTTCCTCAATATCCAAGAGCCCAAACATACCTTCCAGATGAAGCAGCACTTTACCTGCACTTCTCACAAACTAGTCCACTGCATCCACTGCTCAAAATGTGGTCACCTCTACATTGGGGAACGAAGTGTCGACTGGGTAATCGCTTTGCAGAACATCTACGTTCTGCCTGCAAAAAAAGACAGATTCCAGTTGCCTATCACTTTAGCACACCGCCCTGTTCCCTGGGTTGTTGCAGTGCTCCTGCAAAGCTCAGCGCAAGCTGGAAGAACAACAGCTCATTTTCCGTGTGGGGACTCTGCAGCCCTCCGGATTCAAAATAAGAGTCAACAATTTTAGGGCTGGAACTCTCCATGTCCTAGCCCCCTACCATATATCAGACCTTGTTATTACAAAGTCTACCATTACATTCTACGTATTGTTAGAATAACTAACAGTCTCTATGAACAGCTATTCACCCTCTCAGCCAGATCATTAACTACTTTTTTGTCCATCCTTCTGTCTCTTTGAGCTGTGTGGCTTATGCCTGAAACATTGATTCTCCTGCTCCTTGGATGCTGCCTGACCTGCTGTGATTTTCTAGCGCCACTTTTTGACTCTATCCATACTTATCATTTACTCCCTAGTCCCTCCCCCACCCTACCTTCTGCACATTTACAGACATTTTCCTAGCTACCATCAGTTCTGAGGAAGGGTTATCGGATCCGAAACGTTAACTTTGATTTCTCTTCACAGACCTCTCAGACCATTTAATCTGAACTATCAATACCTTTTCTCAGCCAGCACTCTATACACCCCTACATTGCACGACCATCTATAGCATAAATGCTACCCTTACACCCGAAACGTCAACTTCTACACCACCTAATGCTGCCTGGCTTGCTGTGTTCTTCCAGCCTCCTGCTTGTCTACTTTGGATTCCAGCATCTACAGTTTTTGCCTCCCTCCACACTTCACGTCAGCTCTGATGAAAAGTTATCTAGACTCAATGTTAGCTTGCTGACTCCCCATGGATGTTGCCTGACCCGCAATGATCTCCAGCGTCTGTTGTTTTCAGTACAGATTCCAGCAACTGCACTGATTTGCTCCTAACTTATAGTTGTCTGGTGTCTTTAACAATGAAATGTTCCAAAACACTTCACATGAGCCTAAAGAGAAGAAGAAAGTGATATGTTTTGGCTGTCAGACATTCCGGTCATGAGCTGGTAGTCTGTGCCTGTGATCACAACCCTAGCCCCACCCCATATAAACATTTCCAGTTATGTTTTGTATTTCTTTAAACTTTAGATACCAATGTGGTTGAGGAATTGTGAAAAAACATTACACATATAGACATCAGTTTGTCTTTGAGGTCCATTTCAAATTTTATTTATTTAGCCTTGATCTCTTCCAAGATTGTATCTGCGAGGTTGGTTCATGAGAGTCAGTGTGATTAATGGGCTAGTGTTCTGCATATTACATACCTCATGAGGACTAAAGCTCCTCCAAGATCGTCTGAAGCTTTAGTCAAAGGTGGACCCAGTTTTTCGTCACCATGAGGCAGACAATTTGCAAATGGAGAAGTTTGTGCTCATATATATGTCTTGCCCTTTCATATTTCTGCTAACCTGCAGTGAATGCTATAATGGGGTCATAGGAGGCCAGAATTAAAGGAGCACAGATATCTCAGATGGTTATGGACCTCAAGCTGATTACCAAGATGTGTGTCGGGGGAGGAGGAGAGGGGGAGGAGAGCTGGACTCAATATGGGTCAATGACCATAAGGGATGTTTCTGCTCATGCAGCCAGATAAGCTGCAGAATAATTTAGGATGGAGAAGTTGAGAGAGGTGGATGGTGAAGCAGAACTAACTTTAGTAAAAAGTAATGTTGTGCCTTCAGACTATGTCGTAGATGTTAATATGTAGATGAGAAATAGTAGGAGATCGTGTGACACCATAAGTAATAGTATGAGAGGTGACTGTTTAATTGACAATTTGTGGTTTGTGGTTCTGGCCACCATCAATTTTCTTTTTTATTCTTTTAATAAATAAACAATATGGTTTAGACATCCTCTGAGGATCATTATAACAAGAAAAATCAAAAAGCCAACAAAAACTTAAAACTAAGTTAAAACATAATTTTCAAAATGTGATGATGCACCTCATCCTCAGTGGATTTCATCAATCATAGAGTCCTGTACAATTTTATTTTTTACTCTGAAAATAAAGCTCTTTCTACACTGTACCTGTCAAACATTCCAGATCAAGTACAGCATGAGGTTAGATAGATACTCTTAAACTGAAAACAAAACTCCCTCTACTTATTTAAAATGCAAGTAAAGATCCTTCCATGCTGTCCCATCCAACACTCCAAGGATAGGTGCAATATGGGATTAGATGTACAGTAAAGCTACCTCTACTCTTCTAAATTGTGGGTAAAGCCCTCTCTACTCATTTAAACGGAACATAAAGCTCCCTCCACCCTAATCCTTGTGATGCCCACAGTCTACAGGCGTCTATCTACTGGTGAGCACTACATGCTCCCTCTCCAGGAAAGCACAAGCACAGATATAACTGTGAAAGAGGCGCAGACAGTTAGGAAACAATAAGCCTCTCTACAAATTGCTGTTTGGGCCTGTTAAAGGCCACCTTGGCCAGGCCCAGGAGCAGACCAACGAGAAGGCCCTGTCACCCCTCCCTGCATGGTGTACCCTTAGATCAGGAGTGTGGAGCTGAAGAGCTAGTCTATTTATCAATGGTAGAGGACGGACCTATGTTGAATCTTAGCTTACTTCAGACAAGTATTTTTATTGCAGAAAGGACATTTGAGGACTCATCTACTGAGGTATTATGGGCTGAGGTTAGAAACAGGAGAGGAGTGGGTACCTTGTTGGGAGTTTTCTATAGGCCTCCAAATAGTTCCAGAGATGTAGAGGATAGGATAGCAAAGATGATCCTCATTAGAGGCAAGAGTGACAGGGTAGTTGTTATGGGGCCTTTAACTTTCCCAATATTGACTGGAATACTGTAGTTCAAGTACTTTAGATGGGTCATTTTTGTTCAATGTGTGCAGGAGCGTTTCCTGACACAGTATGTAGACAGGCCAACAAGGGGCGAGGCCACATTAGATTTGGTATTAGGTAATGAACCTGGCCAGGTATTAGATTTGGGAGGTAGCTGAGCACTTTGGTGATAGTGACCACAATTTGGTTAGATGGAAAGGGATAGGTATATACCACAGGGCAAGTGTTATAGCTGGACGAAAGGCAATTATGTTGCAGTTAGGCAAGATTTAGGATGCATAGGATGGGGAAGGAAACTGCAAGGGATGGGCATGATTGAAATGTGGAGCTTATTCAAGGACCAGCTACTGCGGGTCCTTGACAAGTATGTACCGGTCAGACAGGAAGGAGGTCGTCGAGCGTGGGAGCCATGGTTTACCAGTGAAGAGGAAGAAGGTGGTTTATGTTAGGATGAGATGTGATGGATCAGTTAGGGCGCTTGAGAGTTTCAAATTAGCCAGGAAGGATCTAGAGAGAGCTAAGAAGAGCCAGGTGGGGGCATGAGAAGTCATTGGCAGATAGGATCAAGGAAAACCCTAAGGCTTTCTGTAGCTATATCAGGAATAAAAGAATTACTACAGTAAGCTTAGGGCCAATCAAGCATACTGCTGAGAAGTTGTGCATGGAATCAGGGGAGATAGGGGTAGCATTCTTCAGTATTCACACTAGAAAAATACACTGTGATCGAGGAGAATACTTTGATACAACTACCAGAATAGATGGGATTGAGATGTATAAGGAGGATTTGTTAGCAATTCTGAAAAGTATAAAAGTAGATAAATTCCCCTGGTCCGGATGGGATTTATCCTAGGATTCACTATCCTAGGAAGCCAGGGATGACATTGCGAGCCTTTGGCTTTGACCTTTACGTCATCATTGTCTGTAGGAATAGTGCCAGAAGACTGGAGGATAGCAAATGTTGTCCCCTAATTCAAGAGGGGGAGTAGAGACAACCCTGGAAATTATAGACCTGGAAGCCTTACTTCAGTTGTGGATAAAGTGTTGGAAAGGGTTACAAGAGATAGGATTTATCATCATCTCGAGATGAATAAGGATAGCCAACATGGTTTTGTGAAGGGTAGGTCATGCCTCACAACCTTTATTGAATTCTTTGAGAAGGTGACCAAATGTGGATGGGGGAAAAGTGGGTTGATGTGGTGTATATAGATTTCAGTAAGGCATTTGATAAGGTCCCCCCACTGTAGGCTATTGCACAAAATATGGAGGCATGGGATTGAGAGTGATTTAATGGTTTGGATCAGAAAAGAGAGGGTGGTGATTGACGGAAAATATTCATCCTGGAGTTCACTTACTAGTGGGGTACCGCAAGAATCAGTTTTGGGGGCCACTTTGTTTGTCATTTATATAAATGACCTGGATGAGGGCATGGAAGGATAGGTTAGTAAATTTGCAGATGACACTAAGGTCGGTAGAGTTGTGGATAGTAATTGTTAGGACGGAGCTACCGCCCCGGGTGTTCGTTTGAAGGAGAGAGACACTGGATCTGATTCAAAATATAAGCTTTTACTTAGAGAGAGACACATCCGTAAATACAGTGAGATATTTACTGCTCACTGGAGAAGGCGTGTTCTGAAATCTTTCCAAAAACCCCTGCTTGATATATTGTTTGCTAAGCTAACGCTACGTAATCACTCACACACGTGATCTCTCACAGACAAAGGCTTCCTGTGAACAGGCCTCGGCCTTGGCAGGTATCCACGAGATGGTCTGTCTTGTAAACAAGGTCTCCGAGTAAAGGCTGCCATTGTATTGGTCTGACCTTGGTAGTCCAGCTGCACAGGCAGTTTCGGTAAACAGTCCAAACAGCAGCTCCGCAACGCCCCCCGATTTCCCAAGCAGCAACTACAGGTCTACCCTCCCTCGGCGTATAGATATATATCCCAACATAATGAAGGATGTTATCGATTACAAAGAGACATAGATAAGCTTCAGAGCTGGGCTGAGAGGTGGCAAATGGAGTTTAATGCACAATAACGTGAGGTGATTCACTTTGGAAGGAGTAACAGGAATACAGATTATTGAGCAAGATTCTTGATGGTGTAGATGAGCAGAGTGATCTGTGTCCAAGTACACAGATCCTTAAAAGTTGCCACCTAGGTTGATTGTGTTGTTAAGAAGGCATACAGTGCGTTAGCTTTTATTGGTAGAGGGATTGAGATTTGGAACCATGAGATCATCCTGCAGCTGTACAAAACTCTGGTGTGGCCACATTTGGAGTATTGTGTACAGTTCTGGTCACCGCAATATAGGAAGGACGCGGAAGCTTTGGAAAGGGTTCAGAGAAGATTTACTAGGATGTTGCCTGGAATGGAGGGAAGGTCTTACGAGGAAAGGCTGAGGGATGTGAGACTGTTTTCGTTAGAGAGAAGGTGGAGAAGTGACTTAATTGAGACATAAGATAATCAGAGGGTTAGACAGGTTGGACAGTGACAGCCTTTTCCTCTGATGGTGATGGCTAGCACACGGGAATATAGCTTTGAATTGAGGGGCGATAGATGTAGGGCAGATGTCAGACTGAGTTTCTGTACTCAGAATAGTAGGGGTATGGAATGCACTGTCTCCAATAGAAGTAGACTCACCAACTTTAAGGGCAATTAAATGGTCATTGAACAAGCATATGGAAAAGAATGGAATAGTGTAGGTTAGATGGGCTTCAGATTGGTTCCACAGGTGGGTGCAACATCAAGGGCCGAAGTGCCTGTGTGCGCTGTAATGTTCTAATTCTTTTTTGATATTGTTACCCGTGTTCTATTTGAAGACATTCAAAAATAAATTTTGATCATTTAAGAACATTTTTGACAGATATTTTTGTTGATTCATTGGAAGAACTTACAGATAACTGGAAAGTATTGGGTTCACTATTAGTGGATTGATGTGTTTATACGGTGGCTCAATATTCACGTACAGTGTTATGCCATGCAAATCTCTCAGTTCCGCACGATTTAGTTTGGTAACCTCTAACCTCAATTGTTCCAGAGTTTTTGGGGAACTGATGTTCATCTGCTTTTCTCCTGTGTAATCTGGATCCTCTGGATAAAGTTCATCCCCAGGACACAAAATCGCAGAGCCATCAGAAGCAAGAAGACGAATTGGAAGCCATCGTTCACAGCCTTCCAATGCCCGGTGCTGGATAAACTGCTGCAGATCCTGAAAATGGGGTATTTGGCAGAGTCTGTTCAGTTCATACCACTGCGGGGGAGGGATGTAGAATTTCCCCGAAATGTAGCCTTCAGCAAAATCAGGTGGGGACATCCAGTTGTGAGAAACAGTTTCATAACCATCTTGCAATGTGAAAGGAATCTCTTGCAAACAACAGATGAAGAATGCAGTATCAAAACGCTTACTCTCCAAGTAAGTGGGAGTTAACCAATTACTCCACTCCTTCAATGCCCAAATATTTGGTATACAGTCCAGCTCTTTGCAAAGCTTTATAAAATTTGCTGCATTTTTCTGCACAAGCAGCCTCCAATTTGCAAGTTCCTTTTGGTCGTACTGTGTGAGCTTTATGGCTCCTTGGCTGCTCGAACATGTTTCAGGGGTATTTGGCTTCACAAGTAGAATCCCTGATTCTTCAAAAGTTTCCCTAATAGCACAAATACGGAAAGCCACCTCTCCAGGGACTTCAGATCCTAGCTTTCTCCTGTCCGTTGCAAAAATTGGAGGTCTTTTGGAGGTTTGTTTGACTGTACCAAGTTTAAAGTTAGGTGGCTTGCAAAAGGACTGAAACATCTGAATCCACTCACTGGAAAAATCAGACGGACTGATCGTACCTCCAGGAAATACCTGAGCATGAGGCAAGAAACTGCTTTTTGCACTCCGCTGTAACGTAAGTACAGCATAATCAAAGACAGGCTTCTCCAACCATGAGTGAATTACATTTCTTTTTTGTTTCGGCACTGAACGTGGAGGCTGACAAGTCTGTGTACTGGTAGGATCTTTATTCACAAAACAATTTCGAACACCCGAAGTCAAGATGACAGTGGCTGCTTCCTTCCAATACTTTAAGTCTCGATTCATCTTTGCTGCAACAAGGTGCAATCTATTAATTTATTACTTGTTGCTGGAACTGTAGAGCTCTTACAGCTCATCAGCAATCCTAATGTCTTCTTGCTCAGACCAACAACCCCAACACTTTCTAACATGGAGGGCTCAAATCTTCCATAAGGAACTCTCAAAAACAGCAGATTTACTAGAAAGCTTATGTACTGCCCCCCATGCCCCCAACCCCCACCCAACAACTCTCCATAATCCGATCTGGTCAACTCTGCAAGATCCACTAATCTCAATCAAAATAATACACAACAATTGTGCTTGTGGAAATTTGATCACTGATCTGGATTTCAACTCCTGAAGAGGCAAATTGGGCAGTGCATTGTGTAACATGGCAGTTAGGGTGGAAGCTAGAAGGCAGGACGAGCAGCATAGGAATCTCAGAATTGCCAGTAATGCCACAGGCTAGTGATGCTAGAAACAGACAGCGAATACAGATGAAGACGTGGCTACAGCACTGGTGTAGGAGGGAAGGCTTCAGATATGTAGGTCATTGGGATACCTTCTGGAGAAGATGGGATCTGTACAAGAAGGACAGATTGCACCTGAACTGGAGGAACTGGGTGGGCGGTTTGCTGGAACTGATTGGGAGGGTTTAAACTAGATTGGTAGGGGGTTGGGAACCAGAGCTATGGATCAGATGATGGAGTAGGTTGTGAGAAGCCAGATACAGCATACAGAGAGTCTGTGAGGAAGGACAGACAGTTGATAGGGCAAAGGTGCAGTCAGTGAGATGGGTTGAAGTGCATCAATTTTAATGCAAGAAGGGTCAGGAATAAGGGTGACAAACTTAAGAGCATGGATCAGTACTTGGTACTATGATGTTGTGTCCATCATGGAGGCTTGGATATCACAGGGACTGGAATGGTTGTTGGATGTTTCAAAAGGAATGGTGGGGGTGGGGGGTGGGATGGGGTAAAAGAGGTGGAGGAGTGGCATTGCTAATCAGGGATTGTATCACAGCTGAAGAAAGGGAGGTTATCGCAAAGGGTTTGTCTACAGAGTCAATATGGGTTGAAGTCAGAAACAGCAAAGGAGCAGTCACTTTATTGGGAGATTTCTACAGATGTCCCAATAGCAACAGAGACACAGTGGAGCTGATTGGGAGGCAAATTTTGGAAAGGTGCAGAAGTAACAGGGTTGTTTTCATGGTGATTTTAATTTCCCTAATAATGATTGGAACCTCCTTAGTTCAAATAGATTGGATGGAGCAGTTTTTCTCAGGTGAATCCAGGAAGGGTTCTGACTCAAAATGTGGAGAGACCAATTAAAAAGGAGGCCATATTGGATTTGGTGCTTGGCAACGAACCATGACAGATGTCTGATCTCTTGGTGGGACAGCATTTCAGTGAAAGTGATCACAACTCTCTGACCTTTACTATACTCCTGGAGATGGATAGGAGCACATAGTATGGGGAAATATTTAATGGGGGAGGGGGAATTACAATGTTATTAGGCAGGAACTGGGGCACCTAAATTGAGAACACATGTTCTCAGGGAAATGCACATGAGAAACATGGAGTTTGTTTAGGGAGCACTTGCTGACGGTGCTGGACAGGTTTGTCCCACTGAGGCAAGAAAGGGACGATAGGTTGAAAGAACTGTGGGTGACAATGAATGTTGAACATCTAGTCAAGAGGAAGGAAGCTTACTTGTCTTGGTTGAGGAGGCAATGATCAGACATGGCTCTAGAAGGTTATAAGGTAGTTAGGAAGGAACGGAAAAATGAACTTAGGAGAACTGGAAGGAGACTGAAAAAGCTTTAGAAAACCCCAAGGTATTCTACACTTCTGAGAGGAACAAGAGGATGTCCAGAGTGAGGTTAGGGACTTCAATATTTGGTCTGTTTGTATTGTTTTCCTGTAGATGCTGGTTTGAACTATAGAAGCAATCATCCCAACGCCCATAAACAAACCTGCATTAGAACATTATTTCAATGAGCCAACACACACTGCATCACAGAGGAACTACAAAGAGCAGAGGAAAATCACCTGTACAGTGTATTCAAAAAGAATGGGTACCAAATGAACACAGTCTGCTGACTTCTCAGCAACAAACTCAAAAAAGCAGACAAAACGTCCAGAAACCCTAGCCACTTTCCCCCACATCAAAGACATCTTGGAAATGACTGCCAGACTATTCAGACCTCTTGGTAGCCTACAAACCCACCAATGCACTAAACCAGCAGCTAATGAACTCGAAAGACTCCATACAAACAACAAGCAAAACTACTGTCATTTACAAAATAGCGTGCAAGAACTGTAACAAACACTACGCTGGGCAAACAGGCAGAAAACTAGCCACAAGAAGACACGATCCACTCTCACTCGTACTTTTACACACAAATGAGGAAGGACACCACTTCAACTGGGCCAACACATCTATCCTAGGACAAGTCAAACAGAGACATGCACGAGAATTCCTAGAAGCATGGCATTCCAACCTGAACTCTAATCAACAAACATATCAATTTGGACCCCATTTACCACATTCTGAGAAAAAGAACAGGAAATGACATCATCACAGCAAATTATATTATCAACCTAAGGAAATCTAAATATGTAAATAGAAAGTGGGTCACTAACACCAGTGCTTCGCCAAGACTCTCTGATGATGCTAACCAGTGTAGTGATGAAACATCTGTAAAAGAAACTTCCAGCTCAGTGAGCAAACTTACATTCGGGTTGGTGCCAAGAAAGTTGAGCTGAAAGTTTTGAAAAACGTAAGGAGAGATAAGTCCCCTGGGCCAGATGGGATATACCCAAGGTTCCTACAGGAAGTGAGCGAAAAGATTGTTCCATCTTTGCATCTTCACTATCCACTGGAGTACTGCCAGATGATTGGAGGGCAGCAAATGTTAGTCCCTTGTTCAAGAAATGGAGTCGGGATAATCCTGGTAACTACAGACCAATCAGTCTTATGTCTGTGGTGGGAAAACTTATGGAGAGAACTTTGAGAGACAGAACTTATGATTATTTGGAAAACCACAGCTTGATTAGAAAGTCAGCATGGCTTTGCGAGTGGAAGGTCATGCCTCACAAATCTTATTGAATTCTTTGAGAATGTGACAAAACACATTAATGACAGTAGAGCAGTGGATGTGATGTTCATGGAATTTAACAGGGCGGTTGATAAGGTTCCCCCGGTAAGCTCATTCAAAAAGTAAGGAGGAATGGGATACAGGGAAATCTGGCGGTCTGGATACATAATTGTTGGCCCATAGAAGACAGAGGGTATTAGTAGCTGGAAAGTATTTGGTGACCAGTGCTGTTCCCCAGGGATCAGTTCTGGGACCTTGGCTCTTTGTGATTTTTATAAATGACTTGCAATGAGGAAGTGGAAGATTGGATTAGTAACTTTGCTGATGACACAAAGGTTGGTGGAGTGGTGGATAGTGTGGAAATCTGTTGTAGGTTGAAACGGGACATTGACAGGATGCACAGCCGGGCTGATAAGCGGAAGATGGAGTTCAACCTGGAAAAGAGTGAAGTGATTTATTTTGGAAGGTTGAATTTGAATGCAGGATATAGGGGTAAAGGCAGGATTCTTGGCAGTGCGGAGGAACAGAGGAACCTTGGGTCCATGTCCATAGATCCCTTAAAGTTGCGACCCAAGTTGATAGGGTTGTTAAGAAGGTATATGGTATATTGGCTTTCATTAGCAGGGGAGGGTTGAGTTTAAGTGCCACAAGGTTATGCTGCAGCTCTGTAGAGCCCTGGTTAGACTACACTTGGAATATTGTGTTAAGTTCTGGTTGCCTCATTATAGGAAGGAATGTGGAAGCCTTAGAGAGAGTGCAGGCGAGATTTAACAAGATGCTGCCTGGACTGGAGGCCATGTCTTATGAAGCAAGGTTGAAGGAGCTAGGGCTTTTCTCATTGAAGCGAAAAAGGATGAGAGGTGACTTGATAGAGGTGTACAAGATGATGAGAAGCATAGAGTGGATAGCCAGAGACTTTTTTCTCAGCGTAGAAATGGCTATAACGAAAGGGTATAATTTTAAGGTGATTGGAGGAAGGTTTAGGGGAGATATCAGAGGTAGGTTCTTGACACAGAGTGGTGGGTGCGTGGAATGCACTGCCAGTGGTGGTAGCAGAGTCAGATACATTGGGACATTTAAGCGACTCTTGTATAGGCATATGGAAGATAGCACAATGAAGGGTATGTTGGTTAGTTTGATCTTAGAGGAGGATAAAAGGTCAGCACAATATCAACAGCTGAAGGGCCTGTACCGTGTGTGGTATGTTCTACGAGGATTGTAAATCATCCTCTTTAATTCCAAGAATGTTCTGCTTTATCTCAGTCTTTCTCACTTCATGTTGTTGCAATTTCATTACAGTATTAGATTAGATTAGATACGTGGAAACCTGAGGAAAGAAGAACCACTGGTTTACCTGTCACAAAGTTACCAGGAATTGAGTTACAGGCCAGTCAAGGCCCAGCTAAATACATCATATTTGAAAAATCTTTTTTCTTTGCAAACCACAAGGATAGTTCCTCTGGGCTTCTGGACAGGCCTTGAGTTTCATCAAACGATTCATCTCAAATACCTCTCTCACTCAGTGAAAACACTCTTCCTCAATCCAACCCACCTCTCTGCTCCCACAAACCCTACCTCAATTCTCAACTTCAATTCAAACTACAAGCCACCACTCCTCTACCCACTGCCTCAAACTCCTGCAACCAACCCACTCAAGCCATTTCACCCCCTGAAACCATTGCTCAAATCAGACTTTTTGTCCTCAAAATCCCATTCCTTCTGCCCCAGATTCCTGTTTCCCTCCTCAATGCCCCCCAAACACTGTGACTGCCAGGAGCTCTAACCCCCATCGACTGCCCAGCCTCTTACCACCACTTCCCCATGCGCAGTGGCAGGCCAGTTGAGGTTCACACTCCTCCAGCCTGGATACAGCTGAAATGCACCTGGGCCTTTCCTTTCCCCTGGATCGGGCGGCAGTTTCAGGGTTTTAACTTAGAGTTCCCACCCTTCCGTGTTGTATAAGGTTGGGCAATACCTACTGGCTGAAGCGTAGGTCCTGATTCTAACTCCCGAGTCCGTTACTGTATGACAGGGTTTTCTTACCGAGGTTTGTTCCAGATCACGGTGTCGTTAAGTTTCCGAAGCTGTCAAAAGTTGACAGCGTGTCTTTACCAGCTGTGCACAGTCCGGAACATTAGCACAAACACAACTCCATGTCCTAACTTAGAAGGGGAGCTCACCGAGTGCGCCTGCGCACGGTCCCAGGCACGCCACATCTGTGTGTTTAAGGTCCGCATTTCCCAGTCGTGTGCACAAAAAGGACATGACAATGCAACAAAAATTTGGGAATCAGTAGCTGCTGGGAAAACTCAGTGGAGAAAATGCAGAGTTAAGATTTTGGGTCTTCTTCACAACTCAGGAATTTGTGTTAGGGAGTTGAATACAAAGAATATGTATAGATGTAAAGAGTATGCAGCCCTGGTGTGAAAGTGAGAATAACAACTCCTGACACAAACGCTTCATTCAACCAAGTGTGGCATCAAGGACCCCTGGCAAAACTGGAATCAATGCGTAACAGGGGGCAAACTCTCCACTGATTGGAGTTATAGTTGGCACATAGGAAGAGGTTGTGGTCGTTGGAGGTCATCATGTCAGCTCCATTTCATTTCTGCAGGAGTTCCTCAGGATAGTGGCCAAGACCAAAACATCTTCAGCTGCTTCATCTATGACATTCCCTCTATCATAAGCTTTTAAGTGGGGAAGTTCGCCAATGATTGCACAATGTTCAGCACCATTCATGACTTCTCAGATACTGAATAGTCCATGTTCAAATGAAACAAGATCTGGACAATATCCCAGCTTGGGCTGACAAGTGGCAAGTAACATTTGTGCCACAAAAATGCCAAGCTATGACCATACCAAGAAGAGAATCTAACCACTGCCCTTCACCTTCAATGCTGAATCCCCCACGATTAATATCCTGGAAGTTGCTATTGACCAGAAACTCAACTGGACTTGTCACATAAACAAATTGGCTACAAGAGCAGGTCAGAGGCTAGGAATACTACAGTGAGTAAGTCACCTCCTGACTCCCAAAGCATGTCCATCATCTACAAGTCACAGGTCAGGAATGTGATGGAATGCTCCCAATTTGCCTGGATAGGTGCAGCCATGAACACACTATCCAGCAAAAAGCAGTCCTTTTGATTGGCACTACATCCACTTTCTCCAATACTGACCACAGTAATAGCAATGTGTATGATCTACAAGATCTACAGAAATTCACCAGAAAATACTCAGACAGCACCTTTGTAACCTATGACCACTTCCATCTAGAAGGAGAGAGGTAATGGATACATGAGAACATCACTACCTTCAAGTTCTCCTAAGCCATTCACCATTCTGACTTGGAAATATATTGCCATTCCTTCATTGTCGCTGGATCGAAATCCTGGAATTCCCTCCCTAACATACACAGTGGGTGGATTGCAGCGGTTGAAGAAGGCACACACCACTACCTTCTCAAGTGCAACTAGGGACGGGAAATAAATATTGGCCAGTCGGTAATGCCCACATCCCACAAATGAAAAAATAAAAATAGCCTATCTCTGAGCTGGCATGTTACATACTACCAAACATTACTCCATCTATGGGTCCGGATGACCATACAGCGAGAACAGAAAGAGTTGCAGCTGGCATTGCAACAGGACCATTTTTATAATAATAAAATTAAATTTACCGTCAGTTGCCTTAAATGTACATATGAAATTGGGATTCTCCCTGTTTCACTTTCCATTTTGTCTCTGTGAAGTTCCATGCAAGCAATAACAATTTCCAATCTTTAGAAATTCCAAAATGTTTTTTGACATTATAAAATCCAGGTACCTTGACAAAATCTGGGAAAGGAAGGGTGACTAAAAGCTGACTCCCAAAAGGTGGGGTTCAAGGGGGGACTCAAAGGGAGAGGAAGCTGGAAGAGCGGAAGGTAAGCAGCTGAAGGCACAGCATTAATTGAAGAGCCAACCCAAATCACTGGAATCAGAAGGATAAGGGAGAGGTTGTAGGGCTGGAGCAGTCCCACAAAGTAACGGATGAACACAAAATAATCAAGCAACAGCCTGACATTTCCATGCTCATGACAATGTCCCAAATACGCACTGATAGGACAGATCCACCATAGGTTATGGCACAGGGTATACAGTCAGGAGGGAGTTGCCCTTGGAGTCTTCAGCGTTGATGCCAAACTTCAAGGAGTCTTATGACATCACATCAAACATATAAAAGTAATCTAGTGTTTATCACCCACAATGCCACCCATTCATCCAGCTACCTCTGCATGCAAAAAAATCGGTGAATGAGTTTGCCACGTTGGACACCACTTGGAGGAGACACTGAGGGTGTCAGGATAACAGAATGATAGGAGATTTCAATATCCATCAATAAGTGTGAATCAGTAGCACCAATACTGACCCAGTCCTAAAGATCACAGTCTATATTGATCACCGGCCTGTGTCAGTTGGTGAGGGAACAAATAAGAGGAAAAGATGTACTTTGACCTCATTGATTATAAGAACTAGGAGCAGAAGTAGACAATTCCGCCCTTGAACCTGCTTTTTTAATACATGGGCTGATCTTATTTAGGTCTCAACTTCACTCTCCTGCTTATTCTCTATAACCCTTCGACCAATTGCTAATTAAAAATCAATGTATCTCCTCCTGACATTTGCTCAATGTACTGGCATCCACTGCTTTCTGGGGATCGTGAATTTCACAGATTCACAATCCTTTGGGAGAAGTCATTTCTCCACCTGCAGCAGATACATCTGTTGTAGAGGCATACAGTGTGGAAACAGACCCTTTGATCCACCTAGTCCACACCAACCATGTTCCAAAATTAAATCAGCCCCCCCTGCCTGTGAATGGCCCATATCTCTGCAAACATCTCCTATTCATATATTTATCCAAATGTCTTCTAAACATTGTAACTGTACCTCCATCCACTGCTTATTCTGGCAGTACATTCCACATTCCATCAACTCACTGTATAAAGAAATTGTCTCTTGTGTCTATTTTGATACATTGTCCTCTTACTTTAAAAATATGCCCCCTAGTTTCAAACTACTCCACCTTAGAAAAAAGACCTTTGCTGTTCACATTACCTATGCCCCTCATGATTTTATAAACCTCTATAAGGTCACCCCTCAATCTCCTAGACTTCAGTGAAAAAGGTCCCAACCTATCCAACCTCTCCTCTAACTCAAACCCGGCAATATCCTGGTAAATCTTTTCTGAAACCACTCCAATTTAATAATATCCTTCCTATAACAGGGCAACCAGAACTGCACACAGTACTCCAGAGGAGGCCTCTCCCATGTGCTGTATAACCTGAACACGACATCCGAATTCCTATACTCAAAGGTCTGAGCAATGAATACAAGCAAGATAAATGCCTTCTTTAACCATCCTTTCTACCTGTGATGCAAATTTCAAAGAATTATGTACCTGAACCCCTAAGTCTCTCTGTGCTACCCACTACCTAGGCCCCTACAATTAATTGTATAAGTCTTGCCTTTTGTTTTATCAAAATGTAATACCTTGCATTTATACAAAGTAAACTTGAGCTGCCGCTCCTCAGACCATTAACCCAATTAATCAAGAGTTCTTTGTAATCTTAGATAACCTTCCTCACTGCCTGCTAAAGTGTCAATTTTGGTGTCATCTGCAAACTTACTAACCAGGCTTCCTATATTTTCATTCATATCATTTATATAAATGACAACAGTTGACTCAATATGGATTTCTGCGGAACACTGCTGGTCACAGGCCTCTAGTCTGAAAACAAACCTCCACCACCACCCACTGTTTCCTACCATAAAGCCAATTTTGTATCCAATTGGCAAGTTCACTTTGAATCTCATGTGATCCAACATTACTAATTAGTATACCATGACGAACCTTATCAAAGGCTTTATTAAAGTCTAAGTAAACAACATCTACCACTCTGGTCTCATCAATCTTTTTGGTTACTTCTTCAAAAAACTGAATCAAGTTTGAGAGACACGATTTCCCTCGCACAAAAAGAAATGGTGCTTGCATACTCCTATGGAGGTGAGGTAATGCCCTCACACTAAGTATTATATCCATAGTGTTTGGCACTACCACTGTACAGAATGGAATAGATTTTGAAAAGATTTAGAAATTCAAGATTGAACATCCACAAAGTGCTGTGGACCATCAGCAGCACAGAACTGTATTAAACCACAATTTATAAACTTATGGCCCAGCATATTACTCACCATTGCCACGAAGACAGAAGATCAACCTTGGATTAATGAGAGTACAGGAGGCCAAGTCAGCAGCAGCACCAGGCATACCTAAAAATGCAGATTCAACCTGGAGAACTACTACTCAGGACTTTGTACATGACAAGCAGTGTAAGCACATGAGATACATAAAGTTGAGTGATCCTACAACCAGTGGATCAAATCTAAGCTCTGCAGTCCTCCAATATTGGTGAATGGTGGTGGAAATTCAATCAGTTCACTCAAGGAGCAAACTCCACAAATAAGAGAAGAACCCAACACATTAACATTGAAAGAAAAAGACAATGCTGAAGACCTTGCAAGTATCTTCAGCCAGAAGTGTCTATCTTGGTCTCCTCCTGAGGTCTCCAGAATCATGGATGACAGCCTTCAACCCATTCAATTCACTCCAAGTGATATCAAGAAGCAGGTGAAGGCACTGAATACTGAAAAAGATACGGGGCCTAACAACATGCAATACTATTGAAGATTTATGCTCCAAAACCAGCCACATTCCTTGCCAAGCCATTCCAGTCCAGTTACAACAACCGGCATCGACTTGACAAAGTGGAAAATTGCCCGCATATGTGCTTTAAATAAAATGCAGGTCATATCTAACCCCATCAATTCCTTTCCCATAAGTCTACTCTGAACATCACCAATACCCGCCTCATCAGTCTACTCTACAACATCAGCAAAGTGATGGAAGATGTTGTCGACAGTGCTATCAAATGGCACTTACTCAACAACAACCTGCTTACTGACGCTCAGTTTGGGTTCCACCAGGTCCAGTCAGGTCCTGGCCTTGTTTCAGCTTTTTTCTAAACATGTTTAAAAGTTCAAAACTTAAAGCTGGTAGTGAGGATAAGTGCCCTTGGCATTACTGAGTGTGGCATCAAGGTGCTCTTACAAAAACCACAGTCAGTGGGAATTGCAGGAAACTCTCCACTGGTTGGAGTCGTACCTCCGAAAATGGTTTTAGTTGTTGGAGGTCAGTCATCTCAGCCACAGTACATCACTACAATACTTCCTAAGCATAATGTCCTCAGCCTGACCATCTTCAGCTGCTTCATCAATGATCTTCCTTCTGTTATGAGGTCAGAATTGAGAATTTTCATTGATGATTGCATACCCTTCACTGGATCCTCAGATACTGAAGCAGTCTACATCCACATACAGAAAGATTTGTACAATGTTTAGACTTGAACTGATAAGTGGCAAGTAACATTGTTGCAAAACAAGTGCCAGGTAATGACCATCTCCAACCATCTCCAACCTCATCATGGCAGCAAGGTGGCTCAGTGGTTAGCACTACTGCCTCACAGTGCCAGGGACCTGGGTTCTATTCCAGTTTCAGGTGACTGTCTGTGCAGAGTTTGTACATTTTCTGGTATCTGCGTGGGTTTCCTCCGGGGTGCTCTGGTTTCCTCCCAACATTCAAAGATGTGCAGGTTAGGTGAATTATCCATGCTACATTGCCCGTAGTGTTCAAGCAGGTGTAGGTTAGGTGCATTAGTCAGAAGTAAATGTAGAGTAATAGGGGAGGGGAATGGGGCTAGGTGGGATACTCTTCGGAGAGTCGGTGTGGACTTGTTGGGCTGAAGGGCCTGATTCCACACTGTAGGGATTCTAAGATTCTAAAAGTGCATCCAACCATTATCATTCACTTTCAATGACATTACCATTGTTGAATCCTCCACTATCCTCCTGGGGGTTATCATTGACTAGAAACTGAACTGGACCAGTGATATAAATACTAAAGCTGCAAGACAAGGTCAAAGACTAGGAATTCTGCAGTGGATCACTCACCTCCTAGTTCTTCAAAGCCTGTCCACAATCTTAAAGGCACAAGTCAGGAGTGTGACTGGATTAGTGCAGTTCCAATAACACTTAAGAAGCTCAGCACCATCCTAGACAAAGCAGCCCACTTGCACTACATCTACCATCTTCAGCATTCACTTGCTCCAAGATACAGAGGCACCAGTGTGTACCATCCAAAAGATGCACTGTAACAACTCATCCAAACTCCTTAAAGAGTATCTTCCAAACCCTGACTTCTATTACCTAAAAAGACAAGGACAGCAAATGTGAGGTAACACCAGTACCTGATAGATCCATTCCAAGCCATACACCTTCCTGACTTGGCAATAAAAGTTATTGGGGAAATAGATGTTATGGCAAAACTTCTAGAATGTAATTTGAGAATTAATGGTGAATTTTTAAACAAATCTATTCAGATTCACATAGACCAGTGTGTGCAAATTCAGGCTCTGCATTATATTAAAGATTTGAGGCAATAGAGAGCACGGTACATGGTCACGAAGTTGCTGTTGTGTAAAAATATGAACAAAGTTTTCAAGGATCTGAGCTGTGTACTTTTTTAAAGAACTGTGAAGAATTAAGAGTTATTTGTAATTATAAAATAATGGGTAGGGTAGAAGTCAAGAACAAGTGAACATAGATGATCTCATTCTGACCATACAGCATGAATGTCTCAAACTCTGATGTATGGGAGGAACCCAAAGGCAACTAGTTAAAGCAAGATGAGGAAGAAGGGGCATCTATTGTCATACTTTTGCTTTTTGGCAAGTTCACCATGATATGGTTAATGTAATTTCTGCAGTTTCATGCATTCACACACACACACACACACACACAACACACACACACACACACACCTCACACATAACCCATACACATACACACACCTACACACACACTCACTCACACACACACATACACACACCTACACACACACACACACATACACTCACTCACACACACACACATACACACACACACACACACTCTCACACACATACATACACACACACACACTCTCACACACATACATACACACACACTCACTCACACACCTACACACACACTCACTGTACTAAAACTGAGGTTTAATGAATAAAAGCTAAATTATGAAACTAATGATCGACTAGGCCATAATGAAGCATGAACTAGAAGTCACCTCTGTTATGCCAGGAACATGGTAACCTTGGGCAAGAAACCAAGGAATGCTTCAGTTAGACACAGAGGGCAAAATACAATGAAAGCTCTTTAAATGTTATAACTAGTAGCAGAAATTGTAAAATAATATAACATTTTAATTAAAGAAATTGGCAGAGAAAAGCGTGAAATGCTTTAACCAATGGAATTGTCATTAATGATTTTTAATGTAAGAAAAATCCACAGCGTGAGATGTTTAAACCAATGAAATTATCACCAATGTATTTGAATGGAAAAATAATGTATAAGTATTAGTGCTGTAAAATCTCCCGTTGCGACTTCCGAAGTCCTTTTTGGAACTCGCCCAATCTTCGAAGATTGAATAAACATCTGTTGCTCCGTCTGTGTGTGTCTCGCAGTATTTCGATTTGCCACGGGAGAAGTGATAGCCGGTGGGGATAAGGGCTGATACCAGTCAACTTGGAGTTCGCCTTTTTGAACTTAACCTTGCGGACAGTCTCCCTTGATACAAGGGTTAAAGGACAGTCCGCGGTTGGCAGAGTTCGGAGGCAGGACCCAATTGTTCTGAATCAGATCCCTAGAGTTAGAATAGTTAGCCAAGTGTCAGGAACTATTCTCCGGAGATTCAGAAAGCCTAGACAGAAATCACTTATAACAAATGTGGGGGCTCGTGTCCGGGATCCTAAACAAAACTCCCACGGGAGGCTCTGAATGATTCTGGGACACTGTGACACACACAGATGTTTGAGCAAACGATGTGAATAGGTGGCGCTCGCAATAAAGTAAAAAGGTTGAAGCTTCGAAAAAGTAAAAAGGTGATTTTTTATTTTGAGTCGGACAACTCCGTGCACAGGATCAAGGTAAGAACCTTCTCTGGTATTTTGGGGCTTTCGCGGAATTGAGAAGGGTACACTGCCTTGTCGACTCGGTGGTTGTGACAGGTAACCGGGATACAAGGGTTAATTGAGTAACCAGAGTGTAGGTTAGCCTGAAGACCAACTATGGGTGGCCGAGGTTCCAGGTCTAAAAAGGAACGGGAAAACGAAACCCCACAGATTCCCCTTAATAGTCCGCTGGGACGAAAATTGGGGAATTGGAGTCCCTACGAAAGTCGGGGCTTAAAGAAAAAGGAAATGATAAAATACTGTTGTTTTGTTTGGGTAAAAGAACCCATCCCGTCCGCCATCAGTGATCTGGCCAAAATTTGGATCGGACGAGGATTGGGTTTGTCAAATTTTAAATGATTATGTAAAGAATAAACAGTATCCAGGTTTAAAGGAGAGCGAGTATGCTGCATGTTGGGTAGGGAACCTGACAGCAACTGCTCCAACCCCAGTACCCTTATATCCTTTAACCCCACTGAATGAGAGTAAGTGGGAAGTGTTAGAGAACTTACCCCCGCCTGTGGCACCCCCGCCATATGCTCTTCAGGAGGAACAACGGCAGCGGCCGTTGGAGAATCGGGGGCGGGATCCAGGGGATCTGGCGAAGGGGACGTGGAAGCCACAGCAGCAGGGGCTGAGGGGGTAAGGAGATCTGCACGACTAAAGGAGAGAGAGATGAGGGGAAAAGGTGATAAAGAAGTAGTGAGACTGTGTCCCCTACGGGAGGTCCCGTTTGGGGAACGGACCACAGGATTTGTTGTAGCCCCATTAAACTCAAATTATATAAGACAACTGAAGTTTATTTTTTACCAGCAGCTTGCAGTAAGACCGACAGAGAGAGAGAGAGAGAGAGTGCGAGAACTGCTCGCAAAACATTTAACCCTCTGTGATTCGGTTTGAATGCACATTGGTTTGTTGGTGATTGAATGAGGAAGTTTTATTCACTGGAGCTTGAGTTCCAGGATTGTTTTAAATGTGATCTTTATGTAAACTTAACATGATTTATTTTCAATATGTGAAGGACAGTTGTAGTTTCAGTTCAACAGTAGACTGTCGGGAAAAAAAGACGATAACTTCCATGGTTATTATCTGAGACCTTGGATTCGGCCATTAGAATTTTTTTTAAACTTGAATTGACAAATTATTGTAAGACAGCTCTGATTATTTTACGACCTAAAGTATTGTAATTGAGAAATAATTGGTCAGGAGTACATAAGAAAACTAATTTTGGATCTAAATTAGGGTACTAAATCTGGGTGATTACAGTGGATTTTAAAATTGGGAACTGTATGCATTTTACATTTTAAATATTAAATACTGAATAAATGGACGTAAATATATAAATATGTTTACAAGTTAGGAACAGGCTTTAAAGTTAGTCAAGCATGAATTAATAAATTGGTGTTTGAGGATATGAGAAGCTAGGAACATTGCAATATTTCTTAAAAAAAGGAAGAACGTATCGACTAAAGTGCCGATAGGGGACAAGGAGATTGGGTTTGTGTGTGACCCCCTCACCAGTGGGGAGGTCGGAACATTTAGAAGGAAATGACGGTCCTGGATGAGAATCCGATAGGATTGTCAGAACAAATTAATTTTTGAGGCCCAGTCTGTATATGTGGGCTGAGTTAATGTCTATTTTTGAATATACTATTTACTGGGAGAGAAAGGAGACTTATATGGGGATACTGGATAGGGAAAGTGTTAATTGAGATTAAAAAAAACTAGTAGCAGTGCCGGTATTAAGCTTGCCGGACAATTTGGCATGAGAGGGGGATGGTTAGGGGTGAAGACAAATATCCCCTTCAGAACCCTAACTGGGACCACCACAATATAGAAGGGTGGAATAATATGTTAGACATGCAAAATTTGATAATCCAAGGGATACAAACTTGCATCCCCAAACAACAAAATTTAGCCAAGGTTTTCGACCTGAGGCAGGGAAAGGACGAGTCTCCCTGTGCATTCTTACACAGATTAAGGGAGTCGGTTAGGAAATGTTCGGGTATAGACCCAGATGGGGAAATAGGATGACGGATGGTAAAGGTTCACTTCGTGACAAAGGCATGGCCTGATATCCAGAAGAAGTTACAGAAGATAGAGAACGGGAACGGTAGAAATGAGTCGGAGTTGTTACAGGAGGTTCAGAAAGTATTTGTATAGAGAGACATAATGGCTGAGGAACGGAAGGCTAAGATAATGGTAGCAGTAGTAAGGGAGGACTGTATGAAAGACAAAAGGAGTCGGATAAATAAGGTGGTTATCTAAATCTGAATATTTATGTCTTTGTGGGCCGGCCCCAGATAGGAATTTTGTGTTGGTGAAGATTTATGTGTGTCTTTGTGTGTAAATTTGATTGTAAAAAAAAGTCTCTGTGGATGTGAGAATTTGTGTTTGTGTATGGATTTTTTTTTAAAAAGGCTTCTCAGCTAACAAGCAGTTTAACACTTTGTGCTCTGGCTTGAATTCATCTGTTTGTTAATGGTTTTATGTGTGAAACTTGTTGTTTGTCATTTGATTCAGTGTGCTATTTTTGATTGTAATTTTATGAATGCTCAACGTTATTTTTTTTCTCATGATATGATTTTATTAGAACTTAAGGAGGACCCTGATACTGGGAGAAAACAGCAGTATAGGTGGACTGTCTTAGCTGAAGGTTTTACCGAGTCACCAAACTTGTTTGGACAGATCCTAGAACAAGTTCTTGAGGGCTTGACTTTAAGACCAACTTTAAAGTTAATTCAGTATGTGGACGACCTCCTGTTGTCCGGTCCCACCCAAACTGACACACAGCAGGGAACCAATGATTTATTAAACTACCTTGCAGTGAAGGGATTGCGAGTTAGTCAGAACAAACTACAGTATGTGGAACGGGAAGTAAGATATTTAGAGCATTTGATCAGTCAAGGGCAGAAGAGAATAAGCCCTGAAAGAGTAAAGGGAATTGTAGAATTAGGACTACCCCGAACTAAGAGGGAACTCCGAAAGTTCCTGGGTTTGCTGGGTTATTGCAGACTCTGGATAGATAATTATGCTACAAGCAGTAGCAGCCACTGCTAAGCTAGTGGAAGAAAGCCAGAAACTGACGTTTGGAGCACCACTGACTGTGGTTACTCCTCACCAAGTCCGCACTATTCTGAATCAAAAAGCGGGACGATGGCTCACAGACTCCCGAATCCTGAAATATGAGGCAGTGCTCTTAGATAGAGAGGACCTTAAGATAGAGGTGGGTGCATGTTCAAATCCGGCTGACTTCTTATGGAAAGGAGGACCATTCATGAGATTGAGTGCAAGGTAGTAATAAGTTAGAACAATTCCAAATTCACACGACATGAGGGGTGGTATCCACCTTCAGGAAAATGAGGCAGGGGAGCAGGGGCTCCAGGGGCAAATGTACCCAGTTACACAGAGAGATAGGCTGCCAGTGAGGCAGGGGAGCAGTGGCTCCGGAACAGATGTACAAAGAAATAGGCTGCTGATAAGGCAGGGGGGAACAGAAACTCTGAGGGTAGATGCGAATTAATATGGGTAACTTGAGAGTGAGTTTCAGGACATTGAGACAGTAAGTAGACTGTATTGCGCTGAGATTGTTCGTGGGGGCTATACGGCGCGTAGGGCTGCATTGAAAAACGGTAGGTAGGGAGCGGGAGCTCCGGGGGCGGATGCGCCCAGACACAGGGAAAACATTACATTTGACAACTGCGATGTGCTTGAAAGAATTAAAATGTTATTGACAACCGACCCTGAACAGTTCCATATTTAGAGCAGTGACCTCCGGGAAAAAGGGGGGGAAGATCTGCCACATGGGGACTGCCCAGCAGTACTGGAGACTGCGAGTGGAGAATTAGCACTTGAAGACCTGGTGGTCGAGGGGAGGTCGCTATGAGCTCCGATGCGCAGACACAGGAGACAGTGACAGGCAGACATAGACAGAGAGACCAACACCGTATGAGAGAGAGAGAGAGAGAGAGAGACTGGCTGTGTGTGAGGACCTACAGAGAGAGAACGGAAGCTATTACATTTTGTTGTGTTTCTGGCTGAAAGTCATCTGTTCGTTAGTGCATGAATGTTTGAGTGTTTATCACCTAGAGCTTGAGTCACGAGATATGTGTATATGTAAATATGTTGAGACCCTGGGCTTCGCTGTTTCTTGTTTACTTCACCAGGGACTCCTGACTCAGACACCACCTCTGGATTTCGCTGTGCACACTATTGAACCCGGTGAAGGGGTTTTGATCAAACATTGACAAAAGCAACTCTCGAACTTGTGTGGGACGGCCCGTTCCTAGTACTCCTCACCACTAACGGCGGAGAAAGGCTGGCAAATGGCCAGTAACCTCTCCAATTAAGAAAGGAGTCTGGACAGCCGAATCAACACGTGACCCACTGAAACTCAGACTGAACAGACTTTGATTAACTGACTATACTATGGCGACGTGAGTGCGGGGACTGTTTCTTCAGAATTGTATGTTAACCTTGTTTTGTACTTTATTTTAATGTTTAAGTTCTTAGCACTAGTCAGAATTATGCTGCTATTCCTGTTATTTCTGAGTTTAGCTCATATATCTTTTTTAGATGTTGTGTTAATGATTTCTGTTTCGGAATTTCCACAAGTTATAAAAATTGATGCTTGCAGCCTAAATAGAATGCCCAGATGTAGAGTTTCAAAGGGAATATCTTTCCTCCAAGATATTTCTTCACACCCTACCGAACCGCAAAAGCCACCGCCTAGCATCACTATCCATAGAGCCCCCTTTAGCCCACCCTAAACTGTTTTCACAGGAAGTGTCATCCTATATATATCTCACCATTAAGAAAATGCTTCCTCTGAAGACTCATTTCCCCATAAAAATGGGTCCCAACTCCTTAGTAAGGATTTAAAGATAGAGATGACAGTGTATGGGAAGCGTTTTGTGGGCTGCTGTTTTTGAATTGGCGTCGGACGGGGACAGCCTTTGGGATTCCTTGATTCAATAGGGGTCCCTAGGGGGGCTGCCTGATGAGTTCAAAGCTCGTAACCAGACTTCAGCAGGCTTTGAATCATCCCTATTCTGGTGGGTTACTATTAATAAGAATGTGGATTGGATAAACTACATTTATTATAACCAAGCACGGTTTATTAACCATACTAGAGATGCAGTAAAGGGTTTGGCCGAATAACTGGATGCCACCAGTCGTATGGCTTGGGAAAATAGACTGGCCTTGGACATGCTTTTAGCTGAAAAGGGGGGCGTTTGTGTCATGATAGGCTCTCAATGTTGTACTTTTATTCCCAACAATACAGCCCTGATGGCTCGGTGACCCGTGCCCTGGAAGGTCTCCAGGCACTGGCTGATGAGATAGCTGAGAATTCAGGTGTAAATACTAATTGGACTGGCTGGCTAGAGCGGTGGTTCGATAAATGGAAGGGGGTGATGGTCTCAGTGGTGATTACACTTCTGTTGGTAATCGGGATTTTAGTTGCTTTGGGCTGTTGTATAATTCCATGTCTGCTTGGTCTAATTACCCGCCTTATTGAGACTACTTTGATTAAGAGTGACCCGCATACAGTTGTGGGCATTCACCTTCAAGCTGATGCAAATGATCCTGAGGCTGATTGGAATAGACAGGCCATGATTATGTTGCAGAAATTACAGACTGTATAAAAAGACAGGGGGGATTGATATGGTTAATGTAATTTCTGCAGTTTCATGCATTCACACACACACACACACACACACACACACACACCTCACACATAACCCACACACATACACACACCTACACACACACTCACTCACACACATACATACACACACCTACACACACACACACACACATACACATACACTCACTCACACACACACACACACACACACACACACACACTCTCACACACATACATACACACACACTCACTCACACACCTACACACACACTCACTGTACTAAAACTGAGGTTTAATGAATCAAAGCTAAATTATGAAACTAATGATCGACTTGGCCATAATGAAGCATGAACTAGAAGTCACCTCTGTTATGCCAGGAACATGGTAACCTTGGGCAAGAAACCAAGGAATGCTTCAGTTAGACACAGAGGGCAAAATACAATGAAAGCTCTTTTCATGACATCAATAAATGTTATAACTAGTAGCAGAAATTGTAAAATAATATAACATTTTAATTAAAGAAATTGGCAGAGAAAAGCGTGAAATGCTTTAACCAATGGAATTGTCATTAATGATTTTTAATGTAAGAAAAATCCATAGCGTGAGATGTTTAAACCAATGAAATTATCACCAATGTATTTGAATGGAAAAATAATGTATAAGTATTAGTGCTGTAAAATCTCCCGTTGCGACTTCCGAAGTCCTTTTTGGAACTCGCCCAATCTTCGAAGATTGAATAAACATCTGTTGCTCCGTCTGTGTGTGTCTTGCAGTATTTCGATTTGCCACGGGAGAGGTGATAGCCGGTGGGGATAAGGGCTGATACCAGTCAACTTGGAGTTCGCCTTTTTGAACTTAACCTTGCGGACAGTCTCCCTTGATACAAGGGTTAAAGGACAATCCGCGGTTGGCAGAGTTCGGAGGCAGGACCCGGTTGTTCTGAATCAAATCCCTAGAGTTAGAATAGTTAGCCAAGTGTCAGGAACTATTCTCCGGAGATTCAGAAAGCCTAGACAGAAATCACTTCTAACAACCACAACCTCTCCCCACATAAAAATCATTTTCTTTCCTTGAGGGACTGACACTGGCAGCAATCCCCCAGGCCCTCTATAAATTTACAGAACCACTCAGGGGGCAAATAAAATCTACAGGATTGTTTTTATGTCGAATTAACACAAAATATTCAAGCTGCTGCTGGGAAATCCCGGCATGCCGTATGCTGGGAAAGTGGAACAGCAATATCAAAGAATTGATTATTTAAGCCACAGTTATTTCCACAGCAAAACTGCAAAGGGAGTAATTTGTAAAGATAGTACATATTTTTCTGTAAACATTGCGAAAATCAGTGCATAGGTGAACAACACAATGTGAATCATGCGTCCTAAAGACCCAAAAAGTTTTCATGTCAATCTCCAGCCAAGGTTGCCTACTTTTAGCTTTGACAACATAAATGTTCTATGATAGTCCTAAGTTCTCTCCATGTCAGGGAAAAGTCAAAAGCTCTTGATTGGAATTCAGTGATTTCTGTCAGTGAACAAGTTTACAGAGGTTTGGAAGAAGGGATTGATTGGTGTAAGCTGGCAGTTTCCCCTCACAGAATGCTGAGGGTGTCCTGTATGTAATAAATGTGAATGCACAACAAAGGCTGAGATTTCCTCAGTGAAAATCAGGAAACAAACTAGAGTTCAAACCTATCGAGACTGGCTTCTTTGAGTGGGTCATAAAGCTATATTGGTAACTTAGATCCAAACCAAGTTCTTACCCTAATCCTACCTTCTGCAATTGTAAAACCTGCTGACAAATAAGGAACAACATGTTGAGAAAAAATACCAGAAGGCAGGCTGTATCTGTATGTCAGCATCAGTCAGAAAAGGAACATTGTTTAAGATGTCACCATCTATTTCCTCACATTCCATATCTTCCATGTCCTTCTCCATCAGTAAACACTGATGCAAAATACTCGTTTAGTATCGTCTCCATTTCCTGCAGCTCCACACATATGCTGCCTTGCTGATCTTTGAGGAGCCCTATTCCCCTCATAACCCCCTATAAAGGGTTTTTTTATGTATAACGGTGGTTCCTTATTCAAATATTTATGACAAATACATGGGACATATATGTAAAACGTGGAAGAAGCCATTCAGCCCAAATAGTCAAGTAACATTGCTTACAGGGTGTATTCAAACTGATCTAATTAAACTTACCAAACCTATTCCCATATCTATTTAACATCCCTGCCTTCATCCACCTTTCCAATCCAACCTGACACTCAGCAGTCAGCAGCTCAGATACTGATAATGAACAGCTAATTGGGGACTGATGTTCGCAGGTAAAAGGACGGCTGGAAAATCGGAAACCTTCAAAAATGAGATAACAAGAGTCCAGAGACAGTATATTCCTGTTAGGGTGAAAGGCAAGGCTGGTAGGTGACGGGAATGCTGGATGACTACAGAAATTGAGGTTTTGGTTGAGAAAAAGAAGGAAGCATATGTCAGGTACAGACAAGAGAGATTAAGTGAATCCTTAGAAGAGTATAAAGGCACTGGGAGTACACTTAAGAGGGAAATCAGGAGGGCAAAAAGGGAACATGAGATAGCTTTGGCAAATAGGGTTAAGGAGAATCCAAAGTGTAAATACATTTAGGACAAAAGGGTAACCAGGGAGGGAATAGGGCCCCTCAAAGATCAGCAAGGCAGTGTACTGTGGAGAAGGACATGGAAGATATAGAATGTGAGGAAATAGACGGCGACATCTTGAAAAAATGAAGAGTTGCTGGATGTCTTGTAATGCATAAAAGTGGATAAATCCCCAGGACCTGATCAGACTTACCCTCAAACTCCGTGGGAAGCTAGTGAAGTGATTGCTGGGCCCCTTGCTGAGATATTTGTATCATCAATAGTCACAGATGAGGTGCTAGAAGATTGGAAGTTGGCTAATGTGGTGCCATATTTAGGAAAAGTGGTAAGGAAAAGCCAGGGAACTATAGACCAGTGAAGGTAAAGTCGCAGGTGGACAGGATAGTGAAGGCGGCATTTGGTATGTTTTCCTTTATTGGTCAGAGCATTGAGTAAAGGAGCTGGGAGGTCATATTTCAACTGTACAGGACATTGGTTAGGCCACTTTTGGATATTGCATACAATTCTGGTCTCCTTCCAATTGCATGGATGTTGTGAAACTTGACGGGGTTCAGAAAAGATTTACAAGGATGTTGCCAGGGTTGGAGGATTTGAGCTATAGGGAGAGGCTAAATAGGCTGGGGCTGTTTTCCCTGGAGCATTGGAGGCTGAGGGATGACCTTATAAAGGTTAATAAAATCATGAGGGGCATGGATAGGATAAATAGACAAGGTCTTTTCCCTGGGATGGGAGAGTCCAGAAGTAGAGGCCATTGGTTTAGGATGAGAGGGGAAAGATATAAATAGGAGCTAAGGGGCAACGTTTTCATGCAGAGGGTAGTGCGTGTATAGAATGAGCTGCCAGAGGAAGTGATGGAGGCTAGTACAATTACAGCATTTAAGAGGCATCTGGATGGGTATATGAATATGAAGAGTTTGGAAGGATATGGGTCAAGTGCTGGCAAATGGGACTAGATTAGATTAGGATATGTGGTTGGCGTGGACAAGTTAGACTGATGGGTCTGTTTCCATGCTGTACATCTCTATGACTATGACTCAATGGTTAATTATTGAGCTACAATCATATCAGGAGTAAATAATAACTCTTGTATCAAACCACCAGATGGTGAAGTCACTAACCGGTTTTGCTGCAGACAATGCAGGTGAGGACCTCAACACAGAAGAGCACTAATGCATGCCACTGAGTTGCTGGATGTATTAGCTGGTCTGCCATACAGCTTCCTGTCATTGCCAAGGAGCATGTAAGAGTCTGGCTTCAACTTGTGGTGGACATTGTGCAGTGTAGTATTTGTAATGACATCAGCCAGGTGGATCTCAAAGAATATAAATGCTCTGATTGGGGAAAGCCCAATTAACCTGATCCAATTAAGGAGCCTTGGCTGACAGATATGGAGTGTCTCCCCCGCAACCACAGATTGCGGTGCTTCACGGACTCCCAGCCCAACTGCTTGTTCTATGATGCTGTTGAGTCCGTGGACCATGTATATATTGGATGTGGGCATTTGCCCTTCCTTTTTTGATTTTCTTAAAAATCCTCTCCTCTGTTTTTAGTTGCACTTCAGCTCCACACTCCTGATCTTTGGGCACCCGGTGTGGAGGGGGAGGGTAGGTCAGAGGACCTCCTTGTGGGTCTGCTCCTGGGTCTCACTGGCCAGAAATAGGTCCAGGGAGCGGGCCATGGAGGGGTTTGTTAGGGCCGATTGCCTGTTCCGTGGTTACATTCAAGCCTGGGTGTTCCTGGAGAAGGAACTGTTCAGGGAGAGGTCAGCATCATGGGGAGTGGTGTGTTTTATTTCCCCCTTCAACTCTATTTTGATTTAATCCCTGCACTCCCCTTCACTTTTTGATCACGCAGCATTGCCCTTTGTCAAGAAGGGTACTGGTTGTCATTGGCAACTCTGGTGTTTCTTCCTGGTGGTGGGATATAAATATAGGTTTATGCACTTGTTGTTCTTCACTGTAAAAAAACGAAAGAAAAGTGTCAGACTTCGCTCTGAGGGAACTGGATGAGTGTCAAGGATTTTCCATGTGTAAATAAAGGGAGACTTGGTGACAGGATACCGGCCTCTGTGGAGTTATTTTAGCGGTGACAAGAGAAAAGCATGCTCCTGATGAAATTCGCTCCTAACAGCCTTCTTTGAGCATTTCTAACGTCATGCAATTATTTGGGAAACTTGATTCATTTGATCCTGCTGTTGAAGACTGGGTCCAGTATGAGGAAAGTTATTTTTTCCTGGCAAATTACATTGGAACAGATGAAAAGCAACAGATTATTCTCCTTACAGCTTGTGGACCCGCAACTTTTTTGGTTATTAGGAGCCTGAGGCACCAGGTGCTAAAACCTTTCAAAAATTGATGGATTTAGTTAAGGAATATTAGAACCCAAGCCTCCTTTAATTCTGTATTACTCGATAATTCAAAAACCAGGGGAAACATATTGGAATTTTTGACTAGGTTAAGACAATTAGCAGAGGCATATGACTTGGTCTAGTCCTTAATGAGATGTTGAGAGACCGTTTTGTGTCTTGGATTAATGATGTGACCATACAAAAGCACTAACTAGCTGAAGCCCAACTGGACTTCAACAGGCACTACAAGTGACTTTGTCACTAGAAAATGCAGCAAGTGGAGCTTATAAGTTTAAGGGTATTCCGATGTAAGTGCATAGCCTCACTCAGGACATATCCTAAATGAAGGGATACTAGGTCAGCCCAAGCAAAACCCCAAAACAAAGCCAAGCCTCAGCCAAACAGTTAAAATTTTCTTCAGGCATTATCCAGGAAACTGCACACACTGGAAAGTTGACCTATATCTGATTTGGAACAGTTAGATTGCTTACCAACATCCAAATCAAAACCAATCAAAATAAATGTCTGGTTAAATGGTCATCTGGTTCTAATGGAGATTGATGCTGGTGTGGCCGTTTCAGTGATTGCAGAACCAGTAACAGATTTTGTTCTGGACTCCAACCCTTATGTTTGTGCAAGACCTCGGCTAGACTGAGGAGCTATACCAGGGAACCTTTACAGATTAAGGGTACCACCTTAGTTCTGGTCTCTTATGAGAAGCGATTGGTGCAGTTACCATGGATTATAGTAAAAGGTTTGGGCCCAAACTTAAAGGGGTGAAATTGGTTGAGAAAGATTCACCTAGATTGGCTCAACATTTTTCGATTGGAAAATGGCTCCCTAAGTGAAATCCTAATTAAATATCTTCAAGTTTTTCAGGAAGGTCTAGGTTTTCAGGAAGCTTTAGGCACTACCAACAGAGCTAAAGCCGCCCTTGCATATTGACCAGAAAGGAATTCCAGGATTCTACAAGGCCAGCTCAGAGCCATTTGCCTTACGGGCAAAAGTAGAGGCAGAAATCAGAAGGTTGGAAAGCAATGATCAAACCAGACCAGCCTGCAGAATGGGCAGTACAAGTTGTACACATTGTGAAGCCCAACAGATCGCTTTTCCTTTGTGGGGATTTTAAACAGAAGTAAACCATTTATTGCAGCTGGATAAATACCCTTGCATTGTATGCAAAGCTGGCAAGGGGGTCGTCCTTCACGAATTTGGACATGAGCCATGCATACTTGTAATTGCGATTAGATGAGGATCCCAAAGGTATGCTACAATTAATACCCATAGGTCTACTTAAAGAGGACAAGGCAGTGTCACCCATAACTTCAGGCTGAATTCAGCAGTGTGCTCGAATTTAAAGTGCATATAATTACAAGTTGGAGCACTGTCCTGGTGGATGCATTGAGCCACCTCCCACTGACAGAGATACCACCTCTGAAAGAATATGTAATGGTTTTAAATTTTCTGGACACGCTAGTCACAGCTGACAATATCAGACTTTGCATTCAGAAAGATCTGGCAAAACTAAAAGTAAAAGTTCAGTTACCAGTGGTGTCCAGCAAGGTTCTGTTTTGGGTCCATTGCTGCTTGTCATTTTTTATAAATGACCCAGATGAGGGCGTAGAAGGATGGGTGAATAAATTTGCAGATGACACTGAAGTCGGTGGAGTTGTGAATTGTGCCAAAAGGATGGTGCAGGTTACAGAGGGACATAGATAAGCTGCAGAGCTGGGCTGAAAGATGGCAAATGGAGTTTAATGTGGAAAAGTATGAGGAAGGAGCAACAGGAATAAAGTGTACTGGGCTAATGGTAATATTCTTGGCAATATAGGTGAGCAGCGAGATCTCAGTGTCCATGTACATAGATCCTTGAAAGTTGCCACCCAGGTTGATAGGGTTGTTTAGAAGACATATGGTATGTTAGCTCTTATTGGTAGATGGATTGACTTTTGGAGCCACATGTTGCAGCTATACAAAACTCTGGTGCAGCTGCACTTGGAGTATTGCATACAGTTCTGGACGCTGCATTAAAGGAAGAATGTGGAAGCTTTGGAAAGGGTTGAGAGGCTTTTTACTAGGATGGAGGGAAGGTCTTATGAGGAAAAGCTGAGGGACTTAGGGCTATTTTAGTTAGCGAGAAGAAGGTTAAGAGGTGATTAAATTGAGACTTGTAAGGTAATCAGAGGGTGGACAGTAAGAGCCTTTTTCCTCGGATAGTGATAGGTCGCAGAAGGGGACATACCTTTAAATTGAGGGGTGATAGATATAGGACAGATGTCAGAGGTAGTTCCTTTACTCAAAGTAATATGGGCATGGAACGCCCTGCCTGCAATTGTAGTAGACTCGCCAACTTTAAGGGCATTTAAATGGACATTGGAAAAAGATATGGATGAAAATGGAATAGTGCTGGCTTCAGATTGGTTCCACAGGTCAATGCAACATTGAGGGCCAAAGGGTCTGTACTGCACTGGAATGTTCTATGTTTTAAAATAGCTGATGGTGACAGGGGAAACCAAGGGGTTGTCACAACCAGAATTGAAACCTTTTTGGACCCAGAGAGACCAGATCACTGTAAAGGACAGCATATTATTATAGGGAGCCAAAATGATTGTCCCAAGCAAAGACACTACCAGATACTGGCTGAACTCCACCAGGATCATCAAGGGGTTTCAAATGAAGATATTGGTGAAAAGTTATGTCTGGTGGCCAGGATTGGATGCAGACAAAGCTGCATTGGTTGGACAGTGCCCAGAGTGCCAACAAAGGACAAAAAGTACTACTAGCAGTTCCCCCCACAGTTATGGAATGGATGGGTAAACCCTAGACTCAGTTACACGTTGACTAGCAGGTCCTTTCATGAGCTAAATGCTCTTACGTTGTTACGGACATCCAGTCAAAGTGGCTAGATATGCACAGAGTTCACTCATCAAACACAGAGACAAAAATAGAAAAGCTGCATGTACCTTTGCAATACACAGACTTGCGGGAGTGTTGGTCACAGATAACAGGCTATTGTTTACCAGCAGGAAATTTGAATATTTCCTTATGTCAAATGGAATTCAACATATAAGGACAGCTCCATACCATCCACCTTCCAATTGTCCAGCGGAAAGAGCAGTCCAAACTTTGAAGGCAGGCTTAAAGAAACAGATATAGCTTCACTAGGCACCAAACTGTTTCAGTTCATATTTAGTTATAGGACCACCCTTCACGCAACTACGGGGATAGCTCCAGCAGAATTGCTAATGGGGAGAAGACTCCACACCAGGTTACATCTGATCTTCCTGAACCTGGGGATGAGGGTGAAACAGCATCAGGAATGCCAATGCTGGACACAAGACTCCACTAAGTGACAGAGATACTTACATCAGGGGACAAAGTATTGTGTAAGAACCATAGGTATAGTCTTCCATGGGCAACTGGTACGGTTGATACAAGGTCAGGTGCAGTGATGTTTAAAGTTCAGGTAGGTATGACAGTCCTGAATACACATGTGGATCATACAAAAGCTGCAAACTTGCAAACGATGCAGGAGCAAAATGCACCCAGCTCCTTAACAAACTTTCCGACTTTTCCGGAACCCCATGAGTTCTCCCTCTCCGTCAAGCGTTGAAGATACATTGGAATCTGACTTGGACACGGCCTCATTGGCTTTGCTGCCTGAAGAAGAGAATGAATTTTTTCTGAGATGCTCCTGTCCTAAGAGGCAAGCTACTGTGTTAAACATTACTCATATCAGAGACAGAGTTGAAGGAAGCTGACCCGGCTCTAAAACACCATATGAGGAACCACAAAAAAAGGCCAATGTCCTCGAACTCAGAGGAGGAGGAATGTAGTGATTGCAATGAGGTCAGCCAGCTGGACCTCATAGAATATGAGCTCCTTGATTGGGGATGTTAATTTGATCCAATCAAGGAGCCTTGGCTGTCAGTCAAGAACAGGAATGCTGGGGCCATTTTGTGGCACAGTGGTAGCATTCGTACCCCTGAACTGAAAGGCACGAGTTCAAGTCCCACCTGCTCCAGAGGGGTGGAGTAACATCTCTAAATAGGTTGATTAGAAAAATTTGTTAAAATAAAAAAAAACAGGAGTGTGAGATCATGTTCACTCTGAGAGCTGGTTCTGAGGGAGCTCAATCAGTGTCAAAGACTCTGTGTGTGTAATTACCGGGTGAGTTAGTGATAGGAGACTAGTCTCTCTGGAGTTATTTCATGCATAACTTAGCTTCTCTATATCCCTTGCTCCATTTGCCTGCCATGTTGAAGACCAAGAAGCCATAGAAACCTGTTGTGGCCTCCTGGTGAGGATGTAACACCAATCTTTTCCAAAACTAAACACTAAACTTTCAAAATCACTCCTGAAATAGTTCATGAGAATTTACAGGCGAACTTTATTCAAAATTACCATGCCTATAATAAGTGTGCCTAGCCCTTTAAGTAAAACTAATGCCAGGCCATTTTGGAGCTTATTCATTGGGCCTGATCTAAACTTGGATGTTGGGTATCACATCCAGCAGGGCTGAACATTTTTAGGTGACATCTAAATGAATGCCCTTTTCAGCTACCACTTCTTAGCTACAATTTATACCAAAGCCATGCAGCTACACAGGACATCACAGACAGGTGTAATCTGAAATCTGTCACAGGATAATGATGCAGGGACACAATGGCTAATATTTCTTGCCCACCACTAAGCTTTGAGACCAAATGGAGATTCCAAAATCTACCAATTGGGATCAGCTAAGCTTGTATAGACTTAGTAACCATACCAAGGTAAACAGTTCAGTTACATGTTGTAGAACTATTATGGAACTGTCAAAGTATTTCACAAGAACTCTAAGATATTTACAGCACAACTGCATTTGGCCCATTGTTTCAGGATTAGTGAAAAAGATCTAGCTACACTAATCCCATTTTTATACTTTTGGACCATCGCCCTAGAAATGATAACAAAGCAATGTACATCTAAGTACTGTTCAAATATTACTGACTCAACCACCCTTTCAGGCAGTGTGTTCCAGACTTCCACCACCCTCTCAATGAAACATTTTCTTGTCTACTCTTCATTTAGCCTCTATCTTTTACCTTAAATTCATGCCCATGCTATTCATCTCTCCACCAACAGAAAAAAAACTGCCACCCTAACTACGCTTTGTGTAGCCCTCAATTTTATTCACCTAAACGAGATTTACCAGGATGTTGGTTGGTCTGGAGGGAAGGTCTTATGAGGAAAGGCTGAGGGTTTTGGGTCTGTTTTCATTGGAGAGAAGAAGGCTAAGAGGGGATTTATTAATGACATACAAGATGATCAGAGGATTAGACAGACTGGACAGTGAGAGTCTTTTACCTAGGATGATGACATTGGCTTGTACAATGGAGGCATAGTTGCAAATTGATGGGTGATAGATTTAAGACAGATGTCAGAAGCAGGTTCTTTACTCAGAGTGGAAAGGACGTGGAATGCCCTGCCTGCCAATGTACTTAACTCAGCCACTTTGGGACATTTAAACAGTCCTTAGATAAGCATATGGATGATGATAGGATAGTGTACAGAGATGGGCTTAGATTAGTTCACAGGCTGGCGCAACAGAGAGGGCTGAAAGGTCTGTTCTGCACTGTATTGTTCTATGTTCTATCCTTTCCAAACTTTCACTTTCCTCAGCTGCTCCTGCTCAAGCAGCATCCTGGTAAATCTCCTCTGCAGTCTCTCTTATGCAGTCGTATCCTTCTTAAATTGTGGTGACTAGAACTACATATACCAATTGTACCCTAATCAGTGGTTTACACCGTTCCAGCATGGCCTCATTGCTACTGTAGTCTATGCCTTAACTAATATAGATATGCCTTCATAACCACTTTGTCTACCTACCTTGCTACGTTTAGGTATCTGTGAACATATCCACCAAAGTTCCTCCAATCTTCAATATTTCCAGAATCCAACTATGCATAATCCCTTGATTTTTTAGACGTCCATAGAGCATCACCTCACACCTTTTCATGGTTGAAATATGGCCCATTGAGCCTGTTTCACCATTCAATACAATCTTGAGATTTTCAATCCATTCCTAAGAGACCAAAAATCTATCTAGCCTGGTCTTAAATGTACTCAGTAATGGAATATCCACGACCTGTAGGGCTTGAGAATTCCGAAGGTTCACAGTTATTTGAGTGATATAATTTCTGAGATTTGTCCTTAGAAGATCAGCTCCTTATCCTAATGCTGTCCCCTGTGCTTAATATTTCTTCTTTCTCTTCAATTTGGGTTCTGCCAACCTTCGGGAACCACTAACGGTTGCCAAGCCTCTCAGACTCAGCCATGGCTCTTCTTCATGGGGAATCAATGTCTCAGTTTCTACTCATTCAAGTCCCATCAGAATCTTGAATGTTTCGTAGAGATCACTTGCATTCTTCTGAATTTCAGAGAAGGCCCAATTTACTTAGTCTCCCTCAACATAAAAAAAACTAGATTCCAAGAACCAATTTAATGAAACTTCACTGTATTGCCTTCAAAGCAGGCTTCTTCAGACTGAACAAAACTGCACAGTATTGCAGATTTAATTCTTCTTATAAAAATTAGAGCCAAGTATTATTCCCCTGTTGTAAAAATATTGGCAAGCTGGATAATATTTGTATCTGAATTTATGACAAGCCACTGCCCTGCTATTTATTGAGTCCAAACTCTTGTAGTCCCCTGTTACAAAATTTGTTGCAAAGACTGTTTGGATCCATCAGTTTTTGTTAAGTTTCCTAAGCTGCATGCATGACTGTCAAAAATTGCTCACAACTGTTTCACTATTAAGCAAAAGAAACAGAATTTCAATGTGACTTTAAAATTAACAAATAAACATTCAAAACTGTTTGCTTAATGTTATTACCATTAATAGCTGTTCCTTGTGGTTCATTTTCTCCACCTTGTTAATGCATTATAATGATAGAGCTGATTTGTTACTTCATTATAAATTTGTACCCTATAACAAACCTTAACCCTGTGCTAACCAATATAATCAAGGCTTTTTTCTAATATAGTACTGATGCTTTCTCTTCTTGAAGCATGGGATTTAATGGTCACCTGCAAACGTAATTCTAAAACTGCCTTACTAAAACCTATTGAATAAAATAACATTCTATTTTCAGATTGCTGGTTCAGAAACAATGAACAGAATCTTTAGTTTTTTAGTGGAGTCAAGCTTAAATTGCAACATATTTCCACTCAGATAGGTCACATTTTATTGGGCAATTACATATGCATGCACAGAGGTAGAACCCTAGTGGGAATAGTGTACTGCAAATCAAGCCTCACTATTCCACAAGTCATTACAAGTCTGAAATACGATCAATTTAATCACTAGGGTAGTTTATTTGTCTGATTGTGCCCATCTAATGTAAAAGAAATAGGATCATCAGAACAAATGAGATGGACAGAGAACTGGGAGAAAGCCCCCCCCCCCCATTCACCTGGCTCTGCATTCAAAGCATCATACACTGTCATTTTTGCTATCTCCAACAGGATGCCACCAACCTCCACCAGTGCAGAAACATTCACTTCAGTGGGTAATCTATGTAACAAAGCTTGGAGTCACATTGTGGTGAGCACAGCATTGACATGGGCCTGTAAACTGAGGACGAAGAGACAGGTGAGGTTTCTGATACTCAGAAAACTAGTGGAGTACAGCACAGAATAAGAGCCCCCGAACTCAGCAATTACTGAGCTGATGGATATGCATAAGCAAGGAGGTGAACATCTGGCAGCGGTGATAGAAATCATGCACAGACTACAGTGAAGGGCCAAGGAGCCTGCTCAGGTTTTGTCTTACGTGGCTTTGGGCTACCTCCATGGAATAGTGATGGCCACCATGAAGAGATCGGTCTAGCAGAACAATCAGTATTTGATGGATATGTGCAAGGACCTTCACAGTATAGCGAGAGCTATGCATACATTCATCCACTGGCTAGACAACAGTGGGCTGAGGGATCTTGACCTCCCTCCAGGTAACCACCTCCTTGAAGGGCAAGAAAATGCCATTGTGCTCTAGCAGGTAAAAGGAGCAAAAGACAGGCATTTAGGGACTGTCATTTCAGGATAATCCAGAGGTGGTCTGCTACACTATCTCACCTCGGCCAGGAACCCAGACTCTTCTATCAGATCAGGCCAAGGAGGTTATACCTGCACCAGTGTATGCCCACCAAAGTCATCTGAGGCAAGCCAACAAAACAGTCAGCAGACCTCTTCAAACTCAGGTGTGGCTGCGAAGGTGGCACCAAGGCAAAGGCATTTTGGATGCACAAGTGTCAATCTTCTGTACAAGCTAAAACTTGGCACAAATATAGCACATTGTTCGATAGTCCTGTGGTCTCTTTCAGTTGTATATGTCTTCTGGTTATGTTTTTCTTGTAGACTACCTTGATGGGCAGTGATTTCCATACACAGTCAAGTATGGATTATATGGAGCAGTGTAAATAGCACTGAACCGATTCGCCACCCTCTGAGAAGAACGTAACCTCTAGAAAGCAGGAACTTAAGCTGGGTAGGTTTCAGGAGTCAATCAACAAAGTATAGTCCTACTTCTCTAAAAGATCAATGCCCCTTGCAAATTGAAATTCGATTCATATAAGCACAGCCTGCACGTAATCCTGCATAGCTCCATTATGATGCTGTGGACAGGATGCAGAGCAGGAATTTATTGATGCAAGGGGAATGAATTAACTTACAATGAAAACACAGTCGAGAGTGTAAGGCTGGAAAAGCACAGTAGGTCAGGCAGCATCTGAGGAGCAAGAGAATCAATGTTTCCGGCAGGATGGGCTCTTGCCCGAAACATCAATTCTCCCGCTCCTCGGATGCTGCTTGACCTGCTCTGCTTTTCAAGCACCACACTCTCGACTCTGATCTCCAGCACCTGCAGTCCTCACTTTCTCCTTATAATGAAAACAGTGTACTTTAATCTTTTTAAAGATAGAAAGCAAGCATTCCATTGAAGAGTGGAATGCTTCTGTGACATAATTGGATCACAATTGTATTAACATCTGTTGACAGTCACAAGGTCATTCCCAGAAAAGAACTAGGCTTCACACCTTTATACCTCCTCCTCAATGAATTTTCAGCACACCATGATGTTGAACTGTTTGCCCCAGCCCTTTCATCTCCGTGTTCACTTTATTGGGCAGGGGCCTTCCAACCCGCAACCCCCACCCGCATTCCACTGATCCCTTTCACCCACCTCAAGTATTTACTCTCCACTTGGGACCCTTCTCTGATCTCTTACCTGCCCTCAATATCTTCATTGCAAACTGCTGACATGACCTCAGCTGTCTCAATTTCTCTGCTTCTCTCACCCACTTTAATCTGTCTCCTTCTGAAATTGCCACACTGTTCTCTCTCAGGACCAACCTTAACTTTCTTAACAAACCTGCCAAAAGACATGGTGCTGGTGTAATCTGGTGCACTGATCTTTACTTTGCAGAGACTTAAAGGCAACTCTCGGATACTTTCTCACATCCAAACATCAAGCCATTGTTGCCAGGACTGTCACCACTCTCCTTACTTTCCGAGATCTTCCTCCAACTTTGTAGTCGCTCAATTCCAGTCAGTTCACTTCTCCCCCTTCCTAAAATCGACAAGCCAGACTGCCCCCGTAGGCCCATCGTAACAGTCTGTTCCTGCCCCACCAAGCCCATTTCCTCTCTCCGCTTGTCCAAACCCTGCCCACCTAGTTCCGCAATTCCTCTGATGTCCTCCGCCATATTGACAATTTCCAGTTAGAGTCATAGAGTTATAGAGATATATAGCACAGAACAGACCCTTCGGTCTGCCTCATCCATGCTGACAAGATATCCTACATAAATCTAGTCTCATTTGGCTCATATCCTTCTAAACCCATCCAGATACCATTTAAATGTTGTAATTGTACCAACCTCCACCACATCTTCTGGCAGCTAATTCCATACACGCACCATCCTCTGCATGAATATTTCCCTGGCCCTAACTGCCTCCTGTTCACCACAGGGTTTACACTCCATCCCCTACTAGGACAGTCTGTGCTTCTTCTTCGACAAGAGGCCTGGACACTCCCCATCTATTGCCAATCTCCTCTGCCTGGCTGAACTTGTTTTCTCACTGAACAATTTCTCCTTTAACTCATCTCACTTCTGCCAATTTAAAGGAGTGGCTTTGGGCACCCACATGGGTCCCAGTTATGCCTGTCTCCTTGTTCCAGTTCTATACTAGTCCCCTCCCACAGCTCTTCTTTTGCTCCATCTACGACTGCTTCAGTGATGCTTCATGCTCCCGCCAGGACCCTGAAGAATTTGTTCATTTTGCCTCAAATTTTCACGCCTCTATAACTTGTGCATTATCCATTTTTGACGCTCCCCTTCCTTTCCTTGATTTCTCTGTCTCCGTTTCAGGGAATAAACTGTCCACTGCCATCCACTATAAAACCACTGACTCCCACAGATACCTTCACTACAGCTCCTCACACCCCACGTCCTGCAAGAACTCCATCCCATTCTCCCAGTTCCTTCACCTACGTCACATCTGTTCCGATGATGACACCTTCCAAAACAGTGCTGTTGACATGGCTTGCTTCTTCCATGACCATGGTTTCCCACTCAATGTGATTGACACGGCCTTCAACCACATCCGATCTATCACCTGTGCTTCTGACTTGCTCCTTTCCATCACTCACAACAGTGTGATCAGGTCCTCCTTGCCCTCACTTTTCATCCCACCAGTCTCCACATTCAAAGGGCCATTCTCAGCCATTTCAGACAATTCCAACAGAATGCCACCACTAAACACACCTTCTCCTCACATCCCCTTCTGCATTTCGCATGGATCATCCTCTCTGGGATGAGGTGAGTATGGGTAAAAGCTGAACAGCTTGCTTCCACCCTACAAGGATTGTATAAATAGCTGAATAAAACATCAGCTAGAATTAAACCCAGCCTCCAACCCGATCGCTTGTTTGTAAACCTATCTAAAGATTTTGTTGGTGGCACGTTGGCTAGCACTGCTGCCTCACAGTGCCAGAGACCCGGGTTCAATTTCTTCCCTCAGGCAACTGTCTATGTGGAGTTTGCACATTCTCCCTGCGTGCTCCAGTTTCCTCCAGAGTCTAGAAATGTGCAGGATAGGTGAATTGGCCATGCTAAATTGCCCGTAATGTTAGGTGAAGGGGTTAATGTAGGGGAATTGGTCTGGGTGGGTTGTTCTTTGGAGGGTCGATGTGGACTTGTTGGGCTGAAGGGCCCCTTTCCACACTGTAAGTAATCTGAACCCCAAATCATTCCATGACTACCAGCACCACCCCTTTTCCCATGACGCCTTTCCACATAAATGAAGACGGTGCAACACCTGCCCTTTCATCTTCTCCCTGCTCACTATCCAAGGGCCTAAACAGTCTTTCCAGTTGAAGCAGGATTTAACCTGTACCTCCTTCAATCTTGTGTATTGTATTCACTGCACCAAATGTAGCTTACTCTACACTGGAGAAACCAAACACAGACTAGGTGACCGCTTTGCAGAACATCTCCAAGCACAACTGTGACCGTCCCACAGCCAGCCATCTCCCCCTTTAATATTTTACCCCATCAAAGAGTAGGGTTGCATGGGGAGCAGCAAACAATGGTCCTCCCAACCAGTTTAGACAATGGAAGCACATCTTCAAAAGATAAATTTTTTGTACAATAATGGCCTAGTATATGCATGAACAGCACTATCGTGATGCAATTCTGAGGGTTTTCTACCATGGTAATTAGCCATGCCTTCTGTAGTATGCCTTGTCACCCAATAGCCTGTTCTGAAGATAATGAACTTTTGAGGAACTTGAGAGTTGTGCAGAATGTAAATGCCATAATATTTCCTGGATATCGGGTACACATCTCCAGGAATTGCTGCTTCTGATCATAAGTGAGCTGGACAAAAAAAGAAATCCCTCCCTGGTTCAGGAATCTGGCTGGATGATGCCACAGAGCCCTGGGCACCACAGACAGGCAGGACGCAGCCCCTAGAAGATGAAGGAACTGAGTGGTAGATGCCAATCCCACAACTCGGGCAACTTGGCTTTCTGGGTCAACGTGAACTGGACAAGCAGTATTGCTTTCTTATAAAGGGTATTGATGAAACTGCTGGGTTAAGTTAGTCAAACATCTGGCATGGGATTAGTGATCTGTGAAGAATTATCAGTCAGATTTTTTTCCATTTAATCTCGACACAGACAAGCTATCCTTTGGATATCATCGGGTTGCTCATGTCTTGTGAAAGCATGCTCTATAACTAATTCTAATGGTGAAAAGCATCCTCTATGATTCATGACTGGTTTTTTACTTTCTCATTCTGCCACATACTAGATGATCCATGTTTCACGTGCCTATCCAGAGTTTACCAGCTTTTGGCAGGATTAATAGGTGCAAATTTTTGGAACTGTTAAAAAAAATTACTACCTTCACCGGTACTATATAAAAACACCACATAAATTGTGATCATTTTCAAGAATACTCACTAATATTTATTTCAAAATAACTTTTTCTATATTAGAGACAATTTACAGGTGACAGTTTTGACATGATCCCATAGTTAGTGGATTGATATGTTTATACGGGGGCTCAATATTCACGTACAGTGTTATGCCATGCAGACCTCTCAGCTCTGCGCGATTTAGTTTGGTAACCTCTAACCTCAATTGTTCCAGAGTTTTTGAGGAACTGATGTTCATCTTCTTTTCTCCTGTGTAATCAGGATCCTCTGGATAAAGTTCATCCCCAGGGTACAAAATTGCACAACCATCAGAAGCAAGGAAACGGACTGGAAGCCATCGCTCACAGCCTTCCAATGCCCGATGCTGGCTAAACTGCTGCAGATCTTGGTAATGGGGTATTTGGCAGAGTCTGTTCAGTTCATACCACTGCGGGGGAGGGATGTAGAATTTCTCCGAATTGTGGCCTTTAATAAAATCAGGTGGGGACATCCAGTTGTAGAAAACAGTTTCATAACCATCTTGCAATGTGAAAGGAATCTCTTGCAAACAGCAGATGAAGAATGCAGTATCAAAACGCTTACTCTCCAAGTAAGTGGGAGTTAACCAATTACTCCACTCCTTCAATGCCCAAATATTTGGTATACAGTCCAGCTCTTTGCAAAGCTTTATAAAATTTGCTGCATTTTTCTGCACAAGCAGCCTCCAATTTGCAAGTTCCTTTTGGTCGTACTGTGTGAGTTTTATGGCTCCTTGGCTGCTCGAACATGTTTCAGGGGTATTTGGCTTCACAAGTAGAATCCCTGATTCTTCAAAGGTTTCTCTAACAGCACAAATGCGAAAAGCCACCTCTCCAGGGATTTCAGATCCTAGCTTTCTCCTGTCCGTCGCAAAAATTGGAGGTCTTTTGGAGGTTTGTTTGACTGTACCAAGTTTAAAGTTAGGTGGCTTGCAAAAGGACTGAAACATCTGAATCCACTCACTGGAAAAATCAGACGGACTGATCGTACCTCCAGGAAATACCTGAGCATGAGGCAAGAAACTGCTTTTTGCACTCCGCTGTAACATAAGTACAGCATAATCAAAGACAGGCTTCTCCAACCATGAGTGAATTACATTTCTCTCTTGTTTAAGTACCGAACGTGGAGGCCAACTAGCCTGTGTGCTGGTGGAATCTTTATTCCCAAAGCAATTTCGTACACCTGAAGCCAAGATGACAGTAGCTGCTTCCTTCCAATACTTCAAGTCTCGATTCATCTTCGCTGCAAAAAAAAGGACAATTTATTACCTTAATAGTTATTGCTGGAACTGTAGAGCTTTTACAGTTCATCAGCGACACCACTGTCCTCTTGCTCAAATTAGTAAACCTTTTACCCTCTTCTTGAACTAGCAATCTAGTGCTTAAGACCTTGCAAATACACCAAATTTGGAAACATAGAGAGTAGACATTGTAAGTGGGAACCCATTAGCCCTACCAAAGGTTTTTCATTCAACATTTTAATCTTCAGCAATAGTAATTCCACACAAAGACAGCAGCCAAATCAAATCAGCCTCCTTATCCCTGTATTTACAATGCAATAAAATGAAAACCTTCAATGACCATCAAAATTGACACCAATTGTTCCTAACCAGATGTTTTGAACAACCAGAACCAGACTTCATGAGTAGCTAATATCAGACATGAAGCACTCAGGCTAAACAAAAGATTAAACATTCTTTCCAGTTGAAAGTTAAACAACAAGATAATCTAATTATTATCTATGATTGAAACCCAATCTTCTTTTATTCTAGCCCCAGTCACACAAAGATAGACAAAGAGATACAGTTAAGGGATAAATCAAAAGAAAAATTAAATAATATGTAACTGGACAGTTTGGATAAGCAGACTGTATGATCCATAACATAACAGGTACATGGAACTGTATCTTGCTTAGTTTACAAAGTCACCCGTGCATACAAATAGTTTCCCATGGTCTCCAAGGAATATTTACTTAATATTCATATCTGGGATACTATTCTCTGAACTTTCAGTATATTGAAAGGATAACCAGGGAGCAAGCAAACTCTCTCCCATATGTTTGGCTAACACAATCCTCTGAAACACACAATTCAAGAACAATTCAAGCTTTGGTTTCCCTTTGTTAGATTGGTTAGCCCTCTCTGCAGTTAACATTCAATATCTGTTTGGGCAGAATGCATCTCTGGAATGAAATGTCTAGACTATTCTTTGAACAAGTAACAACCTGCAAATAACTTTTAGGTTTGGGTTTATAAACTAATATAAGTTTATTTGTTTTTAAAATACAATGCTGATGCTCACAGTGCAAAGGTCACCTTCAGCTGTCAACTCATTGTTCCAAATCAAAAACAATTTTAAAAAATGAAAAATCATCAAGAGTTCCAATATCTCACCTATGTACAATCCCAACCTAGAGATGACATGTTTACGTGCCATGAATCTTTTGTCGCTCATGTGTTAACTCCGATTAGTGAAACCAGGCAATGCAGCAGTTAAAACAAGTGTAGTAAAATAGTTTGTACAATCCTGCTTCATTTTCTCCATGACCATATCTTGTCTCATTTTTTGATGCAGTATTAGTCAGTAGTCTGAGTAACCGAGTTTTGCTGAGGATTAATCTGTTAAAAAGTAGAAACCTAGTCAGGTAAGTTTATAAATAATTAATATTGGTTTAGTTGTGGGCTGAAGAGGGCAGCATTTACAGGTCTTATTGCCATAGCTTTTTAAATCTGTCAGCTTTTGTTATGCTTCCTGATCTGGTGTCTATATCTCTAAGCGATCAAAAACTGACAATTGTTGCTCACAAGCTGTGAAACTATCAGTTAAAGTGTAGAGAATTTTAATCTTGGAAAACTGAGCTCTTTGTCTTTAATTTAAAAAAAAACAGAAAAGAAAATGCAAATGGTCTCAGGATGGAGCCTTGGTCTTCCTTGCCCTAGACTTGGTTTAGTTACCCATCCCTGCCTATCAAGAACCTCTGAGGAGAAAATGAGGACTGCAGATGCTGGAGATCAGAACTGAAAATGTGTTGCTGGAAAAGCGCAGCAGATCAGGCAGCATCCAAGGAGCAAGAGAATCGACGTTTTGGACATGAGGCCTTCTTCAGGAATGAGGACAGTGTGTCCAGCAGGCTAAGATAAAAGGTAGGGAGGAGGGACTTGGAGGAGGGGCGTTGGAAGTGCTATAGGTGGAAGGAGGTACCTCCTTCCTCCTTCCATCTATCACATTTCCAACGCCCCTCCCCCCTACCTTTTATCTTAGCCTGCTGGACACAATTTCCTCATTCCTGAAGAAGGCCTCATGCTCGAAATGTCGATTCCCCTGCTCCTTGGATGCTGCCTGACCTGCTGCACTTTTCCAGCAACACATTTTCAGCTAACAAGAACCTTTTCAGAGGTACTCAGTTGCACTACCACTACTTTCCAGTTGCTGTCTGTGAGCAATTTGAGTTAAAATTTCATATATATAAAACTTTCTGATGACATGTCATCAGGATACATATCAACCCTGTTTCTCTCTTCCTAAATATTATTTCCAGTATTTTCTTTACCTGATGGGATGGAGCTTTGGCAGAACATCTGCAAATAAATCTTGCCTGATAAGATACCAGGAATCTGGGTTCAATGTCTGCTTCAAAATTCATCCAAAAATACAATAAACAGGAGCTGGAGCAGACAAATATGACCCATCAAGTCTGTGCTGCCATTCAGTATGATCATTGATGACTTTGGACTTGTTCTCAACTTTCTCAAACTACTTTCTAACTCCAATGCCTCCCTGAGAGAAAACAATCTGCCTGTTCCAGCCTTAAATCTAATAAAAAATTACGAATCCACAATCCTCTGGAGTAGAGAATTGTGAGTGAAGTATTTTCGCATCATCGCTATCTTAAATAATCAACACTTCCTTACCCTTAGGCTGTGTCCCTGTGTTTTAGATTCCTCAAGCAGCAGAATCAATCCCACGGCTGAAAACACAACCATTAATCACAGGTGATGGGATTGGTAAAGGTGTACAATAGTGTGGTGCAGGTTGTAGCATTAGAGGAGTTAATGAGATAGGGGAGTTCAAGGCAATTGAATAAGATAATTTTTAATTTTAGATGTTGAGGCATCAGAAGCCAATGTAGGTTAGCAAAGCTGCATGCACAGGATTTCTATTGGGACTGGATGTGGACAGCAGAGTCTGCCATGAACTGAGGACATTGAACTAATGCCAGTATAATTAAATTGATGACAAGGTTATAATAACAAATTGTTCAGTAACATACAGTAGCTAATGCTGATGAAATTTAAATTCAATCAATCTTATCTGGACTTCAAAAGCTAGTCCCTATAGTGGTCACCATGAAATTATTGAAAAAAATCCCATCTAGTTCACTGCTTCTCTATGGAGAAGGAAATCCATTGACCTACCTTGTCTGGCCAACTTGTGACTCCAGTCAACTGCTTTCTGGAATAGCCAGGCACTCACTTCAAGGGCAATTAGGAAAGGGCAACAAATGCTGGATTTGCCAGATCCTATGAAAGAATAAATGAAAACAAATACCCTAAGTTATCTCACATGAGCATTATAAAGCAAAATGAGACACCAAGTCAATAGGTCAGATCGCTCAAAGCTTGATCAAAGAGGTAGCTAACTGAAAAGAAGTTAAGTGGAGCTTCATGGAAGGAAGAGATTTCCAGATCTCCCAGGAAACTAAAAGTACAGCCAGAAATGATGGAGTTAAGGGGGTGTTCAAGTGGTCAGAATTAGATATGTCAAAATAAAATTACAAAAACAGGGAGACATGAAGCTATGAAAAAATTTGAAAACAAGGATGAGAACTTTAAACTTAAGATTTACTTCACCTGGAGCCATTATACATGAGCAGCACAGCTCTGTGGGTGAATGGGATTTGGCAGGAGTTAGGACTCAAGCAGCAGATTTTTGGATTATTTCTAATTTACAGTGGGGAGGATACGGAGGACAGGAATGTGGGAAAAGAGCCAAGGCCGAAGGTAACAAAGACTCAAGTGCAGGTTTCTGGAGTAGATGAATTGATGCAGGGTCTATGCAGAATTCATAGACTAATTGAATTGTTACAGGATGCCATTAGGCTGGCTGGATTTGCACCAGTTCTCTGGAAGAATAATGCACCTATTGCAATTCGCCTGATCTGTTTCCTTTAGTCCTGCAAATTTTCCCTTTTCAGATAATGATCCTAATTTCTTTGGAAGGCCACAATTGAATCGGTCCTCATCACAATCTCAGGTGCATTCCAGATCCGAATGATTCACTGTAAAGATATTCATCACATTGTTGTTCCTTTTTTTTGCCAATCACTGTTTCTCCATCCATCCAATGGGAACAATTTCTCCATATCTACTTGTCCAAACCACTTTTCATCTTGAACATCTCCATTCAATCTCCTCTCAATTTTCTCTTCTCCAAGAATAATCACAGCTTCTCCAATCTAGCTACATAATTGAAGTTAGAACAATTCCATGATATTTTTCTGCAAACTAATGCCTTCACTTTCTTTCGAAAGTGTGAGATCCAGACTGGACAGAATACTCCAGCTGAGGCCAAACTGCCCCATCCTCTTTAATCATTTCTGCGCACAAACTATATAAAGGGAAATGGCATGTGGGAGAATTGGCAAAATGTCAGAGGAGGCAATGAATTGGGAGAGGTGAGCTGAAGGTAGGAAACAGCAAGCACAAGGTGAATTAGTAATTCTGTGAGATCTTAAATTATGAAGAATCAGGGCAAGATTTTCACCACAATAAACAGCAGAGATGGCCTGCAATTGCAAGTCCCATCACCAAACACTGCACTCCCATTTTTGCAGGATCCAACTTGGGTCAAATCTGATTTGACGTATGGCAAATTTTAAGGAGACACTGGCCATTTAAATCATCGGCTATCTCTACTGAAATGGAGTTTTGATATTCCAGTAGCATGGAATTTGGTATGTTCACATCTGTTAAAGAGTTGCTCTGAAGTTTGTGGATTTGTTTGAATAACCAGGATGCACCTTTGGATATGGTCGCAAATACTGTTAGGGTCAAGGAATAGCAGGTACTTTCGAGAGGGGTCAGGTATCTTTTGGGTACTGCACAGATCAGAGTGGAGCAGGTACCCTTTTGGGACTGTTAAAATTGTAGATGAATATGCCTAAGGGTGCATAATCCCAAAAGAACTGTCAAGTTATTTAACTCCTGAGCTTTACAGTTAATGAAAAGTCTATAGTTTTTTTAAAAAATTGATGCTTTCCCTTTATCTGATGACATAGCCCAACAGTTGCAAGTATAGGATTAGTGCTTCATGACTAATTTCACAGTTGGATGTTCATTAAGTGAATAGTCTGATTGACAAGTGGTTGTAAAATACAAATGTTTGTTTCTTAAGTAATTTAGTAAGAGTGAAACATTTATTTTCATGAAAGATTTATTGAAGAAATTTCAATGTATTGAGTTTTTTTTACTCAACAAGAGTTTTGATTTCAAACAGTGATGTTATCTACAGGCACAATTTTATTTTATGTCAGCATAGTTCCTAATGTTTGGCCATAGAGAGTGGTACAAATGGGTTGGCATGTTAGCACTAAGCTGTGATAAGGAAAATAAAGTGCTATGGGGATGAATGGACAGATTGGTTGGCATCTACGAAATGGAAGAATGCGGGGATGGTAAAGGTGCATATGTTAGCATGGGGTGGGTACAGGGGCATAAGTTGGCAGTAATGTTGTGGGGGTTAAGTACAGAGCATTCAGTGACCTGAAGGATTTGTTGGGCTATGAGGGAGGGTACAGGAACACAAGGTGACATTGAGGGAATAAGTTGGCATAGGGAGGCGTAGAAGGATAAAATGAGATGCACAGGGTTATGGATTACCATGAGGAGGAAGAGACAATGTATTTGGGATCGACAGAGAATGATAGGCATTGAAACCTCATTTTGGTGTTGTTTTATTAATTTATTTTATTAATCAACCACACAGTGTACTGCGTGGAAGCATCTGCAATGGCAGCTTCTTCTCTCTTGTTCCAGGATCATTTGGCTAGCCTCCTGGGAAACTGCACACCAGAACTGAAATCAAATCTCTTGGGAAAGTTTTTCCTTGGTTCGGTTTGCACAGCCTTACTATCATCTCCTCTTCATCAATTTTGAATTCATCAAGTCTCCCTACTATTTCCTGTTTCACCATAACTTAAGACACATCTTTTTTGATAAAAATATTTGCAAAGTACTCACTAAGTACTTCAGCTAAGCTCTCTGTATTGATGCATAAATCCTCTTAGTTCATAATCAGCCCTACTCCCATTTTTACCACCCTTTTACAATTTATATGTCTACAGACGAGTTTGGATTCTGTGTTATGTTAGCTGCCAATCTCTTCATACACTCTCTTTGCTGCTCTTGTTTTTAAATTTCCCTCTGAACCATATATATCAAACTTGAATCTCAATATATTATCCAACTGCCATCTAGTGTATTAGAGCCTCTTTTTGTTTCATCTTACTTTCTCTTTCATCATTCACTGAGCTTTGGGTTTGTTTTTTCTTCCTTCTCCCCTTTTGGGAATATACCTTTACTATATCTGAATGGTCTTTTTTTAAAAATAGAGTTATTACTTTGACTGTAAATCTTATCTAGGCCAAATCCATCCCCTCCCATACTGACCTTCCCCATTTATTCTTACTCTGGATTGCTCCTTGTCCTTTTCTGCAGCCTCATGATACAATGATCACTGTCTCCTAAATTATCTCCTTGTGACACTTTATCTAATTGGTGTACCTCATTTCCAAGGAACAGTCGAGGATTGCTTACTTTATTCTTAAGTTGCAAACATACAGATGTAGAAAATTCTCCTGATCAGGCACTATAATCTCTTGTTCATTCCTATCCTTACATTATTACTATCCAGTCTACTTTAGGATAATTAAAATCCCCTATTTTAATGACTGACTAAATCTTGCACTTCTCTGTAATATTCTTGCATATCTGTTCATCTACATCTTTTCCACAGTTGGCAGCTTATAGAATACATTGAAAAATATTAGGGTATATCTATTTCTTAGCTCTACCCAAATAAATTTGTCTTGGGGTTCTCAGGCATATCCTCTCTCTCCAGCATTCTAACAGTTTTCTTATTACCACTACCTTCCCCTCTCTTTTTTTCCCTTCCTCGTTTTTTTTCTAAATCCTCTGCATCTAAGAATATGTATTAATCAGCCCCATACCTAAGAGTTAAGCCTCTGTTTTCTCCATAACATCACAGGCTCAAGCTTGGAGGACCGAAGGGCCTATTCCTGGGCTGTAAATTTTCTTTGTTCTTTATCACACATGGATATCTGAGCTAAACTTGCCTACCTTCTCGGAATGGACCACAGAACCAGGTTCACTCTTCCAATGGCCAAATAAACCTTTCAGCTTCCAACAACAATTTGAGGTAAAAATACTAAATCTAAAATGGCTTGGATGAGCCTCAGAATTTTCAGGGAGAGGGAGTGGGGGTTAGTTGCCTGGGAACGGATTTTGTGGCAGGGGCCAAAAACAATAGCTTTAGTTATCCCAATTTTTAATTAGAGAAATTTCTAGACACACAGTATAGGTATTTGTTGTCAAACAAGTATTTAACTGGAAGGTTTTCAGTAGTGGGCGCTTCAAGAATTTGATATAGCAAATACTGATGGGTGCAGCATATGACAAAAATGCTGGAATAGGTTTAAAAAAAACAAATTAATTATGCTTGGCATGACGAAACCAGTTTATTTAGACCATATTTCATAAAGAATCACAGAGAGTTAGTCTACAGGTACTACAAGTAATTAGTAGGGCAAATGGAATTTTGTCCTTCATTGCTAAATGGATTGAGTTTAAAAGCAGGGAGATTATGTTGCAGCTGTACAAGATGCTGGTGAGGCCACATTTGGAGTACTGTATGCAGTTTGGGATCTCCTTATTTGAGAAAGGATGTACTAGCACTAGAGAAGGTTCACTATGTTGATTCCAGGGTTGAGGGGGTTGGCTTTTAAGGAGACGCTGAGTGGACTGGAGTTATATTCATTGGAATTCAGAAGAATGAAGGATGATCTTATAGAAACATATAATATTATGAAGGGAATAGATAAGATAAAAATAGAATGTTTTCACTGGCAGGTGAAACTCAGACAAGAGGGCATAGCCTCAAGATTAAAGGGAGCAGATTTAGACTAAATTGAGAAGGAACTTCCCTATGGAATTCCCTGCTCAGTGAAGAAGTTGACGTTTTTAAAGCTAAGATAGATTTTTTTGAATAAAGGAATTAAGAGATATGGTGAGAGCCAGGTAAATGGAGCCGAGTCCACAAAAAGATCAACCATGACTTTATTAAATGGCGAGGCAGGCTCAAGGGACCAGGTGGCGTACTCCTAGTCCTGCTCCTAGTTCTTATGTTCCTATCTGCTAAAAGCATCAACTCATATCTACAACTATCGTCTCTCACCTGCCCGCACCTCGCCTTTTCCACAGTCTGCGCTTGCGCCAACTCACCCGCGCGCACCAATCTCACCGTCTGCACTTGCGCCAAGCCACCCGCGCGCACCAATATCACCGTCTGCGCTTGCGCCAACTCACCCGCGCGCACCAATCTCACCGTCTGCGCTTGCGCCAGGCCACCCGCGCGCACCAATATCACCGTCTGCGTTTGCGCCAAGCCACCCGCGCGCACCAATCTCACCGTCTGCGCTTGCGCCAAGCCACCCGCGCGCACCAATCTCATCGTCTGCGCTTGCGCCAAGCCAACCGCGCGCTCCAATATCACCGTCTGCGCATGCACGCTCCAAAAATCATCATCTGCGCTTGTGCTGACTGGCGCATGTTCACTTTTCCAACGTTTAGTCTGTTACCTCGCATTCAAGGATGAAGAACTTCGGAGGATTGCAGGTTCAGTCACCTTCAGGGAGGATGAAAATGTTTTGTGATGTTTGGGGGAATGCTACATATCTTTGATGTTTCACTTTGTTTAATTGTTTGTTATCAATCACTTTAAAAGTGGGGTTTTGACTACGTCTCTAAACCTAAGCCTCAATCTTAATCATTGGTCTGAGTCAGTCCCTTCTGTAGGATGACTTGTTTCTAATCTATGGGATCTGAAATAACCCACAATTCCAATTGTCCTCCCCAATATACACCCAAAATATCCGATTATCCAAAATCTTAATTATTATCAATGGCATAACCGTATCCAAAAATAGAATTTAATTTACGCTGTTCACAATCTCAGTATCAATTTCTGTGCATTACAATGAAATACTTTCTGAACTGCGGTAATGTGGAAGACGCAGTAGCCAGTTGTGCACTGTAATCTCCCAGAGAAAATTCAGGCAGCATTTGTAGTAAAACAGCTAGGGCTTTCAGCTGTGGGAAGTTAGAACCATACTAGATATGAAACAAAAAAAAATTGGGATATGGTAAAAGTACAATAGGGAATCCCTGTAATAGAATGGATGGCAGGGCACATTAAACGACAAAAGAGATGGTGGGGCAGAGTGAATACTCTGAATGATAATGGGTCAAGGAGAAAGTGAGGACTGCAGATGCTGGAGATTAGAACTGAAAATGTGTTGCTGGAAAAGCGCAGCAGGTCAGGCAGCATCCAAAGAGTAGGAGGAGGGCTCATGCCCGAAACACCTATTCTCCTGCTCTTTGGATGCTGCCTGACCTGCTGCATTTTTCCAGCAACACATTTTCAGCTCTGATAATGGGTGAACCATAAAAGCAGAAGCAGTGACTAGAGGAGATAGTTTGTTCATCTTTCTGCCATCCTATCGTCCAAAAGTGGAAAGAAGATTAAAAACAAAATATACAAATGAAATGAATTAAAAAGGCCAGAGCTTTTTGTCTAGAATTATTAAACTTGAAGTTGAGTCCAACATAGTAAAGTGCTATTTAAAAATTTGATGCTGTTCTTCACACTTGCATTAATTCACTACACTGTTGCACGTTAGAGTAAGAACAAGGTGGAAAATTAAAATGGTAGACAAATAGAAGTGTTCCTTGAAGCAATCACTTAGTCTGTTTGATTGTAGAGCAAACCACATTGTGAGCATTCAGTACAGTAATAACTGAAGAGAGATTTTACAATAGTGAAAGGTGGAAGGCAAAAGAGCAAGTATTAAATCTACAATTGCATGGAACAGTACTGCATGAAAATGTCATGTTTTGGAGCTGTTTGAAGAATGGACTATAGGGCAGCAGAGGGAACAGTGCCTTTGTAATGTTGAAAGGGGAGTGAGTGCATTTTGTGTTTGGCGGTGACATTACGATAGAGGTAATGGAAATGAAGGATGATGCATTGATTGCAGAGACTAGTGGGTGAAAGCTGATTCCGAGACAAAAAATAGAAATTGCTAGAAATGCTCAGCAGCTCTGGCAGCATCTGTGGAGAGAATCAAGAGTTAACGTTTTGGATCGAGTGGCCCTTCCTTAGAATTGAATAAATTCTGATTTCTCTACACAAATGCTGCCAGAGCTTATTCAGTTCTGAGGAAGGGTCACTTGACCCAAGATATTAACTCTTGATTCTCTCCACAGATGCTACCAGATCTGCTGAGCTTTTCCAGCAATTTCTATTTTTGTCTCTAATTTACAGCATCTGCAGTTCTTTCGATTTTGACTGGGGATTCCTATCAGTTCTTGGAAGGAAAGGGAAAGTTGAAAGTGCAAGAAATAGATTGAACATGGCTAAGGATCCTGTCAACTTTGGTGGGGAGAGATAATACCTTGATTAAGAATAATGAAAGACATATCAAGCACTGGTTATGGTAAGAGGAAGTATATTCAAAATAGTTGCTAGTACCAGTGGACTTGCAATGAATATTTTGATAATCCATTTCCAAAAATGAAAATAGAGAAGTTGAGGAAGGGATTTCAAAACAAGGGGCCATATTTTTAAGTGAGTGGCTAAAGGTTTAAATAAGACAGGAGGGGTATTTTTTTTTTATTTTGCACAGACTGGTTCATATGTGGAATGAAGCTCCAGATGATGTGGTAGATGTGGGTAGTTACAATGCTTAAAAGACAACGATGTAGGTACATGAATAATAAATGTTTGGAGGGATACGGGCCAAGCACAGGAAGGTGGGACTAGTTTAGTTTGGGATTATGGTCAGCATGTACTGGTTGGAGCTGAAAATGTGTTGCTGGTTAAAGCGCAGCAGGTCAGGCAGCATCCAAGGAACAGGAAATTCGACGTTTCGGGCAACTCATGTACTGGTTGGACCAGTTTCTGAACTGTATGACTCTGCCTCTATGAAAGGAAGGGTCAGTGATGGACAATATCCCAGGTTCAATTCCCACCTCAGACAATTGTCAGCGTGGAGTTTGCACATTCTTTCCATGTCTGCATAGGTTTCCTCCGGGTGCTCTGGTTTCCTCCCGCAGTCCAAAGATGTGCAGGTTAGGTGAATTGGCCATGCTGAATTGCCCCTAGTGTTAGGTGCATTACTCAGGGGAATGGGTCTGGGTGGGTTGCTCGTCAGAGGGTCAATGTGGACTTGTTGGGCTGATGGGCCTGTTTCCATGCTGTAGGTAATCTAATCTAATCATAAAGGCGAGAGAAGGATGGAAATTGGAAGAAAGAGTATGAAGTCTTCAGTTTAAGATTAGTATGTGAAATAGCACCGATAAAATCATAAATGTACTGGAATAAAAGATGAGGTAGCCAACAAAAGTAAGACTGGAGCAAGGAACAAATGATACACAGAATAGGACAGGAAGGGACAGAAGATACAAACACAAAAACAGCAGTAAATAGGGTCAAAGGGAAAATGGCAAGAAAGCAAAATTAATGGAGCTTGAACACATGTAAAACTTAGAATAAATTAACCACACAAATATAGGTTAACAGGTATGATCTTACAGGCATTACAGTGACATGGTTACAAGCTGACTACAGTGGACTGGGAAAGGAGTTAAACAGCAAAAAGTTGGTTGAGGAACAGTGGTAGAAAATAGTGCATGGCCACAACAAAGACCTATTCCAGTCAGGAAGAAGGTTCCAGGAAGCAGACAGCCAATCATGGTTAACTAGGGAAGTTAAGGTTACCAAGAACTTATGTAAAGAAGGAAGAGAGAAGTCGAAGTGAATGTGGGCCCTTTCGAGAATAAGGCTAGGGAAGTAATAATGGTGAACAAAGTTCCCTCTAAGTTGCGTACACGTGCAGCTGCTCCAAAGTTCCACACAGAACAGCATGCTGATCACAGGATTGACTTACGGTTTTGGAAAATTAGACTGAACACTACAGAAGGGTTGAACAAATATTTTGCTCAGTCTTCACGCAGAAGACACAATTAGCATTCCAAAATTATTAAATATTCTAGGGCAAAAAGGTGGAGAGGAAATAAATATAATAACTATCAATAGCTAAAACATTCTAGGAAATTTCATGGGGCTAAAAATCAATGAATATTTGATGTAAGTAGCTCCAGAGATAGTAGATGCACTGATAGTAATCTTACATTCTAGAAAACTGCCATAGGATTGGAAAACCTAGAACATAACACCTGTATTTAAATAGGAAAGATGTTGTTAAACTTGAAAGGGTGCAGAAAAGATTTACAAGTATGTGAAGCATTTGAGTTATATGGAGAGACTGAATAAGCTAGGGCTATTTTCCCTGGAGCGTCAAAGGTTGAGGGATGACCTTAGAGGTTTATAAAATCATGAGGGACGTGGATAGGGTGAATTGCCAAAGTCATCTTCCCAGGGAAGGGGAGTCCAAAACAAGAGGGCATAGTTATGAGGTGAGAGGGGAAAGATTTAAAAGTGACCTAAGAGGCAATTTTTTCACGCAGAGGGTGGTTTATGTACAGAGTGGGCTACCAGAGGAAGTGGTGGAGGCTGGTACAATTATGACATTTAAAAGGATATCTGGATGGGGTATATGAAGAGTAGGGGATTAAACCAGTATGGGCCAAATGCAGGCAAATTGGACTGATTAATTTAGAATATCTGGTCAGCACAGACGAGTAAATATCTATTGTTGGGAAAATGTTACAATCTATTATAAAGAATGTAATTGCAGAACACTTAAATACATAGTATGATGAAGCACTGTTAGTATGGCTTCATGAAGGGGAAATAGTGCCTTACAAATTCATAGAATTCTTTGAGGAGTTAACACATAGGATAGATATAGGGGAATCAGTGGATTCTATATTCAGAAGGCATTTGATCTGGTTCTGTACATTAGTCTATTTAATAAGTACTCTATTTAGTAAGTGTAGAGAATTGATGAACTGAGAGGACAGTTGGGATATGGGGCATTTTCAGGATGGCAATCTGTAATTAGTGGTGGGCCACAGGGATCAGTGCTGGAGCCACAATTATATACAATATGTGTTAATGACTTGGATGAAGAAAATGAATGAACTAAATCAAGTTTGCGGGTGACATAAAAATAGGTGGGAAGACAAACAGTGAGGATGCCACCACAGTCTACAGAGGGCTATAGACAGGTTAATTGAGTGGGCAAAAGCTTTGCAAATGGAATATAATGTGGAGTAATGTGAAATTATGCAGTTTGGTTGGAGGAACAGAGAAGCTGAATACTGAGGAGAGGGATTTGGGAGTTCTTGTCCATGAATCACGAAAAGAGAACATCAAAATTCAGTGGCTATTAGGAAAGGCAAATGAAATGTTGCCCTTTATTTCAAAGGGAATGAAGTACAAAGATAGAGAAGTTTTGCTCAAAGGTAGTAGTCTGACCACAGCTGGAATACTGTGAACTGTTTTGGGCTTCTTATTTAAGAAAAGATATGCTAGCATTGCAGCAAGCCCAGAAGAGGTTCACTAGGCTGATACCAGGAACTGTCTTCTGAGGAGAGATTGAATAGTTTGGGCTGTACTTGTTGGAATATAGAAGAATCTGAGATGACCTTATTGAAAAATACAAGATCATCATAGGACTTGACAGGGTAGATGAAAAAAGGTTTTGTCCCCTTTTGGGAGAATTATGACATGGTGAGTATGACTGTGCCAGAATGTTGTGTGACTCACCTATGAAGTAGTTATTTCAATTTTGGTACTGGACCCCACAGGTTAGTAAGCAAGACTTCGCAGGCAGGAGTCTGCTAGTGTCATTTTCAGTACCTTGGTCAGTATCAGGTAGCCCGTCCAGTTTCATTCCTTTTTTTGAGACATTTTAGCAGTTGACACAATTGAATAGCTTGTTAGGTCATTTCACAGAACAATTATGAGTCAACAGATTTCGGGTGGGTCTGGTGTCAAATGTAGACCAGAGCAGGTAAAAATGACAGTTTTCCTTACCTGAAGTACATTAGACATTTCCGAATTATGAGAGTTTCCTAACTATTAACATTGGAGCTAGTGGAAACAGCCAGCTGTCCATGAAACTACAGATCAGTCCAGGTTCCATCCCTTGTCCATTGGCCAGTCTTAGCAAGTGCAGTATTTTGGTTGCTACAATTGGTGTAGAGAGGTGTCGAATGTTTTTCTGACATTTCCATAATTTGGGAAATCTATACACTGCAGTAACTGACTTGGCAGCTGGGGTAACAGCTGTCACAATTCAAAATCTCAGTTTACTTCTCAAGTTCTATTATTACTGGTTTAAGCCTGTTGAAATTTGATATAGCTATACTGACTGGATTAATAGCTTTTCCTATCTGTCCCATTCACAAACAAATTTAAATTGTGAACAATGAAATTCTGCAGCTCCATTTTGTGAAGGTGAGAACAAATTAATGTATAATCAAATCAAAATCAGAGGCATGGTGGTGATGCACTACAACATAAAATTGAATCAGAATTGTCACACCACAGGAGGTGCATAAAACCTATAGTGACTCTGAAAGAGCCATTTAGCTGTGCAAACTGCACTCCCTTTGTACTTATATATGTGTACACTGTATATATCAATAAATACACATCCTGACAGTCCTAACACTAACAATCACTGCACATTCAATGAAATAAGTCCAATTTCTGCTGGGTGAATCTAAGGAAATTAGACAGATCGGGAGAGCTGGTGTTTATTCTCATCCATTCCCATGGGAAGTGAGCAGCGAAGGGATCAATAACAGGAACAGGAAATTGCAATATTGAAAAGCCACTGCAATGTAAATACTTTCAAACTGTATCAATAAAGGAGATCAGCTCCACAAAGAAGTTTTCATTTTGAAATTGAAACTAATAGTTTCTGCATGAAACCAGCAATTCACTTATAATCACAGACTCAGTAGAATTACTTGATGACTTTATAGTATGTGAATTGCCTTCCAATAAAGAAATGCAATTTAACACCAAGACCATTATGAATTCTTCCATTCAAAAGCAAGAAATTGCAGATCCTGGAAATCAAATAGAAACACACAATGCTGGAAATACTCTGCAGGTCCAGCAGCACCTGTGGAGACAGAAAAAAATGTGTTCCAGGTCAATGACCTTTCATCAGAACTTTAATGCAAGCTTTAAATTAGTTTTTGAATTAACTTTATTTTGCATTTCTTGAAGGATTAGACATATTAGGTTAGAGCTACTGTCTTTGTTCTTTGCCCAACTGACCATTTTTCATAAATGAGCTTATAAAGTGTATCAAAAATAATGGGGGCAGGTCAGATTACAATCTGCTACAATCCTCATCCCCAACATCCACAGTTTCTACGAGGTGGTAACTTTCCTCCTCTCTAATGTCTGATCAATTGCCACTGTAATTGATTAGATAACAGAAATGGGTTTGAACCCGGATCCTCCTGCTCTAACTGAAATGTGTAGGTACCCAAGTAACCATTATGTTAGGGAGCAAAGAAGCAAGTTAGATTTTGGCTCTAGGTATGAATTCCAATTAGGTATTTCTGATATCATAGAATCATACAATCCCTACAGTATGGAAACAGGCCCTTTGGCCCAACACCTCCGAAGAGTAATCCACCCAGATCCATTCCCCTACGTTTACCCCCGACTAATACACCTAACCTACACATCCCTGAACACTGAGCAATTTAGTATGGCCAATTCACCGAACCTGCACATTTTTGGATTGTGGGAGGAAACCCATGTAGGAAGACAGAGAATGTGCAAATTCCACCCAGACAGTTGCTCAAGGCTGGAATTGAATCTGGGTTCCAGGTGCTGTGAGACAGCATTGCTAACCACTGAGCCACCGTGCTGCCCTATCAATATCAATGTTCTAGATAAGACTACAGAATCTCTGAAGTCTAATGAATAATGTAACAACATTAAGCTAAATCTCAATGGTTGGACCAAAGAAGAAAATGTCATCCTTAACATCTTAGTTGTCACCTGTCTACTTTGTGTTTTGTTTAGCAATTTCTAAAACAGACTATCATATATATTCATGAGTAGGTCAATCTCACATAAGTAAACCCCTTATTTTTGGCCAAAAATTCTGCTATTTTTCATGTACCTTGTGAACAAGTCGACCCTAGTTTTTCAGGGGTCTCTTCTCTTAGATACCTGTATACATATAAAAGCATGGGTCATTACAGTGTTCATGCAGTTTTTGTTGGTTTGTCCTGTTTTGCAACATGAACAGAATAATCTAACATGAATAATGCTCTTGTGCATTGAGCATAAAATTACCAATATTCTGCCTACTTTTTGGAACAGGAGATTCTAATGGTGTTTAGAGCAACTTCCCTCTTTAGCCATGCATTTTAATACAGTTCAGTGGCAAGTATATGGAAAAAAACAAGATGGCAAGACATGAGCAATTTATGAGCAGAAGAATCTTTGACAGTGGCAGAGCAAGATAATAAAGTGTTCAGGAAAGTCCACAGGGACTTGACTTTTGTGTCACTGAATACAAAAGACCTGTGTTCCACTGTTCTATGTTTTTAGAAAAGTCATGCTAAACCTTTATAAATCTATTTAGGCCTCTGTTGGAGTATCAGGCATTGCATCTGCGATAAAAGACTTGGTAACCAGAGGTCATAAATGATAAATAATTGGCTAGAAGAATGATGGAACAAGATTTCATACCATCTTTCAAAAGATGATTGAACATGTACTTGAAGAACATTCTCAATTTATACAAAAATGGAGAAAAGATTGGGACATGTGAATAAATTACAGTTCTTTGAAACAGCCAGCACAGACACAAAGGCCCAAATGGACTCCTGAGTATGCAAGATTTGATTGATGAACCCATGTCTAAAAGGAGATAAATCAGACATTCAATTCATTGTCATTCTCTGTATTTCAATGCATACAAAATGGCTGCTGCATTTATCTACAGAATTGCACCTCAAAATAACTTTTCAAAAAAGGCCTTTTATTTCATTTCTGGATCAGTATCAAGGTGCTGTATAAATCCAGATTTTTAATCAGCAGAAAGGAATCATGGTTTTGATTTGATTGAACCTTTTGCCATTCCCCATGTTTCTCCACTCTGACTCAATTTTGGTAAAAGCAAGCAAATGTAGCTACAGTAAGTACTCTTTAATCAGCTGGAGAAGAAGAAAAAAAAACAAAGAAAAGAAGTTGTATTGATTTATTTGAATGATTTGATTTTCACAGTACAAACATCGCAGAAAGACAAACTTAGATATGCATGCAATATAGAGAACAATCACCGATCCAGAAAGAGCTGTATGAACCTGTTGAGGGCTCTTTGGCAGTTCATGGAGTTGAAAACCACTGTTCCAAGGTCTACCTCTGCATCTCAAATCAACGTAACACTATCAGATCTCAACACTTATTACTGAACAGTGCTTTATGCTACTCTTCTAGGGAAGGTTTCGTTATTAATTACATTTCCTTTTTAAAACAACTGACTACATCTAAAGCTATAGTGCCCGATTGTTACATTTAATAGTTTTAAGAAGTATTCTTACTTTCTCAGCTGAAGAGAGAAAATAAACAAAATAGTCTGCAAGTCAAAAGGGATCATACTAGTACTTTAAAGAATGAAGGGCAAATCTCATCCTGCCCTCCTTGTTGCAGTTGCCAATCTGCTTCCCATTTTAGAGATTGTTTTACTGCCTGAAAGCCTGTAAAACAATCAGTAAAGGAGTTTAAAAGGCTGTATGTCAACACCAGAACTGACAAGGTATCTTTATTTAGAAGCACACAAATTACCAATCTAACAAACTGAAACAAGCTACTCAGACAGGTTCAGCAGCTGCAGGATAAGACTTTTCAGGCCAGTTCATAAAGTTGAATTTCAGAACATAGCCTACTGTGGGCACTATTGTTTTAAAACTACAGATCATATTAAACCACACACACAAACCTTCAAAAGGAATTCCATTTCCATGAGCATCACAATGTCTTCTTAATTAAATGGCTGGAAGAATCAGCAGAATTCAATAGTTGACTCAAAACAACTTTCTCTCCAACAGAGAGGCTTCTTGATGATCCCACCATACCTATGCTTCATCATTATCTCCCTCTTCTTCTTCGAACTCTTCCTGTTCATCTGCAGTGGCATCCTGGTACTGTTGGTACTCTGATACCAGGTCATTCATGTTGCTCTCAGCTTCAGTGAACTCCATCTCATCCATCCCCTCTCCAGTGTACCAGTGCAAGAAGGCCTTCCTACGGAACATGGCAGTGAACTGGTCAGAGATTCGCTTGAACAACTCCTGAATGGCAGTGCTGTTGCCGATGAAGGTAGAGGACATTTTGAGGCCCCGGGGAGGAATGTCACAGACAGCTGTCTTAACATTATTGGGAATCCACTCCACAAAGTAACTGCTGTTCTTGTTCTGGACATTCAGCATCTGCTCATCTACTTCTTTCATGGACATCCGGCCTCGGAATATGGCAGCAACGGTCAAGTAGCGTCCATGCCGTGGGTCACAAGCTGCCATCATATTTTTAGCATCAAACATTTGCTGGGTTAGCTCTGGCACAGTGAGTGCTCTGTAATTCTGGCTGCCACGGCTGGTTAGTGGGGCAAAGCCAGGCATGAAGAAGTGGAGCCGAGGGAAGGGCACCATGTTCACTGCCAGCTTGCGAAGGTCAGCATTGAGTTGTCCAGGAAAGCGAAGGCATGTGGTTACTCCGCTCATGGTTGCAGAGACCAAGTGATTAAGGTCTCCATATGTGGGAGTGGTCAGCTTCATGGTACGAAAGCAGATATCATAAAGGGCTTCATTGTCAATGCAGTATGTCTCATCTGTGTTCTCCACCAGCTGATGGACAGACAGGGTAGCATTGTATGGCTCCACCACAGTGTCCGAAACTTTAGGTGAGGGCATCACACTGAATGTGTTCATGATACGGTCAGGGTATTCTTCCCGGATCTTACTGATGAGGAGGGTGCCCATCCCAGAGCCAGTACCACCACCCAGAGAGTGAGTGAGCTGGAATCCCTGTAAACAGTCACAGCTTTCAGACTCCTTCCTCACCGCATCAAGCACTGCATCCACCAGTTCAGCTCCCTCAGTGTAGTGGCCTTTGGCCCAATTATTTCCAGCACCACTTTGACCTAGAAGAAAGACAGTACATACAAAAGCACATGTGTTACAATGCCATTCAAAGCTTTTCTGCTCCGAAACTAATTTTTATACAATCATTTTTATTTCTGATTACTACTATGTTTGAAGGGTTGATTTTCTTCAGGTCTTCCTTGCACACGGTAGTACATTTCCGCAGAAGCCAACAGTCCTTTTTGCCTGACTCAAATGATTACCTATCATATATGCGAAATGAACAGCAAATACAAATAGCAAAAGAGATAGGCTTTAAGGAGAATCTGGAGGGGAAAAAAAAGTGAGGCATAGATGTTGAACAGCCAATGATGGAGGAGAAATTCCTATCAGGGATGCTCAGGAAGTCAGAATTGGATGAAGGTAGATGCATTGTAAATTGTGTTCCTCAAGGGGTTACACAGAAATGAAGGCAGCCAAGGAGGTCTTTGAAATGAACAAGAATTTTTAAATTGAGGCAGTACTTGACCAGGAGCTAGAACATAGAAAAATATAGTGCAGTACAGGCCCTTTGGCCCTCGGTGTTGCGCCGATCCAAGCCCACCAACCTACACTAGCCCACTATCCTCCATATGCCTATCCAATGCCCATTTAAATGCCCATAAAGAGGGAGAGTCCACCACTGCTACTGGCAGGGCATTCCATGAACTCACGACTCGCTGAGTAAAGAATCTACCCCTAACATCTGTCCTATACCTTCCACCTCTCAATTTAAAGCTATGTCCCCTTGTAATAGCTAACTCCATACGTGGAAAAAGGTTCTCATGGTCAACCCTATCTAAACCCCTAATCATCTTGTACACCTCTATCAAGTCACCCCTAAACCTTCTTTTCTCCAATGAAAACAGCCCCAAGTGCCTCAGCCTTTCCTCATACGAGCTTCCTACCATACCAGGCAACATCCTGGTAAACCTCTTCTGCACCTGTTCCAGTGCCTCCACATCCTTCCTATAGGATGGCGACCAAAACTGCACACAATACTCCAGATGCGGCCGCACCAGAGTCTTATACAACTGCAACATGACCTCAGGACTCCGGAACTCAATTCCTCTACCAATAAAAGCCAGTATGCCATATGCCTTCTTCACAGCACTATTTACCTGGGTGGCAACTTTCAGAGATCTGTGTACATGGACACCAAGATCCCTCTGCTCATCCACACTACCAAGTATCTGACCATTAGCCCAGTACCCCATCTTCTTGTTACTCTTACCAAAGTGAATGACTTCACACTTACCTACATTGAACTCCATTTGCCACCTTTCTGCCCAGCTCTGCAACTTATTTATATCCCGCTGTAACCTGCCACATCCTTCCTCACTGTCAACAACTCCACCGACTTTCGTATCATCCGCAAACTTGCTCACCCAACCTTCTAGCCCCTCCTCCAGGTCATTTTTTATAAATGACAAACAGCAATGGTCCCAAAACAGATCCTTGCGGAACACGCTAGTAACTGCACTCCAAGGTGAACCTTTACCATCAACTACTACCCTCTGTCTTCTTCCAGCCAGCCAATTCCTAATCCAAACCTCCAACTCACCCTCAATGCCATACCTCTGTATTTTTTGTAGTAGCCTACCATGGGGAACCTTGCCAAACGCCTTACTAAAATCCACATACACCACATCTACTGCTTTACCCTCGTCCACCTCCTTAGTCACCTTCTCAAAGAATTCAATAAGGTTTGTGAGGCATGACCTGCCCTTCACAAAACCATGCTGACTATCCTTGATCACATTATTCCTATCCAGATGTTCATAAATTCTATCCCTTACAATTGTCTCTAAGACTTTGCCCACAACAGAAGTGAGACTCACCGGCCTATAGTTACTAGGGTTATCCCAACTCCCCTTCTTGAACAAGGGAACCACATTTGCTATCCTCCAGTCTTCTGGCACTATTCCTGTAGACAACGAGGACATAAAAATCAAGGCCAATGGCTCTGCAATCTCCTCCCTTGTTTCCCAGAGAATCCTAGGATAAATGCTATCAGGCCCAGGGGACTTATCTATTTTCACCCTTTCCAGAATTTCCAACACCTCTTCCCTACATACCTCAAAGCCACCCATTCTAATTAATTGTGACTCAATATTCACATCGACAATAATGTCCTGTTCCTGAGTGAATACTGACGAAAAGTATTCATTCAGTGTCTCCCCAATCTCTTCAGACTCCACACGCAACTTCCCGCTACTATCCTTGACTGGACCTATTCCTACCCTAGTCATTCTTTTATTCCTGACATACGTATAGAAAGCCTTTGGGTTTTTCCTAATCCTACCAACTAAGGACTTTTCATGTCCCCTCCTTGCTGCTCTTAGCTCTCTCTTTAGATCCTTCCTGGCTACCTTATAACTATCAATTGCCCCAATTGAACCTTCACGTCTCATCTTTACATAGGCCGCCCTCTTCCCTTTAACAAGGGATTCCAATTCCTTATTAAACCACGGCTCCCTCACATGACCCTTTCCTCCCTGCCTGACAGGTACATACTTATCAAGGACTCTCAATAGTTGCTCCACATATCAATTGCGCCCTTCCCTTGAAGCCTACTTTTCCAAGCCACGCATCCTAAGTCATGCCTCACTGCATCATAATTTCCCTGTCCCCAGCTATAATTCTTGCCCTGCAGTGCACACTTATCCCTCTCCATCACTAGAGTAAAAGTCACCGAATTGTGGTCACTGTCCCCAAAGTGCTCACCTACCTCCAATTCTAACACCTGGCCTGGTTCGTTACCCAGAACCAAATCCAGTATGGCCTCACCTCTTGTTGGCCTGTCTACATATTGTGTCAGGAAACCCTCCTGCACATATTGGACAAACACCGACCCATCTAATGTACTCGAGCTATAGCTTTCCCAGTCAATATCTGGAAAGTTAAAGTCCCCCATAACAACCACCCTATTACTTTCACTCTTCTCCTGAATCATCCTTGCAATCCTTTCTTCTACGTCTCTAGGACTATTAGGAGGCCTGTAGAAAACTCCAAACAGGGTGACCTCACCTTTCCTATTTCTAACCTCAGCCCAAACTACCTCAGATGGCGAGTCTTCATCCAACGTCCTTTCCACCGCTGTAATACTATCTTTGACAAGCAATGCCACACCTCCTCCTCTTTTACCCCTACCTCTGTCCCTACTAAAACATTTAAACCCTGGAACATGCAACAGCCAATCCTGTCCCTGTTCTACCCATGTCTCTGTAATAGCCACAACATCAAAATCCCAGGTACCAACCCACACTGCAAGTTCACCTACCTTATTTCGTATACTTCTTGTACTGAAGTATACACACTTCAAGCCACTTTCCTGTTAACAGGCACCCTCCTTCGAGATTGATGCCATGTTCCTAACCTCCCTACACTCCAGGTCCTGCACCCTAAAGCTACAGTCTAGGTTCCCATGCCCCTGCAGAGTTAGTTTAAACCCCCCCCAAAGAGCAATAGCAAACTTCCCCCAAGGATACTGGTGCCCCTCAGGTTCAGGTGTAGACCATCCTGTTTATAGAGGTCCCACCTTCCCCAGAAAGAACCCCAGTTATCCAGATACGGGAATTCCTCCCTCCTGCACCATCCCTGTAGCCACGCATTAACTGTTCTCTCTCCCTATTCCTCGACTCTCTATCACGTGGCATGGGTAACAAACCAGAGACAACAACTCTGTTTGTTCTAACTCTGAGCTTCCAACCTAGCTCCCTGAAAGCCTGCCTAATATCCTCATCCCTCTTCCTACCTATGTCGTTGGTGCCAATGTGGACCACGACTTCGGGCTGCTCCCCTTCCCCCTTAAGGACCTGGAAAACACGATCAGAGACGTCACGTACCCTTGCACCTGGGAGGCAACATACCAAACGCGAGTCTCTCTCGCCCCCACAAAACCGCCTATCTGTGCCCCGAACTATTGAGTCCCCAATAACTATTGCTCTGCTCTTCTCCACCCTTCCCTTCTGAGCAACGGGGACAGACTCCGTGCCAGAGGCCTGAACCCCATTGCTTACCCCTGGTAAGTCGTCCCCCCACAAGTATCCAAAACGGTATACTTGTTCTTGAGGGGAACGGCCGCAGGGGGTCCCTGCACTGGCTGCTTCCTCCCAGTCCCCCTCACTGTCACCCATCTGTCTGCAATCTTTGGAGTTACTACTTCCATAAAGCTCCGATTAATGACCCCCTCTGCCTCTCGAATGATCCTAAGTTCATCCAACTCCAGCTCCAGTTCCCTAACACGGTCTTGGAGGAGCTGGAGATGGGTGCACTTCCTGCAAGTGTAATCAGCAGGGATGACCATGGCATCCCTCACCTCAAACATGTTGCAAGAGGAACATTGCACTGCCTTCACTGCCATCCCTCTAAAAGTAACCTTTTATATAAAAAAAAACTAGGTCTAAAGAATAGAACAAGCAAAATGCAGCACTTACCTGCTTACCACAATGGCTCTTATTATTAGGTTAGAGGAGGATGGTGGGTGGGAGACACTACCTCTGTCGTGCCTCAGGTTCCTCTCCTGCGCACTTTTATAGGAAAAAACCTACCCAAGTAAGCTTGCGCTACACCAGCTTCCGGGTTCGCTCCGCGCTTTTTTTCAAAAAAAAAAGCTTTCAAATTTAAACCGTTAAACAACGTCACCGAGCCTAAAAGCAGCCACTGCCAAACAGCCCTTACCTGCTCCGCTGAGAGAGAGGCGCCTAGGCCTTGGAGCTGCGCACTTTTATAGGGGGAAAAAGAAACCTACCCAGGTAAGCTTGTGCTATACCAGCTTCCGGGTCCGCTTCGCGTTTTTTTAAAAAAACTTTCAAATTTGCTAATGCAAATGTAGAAGTGATGGGTGAATGGAATTTAGTGCAAGGAGAAGGACAGCAGAATTTTGAATTACCCCAGGTTTAAAGAATATGGGAAGCCTTAGAATAGTTGGGTTTAAAGATATCAAGGAAATGGATGAGGGGGTTTCAGTAACAGGTGAGCAAGGGTCAGGGGTATAATTTGGCACTGTTGCAGAGGTACAAATATCTTAATGATCATAGATTTTTGATCAAAAACTAATATCACTAAGGTCTGATTCAGCCCCAGCTGTTGATACACAGAAGGTTGGATTTGAGAACAGAAATCAAAGGCATTCACCTAATTCCTCCCAATGAGCGATTGGTGGAAGTTTGTGCTCACCTGAGACAAGCAGTCTTATAATTTAGCACTAGTGCAGCAGCTGAGAAAGGGATGTGGGGGAGAGTAGTGTCATGTGTTTACATATGAAAACAAACTCTGTCAAAAGATGATGTTGCGGAGGACAGCATGAGAACTACAGGGGCAAAAAGAGATCTCTGGAGAACATCAGGGGTGTACAGGAACTGCAAAAATATTTACTCATCTTTAACTACAGGTGAGGTGCCTGATGACTGGAGGGTTGTTCGTGTTGTACCTTTGTTTAAAAAAGGTTGTAAGGAGAAACCAGGTAACTATAGACCTGAGTCTGACTTTGGATGTGGGTACATTGTTGGGGGTGATTATAAAAGGTAGGATTTATAGGCATTTAAGAGGGGCAAAAAAGGAAAGGATCATGTCTCTCATACTCGGAGTCTTTTGAGGAAGGTAACAAAAAGATTGATGATGGCAGAGCAGTAGATTTCGTTCATTTGGATTTTAGTAAAGCCTTCAACAAGGTTCCGCATGATAGACTAATTAGTAACATACGGGATTCAGGGTAAGCTCGCCAGTTGGATACATAATTGACTTAACAGGAGACTAGTTGTGGAGGGTTGTTTTTCAGACTGGAGACTTGCCACTAGCGGTATTCCACAGAGATCAGTTCTGGGTCTTGTTTTGTCTGTCATTTATATAAATGATTTGGATGAGAACATAGAAGGCATAGTTAGTCAGTTTGCAAATGACACCAAATGGGTAGCATAATAGACAGTGAAGAGGTTTTCTAAGATTACAAAGAGATCTTTATCAGATGAGTCAATGGGCTGAAAAATGGCAGATAGAGTTCAATCTGGATAAAGCGAGGTATTGCATTTTGATACAAACAAGGGTAGGGCTTACACAATTAATGGCTAAAAACACGGACTGCAGATGCTGGAAACCAGAGTCTAGATTAGAGTGGTGCTCCTCGGATGCTACCTGACCTGCTGGGCTTTTCCAGCATCACTCTAATCTACACAATTAATGGTAGGACCTTTCAAGTGTTGTAGAATAGCAGGTACATAATTCTGGGAAGTTTGCGTCACATACAGATAGGGTGGTTAAAAAGGTATTTGGCATGTTCGCCTTCTTGCTCAGTCCTTTGGGTATAGGAGTTGGGAAATCACGTTGAGGTTGTACAGGACATTGGTGAGGCCTCTTCAGGAATACTGTGTCTAGTTTTGGTTGCCCAGTTATAGGAAGGATATTATTAAGCTGGAGAGGATTCAGAAGAGATTTACCAGGATGTTGCCGGATACAGAAGGTTTGAATTATAAAGAAAGGCTGAATAGCCTGGACTTTTTCCACTGAAGCATAGGAGGTTGACACAACGTATAAAAGTTTATAAAATAATGAGAGATGTAGATAGAGGTAATGTTAGTTGTTTTTCCCTAGGTTGGGAAATTTCAAGACTATGCGCATTTTTAAGGAGAGAGAAGAGAGATTTGAAGAAAGACATGAGAGGCAATTTTTTTTTTTAAACACAGAGGCTTGCTCACAGGTGGAATGAATCTCCTGAAGTGGTGGATGTGGGTACAATTACAATTAAAAGACATTTGGATAGGTACATGAATAGGAAAGGTTTGGAGGAATATGGGCCAGGAGCAGGTGGAACTAATTTTGTTTAGGATTTCGTTTGGCATGGATCAAAGGGTCTGTTTCCATACTGTGACTCTGACTAAAAATCTGTATGATTTAGACAAATACAAAACTAAGCAAATGCAGTTACAGGTCAGTGAATAGGTGTTAAAGATGTAAAAAGCTGCAGATAGGTAGAGAAGGATTAACATTCTTATAATCATGTAGATGTCATTTATAGACTCAGGGAAACCATTTGGCCCACCATGTCCACACACTCTCACTGCTCTAATTCTATTCTCCAGTTTTTGTCTCATAGTGCTGGGCTCTATGGCAGTACAAGTGACTATTTAAATATTAGTCAGAAACCTTCGTAACTCCTAAGTTATAAGAATAACAGGAGATGATTTAATACTGCAGTAGGGCCAGGAACTTGATTGGAAGAATTCAAGCATGAAACTCTGGTATATATGAACATGGGTTTTAGAGGTAACATTATGTTAAACAACTGTGAACAAGAACAGGAGCTTGGAGACGGACAGTTAGTTTGAAAGGGTGGTGGGATCAAGGGTTGATTTAATCAGATGAGCAATGACGACAGATTTCATGAGGGAGGAACAATACCCAGAGAAGAAAATTGGTCACACTACTGGTTAGGATAAGTCCAAGGGAAGTTGTGGGGGTTAGCAGATTTGATCAAATAGGGTTGAGGGAGCAAGAGGAGGGCCTTATGGACATGATGAGATCAGGAAGGTGTGAGAAGAGAGAAACTAGGGAAAGATGTAAGATGACATCAGGAATGAAGCCTGGGCCTTAGAGGTAGATGGCCTGTTGAACTGGGGAATTGCAAGTGTCTGAAAGATACTAACAAGACATCCATTAGCTCCTCACATTTTCTGTTGGAGACAAAGATGGAGGGGATTTGGGAGAGGGGTTTAAGAAGACAGTTTGCAGTGGCGGGGGTGGGGGTGGGGAGAGCAAGGGAGCTGAGAGACAAATGGAAGTTGGGGGGGGGGGGGGAAGAGAAGGAGCTGGGAATGCAATAGTTAGATGAAGTCTGACCGTGATGGGTTAGAGCAGATAGTGGAGCGAATAGGTGGGAAGGCGGATGGACAGGTCGGATAGTTCAAGAGGACGGTGCTGAGTTGGAGGGTTGGATCTGGAATAAGGTGGGATGGGGGAAACTGGTGAAATCAACATTGATCCCATGTGGTTGGAGGGTCCCAAGGCAGAAGATAAGTTGTTCTCCCTTCAGGCGTTGGGTGGCTAGAATTTGATGCTGGAGGCATCCTAGGATTTGCACGACCTTGGCAGAGTGGGAGCGGGGGTTGAAGTCTTCGGCCACAGGGCAGTAGGATTGTTTAGCGTATATGTCCTGGAGATGTTCTCTGAAATGTTCCGTAAGTTGGCGTGCTGTCTGCCCAGCATACAGGAGACCACATCGCAAGGAAAGGACACAGTGTGGAGGTGCAAGAAAATCTGTTGGGTATGGAAGGATCTTTTGGGGCCTTGGATGGAGGTGAGGGGGAGATGTGGGTAGAGGTTTTACACCTCTTGTAGTGGCAAGGAAAGGTACCAGGAGTGGAAAGTGGATTGATGGGAGGCATGAACCTTGCAAGGAAGTCGCAGAGAGAATGGTCTCTGTGGAATGCAGATAGGGGTGGGGAGGGAAATATATCTTTGGTGGTGAGATCTGTTTGTACGCAGTCAAAATGGCAGAGGATGATGTGTTGCATGGGGTGGGGTGGAAGGTGAGGACCAAGGGAGTTCTGTCCTTGTTGTGATTGAAAGGGTGGGGTTCAACAGTAGAGGTGCGGGAAATGGATGAGATGCGCTGGAGGGCATCATTGACTACGTGGGAGGGGAAATTGTGGTCCTTGAAGGAGGAGGCCATCTGACAGCAAGGGCTAAATTAGTTGCCTGTGGTATATATTCATGTCTGTATTCTTTGAACTTAGGCAAGCAGAGTGGAAAGCCTTTTTAAGCCAGGTTGAGAGAGAATAATGGTTTTACTGGGGACTAGGGGATTAAATAGTGAAGGTGAGGTTGAACAAATCAGTAGTTTCAGAACTGTTAACGTGATTGGAAGGCAAAGATTAAACATTTTGGGATTTAGAAAGTACAGTTGTAACTGCATTAAGGTTTTATTTCCCCCCAGGGTGGTCACTGAAGGAAGAAGTTGCATTTGAACAGAGGATTATGTGGATGGAGAATGGCACATAAAAATGATCACAGATGACCCTTTTCTGCAATGGATATGAAGAGGATAGCAGAGCCACGTGAGATGACAAAGTCAAGGGGAAGGATGTGAGTTTGAGTTGGAGTATGTTGTGGAGGGAAGGATGAAGCAAGGATAATAGTGCACTGAATTTAGAGAATAGAGACATTATAACTTCAAATGGAGGTTGAAGTCAATGAAGCTGCGAAGTTCTTCCAGGAATCAAATGAGTAAACCTTCATTGCACTAAGGCAAGTGTATCCTCCCTTAGCTAATCGAGATCAAAGTTGTTCACAGTATTCCAGGTTTGATCTCACCCAGACACCATCCGATTTCTTTACTTTAAATATCGATCCCCCCTTACAAGGAGGCCAACATACTACTTGTCTTCCAAGTTACTCGCATTATTTGTCTTTTGTCAACAAGGATACCCAAATTCTTCTTAATTGCAATATTTAATATTTCTCACTATTTAAAAAGTTTTCTATTCTTCCTACCAAAGTGAATACATTTGCATTCTTCCATCTACCACCTCATTTACCATCTTAAGCTACATTTCTCCCTCTTCAGCTTCTTTATGATCTCCACACAGCTACTTTCCAACTAGCCTTGTATGATCAGTAAAACTATGTATTGCCTCAGTATTTAACAAAGTGAATAATACCCAAAGTCAAAATATACTATTTGTCCTGTTTCCTGATCATCCACCCTTGTAATTAACCTTTAAAACAAAACCTGCTTTAGAAAATACAATTATCCTTTCACTGTACCTAATCATTGTATGATCTTTCAAGTACCATTTCCATAATTTCCTTCCCTGGACGAGACATGCTCGAGGGTCAGTCACCTCATTCACCTCTGAGTGGTAAGTAACAGAAGATTGCACACATTAAGCCTGGGACTGAATTCTCATTTTTGAAGGGAGAATGGTACTTAAATAAAAAAGGCTCCACCTTTGGTCCAATTACACTGAGCTACTTCATCTATAGATACCAATCAGCTGTATTGAAGTATTTGCTTGTGCAATAAAACAGTTATACTGCTATATTCCTACCAAATACAAAGTTATCTGGTCTAAATATTTGTCCAAATGGTCCAGATCTGACAGAGTCCATAGTCCCAGGCTCCAAATCCACCAGAATCGCACGAGGAACATACTTGTCACCTGGAAAAGAGAAATACAAGAGCAACATTAAAGAAAATAAGAAGAGTGGAATTTAATAGTGTTTTCTATAGTGAATTAATGGTGAGGATCATTTAATCCGGTAGATGGGTGGAAACCCAGCGGCCTTCCTGCCTCTGCTCTGATGAAGGACAGCCTCACACTGCCATTTGAAGCCGATAATAAGGCAATTAATGTCAAACAAACACCATCCTTTACCATAGCGACACACATCGTGCCATCACTTCCCAGGATACTGCCAAGCAATGAAGAGTTTCTGGCCTCAGTGGCTAGCTGCCGTCAGGACATTCTCCTACGATCCCAGAATAACTTATCGACCACTAACGTGCTTATTGTTTAATGGGGAAGGCCTACCCGAACAGAGGCAACTCAGAGCTCTTTGAGCCAGAAGACTAGATCCATATTGCTTCCATTAAACCCAGCCTAAAGCTTCCAACAATGTTAAATTAATACTGGAAGAGACCATGAAATATTTAAGACAGACGAGAGATATTACAAGGCAGGGAAAGATGGGGAGAGAGCATACAATTGTATTTATTTTGGATTGATGCAGTAAAGAGCCAGTACAGAAACAATGGGCTAAATAGTCTCCTGTGACATAAATGTCTGATTCTTCATGAGAGAGTGAGAAGTATTAACACATACCATTAATAGATCCAGCTATTGGTTGATCGATGTATTAAATAATTTCCTCTATCCTATTCTTACCATTTACTTCCTTGTCCCTTCAAAGTTGGTGTGGTTTAAATCAGAACCCTTTATAATACTCCTTTCCTTCATCTTAAGGATACTACTTCCTCAAGATGTGTTCTTAATATCATTAATTCTTTGGCATCATAAATCCAGGATCTCCTGGTCATCTGTTGCTGTTTTTGAAAACTCTGGGGAAAAAGGCCATCAGCTTCAAATATTAACTTTCTTTCATACACATCCAAATCTATTGGAGTACTCCCAGCATTTTGTTTTTATGATCCATCATATACTGAACTAAATGTATCCTTCTCATCCCTCTGTTTTACTTGGAATATATCTGGCAGTGGTATACAAGTGTCATATTTAATTAACTACTTTCTTCCCTTACTTCCTAATCTATCTATTGCCTTTGTTAAGTTACCATTTTGTTTTACTTCTTAGTCAGCTGTTTCTCTTTCCTCTTTTGCTATCTACTTTTAAATTCTGATTTTCATTTCTAAGCAAGATCATAATCTTCTGATGCACTCGGCAGCCCACAATCGTCTGTCCATGGCTGTTAAAATGAATGGGTGAGCAGAGAAATGGCAAAACTCAAGAGTATCCAAGATCCTGTTTGTGATTTTTTTTTAAACTTAGCTTGATATTTCATTTCTACTTCGCATTCTTGTCTGAATTATCAGCCTTTAGCCTTAGCTTTTTGAAAAGTCCTCATGTCTTAAGGTTTAGAAAAGGCTGTATCTCAATGATGGAATATTTTTTGCCATTGAAACAGCAGCTATTTTACTCCAATCAGACAGCATTTTTTAAAACCAAATTTTTCAGACCCTACAAGTTTAAAGAACAGGGACTGAAGCTTTCAAGTGTAGAAATCTGGTGACTATCAAAGGCAGCAGTGCAGCAGACCACATCTGTCAGATTGAGAAATTAAGAGCAAACAGTTAAAAGTGAAATAAAAGTGGTGTGCTGCCTTAGCATGGAACAGCAACTAACCCCATAGATCTTTAATAATTTGTAGCTTACTCAAAGGTTCTACAGGAGTAATGATTCTCTCCAAAAAGATCAACACGCTTGTACTTGGGTTCTCTCCCCCTCAAACTTTCAGTCAGTGCAATGGACAGTTGCATAGACAACATCAAATCCTCTGGGTGGCGGGACTCCTTACCGGCTGCTTCATTGTAATAGACGTTGATCCTATCCAGCTGTATACCACTTTCACCACGGGCACTTCCCGAAGGATCAATTCCATGTTCGTCGCTGATCACCTCCCAAAACTATGAACATGGATTAACAAGCACAAGTTCATGTAAGGAAAATAGTCGCATTTATGTAGCTTCTTTCACAATTTAAAAGGGCCAGTGAAGTGATTTTAAGGTATGGTCACTTATGTAGGAACAGTGCAATCGAGTTGTCCACTGAAAGCTCCTACAAAGGTAATGTGAAATGATTAAATAATCTGCTTTCCTGAAGTTGATGGAGGGATAAATATTGGTCAAAATACCGGGAATAACTCCCCGATCTTCTGCGAAAAGTGAAAAATTATTGTTCGAATATACAACGTTTTAAATGATAAAGCTTTATGATGAAAGCCCAACAGTCTGAATTATACAATTATTACTCACCTCATTCTTGGACGTGTCTGCACGCATGCGATGCGGTCTGGAACAATTACAGGCAGATATGGTGAAGGGCGCAGGCCATTGAAGTCGAGGGGTTTGTGATAGTCTATATAAACCACACCCTTTTTAGCTGCACATCGACAGAATAGAGCCGACAGTGAATGGGGTACAATGGAATGATTCCCTCCACCAGCAGGGAGACGATAAGAGTGTTTTCCTTGTCAACTCACGCAAACCCCTAGGCATACAGCACTCAATATAACATTCGATTGGGAATCAGTGACCCCCTCATTCGCATGTGACAGCTGGATTCCCCACTCCCGCAGTTTCCTGTCTGTATGGGAGCTTTCCCGGGGGAAAGCCAGCGGCTTCCTCTTGTAACCCCAAGAGATTTCATCTTTCTGGGACTGACTGGGAAAGGACCAGCTGCCGGAGAATGCAGAAGAAGATTCCTCACATATTGCAGACTCAGCAGCAGAACAGATCCCAAGCAGAATAGATTCAAACCCGGGTGGGGGAAGAATGGAACCGATGACCCCACAAAACCCAACTACCCGCTCAAGGGGGAGGAGGGGACCTCGGGTAGCTAATTATTACATCATGCCGCAAACATACAAAAAAAATTACGAACGCTGGAACAATTTGACTTGTAAAGAAATATTGTTGGTCTACTGAGCCTTTTTTCCTTGAAACTCCTGCTTTATGTGGGGAGAGGAGAAAAATAAAGCTTTGCAGGACCTAAGGAATTTGGGAGTATCCTGGAAAACCAAAAGCTTTGATTTTTAAAAAACCCAAGATCGATTCCCGTGTTTGCTTCAAATTGAGCCAAGGCTTGGTTCCCAGAGTGTGAGGCTTTGATTGAGATGGGAATGAGAACCGGCCGCTGCTCTGTCGAATTGTGGAGTAGACAAAGGAATAGAGAGCGAGGCGAGCAAGCCTGTCAGCAGCAGCCTGTGCGCATGTCCTACTCCTCTCACACAGCCCCACTTGCAGACACAAACCTAGAAATTTAAGCAGAATCCCTTTTCTCCAGAAAAAAAAACAGCCGCATCAGCAGGAAAATACACCATATGATGCAGTCTCAATGCGAATTGTCAGATTATGTCAGATGGAATGAAATCCTAACGGTTTAAAGCAGTGTAGAAAGGGCGTGGTTTCATTTCCTTGATGGGACATAGCTGAGTAGCATTTTAAAAGATAATTTCAATTGACAGAAATGATTTGCATTTTTCTTATGAACAGAAATGATTTGAATATGGTTCGTGGGGGATTTCTTACCTTGGCTCCGATCTGGTTCCCGCATTGTCCAGCCTGGATGTGTAGAATTTCCCTCATTGTTGCTCTTGCTCTTTTTAGGGGACTCTTGTTTCTTTTGGTAGATATCCCACGATCAATTACAAGAAAAACTCAGATGTTTGATCGCTTAACATATGCTGCGGGGAATGGTGCGCTTGTGGACAGCTGTAAAGTTCGCTTTTTTTGTTTGCTGCAGAAGGGTGTCAATATTGCGGAGGGCTCGCCGTTAGGATGGAGCTCTGCAACTACTGCTAAGACACAGCTCTACAGCTCCCGGCTCACATTAGGGAAGCGCCTCCTTCGGCCACCGCTTTTATAAAGTGTCCAACCCTGTGCACTCTGGGAGATGTAGTTGCCTCGCAGTATCATGAACTAAACCTGGATTAAATCAGCTTCACGAATCTACTGTGCCATTGACTACGATCAAATGGATGAACTATTTGCCCACGTTCCATCTCCCGACGCTCTCCAAATATCTCTTGACTATTCAATAATCAATGGATCTCAGATTTGATTCTTCGTGGACTGAGCATGCGCCCTGTTAAGATGAAGATTTCAAGGATTAACAATCCATTGAAGGAATACACTTCTCCTAATCTCGGTCTTAAATTTCCCACCTCTTATCCTAAAACTACTCTAGACTCACCCAGTCAGGGTAAAATCATTCCAGCAACTAGCATTTCAATTGAGTTTTAGGATTATGTTCAATAGATCACTTCTCATTCTTCTAAATTACAAGCAATATGTACCAAATCACTCTCTCCTCAAAGCACTCAAGGTGTGGTCTCTTTACACTGCAGAATGAAAGGGCAAAGAATAATACCTTACATTTGCAATTTACACCAAATTAGGCAGTGCAGTTAAAATAAAGGGGGACTGCAGTGAAATATATAAACTTGCAGAATGAATATGTAATTGGCAAATGAGGGTCCTCACAGATAAATGTGAGGTGATACAATATTAACATAAATAAGAACATACAAATTAGTCAAGAACAAGGCCTTAACTCTGTTTGATATTTTATAAGATTATGGCTGATCTGATTGTTGCCCTAATTCCACTTACCTGTTTGCTTCCCAAAATTGTTTGACCCTTTTGTTACTGAAGGATGTTTCCACCTTACCGTTAAAAATGTTCAAATGATCCAGCCTCTACCCATACTTTCACATACCAACAATGCTCAAGAGTTTAAAAAATAGTCCTATTTACCTCTATTTTAGTTTTGAAACTACATCCCCTAGTTCTCTTCGACAAGCAGAAATGCATTTTCAGAATCCACCCTGTCAAATTCCCTTAGGATCTTACATATCTATATTATTACCTCCCATTCTTCTAAAGTCCAATGGATGCTGCCTACACAGCTCAACTTCTCCTCATATGATAACAGCCTCATTCCAGGTCTGAGTCGAGTGGACTTTATCAGAATTGCTTCTAGTATAATGATAACTTTTCTTAAGTGCAATCAAAACGTCACACGTAATCCGGATGCACTCCTACCAATGCTTGGTAGGATGAATTGGGAGATCAGTTATGACTTTGAAGGCGCCAGTCTGGGTAGGTTACTCAAGGTACAAATACACAAATTGCTAAAGTTGTGCCATAGGTCAGCAAGGCAATAAAATAAGAAATTCAAACATCAGGCTTTATTTCAAGAGGTATAGTTTGAAAAGCATACTGAACCTTGATAAGTATAAGATAACACCTTTTCGGATGTTATGCAGCAGCATGTAAATAATCGAATAAGAGTAGTCGTACAGCACAGAAGCAGATCCTCTGGCCGAGTTCGTCCATGTTGACCAGATTTCCTAAACTGAAATAGTCCAATTTGCATGCGTTTGGTCCATATTCCCCTGAAAGAAACTTTATTATCTATGTACCATCCAAATAATTTTTGAATTTTGTAATTCTGCATACCTCTACCACTTTCTCTGGCAGCTGTTTCCATAAATGCACTATTTTCTGTGAGGAAAAGTTATTCCTCAGGTCCTTTTTAAATCTTTTGCCTCTCACCTTTAACCGTTCCACATCTCTAGTTTTGGACTCCCCTACCTTGATGAAAAAACCTTAGCTATTCACCTAACCTATGCCTCTCACAATTTTATTAACCTCTATAAGGTCACCCCTCAGCCTCTTATACGCCACGGGTAAAAAAATTCCCAGCATATCCATCCTCTCCTTATAATTCAAACCCTCCAGTACCGGACTTGAAGCGTTAACGCTTTCCATCTCCGGAGATAATCAGTGTTTTCAGTATTCTCGTGTTTAAATAAAACAAAGATTTCAGGAGTAACTCTTTCATCCATTGAGTGACAAAAACGAGGAACGTGCCACCATATATTGTAGTTGAAGTTCTCCACTTCCCACACCTCCGCCTATAACCTTGACGAAGGTGAAGGCAGAGAAACACATAAGGTAGAAAGAAAGAAAAGTACAGGCAGGACGGCTCCTTTGGAACATAAATGCTGGACTGGATCATTTGGGAGGAATGGTCAGGGCATCTGCTCAGAAAGGACTACAACTCCCAGGATGCTACGCGGTTGAGTTATCGTCACAACTGCAGGCGGGGATACCGTTGATTGGCAACATATTCGCCAATCACTACTGGGATATTCGGGCAAAACAGGCCAATGAAACAGGAGGAGGGATGTTGATTGACAGCCCAGGCGGAGACGGTTGGAAGTTGGTTCAGGCTGAAGATGGCGCGGAAGCCGGAGCTGTTGATGAATTACCTGACTGAGGTGGAAGAGCTGGCGGAGAGTTTGTTGGCCGATAAACAGCAGGTACACTGCTGGATTGCGTTTCGGGTTAGGCTGATTTGGATCCTAGGCCCTTGATGCCCATGTCTATAGTGCTGGACCAAGTGTCCCTACTGGGCACAGGGCCATCTCCAAATGTGTTTGTGTTCAATGTCAGCCTCCCCAGGATAGATATAGACCAGGGTCAGAAATCTCCCAGCATCGTTGTCTTCAAATTCCAGACAGCAGCTTCGACTTGCACCAGCGTGACATTGCTGTATTCAGCACCAACTGCCTTGGGAGTTATTGGAGTAATGGACCGAGTGGTGGCTTGTGCTGTAAACTCTACGAACCACTTTTTATTCATTACTTCAAAAGCCAGCTGTCATAATGTGTGTCGAAATACCTTTGCTGTTCTATCTAGCCTAATGATGTATCAAAGGGTCAATTTGCTCTGCTGACCTGCAGGAAATTGGATGTTCAGGCTGGGCTGGGATGTCTCTGTCTTACAGGTTCAGTTTGCAGTTAGGAAGGCTAATGCAATGCTAGCATTTAGTATAGTGTATACTAATTTATTATTACTTGTATTTAGGGAAATAGTGAAAAGTGTTTAATTTGCCATACTCTGATGCAATTTTAATTTCAAATTTAAAAAAAAAACAATAAAAAATACACAAAAGAAATAATTAAGACAAATCAAAGATGCACCGTGTCTCTAGATTATTACACTAATGGAGGTATCAGCATAAAAGGGCCATTAACTGGACTTTGAGAAATATTTCTCACCAGAAAAGCGTAATGCATTTGATAACAGGAAGAGCCTTGATTAATTTCTACTCTTCCCTAAATGAGGGACTCATGATTGTAGTTGCAAGTCTGTCTACTTCCAGAAGAGCAGAGATGCATTGTTGAGGCTGTATAAGGCCATAGTCGGACCATATTTGCAATATTGTGAACAGTTTTGGGCCGCTTATCTGAGGAAGCATGTGCTGACATCGGAGGTGTCCAGAGGAAGTTTCTGAGAGTGATCCCAGGGATGAAGGGCTTGTTATTATGAGGTGTGGTTGAGGACACTGCTCTGAACTTGATGGAGTTTAGAAAGATGAAGGGTGGAACTCACTGAAACTTAGAGGATGCTGAGAAGTCTGGATAGAGTGTATGTGGAGAAGATGTTTCCACTAGTAAGAACAGACTACAATTTGAGGCCACAATCTCAGATTGAAGGGACAACCCTTTATAACAGAAATGAGGAGGAATTTCTGCAGCCAAGGTTTATTAATCTGTGGAATTCATTTCTGCAAAAAGCTGTGATGGCCAAATCACAGAGTGTATTTAAGACAGATTAGTTCTTGATTGGTAAGGGGATCAAGAGTTATAGAGAGAAAGCAGGAGATTGGGTTGAGAAACGTATCAGTCATGATCAAATGGTGGACCAGACTCAGTAGGTTGCTGCACCTTATGGTCTGAGGCATGAGTACTATGGCAGAAACCTTGTTGAGTCATTTACCACTAGATTGAGCTGGAGAGCTGGACCAGATATCTCATTCTTCTGTCTTCTGAAAAGTGCTTACTCCAGTGTAATGTTGGAGCTAATAGATAACCCCCCCCACCTCAGTTACTTTTCTCTACTGTAAACTGTTTCCTTAGCTTTCAACTGCAATGACTGTGACAAATTTATGGATTTTTCAACATTAAGATTGAGATTATTTGATTACCTGCCTCTGCAGTTTTTTCTCTTTTGGGAAAAACTGTGACATATGCAGCCTATTCTCAAGCCCTGAATTTGCTTCCTTCCCAGTTTTCCTCCTGTCTCCCATCATGGCCTCTCCAAGCTCAACTTGTCCATGAGACTAACTTCTTCTTGAACAATTCCAACTGACGTGTTGCACCTTTTTCCTTACCCATGTTAGCTAAGATTGTTTACAGTTTTCTCTCTTGACGTCCAGTCTTTCAAATCTGTCATCACCAAGACAAATCTGCTTATCTGTCCTTAAGTTTTTCCTATTATTCATTTACATACTTGGCCTCATGACATCATCCAAAAACACATCTGCTTTCACATGTACATATATTGTCAATCTTTCCTTCATTTCAATCTCTTTCAAGCTTCCGCTGCAGCTAAATTATCAGAATGCTTGCTTGAAATTTTTTCCCAATTAAATACTGCAAAGACTGAAATAATTGGTTTTGGTTCTTTCCATAAACTGCTCCTTTGATGTGATACCTATAGCTGTCCCTGTTACCTTCAAATGAACAGGACTGTTTAATTGATTTGGCCATGGTATGACTATTCAACCACACACCTATTTCATCATTAGGGCTGTCTATTTCCATCTCAATAATTTCATTCCTATCTTAGCTCATCTGCTGTTGAAACCCTCATCCTGGTCAGCCTCCCATATTCTGGTAAACTTGAGGTCACGGAAAATTCCATTGTAGATATCTAACTGTCACTATTCACCCATCATCCCTGAGCTTACCGACCAGCATTGCTTCTTTGTTAAGCATTTCCTCTTTTTTTTTTACAAAAAGAAATCCATCCTTGATTATAAATCCTTCTATGGCCTCACTCCTCCTTAACGTTGAATCTTTTCCAGCCATACAATCCTATGAGATATCTGCATTGTTCTCATTCTGACCTCTTGAGCATTCTAAATTTTAATAGTTCCACTTTGGTCATTTATGCTTTCAGTTTCCTCCTATGCCTCTCTACCTTATTTTCCTCTTTTTAAATCTTCTCAAACATCTGGTCATTTTCCCTAATATCTTCCAATGTGACATTTGTTTCATAATGCCTCTGGTGCGATTTGGGACATCTTATGACCGTGAAGGTATTATATTAATATTTGTTGTTATGTAAACACAATGGAGACTATAGATAATCTAAAAAAATTGCAAAAACATTTAATTCGAGTTATATTTTAGGAGAAAAACCTGATAAATGTTTCTTCAATAAAGCTTTGATTTCAGGGGTTATAAATGGATTCCTTCATGCTAAGCCTTAATTTTCATTTCAAATATAGTTAGTAGTTATTTGCACATTACATCTCTGAGCCACACATTATTTACAGATTATGTTGTCCAGCTTCTCACCAGAGCTGAAAACGACGATTGAGCACTTAGTGTAACCCTTTAGACTTCTGCGAGTGTGTTTCCATTACAGAAACCTAAATTACTGGAGAAACTCAGCCTAGCAGCATTTGTGGTGTTTTGAAGAAGGGTCATTTGGACTTGAAATGATAACTCTACTTTCTCTTCAGAGTTGCTGCCAGATCTGCTGAGTTTCTCAAGCAATTTCAGTTCTTTTTTGCAGTTTTCCAGCATCTTCAGGTCTCTGTTTTACTTTAGTGTGTTTTCATTTCCTGATTTAATTGAAATCTTTTCAGAAAATGTGCTTGGCAAACTACTGGAATTGAGAGCAGACAAGTCGCCCGGGCCTAATGACCTTCATCCTTGGGTATTAAAGGAAGTGGCAGCAGAGGTAGTTGATCCATTGGTTACAATATTCCGAAATTCTGTGGACACGAGAAAAGTTCCAGTGGATTGGAAAATGTTAATGCAACACCCTTATTCAAAGAGGGAGGGAGACAACAAGTGGGAAATTACAGACCAGTTAGTTTAACATCTGTTAGGAAATTGTTAGAATGAACTATCAAGATAGGAATATCAGGACATTTGGAAAATCAAAACGCTATCCATCAGTCAACATGGTTTTATGAAGGGCAAATCATGTTTGACTAATTTGCTAGAATTCTTCGAAGATGTAACAAGCAAAGTGGATAATGCGGATCCTGAGATTTAGTATATCTGGTCTTCTGGAAGGCATTTGATAAGGTGCCACACAAATTCACAGTATTGGATCATATAGGATTAGGGGTAATTTATGAGCTTGGACCAGTGACTGGTTGATGGACAGAAGACAGTCAGGATAAATGTCTTTTATTTTCTGGATGGCAAGAAGTAACTAGTGGGATACTACAGGCTTCGATCTTTGGGCCCCATCCATTTACGATCTACATTAACAACTTGAATACAGGGATAGAAGGCTTTCTAGCCAAGTTTGCTCTGACAGCCAATGACACATAAAATAGGCGCGTTTGTAAATTGCAATGAAGAAATAACCTTACACATGGATATATATAGGTTAGGAGAGTGTGCCAAAATGTGGTAGATGAAGTTTAACGTGGGTAAGTGTGAGGTCATGCGTTTTGGTTGGAAAAATGTGAAGGTGACCCAATATCTAAATGGGGAGAGACTTCAGGGTGCTCTGGTGCAGAGGGATTGGGGTGTTCTCGTTCATGAGTCACAGAAAACTAGCAGGCAGGTACAGCAAATAATAAAGAGAATGTTGTTTTTGTAGCTAAAGGAATAAAATATATAGGTAAGGAAGGATTTTTGCAACATTGCAAGGCATTGGTGAGACCACGAGGTAAATCCACACCTGGAGTATTCTACAGTTTTGGTCCCCTTATTTGAGGAAAGATGTAATGGCATTGGAGGTAGTTCATAGAGTCATAGAGGTGTACAGCACGGAAACAGACCCTTCGGTCCAACCCATCCATGTCGACCAGATATCCTAACCCAATCTAGTTCAACTGTCCAGCACCCAGCCCATATCCCTCCAAACCCTTCCTATTCATATACCTATCCAAATGCCTTTTAAATGTTGCAATTGTACCAGCCTCCACCACTTCCTCTGGCAGCTCATTCCATACACGTACCACCCTCTGCGTGAAAATGTTGCCCCTTAGATCTCTCTCACATCTTTCCCCTCTCACCCTAAACCTATGCCCGCTAGTTCTGGAGTCCCCCCACCCCAGGGAAAAAATCTTTGTCTATTTATCCTATCCATGCTCCTCATAATTTTGTAAACCTCTATAAGGTCACCCCTCAGCCTCCGATGCTCCAAGGAAAACAGCCCCAGCCTGTTCAGCCTCTCCCTATAGCTCAAATCCTCCAACCATGGCAACATCCTGATAAATCTTTTCTGAACCCTTTCAAGTTTCACAACATCTTTCAGATAGGAAGGAGACCAGAATTGCACACAATATTCAAACAGTGGCCTAACCAATGTTGTATACAGCTGCAACATACCTCCCAATTCCTGTACTCAATACTCTGACCAATAAAGAAAACATATCAAATGCCTTCTTCACTATCCTATCTACCTGTGACTCCACTTCCAAAGAGCTGTGAACCTGTACTCCAAGGTCTCTTTGTTCAGCAACACTCCCTAGGATCTTACCATTAAGTGTATAGGTCCTGCTAAGATTTGCTTTCCCAAAATGCAGCACCTCTTATTTATCTGAATTAAACGCAATCTGCCACTTCTCAACCCATTGGCCCATCTGATCAAGATCCTGTTGTAATCTTAAGTAACCTTCTTTGCTGTCTACTACACCTAAAACTTTGGTGTCATCTGCAAACTTACTAACTATAACTGTTATGCTCACATCCAAATCATTTATGTAAATGATGAAAAGTAGTGGACCCAGCACTGATCCTTGTGGCACTCCACTGGCCACAGGCCTCCAGTCTGAAAAACAGCCCTCCACCGCCACCCTCTGTCTTCTACCTTTGAGCCAGTTCTGTATCCAAATGGCTAGTTCTCCCTGTATTCCGTGAGTAACCTTGCTAACCAGTCTCTCATGGGGAACCTTGTCGAACGCCTTACTGAAGTCGATATAAATCACATCTACCGCTCTGCCCTCATCAATCCTCTTTGCTACTTCTTCAAAAAAACTCAGTCAAGTTTGTGAGACATGATTTCCCACACAGAGAGCCATGTTGACTATCCCTAATTAGTGCTTGCCTTTCCAAATACATGTACATCCTGTCCCTCAGGCTCACTGGTCTATAGTTCCCTGACTTGTCCTTACCACCCTTCTTAAACAGTGGCACCACATTAGCCAACCTCCAGTCTTCCGGCACCTCACCTGTGACTATCGATGGTGCAAATATCTCCAGCAATCACTTCCCTAGCATCCCATAGAGTTCTATGGTACACCTGATCAGGTTCTGGGGATTTATCCACCTTTATGCATTTCAAGACATCCAGCACTTCCTCCTCTGTAATCTGGACATTTTTCAAGATGTCACCATCTACTTCCCTATATTCTGTATCTTCCACGTCCTTTTCCACAGTAAATACTGATGAAAAATACTCAGTATCTCCTCCTTTTCTGCGGGTCCTCACAAAGGCAGTCTTACTGATCTTTGAGGGGCCCTATTCTCTTCCTAGTTATCCTTTTGTCTTTAATATATTTATAAAAACCCTTTTGGATTCTCCTTTAATTCTATTTGCCAAAGCTATCTCATGTCCCCTTTTTGTCCTTCTGATTTCCCTCTTAAGTGTACTCCTACTGCCTTTATACTCTTCTAAGGATTTACTCGATCTATCCTGTCTATACCTGACATATACTTCCTTCTTTTTGTTAACCAAACCCTCAATTTCTTTAAGAAAAAAGTGAGGACTGCAGATGCTGGAGATCAGAGCTGAAATGTGTTGCTGGAAAAGCGCAGCAGGTTAGGCAGCGTCCAAGGAGCAGGAGAATCGACATTTCGGGCATGAGCCCTTCTTCAGGAAAGGGCTCAATTTCTTTAGTCATCCAGCATTCCCTATCCCTACCAGCCTTTCCTTTCACAGGAATATACTTTCTCTGGATTCTTGTTATCCATTTTCCCGCTGTCCTTTTACCTGCGAACATCCGCCCTCAATCAGTTTTTGAAAGTTTTTGCCTAATACCGTCAAAATTGGCTTTTCTCCAATTTAGAACTTCAACTTTTAGATCTGGTCTATCCTTTTCCATCATTATTTTAAATCTAATAGAATTATCCCAGCTGGCTCGAAACTGCTCCCGCACTGACATCTCAGTCACCTGCCCTGCCTTATTTCCCAAGAGTAGGTCAAGTTTTTCACCTTCTCTAGTAGGTACATCCACATGCTGAATCAGAAAATTTCTTGTACACATTTAACAAATTCCTGTCCATCTAAACCCTTAATACTATGGCAGTCCCAGTTTATGTTTGGAAAGTTAAAATCCCTTACCTTAACCACCCTATTATTCTTACAGATAGCTGAGATCTCCTTACAAGTTTGTTTCTCAATTTCCTTCTGACTATTAGGGGGTCTATAATACAATCCCAATAAGGTGATCATCCCTTTCTTATTTCTCAGTTCCACCTAAATAACCTCCCTGGATGTATTTCCGGGAATATCCTCCCCCAGTACAGTTGTAATGCTATCCCTTATCAAAAATGCCACTCCCCCTCCTCTCTTGCCTCCCTTTCGATCCTTCCTGTAGCATTTGTATCCTGGAACATTACGCTGTCAGTCCTGTCCATCCCTGAGCCATGTTTCTGTAATTGCTATGATATCCCAGTCCCAAGTTCATAACCATGCCCTGAGTTCATCTGCCTTCCCTGTTAGGCCTCTTGCATTGAAATAAATGCAGTTTAATTTATTAGTCCTACCTTGTCCCCGCCTGCCCTGATTGACTCGCTTCTGTTCTCAACTATACCCGTCTCAGATTGATCTCTTTCCTCACTATCTCCCTGGGTCCCACCCACCCCCCACCCCACCCCCCACCCCACCCCCAATCTTAGTAGCTTAAATCCTCCCGAGCAGCTCTAGCAAATCTCCCTGCCAGAATATTAGTCCTCTTCCAATTTAGGTGCAATCCGTCTTTCTTGTACAGGTCACTTCTGCCCCAAAAGAGATTCCAATGATCCAAAAATGTGGCTCCTCCTCCTGTACACCAGCTCCTTAGCCATGCATGCATCTGCTATGTCCTTCTATTCCTGCCCTCAATAGCTCATAAAACCGGGAGTAATCCATATCTTACTACTCTCGAGGATCTCCTTTTAAAATTTCTGCCTAACTCTCTGTAATCTCTCTTCAGAATCTCAATCTTTTCCCTTCCTTTGTTGTTGGTTCCAATGTGGACAATGACCTCTTGCTGGCCCCTCTCCCTCGTGAGAACATTCTGTACCCTCTCTGAGACATCCTTGATCCTGGCACCAGGGAAGCAACACACCATTCTGATTTTTCGCTGCTGGCCACAGAAACGTCAGTATCTCGGACTAGAGAGTCCCCTAACACAGTTGATCTCTTGGAACCCAACATACCTCTCATTATGTTACAGCCAGTCTCAGTCCCAGAAATTGCATGTTCCCCTGAGAATCCATCAGCCCCTACATTTTCCAAAACAGCATACTTGTTTGAAATGGGTATAGCCACAGAAGGCTCCTGCACTAGCTGCCTATCTTTCTTACTTTTCCTGGAGTTAACCTACCTGTATGACTATCTGCGATTTCCCCCCCCCCCCCCCCCCCCCCCTTCCCTTAACTGCCATCCATCACATACCGTTGCTGTTGCAAATTCCTCATTGCCTCTAACTGTCTCTCCAACCGATCCATTTGATCTGATAGGATTCAAAACCAACAGCATTATTGCAGATATAATCCACAGTAACTTGTAAAGTCTCATTAAACTCACAGATCTGACAAGAAGAGCATATCACTCTACTAAAGGCCTTTTTTTTTCGCTCCTTTACAATTTACAGACCCAGAAAATAACACCATCTTATTCTACTACAAAACACTGCTCCAGGTTATCACTATTCACTTATCTGTTTCTGTGCTGTGACTTGGCCCAAATAGTTCCTCCCAAGATTAGTTGTGATTTTCCCAGACGCACTCCGATGTCCAGCGATACATGAATTCAAACAGCAAAGGCAGTAACTGTGCAGATTGAGTGTGGTGTCAGTTCCTTTCTGTCTCTCCTGCACTGAACTCACCATGTGCTTCTTTTGTCTGTTCTTCTCCCTTTTAAAACTGCTGTTGTTTTGACTTTTTTTTACTTTGTTTTGGAACTTCGGAAAAAAGAAGTAACAGCATATGAAACAGTAATTGCTGCTCCTGGAATTTGAAGAAATCACCTTCAACACCTAAAAATACCTCAAAAAAGGAACCGCTGTTACAACCAGAAATTTTTCCAATCCTCCACCTTGGATTCAGAGGAGATTCACCAGATTAATCTCAGAGATGAGAGGTTTGTCTTATGAAGAGAGATTGAATGATTTAGGTCTATACTCTCCTGGAATTTAGAACAATGAGGGGAGATCAAATTGAGAGATACAAAATAATAAAAGATTAAATTCTCTACAGTGTGGAAACAGGGCCTTTGGCCCAACCAGTCCACACTGACCCCCCAAAGAGTAACCCACCCAGACCTGTTTCCCTCTGATTAATGCACCTAACATTATGGGTAATTTAGCATGGCCAATTCACCTGACCTGCACATCTTTGGACTGTGGAAGAAAACCGGAGCACCCGGAGGAAACCCACACAGACATTGGGAGAATGTGCAAACTCCACACAGATAGTGACCCGAGGCTGGAATCAAACCTGAGACCCTGGTGCTGAGACAGCAGTGCTAACCGCTGAGCCACTGTGCTATCCATATGGACATGGATAAAATAGATGTGGAGCTGACGTCTGTGGGGCATGCTAGGATGAGTGGTCGTAGTCTTAGAATAAGGAGTAGCAAATTTAAAACAGAGTTGAGGGGAAACTACTTCTTCCAAAGGTGATTCTGTGGAATTCACTACCCCCAAAGTGTGATGGATGCTGGGATAAGGAGTTAGACAGATTTTAATTGTAAAGTGTTCAAAGATTATGTGGAGAAGGCAGGATCATAGGGTGAGGAGCATATCAGCTATGATTGAATGACTGAGCAGACTCTATCAGCCGAATCGCCTAATCCTGCTCTTCTAGCTTGTGAATTTATAATCTGCAGAGATAGCAGAACTCTGAGAGATCCATCTGTCAAGTTGGATTCAGATTGCTTGGTGCTCCTTGTTGGTAGGAGGAAGCTTTCTGGCAGGCCAGCCAGTACACCTGCCATTTTGATGTACACTTTCCTTTATGCTGCCCCCTTTTGACTTCTGAGTGGGAACTGATTTGTGACCTTTCCTCCTTCTGAAATTGTTCCACCTTGATGCATTAACCCATTTCAAGGGTTTTCTGTGATTTCATTCTCTTTGACCATTGTTCTAGTCTCCCCTATGTCCTCTAAGTCCTAAGGCAACAAACCATCATCCTCCTTTTGCTGTTCTATCCCCATTCCCACACCCCAAAAAACAATGATATTAAAGCTGATTCAGACCCACACGTTGATTGCAGACATTTGATTTCCAGGTGAGATCCATCCTCGTTGATTTTTTTTCTTATTCCCTCTCCTTATTTTCCATTTTTTATAAAGCTACCCTTGTATTCCAATGCCTTGCTCATGATTCATCTAGTCTTAATGATCTCCTCCAGTTCAAGCATTTCTTTGTTGTTTTGGGATTCCTGCTGGTCTTACAGACCCTTATCATCACCATTAGGAATGCATATTTTGGTCATTACTCCAGATGCGATTTAAAACCCTGTTACCCTCAAAGTGAGTTTGTCTGCCCTACCCAATCCCGTCCTACATAGACAGTGTATCCTATGAATGCCACCTTGAGGTGGCACACAGAACAGAAACAAAGCTGACACCACTCGTAAGCAATATAAAGATGTTGAATAAATAATATTTTATGCAGTTTCAATATAACCTTGTACCTTGACTAAAGAAGGCCACATGCCTTCCTGTCCGCCTAAGGTATTAAGCCATCTTCTAATTGGATCTGAAATAGATTATTTAGATCAAATTGATGTATGATAAAATCTAGTTTATAATTGTGGATAGAGATTGACTGACTGCTGTAACATGTGAACACTTAATATTATTGTATGTATGACCAAGAAGATGACAGAGGATAGACCATTTGGAGTGTGGACCTTTTGTTCATTAAGCAATTCCGATTTCAGTTCAGTGAAATATTTTCTTGTGCACATATATAGCAAACTTTGTACAATATTAAAACACTTAATTGGACAATTTAAATAATCAAGTTAAAGAAATCAGTTTGCTTTCTGAAATTGGTACCAAGGGGTACAAAGGACATGGGTAAAATGAATTGTACCTGAACCTCTGTATTTTCATCTGGTGGTTTTCAGATCGTTGACCTTGATTTGAAGAGAAATCAGAACCGTGAAGCACTGAGAGCCCTATGTAAGAACACTGAGAAGTCTGGTATGAATACCTTTTACTATCCACTAAGCTAAAGACTGGAAGAATGGTGGGAGTGAGGCTTGTCTGTCAGCTTTGAGAGTGGGAAAGCATCATTTAATGACAAAAGCCTTATTTAACTATATTTTTAAATTTCTGAATGTGGGAAGGCTAGCATTTATTGTGCATTCCTAGTTTGATCTCTTGAAGTTGGTGAGCCACCTTCTTGACCACGTGGAGGTACTCCATCTCAAAAAACCATAAAATGATCCAACATAAAAGGAGGTCATACAACCCATTGTTCTTTTGCTGGTTCTCTGGAAGAGCTATCCAGTTAGTTTTACTCCCTAGAGCCCTGTAATTTTATTTTGTCTCTACAACTATTTATCAAATTTTCAATATCATGTGGATTTTCTTCTTCCGCTGGAAGCAGTTTCCCTTTGTTTACTCCATCCAAACTCTTCGTTCATTCAAATTCATGAAATCAGCTTTTCTCCTTGACCTTAAAAAGCTTGTAGGGACAACAAATAAAGGTTTGGAAGCTTGTGGCCACAGCTTCCACAATATCCAGTCCTAAACTTCCCTCAGTAACCTAGAATCATCCCACCTGCACCAGATGACCTTTAAAACATTTTGGCTGCCAGTGCTTTTTTGACTCTCCCTTGACTATTATCCTGTCCCAATTTATCTACTCCACTTCCACTAAAGGAGTCCTGCTCAAATGCAATGACCATCTCCAATAAGAGATAATCTAACCACCACCCCTTGACATTCACTGAATCTCCCACTATTGTTTTGAATGTGTGGTGGTACTGTACCTTTTGAGAGTTGAAAAGCTAGCAAGGACTGCCTGACATAGCGCACAATGTTCTGAACAAGGTAACAATGTAACACTTGGTCGAAACTAATAGTACAAGTATGTTGCTGTGGAACACAAAAACAAATTTAAATTCAGCCAATCAGTTTAAAATATGCCCAAGATGCCAGAATCCAATCAAATTTGAATTTAGTATTTTGATAATATTAAAACCAATGAAACAATCCGATGTTTTGGGGTATAAAATCGGACATTTTGAACAGTTAGGGGGAGAACTGCCAAGCCACCAAGAAGTGCAGACTTCCAGCAGAACAGCTCTCTGAAAGGTACTATCTATAAAACGTTTGCGCAGTAGAACATTGAAAAGATGACAGAGGAAAATCTGCAAAGGAAGATACAGAAAGAAGATTTGATAGCTGACTGGTTTTGAAAGTTGAATTTTTTGTAAATCTTAATTAGGATTTTTTTTATCGGACCAGTATTGTGGAATGGGAGGTAAAAGATAGGTTTAACAGAATGGAGTTGTAAGGAGTTGTTGGTTTTAATATTCTCTGTTGGACTTAAATAATAAAGTTGTTAATTTTTACTTTAAATAGTGACCTCTGGGATAAATCTTTGCCTCTCTAATTTTAACAGATTACGGCACGAGGTGAATCTCTTCTGTATTGCTGGTTTAAATTAGCAGAGGGGTTTACCCTGTGTCATAACATTATCAATGTCCTTAGATTTATCATTGATTGATTGGAAATTCAATTGGACTTGCGACATAAACACTTCGGCTACAAGAGCAGATCACAAAGGTTAAGAATATTGATGGGAGTAACTCCCCAAAGCCTGTCCATCTATAAGACACAAGTGAGGAGTGTGATGAAATAATCCCCAGCTTCAACAACATTCAAGAAATTTGACACTATCCAGGACAAAGCATCCCATTTGATGGGCACCACATCCACAAACCATCCATTCACTCCACCACCAACGTTCAGTAGTAGCAAGTGTGTATTATCTACAGGATGCACTGCAGAAATTTACCAAGGACCCATAGCCAACATATTTCCATCTAGCAGGACTAGGACAACAGATACATGAGAATAAAATCACCTGCAAGTATCCCTGCAAGCCACTCTCAATCCTGATTTGGAAATATATTGCCATTTCTTCATTGTGGCTGGGTCAGAGTTCTGGAATTTCCTCCCTAACAGCATTGTAAGTCAACCCACAACAGGTGGACTGCATGGTTCAAGAAAACAGCTCACTACCACCTTCTCAAGGGCAACTCAGGATGGGCAGTAAATGATGGCCAGTCATTGATGACCATGTACCACAAATGATACAAATCAAACTATTGTGACAACTTTGGTGAATATGGATGTAGAGTTCTCAATTAGTATTTCAGCTAAGTCTGCGCTCTCCAGTAAAAACCCATTTTTTAGGTTCCTCATTAATCTTATCCAGGGTTTGACTATATCTTCATATTCATCTGCAATCTCTTTTTCTATTGCTTTCCAACCTCTACCTTAAGACTGCCTACAAGATCAGTTCAGAAGCTTTGAATTCTGTGAGGAGTAATTCACCTTCTGTTCCCTAAAAGAGATCTGTTGATCTTAATCTCACACATCCATGGAGAATATCTACAAGGTACAAGTCAAGAATGTGATGGAATACTGCCTGGATGAATACAGATCCAAAAGCACTGATGTTCAAAACCACATGGAATAAAGCAGCCCAGCACTTTATCCACCATTTTCAATATTTACTGTTCACCATTGATGCACAATTATAGCTTGTGTGTACTATCTACATATACTGAAGTTCACTAAGTCATCTCCAATAGCATTTGCAAACTTGTGAACTCGACCTCCTAAACGGACATGGGTAGCATGATCAGATAACCACCACTTGCAAGATCCCACTCTAAGCACTGCACCATCCTGATTAGAACTAAATTACAGTTCCTTTACTGTTGCCCTGGAACCTACTTCCTAACAGCATTGTGGATGTTCGTATATCCCAAAGATTGCAGGGACTCCTCGCCATATTCTCCAAAGTTATTAGGGATGAGTAGTAAATGCTGGCTTAGCCAGTGTTGCTCACATCCCATGAGCAAATGAGACAAACATCCGGGAAATTTTATCTTTGGAAGTTATACTTCTCCAATTCCCCTGAGACTGTAGCTAATATGTAAATATCTTTTTTTTTTAAAGATTTCTATTACTTATTTCTTGTTTCACTCACAATTTTTTTATTCTAAACCTCTTTAATGAGATCGCTTCAATTCTTATAGAAATTTGCATTACATTTTTCCTTGACTTTTTCCCTACCTGTTCTAATTGTGTTCACTGTTTTCTAAGGCTTTTCTGTTGATGTATGCTCCACTTGCCTTGCTTTCCCCAAGTGGTGATTCTTTCATGTGTCAATCCAGGTGATGAGTGTGAGGGGTGTAGTCAGTGAAATGCGATCCTGATTATTGTAATAGAATCATAGAATCCCAGTATGGAAAGAGGCCATTTGGCCTACCAAGTCTGCAGTGACCCTCCAAAGAGCATCTCAACCTGATCCACCACCCTGCCCTATCCCCGTATCCCTGCATTTGCCATGGCTAATCCATCTAGCCAACACATCCATGGACACTATGGATAGTTTAGCATGGCCAATCCGACTAGCCTGCCAATTTTGAACTGTGGGAGGAAACCCACACGGACACAGTATGTGCAAACTCCACACAGTCACCAGAAGACTGGACTCACACCCAGGTCCCTGGCACTGAGGTGAAACAGTGACAGCCACTAAGCCATCGTGCTGCCCATAAAAACACCCCAGATTAGACTTGAACCCACAACTCCTAGCTTAGGATCCCCATGCCTTATAAATTAGGCCATGTTGTCATGTTGTATCCCAGTGGTGCATGCGTGGTCTAAATTTAATTTCTAGACATTTAGAATACCTTGTGTTGGTTTGTCACTATCAATCCATCTTCTAGTATTAACTGATCAACTGACACCATGGGGAGGGATGGCCCAATAATGCTTTATGCATAAGGTAGACTCTGGATTAAACAACAATGTTTATTACAAAGTATTGAAAAGATAATTATATCATATGTACAATATATGATTGTCAGACCATATCTGAGGAAGGAGCTGAGCTCAAAGCTTGCAATTTCAAATAAACCTGTTGAATTATAACCTGGAGTTGTTTGATTTTTGACCTTGTCCACGCCAGTCCTACTCCAACATCTCCACGTCATGATTGTTTCTTGTGAGACATCAGTCTCAACTTAAGAATAAATGCACATTACTACTTTAGCTTCATGCTGTTAATATTAAAATAATTGTTTAGGAACCCTCTATAACTCTGAACTCATAGGAGACTTACAACTCCGGTTAGCTCCTCTCAGAATCAGGATTAGTGGCGCTGGAAGAGCACAGCAGTTCAGGCAGCATCCAAGGAGCAGCGGAATCGACGTTTCGGGCAAAATCCTTCATCAGGAATGCCCGAAATGTCGATTTCGCTGCTCCTTAGGTGTTGCCTGAACTGCTGTGCTCCTTCCAGCACCACTAATCCAGAATCTGGTTTCCAGCATCTGCAGTCATTGTTTTTACCTCAGTGTTCACAATATGCAATTTCCAGCAGATGTCACTAGATAGTCTATAGCAGCCTGTTGGCTGTAACTTCTCCCCACTGACTTAATGCTCTGAGACATATTGCATGGATAGAATTTTCTGATTTATCAAATACAAGAAAGTTATCAAGGTGCTTCTTGTAATATTGTATGTACAGTTTGGAATTGTTACCTTTTCTTTTGTTTCTCATTTTAGTATAGAAATATTGCCTTCAGGTTTTACATAAGACCATAAGATATACAAAGAGAATTAGGTAATTTGACCCATCAAGTCGTCTCCACCATTTGATCATGGCTGATATGTTTCTTAACCCTGTGTTGCTGCCTTCTTCCTGTACTCCTTGATCCCTTTACCAATCAAGAATTTAACTATTTATGTTAAATACACTCCATAGCTTGGCCTCCACAGCCTGCTACAGCAATGAGTTTCACAAATTCACTACCCTCCAACTGAAGAAATTCCTTCTCATTTCAGTTTTAGTGTTGACCCTACACTCTGTGAGGCTGTGTCCTTGGATCCTAGGCCCTCCTACTAATGGAAACCTCTCCATGTCCATTCTATCCAGGCCTCTGGGTATTGTGTGAGTTGCAATGTGACACCCCCCAACCGTCAACCCCACTTCCCCCAAAACCCATCAAAACTCCAACAAATACAGATTGAGTTCTCAATTTCTCCTTATATGACAAACCCTTCATCCCCAGATCATTCCTGTAAACCGCATTTGGACCCTCTCCACTGCCAGCACATCCTTCTTTAGATACAGGCCAAAACTGCCCTCAAAATTCCAAATACGTTCTGACCAGAGTCTTTTACAGCTTCCGCTGTACTTATCTGCTCTTGTATTCAAGCCCTCTTGAAGTGAATGCAAACATTGCGTTTGCTTTCCTAACTACAAATTGAAATTGCATGTTAAGCCTAAAATAAGGTTACCAAATCCCTTTTTGTGCATCAGATTTCCAAAGCCGTTTCTCGTTTAGAAAATAGTCTATGCTTCCTACCTTGCACTTTCCCACGTTGTATTCCATCTGCCACTTCCTTGCTCACTCTCCCAGCCTGTCAGTGTCCTTCTACAGCCTTGTGGCTCCCTCAACACTACCTGTCCCTCCATCTATCTTTTGTGTGATTTGCAAACTCACAACGATGCTCTCATTTGCTTCATTCAGATCATTAATGTATATTGTGAGTAGTTGTGGTCTGAACACTGACCCCTGCAGAATTTCATTCATCACCAGCTGCCATCATGAAAAGACCCTTTTATCCCCACTGTCTGCTTTCTGCCAGTCAGCCAATCCTCTATCCATTGCCAGTTACTTTCTCCTAATCCCATGGGCTCTATTCTTATTTAGCAGCCTCCTGTGTGGTATCTTGACAAAAGCCTTATGGAAATCCAAATAGATCACGTCCACTGGCTCTCCTTTGTCTAACTTGCTCGTTTCCACCTCAAAGAATTCCAGTGGATATGAAATCATGCTGTCTCAGCACTATTTTACCATGCACTTCCAAATATTCCACAATCTCAACCTTAAGAATGGACTCTAAAATCATACCAAAGACTGATGTCAGGCTAACTGGTCTGTAGTTTTCTGTCTTCTGCCTTCCTCCCTTCTTAAGCAGGGGTGTTTATATTAACCAGTTTCCAGTTCTCAGGACCTTCCTTGTTTCCGGTGATTCCTGAAAAATCACCAACAATCCATCTACAATCTCTTCAAGTTTCTCCTTTATAACCCTAATGTGTAGTCCATCTGGTGTGGGTTATTCTTCTTCCTTCAGACATTTTAGTTCCCCAGTACCTTCTCCTTCATGATTGCCACTAGTCTCACCTCTGCCCCGAAACTTTCTTGAAGTTTCTGGTATGCTACTGGTACTTTTCACTGTGAAAACTGATGCAAAGTACCATTCAGTTCCTCCACTATTTCTTTGTTCCCCATCACTACTTCTGTTTTCTCATTTTCCAATGGCCCAATGTCCATTCGTGTTTCCCTTTCAATTTTTAAATATCTTAAAAAAAAATCATGCTTTTTTTTATATTACTAGCTAGTTTACTTTCCTATTTCATCTTCTCTACCCTACTGCTTTCTTGGTTCTCCTCTCTTTATTTTAAAGCCATCCCAGTCCTTTGGCCTCCCGCTAATCTTCACCACATTGTATGCTTTTTCTTTTGCTCTTATGTTTCCGTGACTTCCCTTGTCAGCCACGGTTGCTTCATCCTCCCCTTTAGTTTTGTCTGCCTTGGTTGGAATTTCTGCTGTGCCTCCCAAATGATCTCCAGTAACTCTTGCCATTGCTGATCCACTATTTTCCCTGCTAGACTCCCCTTCTAATCAACTCTGGGCCAGCTCCTCCCTCATGTCTTTTTGTAGCTACCTTTACTCAATTCCCCCTTTTCCCAGGGTTGGGGAATCAAGATCTAGAGGACATCAGTTTAAGTTTAAAGGGGAAAGAATAAAAGGGAACCTGAGGGGCATCTTTTTTTTACACAAGAGGGTGGTATGTATATGGAATGAGCTGCCAGCAGAAATGTTTGAAGCGTGTACATTAGGAGCTTTTAAAAGAGTTTTGGACAAATACATGGATAGGAAAGATTTAGAAAGATATGGGCCAAGTGCAGGGAAATGGGATTAGCATGGATGGACATTTTGGTTAGCATGGTTTGGGCCAAAGGGCCTGTCTCCGTGCTGTAAGACTCTGATTCAATTAGGATACTGTTACATTTGATTCTAACTACTTCCCCTCAAATTGCAGGGTGAATTTTATGATCATATTATGCTCACTGCCCCCTACAGTGTTCATGCACATTAAGCTCCCTAATCAAGTCTGCTTCAATACACACCACCACATCTAGAATTGCCTGTTCCCTCATGAGTTATGCCACAAGCTGCTGTAGAAAACCTTCTTGTAGACTGACTTTTCCAGTCCACTTTCTTATTGAAATCCTCCATATTATTGTAACAGTGCCTTTCTTAAATGGCTTTTCTATCTCCTGATTTACTTTCTTTACCACACCCTGACTACTGTTAGGAGGCCTAGACACAACTCCCATCATGGTTGCTGCTTTTCCTTTGTGGTTCTCAGCTCTGCCCACACAGATTCTATGCTTTCTGACTCTATATCACTACTTGCTATTTGTTTTGTATACTGCTTACATGTAAGTACAACACCCTCAGTACTGTGTTGACTGTTCCCACTTCTCATAGTTGTTTCCTGATCTGCTGTGCCTGAAGTTAGATTCTTGACCTTCTCCACACTCTCTCCTGTTACTTGTGGAAATTTTCATAACCTCTGCTGAACCCTCCCCCACTTTAACCTTTTCCATAATTCTCCACGCAACTGAATTTATATTTTAAAAGATTTGTCTTGGTCTTTTAGTTTGTAGCCTGTTTAAAAGATTCTTGTATTTACCTTCGATCTGAAACTAACCTATAGTAGTCAAATTAGTAACTATCTTCAACCAATGGAATCTATGGTTTACTTCTGTCATTCTTTTGAATGGTTCCCTGATTCTGATCTTCAATTTATCCTGATTTTTAAAATAAAAATGTCACAAACTATGAGCCAAAAGAAAGCAAACAAAACGCACCTTCTACGATTTGTACTGAATTCCACATTGCTTCAAATTCTCACATTGCTTCCAAATTCCCCAAATTATGTACTCACCCGGGCTGTGTCTCACGCCAGATGTGATCTCTCCTTTCTGACCATGTGAAACTTAGTCATGTTAGGTCATCAAAGCTCAAGACCACTTAGATTGCTAACTGCTGTCTCTCTTTTTTTTTCCTCAGGCAATGTGATGGTTTGTTTTGGAAACATGTTTATCAAATTCCCCAATTCTAAAACTAGAGAGATGATCCAGAAAGGTATGTGTTTGTGTACAAGTTATTTAACATTTTTGTGTTTGAGTGGGGCAACTATGCTAAATGATGGAGTCCAAATAATATTAAACCAACTGACAGCATTATTTAAAAAATCCTCGTCTTTGGGAGAAAGAGGAGCTGAGCCCTTATTGGAGGATAAATTAGTTTCACATCAGAAAATTCAATGTGTTAAATTAGTCTTTGTGTTTGGATGACTACGAAAATAATCAACTTTAGTGAAACAGATATTCAGTACTTTATTTTCTTTCTATGTTTCTCAAAAACATTGTTCAAACATTCACTTTTTTAATTTTCTCTAACTGACTTGATGATGTAATATCTCCAAGTTTGCAGATGAGATAAAGCTGGTAAACTATGAGGAGAATACAAAGATGCGTTGGTGTGATTTGGACAATTTGGAAGAGTGGGCAATTGCAAGACAGAGTACAATGTGGATAATTACGATGTCCATTTTACTCTTTTTCAATTTATTGCACCAATTGCTGAAAGTAAGCATCCATGTGCAGCAGGCAACAAACGAGGCAACTTAAATGTTGGCCTTCATAGTGAGAGGGTTTGATATATCTTCCTGCAACTGTGCAGGGCCTTGGTCAGATGACATCTGTTGTGGTTCTGTTCGCCGAGCTGGAAGTTTTTCCAGCTCGGCGAACAGAACCACAACAACGGACACCCGAGCTACAAATCTTCAACCAGACTTTAAACAGATGACATCTGGAATACAGCATGCAGTTTTGGTGCCTTATCTGAGGAAGGATGCTTTCGCTATAAAGGGAATGTGGCAAAGGTTTATCAGATTGAATTCCCGGGATGGTGGGACTGACATTTGAAGAGTTGTTTAATTGGTTAGGATTGTGTTTGCTGGTGCTGTGAAGGATGAGGGAGGATCTTCTAGAAGCCTATAAAATTCTAACAGACTAGACAGGGTTGATGCAGGAAGGATGTTCCTGATGGCAGAGGAGACCAGAGGTTATAGTCTAAGGATCCACGTAAACCATGTAGGACTGAGATATGAAGAAAGTTCTTCACCCAATGAGTAGTGAGGCTGCGAAATTCATTGCCACAAAAAGCAGTTGCAGCAAAAGCATATAATTTCAAGAAAGAATTGAATATAGCACTTGGGGCTAAAGGATATTGTGTTGGATGATCAATCATGATCATGTTGAAAGGCAGAGCAAGCTCAAAGGACCGAATGGCCTACTTCAGCTCCTATTTCCTATGTCTCCGTTATTTTCTGCCCCACCATCTAAGATGAGATCAAGAACCCTTGAAAGCAGCTTCAGTTTAGTTCGATAATTGTTTTTTATGTTTTGGGATTTTTAACCTCTTTTTGGATAAAAGAACAAAATTAATTCTGCCTGTTGAAAGAGTACTGGGGTCATTAGTGAAATAGTTGAGACAATCAGATAGAGGCCTTTAAGGGATTCGACACAAGTACCCAAGAGAAGTCTGTACGTACAGAATGGGAAGAGGTCTTTGCGTGGATCAGTTGGCACACATAGCTTATGGCTGTAACAGGTTGAGCTAAGCAAAAATAACATGGAACTAGGGAACTATATAATGGATCTCAATAAGTGATGTTTTATCGGCTTGTATAAGTGATAATTTGGTAATGAATATTTACCTTGGTTTAACATGTACATTACTTTGATATTTCAGATCAAGAACAATTGGATAAAGAGATACATAAGCTTTATAAGCAGCTGAAAGTGAAAGTTAATCATTTGAATGAAGCTCAAGGTGACTTTTTAACCTGTTCCTTTAACTCTGTGTATGTGTTTTGTATACCTACAATTGCCTATGGCCTTTGATCATTTTAACCCTGTTTTCTGATCTAATTAATTTTGTGGAATGATGGGGCACTGTAATTGATATTGTTCTGTGTGGCAGAGAGGGAATGAACTCTGTTGCTCCTCTTTTAACATTTACGCATGAAGGTGTTCAGCAAGGAACAGATTTCCCACAATGGCCTGTTTTGTTCAAAGTTGCTTAGTTCACCTACATCTCTATATAATTTCTCACACATTTGTAAGGTCAGACAATACCTGAAATTTAATAAAACTGTTTGATATAAGGATGGTCAATTGAAGCTGACCCCTCTGGTGCCCTACATGTCATTGTAAGTAGCTGTTCTTCAAGATGTGTTTCTAAAACTCTGCTAGACAGATTATTTCAATAATTACTGAAGTAAAGTAATAGTTCTTGATATCTCCTTTTAAATTTACATCCTTCCCTACTTCAATTTGCACGAATGTCCAAAGCTTATTGTATCTAAACTGTCATGAGTTTTTATTCCTCGATTAAAATCCTCTAAACCAATTTCTTCTGTTTACTAACTGTAGTTGAATACTTGATAAATGGGTTTTTTTTTTCTCTTTACATTTGTACACCTTGGGATAGTCTTTCCAAGTCTTTCTTGTCTCTGTTCTTTCCACTATTTAACCATAGGCTATTGGTCAGTCCCAAGTGTGTGGTAAACTCACAGTATAATGTCTGGAGATCTGTTCTTGCTTACCTACATTACAGCCTGGTCTGCCAATGAGCCTTTTGAGAGGAAGAGAAAACGAATTTTTATCCTTGCCTTCAATCCCTGTGTGGGCTCACCCCTCTTTATCCTTCATCTTCTTCAAATCTTTAACACATTTTATTTTTATCACTCCATTTCTGGTCTCTTATATATCCTCAATTTTCTTCCATACCATTAATGACCATGATGTTTCTTCAAAACTTTTGTCTTTGACCAGAGTATTGGTCACTTGTCCAATTAGCTTTCATATAGCAAGGTGTCAAATTTTGTTTGATAATTCTCCTGTTAAGTATCTTGGAACGCTTTATATTAGTAAAGATGCTATACTAAAACAGTTGTTGTATATTTTTAAATATGGCTGACATCAAATAACTTGCTTGGGAGCTTACTTGAGGTCTTACTCGGTAAAGATAGCGCATATCTGAGTCCTAGAAAGGTATGGAGAAAATGAGGACTGCAGATCCTGGAGATCAGACGCAAAAAGTGTGGCACTGGAAAGGCACAGCAGGTCAGGTAGCATCCGAGGAATAGGAGAATCGATGTTTTGGGAATTCATGCTCCTCGGATACTGCCTAACCTGCTGTGCTTTGCCAGTGCCACACTTTTCAACTCACTAGAAAGGTATGTCTAAGTACCGCTGTAATATCTGTGGTGATGGGGATACTGTGTCAATTGTTGCTGACAATTCTGATTATCTTACTACTTGTGTTCCAGGAAAACCTGAACTTAAAGGATTCAATCTTTCCCCTTTAACTCAAGAAGAATTGAGTGCCATTGAGAAGACACTGAAGAGCTGAAAGTTGCTTATGCCTTGTAAATTGGTGAGAACTGGGCAGAATACCATATATTGGAGGAACAGCTACTTTGGAAACCATAGACAGCATGTTTGCAACTTGGGCCATAAAAGATGTGGGATTTTTTTTCCAACATTGCTCAAGTTCCAAGGTTTACCAGATCGCTTTCAGTGGGATTATGATATTTGAAATCATTAATCCTTGAATCATTCAAGAAGAGTGTCATTTTATCCATGTCTATTGGTGGCCAACTTCCTCTCCTTTCTTCCCAGAATTTGCCTGGGACTTGAACAGTTACAATAACTTGCCACAGCTGACTACTCGGCCAGTGTACTTTACGAATAAAATTGCTGGATTTCTGAATTAAATGCTGATCCTTTTCATAACTATCTTTGTTTTACATGCACTTGGTCTACAGAAAGTGGAGTCTTATTTGTGGCTTTATATAATAATTTGCAACTGTATAAACCATGTGTGACATTAATGCTTGATCACTTATAGTTACAATTCTGACTGAATGGCAAAATAAGGCAGTGTTTCAGTTTTCTGAAATAAAAACGGAAAGGACTGTGGATGCTGTAAATTGGAGACAAAAGTAGAAATTGCTGGAAAAGCTCAGAAGTACCGATGGAGAGAAATCAGGTTAACATTTCAGGTTAAGTGACTCTCCGAATTCAGATGCTGCCAGACCAGCTGAGCTTTTCCAGCAGTTTCTGTTATTGTCTTTTAGTTTTCCTAATCATTCTGGAAGAAGTAAAGTCTTTGACAAAAAAACTGGAATTCCCAGTTTCACTCCTTAAATTGTGATATCTTAGCCAATCTTGGCTGACAGCACAGAGATTTTAAATTTATTCCCAAAATATGGACATCACTGACAAGTCTAGCTATTGTTGCCAAAATGTACCTGGTGGGTAATTAGGACTTGAATAATTTACTGGGACTCATCTGAGAGTGATTTGAGAATCCTAACTCCATATGGTGTTGGTGGATGGTGCTTCAAGGCATTTGTACTTTTTAAAAGGATTGGGAGCATTTAGTAACCCAGGCTTATCCATCCTCAGAACCCAGCTTGTTCCTTCGAAAGTGGTTCCAGCCTCAGATCCGATACCATTGACCTAAATAGGATAGGTTCGAAATAGATCAAACAGCTCTAAGCTGCATATCCAGGAGACAATGTGGGTCATTGGGAGCAGCAGAATTTATTCAACAACAATCTCACCTGTAAAATGCATCGCTTTACCATCAAGCCAGGAGACGATTAATCGTTCAGTGAGGAATGTGGAAGTGGGACCAAGTATATCTTAAAAGCAAGATGCTAACTTAACATGCAGTACTGTTGCTGCTGCATCAAACAGTGGAAATGACATGTTTATAGACAATGCAAAGAGGTCATTATTCTAACTCCTAGGTTCTTACTCCTAACAGATCAAATCGAAGCATTGCAGTTTTTTCACATCCAGTTATCAATGGTGGAGGACAAAGGAATCTCCATGAGTACCCCCATCTTCAATGATTGTAGGGCCCACCATTAATTTAAATTAAAAGGCGAAAGCATTCACAGCCAGAAATGACATCAATAATCTACTTCAGCCTCCTCTTGAGATCACAAGCTACATAGATACCAGCCTTCAGCCAATGAGATTGACTATATCAAAAAAAGACAACTGAGTGTACTGGATACAACAAAAGCAAAGATCCCTGACCGCACTGTTAAAAATTTAGCATGATGCCTAGTGTTTGGGTTTGTTTGTTTGTGTGTGTGTGTGTGTGTGTGTGTGTGTGTATGTTTTTATTCCATTTGAATAAAGGATTAAGATTGTTTCAAAATTTGTTTTGCTGGAAACTGCTTAAGGTTTTGTTTCTCTAGAAATAAAGCGAATGAAATTATAATTCCTAAGTGATGACAGGTGTACCTAGACCAGAAAGGGGCTGTGGTCAGACAAGGTCTTGGCAAGTATGGAAATATGATTGGTAGATATTAAAAAACCAGACTAGAAAGCTGTGGACTTCTTATGTTATCTCATTAAGGTGCTGTTGAAATTACATTAGTGTGTGAAAGTAGAGTGAAATTTAATGTTAGTGAATTATTCATTAGTTAATAATGGTTATTATAACAGCTCATTATAAAAGTGAAGCTTTTCAACAAATGTTTTATAATAGTGTTTCATAAATAAATCACTGAAAGATCATAGAAGCATGACAACTTATAAGGCAAGAGACTTTGGAAGACCCACGTGAAATAGTGAGAAAATTTTCTGAGGGTTCACTCATTGTAATGTTAAAAGATTAAGTTTCACTGTCTCCCTGGACATTAATATTAAAGGGTTAAACTGCACGAGCTGAACATCCTGGAAGTGGGTGGGACAACATTAATGCAGGAATGTGGATGACTCCCACACCATAGACAGTCATTTGCTACTACTCCCCTATTAAACTATTATTCAGATCCTTCCCCTACTATTCTCAAATTAAACTATCATTCACCCTTCCATTCAGAAATACTTACCTAACTTCGGGGGATGGCTATGAATGTCACACCTGCATTATCTGGGGGGAATCACTGAGTCAGGAAATTGTTTGAATAATGATTTACCAGGATTAGGGCATCTACATTTACTATTATTTCTGTCGGTGACCTCATCCTATTATAGTAAATGGGGTAACGTAATTATGGGGGTGGGGTTGGTTGGTGGCGGGGTGGCTAGAGTATCTGTGAGCATTACCAACTGACCTGTATAAAGGCAATGTGTTTCCTTTGTTCATGGCCTCTTTTGACCTGACTTCACATGCCTCCAAGGAGAGTCCAAGCGAGTCACCTAGCCTGTACAGGCTTTAATAAACTTTACTGTTTGCAGAAGTTAGTGTGTGCGAATTGTCTCTCGTGTGAAACCTCAGGAAAAGAACCTAACATGCCAATGTTTTTGGACAATTTGCAATGTTTGGACAACATTTCAAAAAAAGAGGAAAAGAGTTGTTTGTACATACCCATTTAGACCAGTACTGTTGCTTATTTATTTATTGTCATGTGTACCTAGGTATAGTGAAAAGCTTTGTTTATCAGCAATATAGACAGATCATAGGGTGGGAAAAGCCTTGGACACAGAGTGAGGCATACAGGTTACATTGCACAGGAAGTGCAAGAGGCAAGATAAACATTAACAATCAATAATATTTGAAGTTTGAGAGTCCATTCATCAGTCTAATAACAGCAGGAAAAAAGCTGCTCTTGAACCTATCCATGTGTTCAAGCTTCTGTACCTTCTGCCTGATGGAAGAGGTTAGAGGAGAGCATTTCCAGGATGGGATGGGTCTTTAATGATGTTGGCAGCCTTTCAGCAGCAACAAGATGTCCAAATGGAGTCCAAGGATGGGAGGTTGGCTTCCGTGATGGTCTGGGCTGTGCATACAACCTTGGGTAATTTCATACGATCCTGGGCAGAGCAGTTGCCCAGGCCTTTATGCACCTGGTTTGTATGCAGACCCACTCTCATACACACACCACACACTCACCCACACACACCCTTTCACAGGCATATACTCCATCACACTCACAACAAACTTTAGCAAGCATGCACATGCAAACACACACTCTTGCACATGCACTCACTCACACTCTCATGCATGCACACACACATAAGACTATAGGGTGAATTTGAATTTGCAGATATGTTTTATTTTGCTTAAAAGCACACAATCTGCAGTCAATCCATGTAATATTTTATGAATTCCTACTTTGGAAATAGAACCAGTCTAACTCAAGATTGGGATACAGACAGACTCTAACCTTACACCTTTAACATATTGTCTGAGCAGAGACAACCTTAAGTTATCTCGAGAATGTAACTTAAAAGAAATTCTGCGATTTGCACATTAATGAATCAAAACCTGCAACCCATTCCAAAAGATGAAAGACTTAACAGCAACCTAGGTTTGTTCAATATATCATTTCAGCTGTATGACATTGCAATCTTTTGCTATAAATTCTGTATCTTATGATCCTGTTCCACAGCTATCTGATTATGGAGCAGAGCTCCGAAAGCTAGTGCTTGCAAATAAACCTGTTGGATTATTGGTGTTATGTGATTTTTAACTACACTCTACAAGGCACAAGTCATGATGGACACACCCCTGTTAGCCTGTTGAATGCAGATCCACCAACACTCACTATAGGTTCATCAGAACAGAAGTAGGCTATTCAACCTTTCTTCAAGTCTGCTGCACAATTTAATATAATCAGTGCTGATTGAAAACTTTAGTGCCTCTGCCCCATAATCCTTTACATCATTGGCACCCTGAAATCTATCTACCTCTAAACGTATCTAACTACTGAGCCTCCAGAACACTCTGTGGAAATAGTTTCCAAAGATTCACAACACTCTGAGTAAAATAATTCTCCTTATCTTTGTCCTAAATGGAAATCTGTTATTTTCTAAATTTTTCCCCTTGGTTTTGACTCTCCAACCAGGAAAACATTTTTTCTACACTATCCTTTAAATTATTTTACAAGTTTCAATGACATTGTATCTCACTCTTGAAAACTCTGGTGAATGTAAATCCAGTTTTTCTAGAACAATTGTTAGTATAACAATACTGCCATCTCATGGACAAGTCTGCTGAATATTTCTAGCACTCCCTCTATGGCAGTATGAGCTTTCCTGAGATAAGGAGACCAAAACTGCGTACAGTTCTCTAGGTAAAGCCTGACCGAGCTTCTATAAAATGGTATCTGGACAAAAGAGTCAGCGTATTTCTGGAATAGAATAGAGTTTTTAAATAAAAAGTATGACTTTTGCAGGAGGGAGGTAAATGCTAAGTGTTTTGCTTTTTAACATGAACATTTTCTCACAAAAAAAATCGAAAATGTGTGGTCTAAGGGTTTGAAATGAATCTGGCAGTCGCCCTGGGTCTCAATTGATTGAGGATGATCAGCCATGAGCATAATGAATGGTGGTGCAGGCTCGAAGAGCAGAATGGCCAACTCCTGCACCTATTGTCTAACTGAGTTTTCACTCTCATTGCCCGGAACGATTGTTGGGCGGATTGTTTGTTCCTGGCACCGCTGCTCCTGTGGACGGGTTTTGGTGACGGACGCGTCTCCCCGCAGGCTGCAGTTCCCCCCGCACGTGCCGGTTCCTGATAATTGTTTGTGTGGGGGCTCCATGGCTGCTCTGGATTTAATCGGGACGATTGGGGATGAGGAGGAGGTTCCGGAGGATGAGGCGGAGGAGACGGGCTCTGAGGGAGAGGTGAGTCCGACAGTGGCCCCGCTGGTCACTGAGGGACACAGCACGGGTTCAGAGTGGACACGCTCATCCCCCAACCGCCTTCACTCCCCCCGCTCTCCCCCCCACTCCCTCCCCCCATTCCCCCCCACTCCCCTCTCCTCCCTCCCCACTTCCACCCCCCCACCACTTCCACCCCCCCCCGCTCGCTCTCTCTCCCCCCTCCCCTGCTCTCTCCCCCCCTCCCCTGCTCTCTCTCCCCCCCTCCCCTGCTCTCTCTCCCCCTCCCCTGCTCTCTCTCTCCCCCCCCCCCTGCTCTCTCTCCCCTCCCCTGCTCGCTCTCTCCCCCCCCTCCCCTGCTCGCTCTCTCCCCCCCCTCCCCTGCTCGCTCTCTCCCCCCCCTCCCCTGCTCGCTCTCTCCCCCCCCTCCCCTGCTCGCTCTCTCCCCCCCCTCCCCTGCTCGCTCTCTCCCCCCCCTCCCCTGCTCGCTCTCTCCCCCCCCTCCCCTGCTCGCTCTCTCCCCCCCCTCCCCTGCTCGCTCTCTCCCCCCCTCCCCTGCTCGCTCTCTCCCCCCCCTCCCCTGCTCGCTCTCTCCCCCCCCTCCCCTGCTCGCTCTCTCCCCCCCCTCCCCTGCTCGCTCTCTCCCCCCCCTCCCCTGCTCGCTCTCTCCCCCCCCTCCCCTGCTCGCTCTCTCCCCCCCCTCCCCTGCTCGCTCTCTCCCCCCCCTCCCCTGCTCGCTCTCTCCCCCCCCTCCCCTGCTCGCTCTCTCCCCCCCCCCTCCCCTGCTCGCTCTCTCCCCCCCCTCCCCTGCTCGCTCTCTCCCCCCCCTCCCCTGCTCGCTCTCTCCCCCCCCCTCCCCTGCTCGCTCTCTCCCCCCCCCCTCCCCTGCTCGCTCTCTCCCCCCCCCTCCCCTGCTCGCTCTCTCCCCCCCCTCCCCTGCTCGCTCTCTCCCCCCCCTCCCCTGCTCGCTCTCTCCCCCCCCTCCCCTGCTCGCTCTCTCCCCCCCCTCCCCTGCTCGCTCTCTCCCCCCCTCCCCTGCTCGCTCTCTCCCCCCCCTCCCCTGCTCGCTCTCTCCCCCCCCTCCCCTGCTCTCTGCCCCCCCCCTCCCCTGCTCTCTGTCCCCCCCTCCCCTGCTCTCTGTCCCCCCCCGCTCCCCTGCTCTCTGTCCCCCCCCGCTCCCCTGCTCTCTGTCCCCCCCCGCTCCCCTGCTCTCTGTCCCCCCCCGCTCCCCTGCTCTCTGTCCCCCCCCCCCGCTCCCCTGCTCTCTGTCCCCCCCCCACTCCCCCTTCTCCCTCTCCCCCACTTCACCTCGCCCCCCACTCCCCCACCCCACCCCAGAGGCCAGCAGACCTGAACCCGTTTCTTCAGCACTTGGGTTTTTTTTTTACTCTTTTTCATCTCAAGATCCCACTAAACTGGGCAGTGGGACAGTTGCACGCTGTGGGCTGGAATTTTTCTGAATCACAGGATTCTGGGTTCAAATCCAACCTCAAGACTTGAGGGTCTGTACAGAAATCGAGCCTGATGGAATGCTGCTGTGCTGTCTTTCCGACAAACCACTGTGAGGTAGCAAGGGCACAGGTAGTAAACCTTTTGAGTTAACATGGAGTGTACAAGGTGAGAGTCTAGCCAGGATAGCATTTGAATTAGTCAAGTCTTTTGGCAACAAAAGCTTGGTTGAGCACTTCAGATATGTTGAGTGGGATGGAATCTGTCAATTAGATTATTGCCTCATCTACAAAAGGAAGTCAAAGATGGCATTCTAACTTGACATTTTTAAAAATATATATTAATTTGTGGCATGTGGGTTTGCTGGGAGTAGAAGGATGTGTTGTGAGAAGCTCAGCTCAGGGTCAAATAGGATGCTTAGTTCTGAACAGTATGCTTCAACCTTGGATAGTATCTAGGGAGTGTGATTGAATCACCTAGAGAGTAGAGATTTTTGTGTGGTCTGAAGGAAGTGGCATCAGTCTTCCAAACTTTTAATTAAAGGGAAGTTCTGACCATCATGCAGCATGACAGTTTGGATATAGTGGAAAGTTGAATGAGGTGGCCTTCATATATAAATGGCTGTGGTCAGTTTGCATGTTCTCAGGCGAAATTGCTGAGGGACAGCCTGTAGATGAGAAATAGTAAAGCACCAAGAACAAATGCTTGGGAAAACTCCAGGTTAAAATGCAGGCATGGGAAAAAGAAACAATTTTCCAACAAGAATAGAAGCAGATGAGCACAAGGCTGGGCCAGCTGTACAACAGAGGATGGTGTGGTCAAATGTGTCAGACTGCAGAAAGATGAGGAAGGATAGTTTACCACAGTCAAGAGCAACAAAGGCCAGGCAAGAAGTGATGGTCAGCCAGCGAACCCTCATACCACAAATTAATATATATTTTTAAAAATGTCGATGTAGAATGCCATCCTTGACTTCCTTTTGTGGATGAGGCAATAATCTAATTGAAGAGGAACAGAATAAAGTTTGGCAAATTTTGTAATGACGAAGATTTTTCAGAGGAATGTACTTTTGAAAATGGGACAGTGGTTAACGTTAATGGATAAGTCAAGGTTCCTTTGAAGAGACGGTGATGACAACAGATTAGTGACAAAGCAACCTATAAGCTCTGTGTTGGAGGTGGATGGAGCAAGGGAAAAGGGGTAAGAAAACTATTTGCAACAGAGAAGACAAGTTATAGATTAACTATGCATTCCTGAATGAAGATGGAATTGTGAAACATGGTTGCAGAAGAGTGCAGAACTCAGCAAAGTATGCTTACAGCCTTTGCTGGTAGACTTTCCCTGTTGTTGCTTGTGGTCAGTTCAAATATTGAAAACAGTTCTATTACCAAATCTAACAATGCTTATAATATACAAAGATCTCTATTTGTAATGTAGGAGTCTTTATCTTCAGAATCACATATCGTTATAATAATGTCCAAAGTGCATTTTATTTAAATTTGACGAACAGCCAAATTAACTTGTCGAGAAAAGGGAAGATTTCAGAAAATTTCATTCAGGAAGGCACATTTGGTTAGGGTGTTTTGATTTGAACAAAAATGAGAGCAGTAGGGCTGGCTTTCAAAACAGAGGATTTAAGGAACATAATGGAAATAAAGGATAACCCCAAAGTTAGGTTGTTGAGCAACAATTAGAAAAAAAGGAGCTTGATTCTTTATTTTGTTAGAATCTGAAATGCTTCACTGGTAGTTAATTACTTTTAAATGTAAGTAATGTAGTTACTAGACAACATGATGGATAATTTATGCAGAACAAAATTACTCCAATAATGTCCACTTTATCTGTGTTCACTGGTATTGATTAATGGAGGAATCTTCACCAGGACACAGGGAGAACTGCTCGCTGTTTGAACAGTGCCATGGGATATTTTGTATTGTTATGAACCAGACCAAACCCCCTCAAAATATATTAAGATAGCCCTACACCCCAACGGTTTCTTATTTTTAAAGCCATGTGTAAGGCATTGTGTTCTGGATGCAATTTGATTGGTCAAACAACCAGGCTTGAAGCGTAACACACTTAATTCTTACACTACAGTTAAAATATAAACACACAAGAGTTGTAATAACTTAACTCTATTGGAAATCTTAACCGAATAATGGATTATTTAAGTACTAAACAGCAGCTGTTCCACCATAGTAACATCCTATAAATACACCCTTGGCAAAGTCAAATTCAATAAAATAGTCTCACATGCAAATCTAGCAGCAGGTAATGAACCCTAGCGTTCAGCTGTAATAGAAAGAAGAATAACAGCTTCCACATCCAGCTTCAAGACCCCAGCAACTACTGAAAGTTAAATGAAAATCCTGGTTCTATGGAAACCTGCCTCCACCCATTCAGGCTGCTTCTATTATTCCACCTTTTTTAAAAACCCAAGGCCTGTCAATCTGTTTACTTTATCAGCTTGGAGCAGACCATTCTCCACCTCTGTCCCAATCCCTCTTCATTTTAAAAAAAAGACAAAATTTTAAAACCATAGTATCATCACAGCCTCCATCAGTATGATGAGGCAGAATCTCAGATTACTGAAAGACTGTACCTTCCACAGTGTAGCGCTCCCTCAATGTTAATCTAATCTGTTATGATCGGGTATTTACTTGAGGAAAACTGTTGCCACTTTGTTTCTGACTCTGAACAGAAAGATTATTCGTGTAATCTTTCTGACTAGAATCAACAAGATTAGCAGTGCTTTCTAAGTATTCATTTTCTTAAACAGACCCCAACTGTGAGGTGTTTACAGCTGATGCAGTTCGGTTGGAATTCTGCCCAGTCAGGATCCTGTGGGTTGGACTGAAGGGTCTGTTTCCATGCTGTATATCTCTATGACTTGGAATTAGATTTATAGGGTACCAATGGCTATAAAGAAAGCAGGTTTTATGTAAACAGCTGCTTAAGTTTCCAGTCAGTTTGGAGAATTGTCATCTTAAATCACCACCGATTAGGATCAAGACTGACAGCAGAAAATGATGGCAGAGGAAGACCTGCATACAAAATAAACTAGAAATCAGCAGCTACAAGGATTGGGATGAAGGGGAGAATAACTTATCTACACACCACATTGTTAGCGAAATAGAGATGGTAGTTGCCAGCAATAGTTGCTAGAAATGGACAGCTTCCAGTATACTGCAATTAATTGTAAACTCTTCCTCCCAACTTTAGTCCTTGTTCTTGCTGCTTAATTAAAGCATACATTTAAACTTGGGAGATGCTTTGCACTTTCTCAACAACATTAGAAGAGTGTTATATCCATTAATATTTATTATTTGGATTTGCTAGTCCAATCTTCTGGGCTACTAAGTTCCAAAGCAATTTATGGCTGCTCTCTTTTACACATATTGTAATATCATTGTTCAAGCTGATGATAGATTACACCATTCTGGCATTACCTCGCGTAGCTTTTTGTGCCGTGGTGATTCAAGGGAAATGCCCTCTTCTTAGCAGCTTTCCCATATTCAGTATTGATCTGAGTTATGCTTAACAGTGTGCTGTTTTATATTGTCCATGAATAAGCAGCAGAAGGGAGATCTTGTTGCACTTACCTTCCTTTGATTTGTAAGACTGCTGTCTTTGTTTATTCAGGAGCCGCCTGTCACCTTACTGAAGAGAAATAAGTTACGGAAGAAATGTGTGGACTTCAGTGATGACTTCCTGTTCACTGAAAAAGATGGGGAATACGATGACAGCTGGACGATGGCAGATGTCCTGAATCAACTGAAAAAGAATGTGAGAACCTGTGACTCTGCATGTTTATAGGCTGGAGCTTCCTTAACATTCAGTTTTTAGACTGTTACAGTGTTCATTATTTCTGCTGCAATGATGGAATGCTGTAGAAATGTTTCCATCGAACTGAGAGCTGATGTTCAATAAGTTACTGGAATCTTTGTCCATAAGCCATTTTTCAAGCTTGCTTTCTGTTTGCTTCTTTGCTAATTTAAGAGTAATTTACGATTAAATAAATGTGATGTTTTTGAAATATTTGTGATGATGTATGTGTGCACAGGACTCTTGGGGAACAGTTAGCAAGTCCTTTAGAATTTGCTGACTGGTTGACAGGTGATGATCCCAGATTTTCAGTACATTGAGTGGGCACTTTATTCTCTAACTCTTGTTAAGTCCCAGCTCAGAAAGTGGGTTTGATGTAACATTACTTCATTTTTCTGCTTATTTCCAGAAGGCACCAACAACCCTGGATGAAAAGATAGAAAAAGTGCGAAAGAAAAGAAAAAGAGAGGTCAGTTGTTTTCAAAACTTTTCTCAAATAATTGAGTGTCTGAACATTCAGGTGTGAGACGTTCACTGGGACATAGAAGCTGTGATCTCCCAAAAGCTGCGTTCTCCTTCCGTTTTTCCTTCTTTCCTTTCCATATACATAACAAATAACTGTCTAATGCTGTTGATGTTTGCTGGGGGTATTTACACTGGATTAGCAATCTTTCAGTGTCTGTTCAAATAAACTTTGTTCATGAAAAAACCTAGTTCTAGGTGGACTGGTGCTTTCGGAGTGCAAGGTAATCTTTTCCATGTAAGTGCATGATCCATGGGTCACTTGATAATGGCTAACACTGGGAACATTGCTAGTTTTTTTTCATCTTATCTTCCTATTCCACGACCACCATTGTTAGCCCGGTAGAGACAAATGACCTGGGCACAAACCATGCAGTGAAGCTGAGTTTTCTCTGCTGTTCACCACAACCATCTGCCCATTTACAAACAAAATATTAGCTAATCTTATCAGCTTTCAAGATCAAAGAGAATTGCAAATGGAAGTGAAATACTGATATCACTATGAAATCCATTTGCCAGCTTTACAATGTAAGAATTGTAACGTCAACTATTTAGGAGCTAAAACTAATAGATATGTGTTTTCTAAATAGTAAGAAGTTATGAACTGTAAAAGATCGGAAAGGTTTAGAAATCCCTAATTTGCAGGGGAAAAAAGTCATTTAAAAAAACTAATGAAAAAAAAAGGTTTTAGAGGGATTTTATAGCTTACAATGTGAAATTGCCTTTATTTAAATTAATGGGCTGCTTTTTTACAGGAACCAAAATATCAGGGACAAATCATTTATTGCTCAGCAAGGCCTGGGAAACATTTGTCATCAAATTAGTATCTTTATTGCAACTGCATTCTTTAACTATATAATTTCTAATCATTCTTTCACCAATGTTTGTGAAGAGTGGGTCGAGTGACTTGGTTATAATCAGAAAATATGAAAGTGTAATTCGGAATTGTTTTCTCCTGAATTGGAAAATTAGGTCTTCACGGTTCTGGAGAAGAGTCCTATTAGATTCAAAACACTAAGTCTGATTCTCCCTGACCTGCTGGCACTTTTCTGCTTTTATTAAAGTTTTAATGACCCACAGTGTTACTAACATCTGCAAAATGATTCACTGTCTCAACCAAGATAATAATAGAGTTTTGCCAGTGGCACCACAAATCAATATACATTGGGGAGGAGAAATAATCGTTTAGTGGGAGGTTGAGAAGGGATAAAAACAGTCCGTGAGAAGGAGCAATGCATATAAGTCTTTGGCTTTGATTTTAATGTTTCTCATTTCCAGGAGAAATCTACAAAAGAAGCAAAGGAGTTAAAGACTGACTCTACTGAGTCCAAACCTGATTTGGAAGATGAGGAAGAACTGGATCAGGCAGAGGCCAGTGAAGATGCTGAGGGATCTGATGAAGAGAATAGTCCAGAAAACGAGGAAGATGATGAGTCAATTTCTGAGTTCTCCTCAGCAGATGAGGATATTTTACAGAAAGCAGGTAAGATTGAAGCCTGGTGAACTTTATTCGCAATGTTTTTGTTGTGGTAGTACTGTGGCTTGTTTCCATTGCTTTATTGACTCATCAGAGACTGATGTAATGCTGATTGTTTCACAGACACCCTGAAATTGAAGGGGAAGAAGAGAAAGAAAAATGTTCCCGGGGATGTGAGTGTTCCTGGTGTTTTATTTCCTAGTGTATACTGGGGATAGTAAGGATAATTGTATTGCTGAAATGTGATGCATTTTGGGATGATTAACAAGGCAAGGGAGTACACAATGAATAGAGGGAACCGAGGAAGTACAGAGGATCAGAAGGACCTTGCAGTAAATGTCCCTAGTTCCTTGAAGGCAACAAGGCAGGTGGTTAAGAAGACATATGGGATACTTGCCTTTATTCATCAAGTCATTGAATACAAGAGCAGGGAGTTTACAATGGAGCTGTATAAGAAGTTAGTTAGGCAACAGCTAGAGGACTCGGGATGTGATTGCTATAGAGAGGATGCAGAGAAAATTGTTTGGGCTGGAACACTTCAGCTATGAAAAGAGACTAGATAGGTTGGGGTTGTTTTCCTTAGAGCAGAAAAAGCTGAGGTGGAATGTAATTGAGGTATACAAAATTGAGGGGCATAGATAAGAAAGAGGTTTTTCCCTTGGTCGAGCGTACAATAACCAGGAGGCATAATTTAAGAGAAAGGATAGGGGATTTAAGGAAGAATTTTTTTCTCAGTGTTGTGAATATCTGGAACTCTGCCTGATAGGGGAAGACTATCACAAGATTTAAGAAGTATTTAGATAAACACTTGATCACCGTAGTATACAAACTACAGATGAAGTGGTGGAAAATGGGTCTATAATAGATGGATAGATTCTTGATGACTGGCATAGAGATAGGTAGACTGAAGGGCCTGTCTTGTGTATTGTACGGCTGTGTGGTCTGAATGCTGAGGAAGAGGCCTGCAGCAGTTGACTGGCTCAAGAATCTTAGTAACGTTCTTTATTTGCACTTATTAATTTATCTTTTGGAGTCCCCCGTCTGAGTAGACATCATTCAGCTGATGTGGAATAGATGGACAACTATGGGATAGAAAGAGCAACTGGAAGGAATGCATAACAGCATGACATGGTGAAGGTGGTGGCATGGGAGTTTGGCTGGGTGGAGTGAGGGGGGGATGGGGAGTGAATGAGAAGGGACTGGGATTAGAATGTTTCAGGAAAGTTTTTAGCTGGTTGTGGGTTGGAGGAGAACAGATTTAAGGAAATGGGAAATTTGGGAGAGCATTGCAATGGTGAGATAATTGAAGCTGTTTTTGCACTTTCACACAGTTATTGTTGTTCCCATGCAGGGATCGGGTGTGTTCTTTGAGGATGCCCCTCCATTTGAAGAGAGTTTGACATTCCAGGATATGAATCTCTCTCGACCGCTGTTAAAGGTATTCATTGTGCGCCACTTGACAAAATGCATTTACATGACCGTGGCTTATTGTTACCATTATTATTTGCATGAAAAGTGGTTTTATTTCGGAGAAGGAGGTATTATCCTGTTTAATTTAGTGGTCATTAACTCAGTCCCTGCCTGTATTGGGTCTCTGATTCTTTCTCCATTGCTGCTCTTTGATTATGTTTAGGCAATTACTGCAGTGGGCTTCAAACAACCAACCCCCATTCAGAAAGCATGTATTCCATTAGGCCTGCTCGGCAGAGACCTTTGTGCATGTGCTGCTACGGGAACAGGTAAGTTTTGCTTTAGCACCTAACTTGGTAATGCCTAATGTATGAGATAGCTGTAACATTTCTGCACTAGAAATGTGATCTTGTGGAAATGTTGTTGAGCCTAATATGTTCTGTACCTGAACCATGTTACTTGTACTATGACTACACTAGTAGCTGAATACTCTTAGCCTTTCTGAGATTTCATCCAATTGGGTTATCCGCAGATCTTTTATTATTAAGGTATTATGTCTTTGCTAATTGGTTATAAATTGTGCAGTATGGGCTATAAGATGAGGTAGTAATTACATTGTTGGGATATTATGTGGTTTTTAAAGAGGAAATGTGTCTTGCTTCTATGTTAATTGTACCATTTGTTACTGAGAACTGTGTTCTGAGTTTGCTAGTTCATGTGTTATAACCTGTGTTGGTCAACTGGGTTTCTTCTCCAATTTTTGGCCCCCTCTCCTGCAAAGAATTCTGTTGCATTTGCTGACCTGTACTAATGCATTGGTCAGATAAGCTTCAAGCACAAAGGCTGGCTTGCTAGTCATATTAAAAATAATGTTCATAGGATGTCAGCCTCACTGGCTGATCCAACATTTATTGTCTGTCCCTAATTGCCCTTGTGAAGATGGTGGTGGCCCGGCTTATTAAACAGCTGCTGTCTAAGGGGCAGTTAGGAGCATCACTACCTGCAGGTTCCTCTATGTGGTGCTCACCATCTTGTACATTGCTGACCCTTCACTGCTGCTGGATGAAAATCCTGGAGCCCGCTCTCTAATAATGTTGTGTCTACACGTGGTGACTGCAGCGGTTCAAGGAGGAGTTCATCACCATTTTCTCTAGGGCAGTTAGGGATTGTCAATAAATGTTGGCTCATTCAACAAAACCCAGATCTCCTGAATGGGTAAAGATATATAGTCAGTTCTAATATAATGCTATAGTTCCATTCTTGTGCGATCTTGTGTTATAAGAAAATATCACAATAGCCTTGCAATTTAAACTAATGGGGTCAGAATCACGTTATATCCAATCACGTTATAATCACGTAAGGAAAGTTTGCACTCTACAATTAACAATCTAAGTTCTTCCATCGAATTAAAGCTAATTCATGTTGAAGAAATATACATTATAGCAGAACCGACTATAGAAAGGGGTTCATGTCAAGGCTGCAGATTTGCTTTACCACTAGTCCCTCAATGACTTTATTTAAGAAACAGACACATTTCATCACCCAGTGCATTTTGTAGATGACATACATTGCTGTCACCACGTGGTAATAGTGGAGAGTGAATAAATGTTGGATCATTAGCCCTTGATGTTAAGGTTACATTTGACCAAGTGTGGCCTCCAGGAACCTGAGCAAACCTCGAATTCATGGGAATTAGGGTAACAATTCATTGCTGTTGGAGTCATACCTGGCACATAGGTGATGAGCTGTTTTGCTTTGGAAGATTGAGCTTTTTCTGTGTTGTTGAACTATACTTAGCATCACACTCCTGACTTGTGCCTTGTCAATGGTGGACAGGCTTTGGAAAGCAGGTGGAGAGTTATTCATTGCAGAATTCCTCGCATCTGACATGCTTTCATAGCCAAAGTATTTATATAGCTGATCCATTTCAATTTCTGGTCAATAGTAAAGCCCCAGGATATTCAAATGGGACATTCAGAAACGGTAAAGATATTAAATGCCAAAGGGAGATGAGTAAATTCTCTTGTTGGTATTATCTTTACCTGGCACTTGTGCAGTTTGATTGTTATTTGCCACATATTGATCCAAGCCTTGGATGTTGCTCTGATCCTGCTGCATACGGGTATGGACTGCTTCAGTATCTGAGGAGTTGTGAATGGTGCTAAACATTGCTCAATCATAAATGCACATACCCACCTTAAACTAAATGATGGACTAAATGTCAATGATAAGGAAGCTGAAGACGATTGGACTGAGGGCACTACCTTGAGGATGGGGTGTTGTGGTGCAGTGGTAGTGTCCTTTAATCTGAACCAGAAACGCAGGCCTATCTATTCCAGAAGTGTGTCATAACATGTCTGAGAATTTGATTAGAAAATATGTATCCTAAAAATCTCCTGCTGTGCTGCCCAGGGACTGAGCTGATTCACCTCCAACAATTTTTTTCTTTATTCTTTCATGGGTTTGTTGCCAGTACGGCCACTTTAGTTGCCAATCCCTATTCACCCTTGAACTGAGTGACTTGCTAGGCCATTTCGGAGAATAGTTAAGAGTCATCATATTGCTCTGGGTCTGTAGAACAGAATGGGTAAGAACTCAGATTTAATTCCCTGAAGAGCTTTGGTGAGCCACATGAGTTTATATAAAAAGTGCTGGTTTCAGTAATGGTGACCATGAAATTCTCATTATGTTCCATATTTACTCATTGAATCTAAATTCCACCAACTGCTGTGGTGGGATTTGAACTTGTGTCCTCAGAAAATTGTTTCCATGTTTAATAGCCTCGGGATTATTAGTCCAGTGACATCCAGCACTAGCCCTTGACATCAAGGCAGCATTTGATCAAGTGTGGCATCAGGGAGCCCTAGCAAAGCTGGAATCAATGGGTATTAGGGGGATAATTTTATGTTTGTTGGAGTCATACCTGGCATCTGGAAAGATGATTGTTCTTGGAAGTTGGACACCTCTGCAGGAGTTCCTCAGGGTAGTGTCCTATGCCCCACCATCTTCAATCGCTTCATCAATGATCTTTCCTCCATCATAAAATCAGAAGTGGGCACATTTGCCAATGATTGCACAGTTTTCAACATTATTTGTGACTCATGTCCAAATGCACATTTGGACATGATTTGATTTGGGCAACACCCAGGCTTTGGCTGCATGGTGTTAAGTAACATGCATGCCACATAAATACCAGGCAATAACATCTCCAGTAGGAGACAATCTGTCCACTGCCCTTGGTATTCAATGGTCTAACCATCAATGAATCCTCCACTATCAAGCACTTTTCAAACTCTCAGCCCTAACCATTTAAATGTACAATGGTAACAGATACATATAAACAACACCACCTCTAAGTGCCCCTCCAAACCACTCACTATCCTGACTTGGAAATTTATCGTTGTTCCTTCAGTGTCGGTTGGTCAAAATCCAAGAGTTCCTCTTTAATAATATTGTGGGTCTGCCTACAGCACGTGGACTGCAGCAGTTCAAGAAGATAGCTCACTACCACCACCTTCAGGGCAACTACGGACAGGCAATAAATGCTGGCCAGTCAGCAATGCCCGCGTCCCACAAATAAATATATTTTAAAAAATTCCTCAATACCACCATGTTCCCTTGTGATGTTAACATGATGTTTCAGTTAGAAACAAGTAACCAGGTCCTGTGCACTGTATGAGGAGCCATGATACCAAGGTGCACTGGGTTGGACAAGATCAAAAATCACAACACCAGATTATAGTCCAATGGGTTTATTTGAAAACACTAGCTTTCGGAGCTCTGCTCCATCATCAGGTGTTAGTCTTTGGATCATAATTGAAAATAATTGGCGCAATCATAAACCTGGGTGAGGGTGCAATAACTTTTGTGTTAAATGCGGTTATGTCCATTTGTGTTTGGTATCAGGTATATTTTTAAGCAAGGGTGTCACACTTAGATTCTTGATTTAAAAAAAAAATTGTCATAGATATTACTGAAGAATAGAGAAAAATCTCTTACATGATTTTGATTCTTTTTCTTCATTTTCTCCATTTACTGATCCATAGGTAAAACTGCTGCCTTCATGCTACCAGTCTTAGAACGCTTGATCTATAAGCCGCGACAGGCTCCCATTACTAGGGTGTTGGTTCTAGTGCCAACTCGTGAGCTTGGCATTCAAGTTCACTCTGTCTCCAGGCAACTGGCGCAGTTCACATCCATCTCCCTCTGTCTTGCTGTCGGTAAGTTTGAACTGTATGACTGTATGTGTATGCCTATCTATCAGCAATTAAAAAACTATATGGGTTTGGCTACTTCTGGGTACTGTTTTTATAAGAAAAATGTACATTTTTTTTTTGTTGGCAAAACAGGGCAGACTACAGTCATACTTCATCTTCATCTGAACCCTGTTGAGGTCAGACATGTTGATTACAAAATGTGACATCTCCCAGCCGCTGGAGTTAGAAAGTTTTCAGCAAATTGCTGTGGAGAATCTAGCTTCAGAGTGTTACAGGCATGGCCCGTTGCTGCTGAAGTCTGCTTAAGCTGAGAAAGAAAAGAGGATAAAATGAAGAGAAATGGCGTAATCACCCTTTTTCAAACAAAGTACCATTAACATATAAGATTTTAGAGATTACAGAATCTAGAGGAAAGTATTAGGGTCCGCACTTTTACAGAACATATGGTCAGTAACATGGAATGACCTCATGAATCTGGGAGCAGGAATAGGCTAATCAGCCTGTTGAAAAATGTATTGCTGGAAAAGCGCAGCAGGTCAGGCAGCATACAAGGAGCAGGAGAATCGACGTTTTGGGCATAAGCCCTTCTTCAGCCTGTTGAACCTACTCTGCCATTCAATAAGGCTGGTCTGGTGTGTCTCACCCCCCGTTTTCTCTCAGCCCCTCCTGGACATTGACTCTTGTATTCATGAAAAATCTGTCTAACTCTGTTTTGAGTGATCCAGCCTCCGCTGTTCATGGGGAAAGAGAATTCCACAAACTAGGCATCCCGAGAGAAAAACCATCTACTCACCTCTGCTTTAGAAAAGAGCTATCATATTCTTCTGTGTTTCAAGTTCTACTCTCTCTTACAGGGAAAGCATCCTTTCAGAATTCATAATTTCATGTCCTCTCAGATCTTGTATATGATCTCAGCAAACCTCTCAATCTTCTCAACTCCAATGAGTCTTTTCCATAAGGCCTTTATCCCAAGAATGAATCAAGTGCACTTTCTCTGCATTGCTTCTAATGCAATCAAATTCTTTTCCAAATTAGTTAATTGGAATTATGCTCAGTACTCAAGGTGTAGTCTCACCAAGGTTGTGTCCAGCTTCAATGAGCTATCCCTGTTGTTATATTCTATTCTTCTTGCCTTTGTCTTCCTTGCTGTACCTTCAAGCTAATGTTTTTGTGATACCAAAGCATCCAGGTCCCTCTGTGTTCCTGAGTTCTGCAACCTTTCTGTATTTAAACTAGTAAATCCCTAGGGAATGAGAGAAGCTTTAAATCACTATGTGAAATGTGCCATTTGATTTCAGGTGGACTGGATGTAAAATCCCAAGAGGTATCTTTGAGAATGGGGCCCGATGTTCTCATTGCCACTCCTGGTCGGTTAATTGATCACCTTCACAACTGTCCATCCTTTGACCTAAGCAGCATTGAGGTCCTTATTCTTGATGAAGCAGACAGGTAAGAAGGGACAGTGTGGCTGTGTCCATGCTTAAAGAATGGAAAGGAGAAAGGCCTCATTGTTTCTTAGATGGGAAGAGCTGAGGGGAGAATTGTCTATAAGGTCAGAGAGTGTGTGAAATTCAGATTTTTGGTTCAAGTACACCAATCACTAAAATACTTTAGAAATCAAAAAGCCTGAACAAAGCTAAACTCCTAAAACAAATGAGAAGTGATTAATGTTGGATGTACAATTCCCATCATTTATCCTGTTCCTGTTCATTTCAGGCAGTCAGCAGAATAAGCAAATAGTATCAACCATTTGTCATTCTCTCTTAGGTTCCTTCATTCAGCTGAGGATTAGATGGAATGTTGCGCCAGTCACCTCTTTGTGAGCAACAGTATTTTTTGTAACTCGATTTCTGCTGGATGATTTTCAGTAAAGTCCTCAGCTTTTCCAAGGGGACTGGTCACATATCCACTTTGTCAGAAAACTATGTGGATGAGTCACACATATTGGTGTCTGTCTTCAGAGCTGTTGTTCTCTTACTAGTGTTATCCTCCTCTTTCATCATTCCAGAGTTCAACTTTAGAGGGGTTGATGCTCCCAGATGATGAAGATGCTTAATTTAGTCATTTGAATTGGTCAATTATTTCTTTGTTCAGCTTTCACTTTTTCCAGATAGACTATTGCTTTTATGGGGGTATGGCACCATGGGCCCTGGCAGTTCCTGACACTTTTAGCTCTAAACATTTTGCCAAAGTGGTCATTCTTTACCTGAAAGCATGGCTAATGAGAACTGAAGATACATTCCAACTGAGCTCAATCATGCCATTGCTTGATGTCCCCACCTACACACCTTGCAGTGAGGATTTGGAATGGGAACTGAGAGGGGCATGAGGATCAATGGTTGCAATCCATTGCACAATTGACTGATATCCAATAGCTGGCCCAGCACAGACAGAAATTAAACATGGTGTCTTCTTTCAGTCCATTTGGATCTATTACACCTTGTTGCCCTGTATCTAATCTGCTATAAAATTTTACTAATTTCTTGTTCTACTGATTTTCATTTAACTAACTTCCCAGGTTCTTGCTGATCTTCACTAGTTTTCCATCATCCAATATTTTAAGTTCACTGCTTCAAATCCGTTAACCACCAAACTCCAGGTGTACGATTACTTTGCGATACTGTACTGTATTCCTCTGATTGCGCTGTTCTGTTGTTGCCATTCTAGTATTTTAGATAGAAAGAAACTGGTGAAATCACTGAGTGAGATAACAGAACAGTACTGATCAATATATTCCCCATATTCCTCCCTGCAGAATGCTGGATGAGTACTTTGAGGAACAGATGAAGGAGATAATTCGTCTCTGCTCCCATCAGCGACAAACGATGTTGTTTTCTGCCACCATGACTGATGAGGTATGTATGAGGTTTTGCGGTGTAGTGACTGAAGAACTTCTGCCATGTTGCAGGCCAGACTGAGTGCCAGTAGCTTGTATCTCCAGATAATTGAGGCTATCAGTAATCTCCCAGTGTCGATATAGGGAGCAACCCATCAGCTTTTCTCTTGCCTGAACTTTTTTGATATCTCCCTCATGGTCTTGACATCCTTCTTAACTTGTGGTCTCAAAACTTACATTATTTCAGTAGTGTTGTAAAGGAAAAAATGACATAAGTTTAGTATTGCTTCTTGGTTGTTTTAGTCTGTTCTATAATTTATTTAAAAATCTAGGATGCAGTATATGTTATATTCTTTTGTACATTTGTGATCTTGAACCTCAACCGATCCTCTCTGTTCCTTAGGTTTTTACATTTTGTGTATGTTTCCTCATTTTTCCTGCTCCAATGCATTCAGTTTAATCAAGCATCTGTACATCCAGCATACCAATCTGAGACTTGATGTCTCTTACCATCTTCTTTGCAGTCTTTATTTCATGTTAACCTTCAAATTTTTTTGGAAGTGTCCCAAACCCAAATTCTAATCATTACAAAACTTTAGTTAGCCACATTTGGAGTATTGTGTACAGTTTGGTCACCACTCGACAGGAAGGATGAGGAGGCTTTGGAGAGGGTGCAACATTGTTGCCTGCATTCAAATATATTAGTTCTAAGGGGACTTTGGATTGTTTTCACTAGAGTGTCAGAGGTTGAGAGGCAATCTGATAAAAATATATAAAATCATGAGTGGTATAGACGGGGTGAGTGGTCGGAGTCTCTTTCCAAGGTGAAAATGTCAAATGCTAAGGATCATATGTTAAAGGTGAAAGGGGGTGGGGGGGGGGTGATGTTTACAGGAAATGTGTGGGGAGAGTTTCTTACACAGCAGGTAGTAGGTGCCTGGAACATGTTGCCAGAGGTCATAGTCATAGAAATATATAGCACGGAAACAGACCCTCCCATCCAATTTCCATGCCGACCAGATATCCTAAATTAATCTAGTCCCATTTGCCAGCATTTGGCCCATACCCCTCTAAACCCTTCTTATTCATATACCTATCCAGGTGCCTTTTAAATGCTGTAATTTAAACTTCAACCACCTTGTCTGGCAGCTCATTCCATACACACACCACCATGCACATGAAAAAGCTGTCCCTTAGGTTTCTTTTAAACTTTCTCCTATCACTTTACACCTATGCTGTCTAATTATAGACTCTCCTACCTTGGGGAAAAGACCTTGACTATTCATATTATTCATGCCTCTCATGATTTTATAAAGGTCACCCCTCAGCCTATGATGCTGCAGGGAAAATGTTCCCAGCCTGTAGGTCAAACCCTCCAACCTTGGCAACATCTTTATTAATCTTTTCTGAACCTTCAGTTTTCACAAGATCTTTCCTGCAGCAGCTGGTAGAAGCAGAGGCAAAAGCAATATTTAAGAAACGGTTAGAATGGCATCATAGTCAGCACAGATACGGTGACCTGAAGGAAGGTCCTGTTCCTGTGCTGTACTGTTCTATGTGCATTTATACAGAACATTTCACAGCCACTGGACATGCCAAATGCTTCATGACCATTGAGGTGTTTTTGTAATGTAGTAACTGTTGGAATATATGAAATGCCAATCCAAACAGAGCAAGCTTCCATACACCCATGGATGTTTTGACTGCAAGCTAAATCTAAGCCAGGTCACTAATTATTGAGAGGATTATGGTTTCAGCACTAACCTCGAATTACGTAAACATCCACAAGCAGCCACTTATATCTTTGTTTTTTTTTCCCACCTTCTGTCACTTGCTTTTAATTTGTGTCACTTAATTTTATCAACTTGCTGTCCAGCACCTTGTTAAATTATTTCTGAAATGTGCACACAGCATCCATTGCAACCCCTTCATCAACATTATTTGCTCAAAAAAGTTCATTAAAGTTTTCAAATCTGCCTTGCCTTTCACAAATCGGCACTGGTTATCTTCAGTCTTCCCACCTTTCTCTAAGTGAATACTGTTTTTATCCCACATTGTGACTTTTGAGAAGATTACACATTGTTTTTGATTGTTTGGCTAGTCTGCAGTAACCTAATTCATCCATTTCTTCCTTCCTTCTGTTTTTCCTGTCTTTTCCAAGGGAACTTACTTATTGGTCAGAGGCTAAAATGTAATATTTTCAGAGCAAATTGTAGGCACCTATGTCTCGAGCAGTACTACTTTCCTTTCTCTGTTTTCCTGCAGGTGAAAGACCTAGCATCCGTATCACTGAAGAATCCAGTGCGAATCTTTGTGAACAGTAACACTGATGTAGCACCGTTCCTTCGTCAGGAATTCATTCGGATCCGGCCAAACCGTGAGGGTGACAGAGAAGCAGTTATTTCAGGTAAATCTGAAATGTTTGAATTGACGTGTTCCTTTGGACCCAATACGTGATGGATGCTTCAGGTAACTGTTGCACTTCCATTTCAGTATATTAATGTAACTTGCAAGTAATACCACTCTATTTTCCACTGGTCACAGGCCTCCAGACTGAAAAACAACCCTCCACCACCACCCTCTGTCTTCTACCTTTGAGCCAGTGCTGTATCCAAATGGCTAGTTCTCCCTGTATTCCATGAGATCTAACCTTGCTAATCAGTCTCCCAGGGGGAGCCTTGTCGAACGCCTTACTGAAGTCCATATAGTTCACGCCTACCGCTCTGTCCTCATCAATCCTCTTTGTTACTTCCTCAAAAAATTCAATCCTTTTTGTGAGATGATTTCCTACCCACAAAGCCATGTTGACTATCCCGAATCAGTCCTTGCCTTTCCAAATACATGTACATTCTGTCCCTCGGGATTCCCTCCAACAACTTGCCCACCACTGACGTCAGTCTCACTGATCTATAGTTCCCTGGCTTATCTTTACCACCCTTCTTAAACAGTGGCACCACTTTAGCCAACCTCCAGTCTTCCGGCACCTCACCTGTGACTATCGATGATACAAATATCTCGGCAAGAGGCCCACCAATCATCTCTAACTTCCCACAGAGTTCTAGAGTACATCTGATCAGGTCCTGGGGATTTATCCACCTTTACCTGTTCCAAGACATCCAACACTTCCTCCTCTGTAATATGGACATTCTGGGTCCTTCACTTTTTGTCATTTACATAAATGATTTGGATGCGAGCATAAGAGGTACAGTTAGTAAGTTTGCAGATGACTCCAAAAGTGGAGGTGTAGTGGATAGTGAAGAGGGTTACCTAGATTACAACAGGATCTTGACCAGATTGGCCAATGAGCTGAGAAGTGGCAGACATAGTTTAATTCAGATAAATGCGAGGTGCGGCATTTTGGGAAAACAAATCTTAGCAAGACTTATACACTTAATGGGAAGGTCCTCGGGAGTGTTGCTGAACAAAGAGACCTTGGAGTGCAGGTTCATAGCTCCTTGAAAGTGGAGTCGCAGGTAGATAGGATAGTGAAGGTGGTGTTTGGTATGCTTTCCTTTATTGGTCAGAGTATTGAGTACAGGACTTGGGAGGTCATGTTGCAGCTGTACAGGACATTGGTTAGGCCACTGTTGGAATATTATGCACAGTTCTGATCTCCTTCCTATCGGAAAGATGTTGTGAAACTTGAAAGGGTTCAGAAAAGATTTACAAGGATGTTGCCAGGTTTGGCGGATTTGAGCTACAGGGAGAGACTGAACAGGCAGGGACTGTTTTCCCTGGAGCGTTGGAGGCTGAGGGGTGACCTTATAGAGGTTAACAAAATTATGAGGGGCATGGATAGGGTAAATAGGCAAAGTCCTAGTGATGGGAGATAAGGAAATAGCTGGAGAACTTAATAAGTACTTTGCGTCAGTCTTCACAGTGGGAGACATGAGTAATATCCCAACAATTAAAGGGAGTCGGGGGCTGAGTTGAGTATGGTTGCCATTACAAAAGAGAAAGTGCTAGAAAAGCTAAAAGGTCTTAAAATTGATAAATCCCCTGGCCCCCAAGGGCTACATCCTAGAGTTCTGAGGGAGGTGGCCAAGGAAATAGCGGAGGCGTTGGTTGAGATCTTTCAAAAGTCACTGGAGTCAGGGAAAGTCCCGGATGATTGGAAGATCGCTTTTCTAACCCCCTTGTTCAAGAAAGGATCAAGACAAAAGATGGAAAAGTATAGGCCAATTTAGCCTAACTTCGGTTGTTGGTAAAATTCTAGAATCCATCATTAAGGATGCGGTTTCTAAATTCTTGAAAGAGCAGAGTCGGATTAGAACAAGTCAACATAGATTTAGTAAGGGGAGATCATGCCTGACAAACCTGTTGGAATTCTTTTGAAGAGGTGACAAGTAGATTAGACCAGGGAAACCCAGTGGATGTGGTCTACCTAGACTTCCAAAAGGCCTTTGATAAGGTGCCACACGTGGGGCTGCTGAGCAAGGTGAGGGCCCATGGTGTTCGAGGTGAGCTACTGGTATGGATTGAGGATTGGCTGTCTGACAGAAGGCAGAGAGTTGGGATAAAAGGTTCTTTTTCGGAATGGCAGCCGGTGACGAGCGGTGTCCCACAGGGTTCAGTGTTGGGGCCGCAGCTGTTCACGTTATATGTTAATGATCTGGATGAAAGGACTGGGGGCATTCTAGCGAAGTTTGCCGATGATACGAAGTTAGGTGGACAGGCAGGTAGTACTGAGCAAGGGGGGAGGCTGCAGAAGAATCTAGACAGTTTGGGAGAGTGGTCCAGGAAATGGCTGATGGAATTCAACGTGAGCAAATGCGAGGTCTTGCACTTTGGAAAAAAGAATACAAGCATGGACTACTTTCTAAACGGTGAGAAAATTCATAAAGCCAAAGTACAAAGGGATCTGGGAGTGCTAGTCGAGGATTCTCTAAAGGTAAACGTGCAGGTTGAGTCCGTGATTAAGAAAGCGAATGCAATGTTGTCATTTATCTCAAGAGGGTTGGAATATAAGAGCACCGCTGTGCTACTGAGACTTTATAAAGCTCTAGTTAGGCCCCATTTGGAGTACTGTGTCCAGTTTTGGTCCCCACACCTCAGGAAGGACATACTGGCACTGGAACGCGTCCAGCGGAGATTCACACGGATGATTCCTGGAATGGTAGATCTAACATTAGAGGAATGGCTGAGGATCCTGGGATTGTATTCATTGGAGTTTAGAAGATTAAGGGGAGATCTAATAGAAACTTACAAGATAATACATGGCTTGGAAAGGGTGGACGGTAGGAAATTGTTTCCGTTAGGCGAGGAGACTAGGACCCGTGGACACAGCCTTAGAATTAGAGGGGGTAAATTCAGAACAGAAATGCGGAGACATTTCTTCAGCCAGAGAGTGGTGGGCCCGTGGAATTCATTGCCGCAGAGTGCAGTGGAGGCCGGGATGTTAAATGTCTTCAGGGCAGAGATTGATAAATTCTTGATGTCACAAGGAATTAAGGGCTACGGGGAGAATGTGGGTAAGTGGAGTTAAAATGCCCATCAGTCATGATTGAATGGCGGAGTGGACTCGATGGGCCGAATGGCCTTACTTCCACTCCTATGTCTTATGGTCTTTTCCCTGGGGTCGGTGAGTCCCAAACTAGAGGGCATAGGTTTAGGGTGATAGGGGAAAGATTTAAGAGACCTATGGGGTAACTTTTTCATGCAGAGGGTGGTACATGTATGGAATGAGCTGCCAGAGGAAGTGGTGGAGGCTGGTACAATTGCAACATTTAAGAGGCATTTTGATGGGTATATGAATAGGAAGGGTTTGGAGGGTTATGGGCCGGGTGCTGGCAGGTGGGACTAGATTGGGTTGGGATGTCTGGTTGGCATGGACAGGTTGGACCGAAGGGTCTGTTTCCATGCTGTACATCTCTATGACTCTATTGGTGACAGACACTAACGTTGATCACCATTCATTCTTCTGCATTTGTTGATACCTTTTAGTTAACTTTCTGGTTCTGTTAAGGAGTCCTCAGTGGTATTATTTGCATGATTAACTGGTTAGGAATAGATAATTTTGAGTTTAAAGTGCAGAATGTTTTGAATTTTCATAAACTCTTTCAGGAGCTCAGGTTTGTACATAAGGTTTTTACAATAATGAAATATTTTTGAAGTGTAGACACTATTGTAATATCTTATTTATGGGGAAGTGGGGTTCTTCTCGCCTGACGCTCAATGCAGAGTTAAAACTGTGTTGCACTGTCAGATATTGCATACTTTGGAAGAGAAGTTCCAAAGGGGAGGGGAGGCCATATTGGATTTGGTACTCTGTAATGAGCTGGGACAAGTGATGGGCTTGTTAGTGGGTGAACATTTTGGTTATGGTGACCACAATTCTGTGACTTTCACCTTGGTTATGGAGAGAGATAGGTGCGCACAACAGGGTAGATTTTACAATTGGGGGAAGGGAAATTACGATGCTGTAAGACAGGATTTGAGGAGCATAAGTTGGAAGCATAGGCTGTCAGGGAAGGATATGGTGGAAATGTGGAACTTTTTCAAGGAGCAGATACGACGCGTCCTTGATATGTATGTACCTATCAGGCAGGAAAGAAATGGTCGTGTGAGGGAGCCTTGGTTGACGAGGGAGGTTGAATGTCTAGTAAAGAGGAAGAAGGAGGCTTACATAAGGTTGAGAAAACAGGGTTCAGACAGAGCAGTGGAGGGATACAGGATAGCCAGAAGGGACCTGAAGAAAGGGATTAGGAGAGCTAAGAGACGGCATGAAAAATCCTTGGCGGATAGGATCAAGGATAATCCCAAGGCATTTTATGCGTATGTGAGAAACATGAGAATGACGAGAACGAGGGTAGGTCCGATCAAGGACAGTAGTGGGAGATTGTGTATTGAGTCGGAAGAGATAGGAGAGGTCTTGAACAAGTACTTTTCTTCAGTATTTACGAACGAGAGGGACCATATTGTTGAAGAGGAGAGTGTGAAACGGACTGGTAAGCTAGAAGAGATATTTGTTAGGAAGGAAGATGTGTTGGACATTTTGAACAACTTGAGGATAGACAAGTCCCCCGGGTCTGATGGGACATATCCTAGGATTATGTGGGAAGCAAGAGAGGAAATTGCAGTACCGTTGGCAATGATCTTTTCGTCTTCACTGTCAACGGGGGTGGTACCAGGGGACTGGAGAGTAGCGAATGTTGTGCCCCTGTTCAAAAAAGGGAATAGGGATAACCCCGGGAATTACAGGCCAGTTAGTCTTACTTCTGTGGTAGGCAAAGTAATGGAAAGGGTACTGAGGGATAGGATTTATGAGTATCTGGAAAGACACTGCTTGATTAGGGACAGCCAGCACGGATTTGTGAAGGGTAGGTCTTGCCTTACAAGTCTTTATTGAATTCTTTGAGGAGGTGACCAAGCATGTGGATGAGGGTAGAGCAGTGGATGTAGTGTACATGGATTTCAGTAAGGCATTTGATAAGGTTCCCCATGGTAGGCTTATGTGGAAAGTCAGGAGGCATGGGATAGAGGGAAACTTGGCCAATTGGATTGAAAACTGGCTAACCGGTCGAAGTCAGAGAGTGGTGGTAGATGGTAAATATTCAGCCTGGAGCCCAGTTACAAGTGGAGTTCCGCAGGGATCAGTTCTGGGTCCTCTGCTGTTTGTAATTTCTATTAATGACTTGGATGAGGGAGTCGAAGGGTGGGTCAGTAAGTTTGCAGATGATACGAAGATTGGTGGAATTGTGGACAGTGAGGAGGGCTGTTGTCGGCTGCAAAGGGACTTAGATATGATGCAGAGCTGGGCTGAGGAGTGGCAGATGGAGTTCAACCCTGCCAAGTGTGAGGTTGTCCATTTTGGAAGAACAAATAAGAATGCGGAATACAGGGTTAACGGTAAAGTTCTTAGTCAGGTGGAGGAACAGAGGGATCTGGGGGTCTATGTACATAGATCTTTGAAAGTTGCCACTCAGGTGGATAGAGCTTGTAAGAAGGCCTATGGTGTATTAGCGTTCATTAGCAGAGGGATTGAATTCAAGAGTTGTGAAGTGATGTTGCAGCTGTACAGGACTTTGGTTAGGCCACATTTGGAGTACTGTGTGCAGTTCTGGTCACCTCACTTTAGGAAAGATGTGGAAGCTTTGGAGAGGGTGCAGAGAAGATTTACCAGGATGTTGCCTGGAATGGAGAATAGGTCGTACGAGGACAGGTTGAGAGTTCTCTGCCTTTTCTCGTTGGAACGGCGAAGGATGAGGGGTGACTTGATAGAGGTTTAGAAGATGATCAGAGGAATAGATAGAGTAGACAGTCAGAAACTTTTTCCCCGGGTACAGCAGAGTATTAAATTTAAGGTGAAGGGTGGAAGGTATAGGGGAGATGTCGGGGGTGGGTTCTTTATCCAGAGTGGTGGGGGCATGGAATGCGCTGCCTGTGGGAGTGGTAGAGTCAGAATCATTGACGACCTTTAAGCGGCAATTGGATAGGTACATGGATGGGTGCTTAATCTAGGATAGATGTTCGGCACAACATCATGGGCCAAAGGGCCTGTTCTGTGCTGTATTGTTCTATGTTCTATGTTCTAAGTTAAACTCAGGTCCCACCTGCCCTCTGAGATACGCTAGAGATCTCACAGCATTACTCTAGGGATAGCACAAATATTCAGCAATGTCCAGCATTGTTAATTACTCAGCCAATGACACCAAAACAACCTATCTGCCCATCTTTACTTTAGTGCAAATTGGTTGTAAACTTGCAATGGGAGGTCCTATGGTAATGAGAAGTGCTTATTATATGTAAGCCTTTTCCTTTGTTCCTTTCTATTTTACTTTCTCTGAATAAGAATTTCAATTTAATATGAAACAGAAATGACTAGGTTATTGCACTTAGAATAATAAATTTTCTTTCCTTTTAGCTCTTCTGACTCGTACATTTCAGGATCACGTCATGCTGTTCACACAGACTAAAAAGCAGGCCCATCGAATGCACATCCTGCTGGGACTGATGGGGCTGAAGGTTGGTGAGCTGCATGGGGATCTCTCTCAAACACAGCGACTGGAGGCCCTTAGGTAAGGGGAGCAACTGACTGTTGAGGTGATACAAGACACACAATTTTTAACACTCCGTAAAGGCAATGAACGTTATGGGAAGTCAACGCAGAATCAAAATGCCGAGCAAGCCTGACCTCTGTGGGCCTTGGAAAGTGGGCACAAATCAGCCCGGGTTCCCTCCTCTTGAGAAATATATGGTGCCTGAATATTAGATGCAGACAGGATCGGGGTTTCCCTTGACGCCCTGGGCTTAGAATACTCTTCTAACTCACAGTGACGAGATATGCACTTTTGGGTGAATTGTGAATTAAGATCTCTGCTGATCTTAATCAAACCAACAGTTCCAGAAATGGAGATTACTTCAGGGATTTGGGACTAGGAAGGACTCTTCTATGCTTCCATTCTTGATTGTAATCTCTTGGTCCTTATTGAAAAATGTTCCTGTATGGGTGAAGACAGAGCTATACAGCTATTCAGTGTGATATAGTTTTCTCACCCTTGATTTCTATACTTCTGCATGTAGAATGTTTCCATCTGTGAGTGTGAGAGTAAATATAAATTGTTATTCCATTCCCAAAGAGCTTTTTTTATCTGACCTCTTGATAAACGTGGTCACTCTCTAGAGGGTGTTCCACTGCAGAAATGTGACACTGAATGTCAGGCCGTTACTGACCGATCTCTTGCTTTTGTACCCATGGTGACAGGCGCTTTAAAGATGAGCAGATCGATATTCTTGTGGCTACTGATGTTGCTGCTAGAGGGCTGGACATTGATGGGGTCAAAACGGTGAGTGACTCAATAATTGTCTAGGAATTAAATGACGGGGAGCTTTATCAGCTTCTAAAATGGATAGTTACTGTTAATGTATTCTGTGCACATACTATTCTTGGATTGGTTTCCTAAAAGCACTGTTATAGTAACAGTTGATAATAGTTGGGTCTGTTCTCAGCAGTTCGGGGTCAAATTCTTAACAGTCAAGTGAGCTGCGATTAGGTCTTTCCTTTTAAACAGGCAACTCTGTATTTTGTCCCTTTTAGCAATTGGCACTCTGTCCTCCTGTGGCCTTGGTTAGTATTGGAATCACCAACCATATGTTAGATAAGAGGACAATTGTGCACCCATTGCGAGTATCATTAAAAACTGCAGTTCATCTTAAAAGGTCTAAAGTCTATTCAGAAGGAGTTGGCTCATCTTTGTGACAGGACTGATCACATCAGGACTTCAGTTATGGTCTGGAACCCACCCAAAACAATGTTGTTTGGGTGGATGGTGAAGTTCTGATAGTGACAACACCGTAACTGTGATTTTTTTTCCACATAATGAGTTTTTGAAAAATAAGAGTGATGGAGAAACACATCAGGTCTGGCAGCATCTGTAGCTAAAGCCCTGCTGTGTTTCCCTACCACTCTCTGTTTCTGTTTCAGATTTCCAGCATCTGCAGTTCTGTGTGTTTACTTTTAGGGTTTAAAAATTGTTCTAGAGTTCGATTGATAAGGTCAAAATGATTAAGTAAGTTGAATGCTGTTATGTGTTGCTTGGTGATGGGAACTGTGTCTTTGTTGTTCTGAGCTAGGTAATAAACTTCACAATGCCCAATACTATTAAGCACTACGTGCACAGAGTAGGCCGTACGGCGCGAGCAGGCCGCAGTGGACGATCCATTTCCCTCGCTGGTGAAACGGAAAGGAAAATGTTGAAAGAGATTGTGAGGAAAGCCAAATCTGAAGTGAAGGCTCGGGTCATCCCACAAGGTGAGAGATGATAGAGAAATTGTTCTTGAAAAGTGTTGCAGATGCAAGAGAGATCATTTAAATTCTTTGTTTCTCTTTTTCTATCTGTAAGCATATATGATCTTGTGTTTTTCCCCTTTTTGAAATGGACTGTGGTGTAATTCTCCTAATCCCTTTGTGGAGTCCAATTTTTAAATAACCTGCAAAATCTTTCATTAGAGTAAATCAAACGCATGATTTAATCTTGATTTCAAGAGTAGGAGGCATATTTTTAAGGTGTGAGGGAAAAGATTTAAATAAGACATGGGGGCTTTTTTATTCCACAGAATGGTTTGTATGTGGAATGAACTGTCAGAGGAACTGCTGGGTGCAGGTACAGTTACAACATTTAAAAGACATTTGGATAAGTACATGAATAAGAAATGTTTGGGGGATGTGGGCCAGGTACAGACAGTTAGAACTAGTTTAGTTTAGGATTATGGTCAGCATGGACTGATTGGACTGAAGGGACTGTTTCTGTGCTGTTGGACTCTATGATTCCTATGCTCCAGTGAAAAAAGTCTCAGGCTCTCCTTATAACTCTAACCCTCCAGTCCCAGCAACATACTTGTAAATCCTTTCTGAACCCTCTCTCCAATTTAATGTTATCCTTCCTATAGCAGGGCGACTAATATTGAACGACAACACACTTGAATGGCTAAATAGCCTACTCCTTTTCTATATTTCTATATCATTAGTGACATTCTTGGATTATAATTTTGGCAGAATACTAGATTTTTACCAGGAAAGGATTCAGAAATGTATTAAAGCTTTTTCAAAGACAAGAGGAGTTTTGGACATGTGATGGGCCCATTAAGGAGTCAGTTTTAATTTAACAATTGGTTTCTAACCCTCTGGCCATGGATCCAGTATTCATCTTGGCCATAAATGGGATTGTTAGCAGCTTCCTAAGGTTAATGAGGTTGAGTTTGTGTGGCCCTATTCAAAGCCCATTGTTAGTTGTATGAGATAGATGCTGCCAATGCTGCTACTTTAGGTGTCATGAGATTTGATAGCTGTTCTTTGTTCCCAGTTCTGCTGGGGAAGATGCAGTGTTTACCATTCGTTTGTGTTAGTTTGACTGCAGTGTTCATACAATGCAAGAGCCTGAGGTTCTAAGAGGATGGTATAAATTCTCTCCTCTCCTAGTTGGAATTTGCCAGATTTGTAGTCTATTTGCATCATGGGATCAACAGCAATCATGTTTTAGTGCACCAAAGTCCATTTTAAATATGAAACAAGTATAGATTTTAAAACAATTTATGAACTCTTTCAGGTCTTGTGGTTGCTGCCCCATAGCCTCTGGATTTCCCGCTTGTATTTGTTAGGTGCTGTATGGCTCCTGATCATCATCAAATTACTTCTGCTGGAAAGCTGTGTTTGCAGTGGCATGTTTGATAAGAAATGGATTTGGATCTGATGTTCTCTTAAAATAACCTGCTGACCCTCGCTGTCTAATCATTAGGACTAGGTGCTGCAGTGTGGTTGGTCCTTGTATCAATGTTGTTTTGCAAAGTGTTGTGCCTGCAGCAGAAGATGGGTCGAAGTGGTGGAGGCTGGTACAATTGCAACATTTAAGAGGCATTTGGATGGGTTTATGAATAGGAAGGGTTTGGAGGGATATGGGCCGGATGCTGGCAGGTGGGACTAGATTGGGTTGGGATATCTGGTTGGCATGGATGGATTGGACTGAAGGGTCTGTTTCCATGCTGTACATCTCTATGACACTATCCCAGCAGCATCAACCACAGTGGGCTGAATGGCCTTTTTTTAAAATTAAATTTGTGAGGGAGAGAAAGCAGTTTGAGCACAACATGCAAAAAAACAAGACTTGTCATCTGCACCCTTAATAAGAATCCAACTGTTACACCACATGTCCTTCTGTTTAAATGGGAATCACGTGTGAAACAGACTCTCACGTGACTGCCCTTTCATATTGCAACAGTTCCCCAGCATTCTGTAACTCCTTGTGAGCATCTTCACTGTCAGTTACATGTTGTTGAAGCAAGTAAAGAATATTGGCACTGTTGACCATAGTTTTTATATAGAGTTTACTCCAGTTTGTCTGATGCCCTGGCGTTTGAAGAAAGATGTGGGCTTTAGGTGAGGGCAGCATTCCATAGTTAAAAAGCCTTCTATTATTCATTGTCTAGGCTCATAACTGTGAAATTGCTACTTGGCATGATGCAGGAGGGCTATTGACCCTGAATGTACTGTAACCCAACAGTGCGGCACCTCCAGGCAGGGGGCGTGGCACCAGAGCCCCTGTGACATGTATGTGACCTTTCGTAAATGTAATCTCATGCTGATTCCCTGGTCACTCTCTTCACAGAGGTGGTGTTGAAGTTCAGGGACAAGATTGAGAAACTGGAAAAGGAAATCTATGCTGTGCTGCAGCTAGAAAAGGAGGAGAAGATGCTTCAGCGATCGGAGGCTCAGGTATGTTGCATGTAAACTTTAAGGACTAGACTGACCCCCCTCCCCTCCCTTTTTCACGTGGTTTACATGACCAACCAAGTGTTAAGGGTGGGCCAGCAGGTGATCAAATACTGGGAACATTCATCACAGTCTTTTAGTAAGTGGCGGCCTCTGCCAGAGTTGACAATAATTTATTAAAATGTTAGCTTTTTAAAATTATATACAGAACAACTTCAGTTATCTGAAATATCAAATATCTGAATTTCGGATTATCCAAACAAGATCGCAAGATCCCATAAAAACATTATTCGTTATCTGAATAATCAGTTATCTGAACAAAATACTCCCCGCCCGTCTCATTTGGAAAATCAAGGTTGTTCTGTATATCACAAATGTTAAGTAACTGCAAGCTGTGCGTGTGCTAATATCTGCCTCCGGTTCTGATTCACAATCTGATATACTGGGCTAAAGGGGGTCATTGCCAAAAGATTTTTTTTTAACCTGTTGCGATTTAATGTCAAGAAATGTATCAACAGGTGGAGAGTTTCTGTCATAGATTTTTTATTCCCCTTACATTACTGGTGAACTGTTGTGGAGTAGGTTAGTCTAGTTATTGCAATGTTTTATGATAAACTACACTGTGAGGAAATGATCTGCTTCTCTGCAATCAGCAAGCACTTGTTGAACCTGGTCTACCTGTTTAGAAGGAGTAGGCCATTCAGCCCCTCTAGCCACTTTCACTATTCCATGAAATCATGGCTGATCTACCTCAATGCCATTTCCCCACACTGTCCTGCTATCTCACGATGTCTTTAAGACCTACAAATCAATCTATGTAGTGTGGACAAAATGGAGTTATCTTTGGTACGGAAAACAGAAATTAAGGGAATTTCCTAAATAGTGAGAGATTGGGAGTGTTGATGTCAAAAAGGACGCATGTAATTTTGATCATGAGTCACTGGAAGCTAACATGCAGGCACAGCAAACAATTAGGGAGACAAATTCAATATTGGTCTGTACTGCATGAATGAAGAAGTCTAATAGGATTCCTGATGAAGAGCTTATGCCCGAAACATCGACTCCCCAGCTCCTCGGATGCTGCCCGACCTGCTGTGCTTTTCCAGCGCCACCCTTTTTCGATTCTGACTTTCCAGCATCTGTGTTCTCCCTTTCTTCAGTCCTAAATAGTCTGTCTCTCTTTTTGAGATGACATTCCCTGATTCTAGGACCGCCAGCCGTAGACAACACGTTTCCTGAGTCTACCCTGTCGAGTTCAAGTCCAACTATAGCAGATGATAGAATTTGAGTTCAATAAAAATCTGCAATTTACAAATAAAGTTAGTCTGATGCTGACCATGAAAGCACTGTCGACTGTCATTTAAAAACCCATCTGGTTCACTAATGTGCTTCAGGGACAGACACTGCCATCCTTACCTGGTCCCACATGTGACTCCAGACCCATAGCAATGTAGTTGACTATTAACTTGCCCTCTGGGTCATTAGGGATGGGCAATGAATGCTGGCCTTACCAGATCATGTTTCACAAACTTGATTGAGTTTTGAAGAGGTGGCCAAGAAGATAGATGAAGACAGAGTGGTAGACTTGTATACGTGGGCTTTATCAAGGCCTTCAACAAAATTCCACATGGGAGACTGGTTATCAAGGTTAGATTATGTGGAATCCACTGTGAGCTAGCCAATTGGATACAAAATTGGCTTGATGGTAAGTGGTAGAGGGTGTAGTTCTGACTGGAGGTCTGTGACCAGCGGTGCTTCGCAAGGATCTGTGTTGGGGCACTGTTGTTTGTCATTTATGTAAATGATTTGGATGAGCATGTAGGAAGCATGGTTAGTAAGTTTGCAGATGATGCCAAGGTTGATGGTATGGTGAAGAGTGAAGAAGGTTATGTAAGAGAACAATGGAATCTTGGTCAACTGGACCAGTAGGCCGAGGAATGGCAGATGAAGTTTAATTTAGATTAGTGTTACATTTTGATATGACAAACCAGAGAAAGACTTGAGTTATTCGTAGGGCCCTGGGGAGTATTGTCAAACAAAGTGACCTAGGGTAGCAGGTGCATAGTTCCTTGAAAGAAGAGTTGCAGGTAGACAGGCTGGTGAAGAAGGCATTTGATATGTTTACCTTCATTGGTCAGAGTACTGAGTACAGGAGTTGGGCTGTCATGTTACAGCTGGACAAGACATTTGTAAGACAACATTTGGAGACTGCATATACAGTCCTGTTGCCCTGTTATAGGAGGATGTTATTAAACTGGAAACCATGCAAGATTGATTTACAAGGAACTTTGAGACTGGAGGATTTGAGTTAGGAGTTGCTGGATCAGCCTGGACTTTTTTTACCTGGAACATTGGAGGCTGAGGACTGACCTTATAGAGGTTCACTAAATCATGAGGGGTATGCTTAGAATAGCTGAGGTCTTTTCCCCCAAGGTTGGGGATTCCAAAACTGAAGGCATAGGTTTAAGGTGAGAGGGGAAATATTTAAAGGAACCTGAGGGGCAGCTTTGCACGCAGAGGGTGGTGCTAGAGAAGTGGCAGATACAAGTACAATTGCTGCATTTAAAAGACATTTGGACAGGTAAATAGGAGAGGAGAGATTAGACAGATAGGGACCAAACACAAACAAGTGGGGCTAGATTCGTTGAGGAAATCTGGTCAGGATGAAGGGGTCTGTTTCCATGCTGTATGACTCTATTAATGTCCCATGAAATATTTTTTTAATTGTGACTAGCTGGGGTCAAGTGCTGATCCTGTGTAACTCCACTAGTCATAACCTGCCCCTCTTAGAACAATTGGATTGTTCTTGTACAGGGGAACCTCGATTATCCGAACATGATGGGCAGGCACTATTTCATTTGGATAATTGATTATTTGGTTAATCGATTGAATGCCTTTCATTTGGGGCTCGGTTTTTAAAATGTGCTCCCTGTTCAGGAGACTGCAGCAGCACAGTGCGTGAGGCCCCCTCTCCTCCCCCAATCCGGTCCAACACTGTCCCCCACCCCTAGCACCGTCCAACACTGCCCATCCCCCTTTGCCCCCAACCCCATCCAACACTGCACCCCTCGCCCCTGACACTGTCCAACAACATCCCCCTGTCCCCAACCCTGTACAATACCACCCCCCGCCCGGCACTGTCCCCTGCCTGTAGAACCGTCCAACACCACCCCTCCGCCCCCAACCCTGTACAACACCATCTGCCCGTCCCCCGCCCTGCCCCTGGCATAGTCCAACACCGCCCTGCCCCCACCCCCCAGCACCGTTCAACACCACATCCACCCCCTGTCCACGTCCCCAACACGGTCCAGCACCACACACCCCCGCCCCCAACACTAGCCCCCCTCGCATCCAAGCCCCATCCAACACCAACCCCACACCACCCCGCCCAACACCGCCTCCGTCCCCAACAGCACCCACAACCCTGAACAGCAGCACCACGCACCCCCCCCGGCATCATCCAACACTCCCCTCAGCCCCCCCTCACCTCCAAACCCTGTCCAACACCATCCCCACTGTGTCCAACACCTCCCCACCCCGCTCCCAACCCTGTCCAACGCCACCCCCAACTCTGAACAACAACACCCTCCTGTCCCCAGCAATGTCCAACACCACCACCCACCTCGCCCCCAGTCCTGAACAACACCACCCTCCCTCACCCACGGTACCGTCCAACACAACCCCTCCCCCACTCCAGCCCCGTGCGACACCGCCATCCCGCCTCCTTCCCGGTGCAACATTGCCTACACCCCCAGCCCCATGCAACACCATTCTCTCCCCCCCGCCCCCCCCCAGCTCCGTGTGACACCATCCCCTTCCCCGTGTGACACCGCCCCCTTCCCCGTGCGACATTGCGCCCCCGCCCCCTTCCCCTGTGCGACACCGCCCCCCCCGCCCCCTTCCCCTGTGCAACGCCATTCCCCCCCGCCAGCCCCCAGGGACTGGGGGACTGGACACTAACAGTAAGACTGTTGCAGTTGCCTTTGTGAGTTAAGTTTCCAAATAGTGCACACGCACAGCCACATACACAACTTTTTACTGCATCTTTTTGACAGGTTCCACCATTGCCCATTACAGGGCAGGACAATGTTGGAGAGATTATCTCGGGAAGTGGGGTTTAGGGTACACCTGAGTTAGATTAGATTAGATTACTTAGTGTGTGGAAACAGACCTTTCGGCCCAACAAGTCCACACCTACCCGCCGAAGCGTAACTCACCCAGACCCATTCTCCTACATTTAACCCTTCACCTAACACTACGGGCAATTTGGCATGGCCAATTCACCTAACCTGCACATTTTTGGACTGTGGGAGGAAACCGGAGCACCCGAAGGAAACCCACACAGACACAGGGAGAATGTGCAAACTCCACACACAGAGTTGCCTGAGGCGGGAATTGAACCCGGGTCTCTGGCGCTGTGAAGCAGCAGCACTAACCACTGTGCTACCGTGCCACCCACTTCTGTGTAGAACTCCAAGGAAAGTGCAGTGAGAATCAGAGGGCAGGCAGTCAGTCATTTGGAGACTGTAAACAAAAGATGCGGTCACTGTTGAAAACATGTCTTTGATGTCATGTTTCCATTGGGACCTTGAGATCTCCTTCGGATAATCCAATTTTCGGATAATTGGTATTCAGATAATCGAGGTTCGTTTGTACTTTGATTTCTGTTCATTAACCAATTCTAAATTCATACCAGTATATTATCTCCAATTCCAAGCGCTGTAATTTTATTTGCTGATCTCTTGTATGGGCTCTTCTCAAATTCTGAACACCTCAGTCTCTGGTCTCCCCTTATCTAGTCTGCTATAGCACCCTTCAAGTAATCTAACAGGGTTATCAAATATGATTTCCCTGTTTTAAGAAAAAATCTATGCTGACTGCCTAATCTTACCAAAACTTTTCAAATGTCGGGTTATCACAGTTTTTACAAAATATTCTAGCATTTCCTCGCTGCTGATGTTGAGCTAGCACGTCTCGTTTCCTGTCTCCTCTCTTTCTCTTCCTAAATAGCGAGATTACATTTGCCTTTCAATCCACCAGAACCAGTCCCAATTCCGTGAAGGTGATCGCCACCTATTTTTAGACGATGATAGCCTATGTCTTTTTTCCCAGCAACTTCATAACCCATTTTTCCTTTGATTGAATGCAAACCTTAACTTGGTAGCCATCGTTGGATCACTTTGCCTGTAGGGTGTTTTCTATCTCAAAGCGATGCGTATTTGTTGTTGCAGATTAACACTGCCAAAAACAAGTTACAGAAGGACAGCAACGAGACAAGACCAGAGCGTACCTGGTTTCAAACCAGAGAGGAACGGAAGAAAGAGAAAAGTGAGCTTCATTCTGTAGAGTGTAGCAGCCCTATTAGATGACACAGCATGGAATGTATAGTTTTTATAGTGACTACTTATGATATGATATAAAGGGAAAATGATCATAAGATTAATGCTAAACTCATTTGGCTGACAATCTACAATTCTAACAAAAGTCTTAACCTATCTATTTCAATTGGTTAAAGCCCACGTAATAACTATCTGGAATTGAGAAACTAACGATGGTCATGAAACCATTGTCGATTGTTGGAAGACGCCATCAGCTTCAGTAATGTCCTTTAGGGGAGAAAATGTGGTCTGACCTGTGTATATTTCCAGGGCACGCAGCAATGTGGTTCACCCTTAACTGCTCCCTTCCCGATTAGGGGTGGGTAATAAATTCTGGCCTAACCAGTGATGCCCACATCCCATGAATGCATAAAAAGGAACTCATCAGGCTGAAAACATTCTGGCATGGTGTAGGAATGTTATCTCTGGAGGGAAGTGTAATTACATCTTTCAGTGCTTACACAACCAGTTCCCATTAAATGTGAACGGAGATATTAGTCATGTAAAACCTGACAGAAATATTGCACATGATAAATATGGTCAACCTTTGTTTTAAATGCAGTGGCAAAGGCTCTTCAGGAATTCGACATTGCCTTAAGAGGCAAAAAGAAGAGAAAGTTGCTCATGGAAAGTATTAAGAAGAGAGGAGAGATGACTGTAAGTACCATTTAGTGTTTTGTGGATTTAATCAACCCCTGAATTATTTTGGAGCATTATCCCTGATGATAACTCATGAATATTGTCTCTCTGGGTAGTTAGGCTGTGAAATTCTTTACTGTAAAGGAGTAATGAGCTTGGATTGATATCTGTATTAGAGACTGATCTCAACAGGTTTTTTTTATTAGTAAAGAAATTGAGGGTTATGAGGATAAGGCAGGAAAGAGGATGGTCAGATCAGCCACAATCCCATTGAATGATGGTTCATACTTGATGGGCTGAATGGCCTAATTCTGCTCCTGCCTCTTACGGGCAGATAAGGAGTACGGAAGTTCACAGCTTCCTCACGGCTGACTGAGAGTAAATGTGGAAATAAACTAGGCAATCTAGCACATCTCAGGCTTAACCCCAGATCTCTGCTGAGGTGTCTAATCTCAACCAGGACAGTGTAATAAAATACAGTTGATCTCCCATGTCTTTCAGTTAGGGAGGTTAGAAGCACAATAAGCCAAGTTTTTGTTCCTGATTAGTGTTGTGGGTTTGTGTTCAAATAACGACCGAAATCAGTGAGTGGCAAAAATAGCCTCCAGTATTCAGCAATCACAGCTCAAGGTCGAGGCAGCAAATGAACCCTGAAGTACAGTTCTTACAAGAGCCCCTTTATACGCTGTTCTTATATATCATTACTATAGTAAACAGCAGTTTGAAGGGTTTCTATCCTGGGAGATAGGAAATGGGTTAAGAATGTGCTGGCTGCTCCTTCTGTCCAGGCTGCTTGCATAATTAGAGCTATTAGTTCTTTTGTCTTTTAATTAGTAGTGTTTGTATAAAAAAAAGTAGGCCTATATGCTCCAAATAAGTTAGAGATTGTAATAGGAGAATAAAGGATAGTAAATTGATGGCTTCAGCTGTGTGGTGAGATTTATTTACTATTTGTCAGTATGAGTTTCGTTCGTTCATTCATGCAGTTTCATGCAAGCACAGATTTGTCAGTTTCTTAAAGGGATAATGGCCCAGTTAAAAGGTACTTAACAGGTAATGTTTCGTGAAAACCTGATGGGGATTGTATTGTTCTGTATGCTGATAAGGTGTGGAAATGTGGGTTTGAAAGGGTTGTTTTTAAATTTACAGTGTGGAAACAAGCCCCTTCAGCCCAACAAGTCCACACTGACCCACCGAAGCGCAACCCACACATTCCCCTACATTTACCCCTTTACCTAACACTACGGGCAATTTAGCATGGCCAATCCACCTAACCTGCACATCTTTGGACTGTGGGAGGAAACCGGAGCACCCGGAGGAATCCCATGCAGACACAGGGAGAATGTGCAAACTCCACACAGTCAGTCGCCTGAGACGGGAATTGAACCCGGGTCTCTGGTGCTGTGAGGCAGCAGTGCTAACCACTGTGCCACCGTTCTGTATTTGGATAATACAGAACTACAGTTGAATGAAGGAATGGAAAAAAATGAAAAAACGGGTTAGTAAAGAGAACCTGGTATTAATGCACGTGGCGAGCACTGTCTATCGATTCTTGTCAGGACTATCAGTGCAATGAGCTTGGGTATTAATCTCAGGGTTATTCCCAATGCGAAACTCATTGGAGATAGTGAAGAAGAGTAGCCTACTAGATCAAGTCAGTGTTGCTGGAAAAACACAGCAGGTCAGGCAGCATCTGGAGCAGGGAAATTGATGTTTCAGGCCGGAGCCCATCATCAGGAATGAGGCTGGGAGCCTCGGGGCTGGAGAGATAAATAGGAGGGGTATAGAAGGTAGCTGGTAGTGCAATAGGTGGATGGTGGAAGGGGTAAAGGTGAGAGGTCGGAGAGGAGGGTAGAGCGGATAGGTGGGAAGGAAGATTGACAGGTGGGACAGATCATGAGGGTGGTGCTGAGCTAGAAAGTTGCAACTGGGGTAAAGGGGGAGGGGGGGTGGGGGAGGGAAATGAGGAAACTAGTGAAGTCCACATTGATGCCCTGGGGTTGAAGTGTTCCGAGATGGAAGATAAAGCGTTCTTCCTCCAGGCATCGGGTAGGGAGGGAGTGGTGACCTGAGGAGGCCCAGGACCTGCATGTCCTCTGCAGAGTGGAAGGGGGAGTTGAAATGTTCAGCCACAGTGTGGTGGGGTTGATTGGTGCGGGTGTCCCAGAGATGTTCCCTGAAGCGCTCTGCGGGAAGGCATCCAGTCTCCCACATCAGGAGCAACGGATATGATAAGTGACATTGGTGGATGTGCAGGTGAAACTTTGATGGATGTGGAAGGCTCCTTTGGGGCCTTGGATGGAGGTGAGGGGGGAGGTGTGGGCGCAGGTTTTGCAGTTTCTGCACTGGCAGGGGAAAGTGCCAGAAGGGGAGGGTGGGTTGTTAAGGAACCTCACCTTCCACCCCACAAACCTCCACATAAATCGCATCATCCACCAACATTTCCGCCATCAGGGATATATTTCCCTCCCCAATTCTATCTGCTTTCCACAAAGACCGTTCCCTCCGTGACTACCTGGTCAGGTCCACAACCCCACTTCCATCCACCTATTGCACTCTTAGCTACCTCCCCACCCCCCCCCACCCCCCCCCCACCCCCCATCTATTTATCTCTCCAGCCCCGAGACTCCCAGCCTCATTCCTGATGAAGGGCTCCGGCGCGAAACATAGATTCTGCGGCTCCTCGGATGGTGCCTGACCTGCTGTGCTTTTCCAGCAGCGCATACTCCATTCTGATCTCCAGTATCTGCAGACCTCACTGTCTTCTATTAGATCAGAAAACTCTGCACAGTGCCATTTGACTGATCGTTGGTGGATTTTCAAAATTTCTCTCCCTCTTTGTTTGTGGAAATGCTTGAGGTCAGCTTGATACATCCCTGTCATGGCATTGGTGATGTCAGGGATGCTCTGTTTAGGAGATAGAGACAATCAACCTATCTCATTACTCAGTGACCTTTGGTACCTGAAAAACACTGGCTTCAGGTGATTGCCGTGTGGGAGGTTGTGGTCTATTACAGTAGGTTTGGTAATGTCTTCTCATTTACTTCAGGCAGAAGAGAGGACACAGTTTGAAATCACGAAATCGCAGATGTACGCAGAACGTGTTGCTAAGCGAGGCCGTAAGCCAAAGAGAGCGAGAGTGATGCCTGAGGATGAACCAAAGTCCACAGCAGGTACATGAACAGTCTCACTGGTGTGGGTGAAACCAGAGTCCAGTGTATTTCTGATGCAACAACACTTTTGCTGTAGAAATTGTTTCTACTGAATGATGCAGTTTAAAATGTATTTATATATTGAGCACATTTTTGTTATCTTCAGAGGGTAAAAAGAACAGAAGAAACAAATCAAAGAAATCTGTGTTTGATGAAGAATTAACAAACACAAGTCAAAAGGCCCTTAAACAGTACAGAGCTGGGTGAGTAGCATTAAATTATTGATCTGATGGGTGAATGGGGACCAGCACTGAACAATGTGTATGAATATTGTGTTTGGGAGTGGAACAGCTGCATGTAGTTGGACGGGAAGGGGAGGGTTCCCCACCTTTGTGGAATCACTCAGGTGGCCAGAGCTTCAGAGGACAATGGAGCCGAGTTGGACAGTAGAGAACCTTCATCGGATAGCAAGATGTGCTGCGTAGATGAGAGGTGCCTTTTATATATAGTAAGGGCAGAAGTCAGCACTGCTGTTGTGGATATTCTTGGGTAAAAGGGAGGTTTCCTTGTGAATAGATATTCTGAAAAGCTATCTTGAATGTATAGCTGAGTTAACTCTACCTGAGTTGTATTGAATGATGTGCACAACTTTGTTTTTACATTTTGCAAATCTTTTCTCCTGATGGTGTAACTGTTGTTGCCACCACCCTTTGTATCTTACCAAAGTGAGACATGTGAAAGAACTAAATAAACTGTTGAATCTGACCAGACAGAGCAGTCAAAGGCAGGCTGACCTTTACATACCCTTTGAAAGGGATCTCTTGTGTAAATGGTTTTAAAAAAAACATTTTCTGCAGCATATCAAAAGAATTATTGATATAATATTGGTTTCTCTGCAGGCCATCCTTTGAGGATCGAAAGAGGCTGGGGATAAAGCAACACAAAAAAGGCGGTTCCTTTAAATCCAAGTCCAGGTAAATGGTTCTGCTGTAAAACAAATATTTCTTATTGGCTACTCCTCCAGCGGATTGGAAAAGGGCTACCACTGCATGTATAGTTATGGTCACAAAACCAGTGGTTCCACAGCCCAAATCACGAATGATGATTAAGTTGAATTATGTGCTGTAATTGTTCTTGTCCTTCAACATGAAAACGTATCAGTCTCTCATTATGCTCATCAAATTGAGAAATCCCCCAAGTTCTCAGAGTTGTTTGGATTTATTTTAAAAGCGAGCATTATTCTCGATGTTTCTGTCCTCTCCTGAATGCGCCAAGTCGAGTTGGCTTTGATGCAGTTCCACAGGCACAAACAGACCTCTGGTCCATCATCCAAGGTTGGTCTTTCAGGTGTGGTTCAATGTCCACAAAATTGTATCTTTGATCTGGAGTAAGAGCTGTGGCTAATTTGTTCTGCGACATTGCAAAAGTGTAAACTGTTTAGAAGTATTTTATTGACTGATAACTGTTTTGGAACATTCTTTGGTTGTGGAGGCGCTATGTAATTGCAACTTTGATTTTTAAATTCTCTCCTAATCCATCCCATTTGCTCCACTGTGTTCAAAACTAATTTCAGTGCCCTAGCTGAGATCCATTAACCCAAAGGAAACCTGTACTTTTTATTCTGTTTGATTTTGTGGTAAGTGCTGAAAAATGTGTTGCTGGAAAAGCGCAGCAGGTCAGGCAGCATCCAAGGAGCAGGAGAATCAATGTTTCGGGCATAAGCCCTTCTTCAGGCTTCAACACATTTTTCAGCTCTGATCTCCAGCGTCTGCAGTCCTCACTTTCTCCTAGTTGATTTTGTGATAGTAACTTATTAATGATGTAATTGAGCATTGGGTGATGCAGACAGTTTAGAATCATAGAATCCCTACAGTGAAGAAACTGGCCAGTTCACCCATCAGTCCACACCAACCCTCCGAAAAGCATCCCACCCAGACCCACCCCCCTACACTTTCCCTGTAACTGTGTAGTTCCCTTGGCTAATCTACCTCACCTGTACATCCCTGGACACTATGGGCAATTTAGCATGACTAGTCCACTTCACCTGCACATCTTTGGACTTTGGGAGAAAACTGGAACACCTAGAGGAAACTCGAGCAGACACTGGGAGAAAGTGCAAACTCAACACAGGCAGTCGCCCCAATGGTGGAATCGAACCTGGGTCCCTGGTGCTGTGATACAGCAAAATCACTCTTCTTAAATTATGCAATTTTCTGCTCAGCTCTTGACCATGTTTTTGTCAGTGTTAATCATCAGTCTCTGGTACCTCAGCTGAAGGGACTGGCGTGAAAGAGTCACACACAGTGCAAATTTTAATGGGATGGAACATAGAAGGGTACAGCGCAGTACAGGCCCTTCGGCCCTCGATGTTGCGCCGACCGAATCCTACCTCACCTATACTAGCCCAATAACTTCCAAATGCCTATCCAATGCCCGCTTAAATGACCATAAAGAAGGAGAGTTCACCACTGATACGGGCAGGGCATTCCATGAACTCACAACCCGCTGTGTGAAGAATCTACCCCTAACATCTGTCCTATACCTACCACCCCTTAATTTAAAGCTATGTCCCCTAGTAACACCTGACTCCATTAGCGGTAAAAGGTTCTTAGTATCTACCCTATCTAAACCCCTAATCATCTTATACACTTCTATCAGATCTCCCCTAAACCTTCTCTTCTCCAATGAGAACAGCCCCAAGTGCCTCAGCCTTTCCTCATAAGATTTTCCTACCATTCCAGGCAACATCCTGGTAAACCTCCTCTGCACTCGTTCTAAAGCTTCCACATCCTTCCTATAGTATGGCGACCAAAACTGCACACAATACTCCAGATGAGGCCTCACCAGAGTCTTATACAACTGCAACATGACCTCAGGACTCCGGAACTCAATTCCTCTGCCAATAAAGCCCAGTACACCATATGCCTTCCTCACAGCACTATTTACCTGGGTGGCAACTTTCAGAGATCTGTGTACATGGACACCAAGATCCCTCTGCTCATCCACACTACCAAGTAGCCTACCATTAGCCCAGTAATCCATCATCTTGTTATTCCTACCAAAGTGAACGACTTCGCACTTAGCTACATTGAATTCCATTTGCCACATTTCCGCCCAGCTCTGCAACTTATCTATATCCCGCTGTAACCTACCACTTCCTTCCTCACTATCCACAACTCCACCGACTTTTGTGTCATCCGCAAACTTGCTTACCCAGCTTTCAAGTCCTTCCTCTAGATCATTTATAAAAATAACGAAAAGCAATGGTCCCAAAACAGATCCTTGTGGTACACCGCTAGTAACTGCACTCCAAGATGAACATAATCCATCAACTACTACCCTCTGTCTCCTTCCAGCCAGCCAATTTCTAATCCAAACCTCTAATGTATCCTCAATGCCATACCTCCGTAGTTTTAGCATTAGCCTACCATGGGGAACCTTATCGAACGCCTTACTAAAATCCATATACACAACATCTACTGCTTTACCCTCGTCCACTTCCTTAGTCACCTTCTCAAAGAACTCAATAAGGTTTGTGAGGCACGACCTGCCCTTCACAAAACCATGCTGGCTATCCCTGATCACGTTATTCCTACCCAGATGTTCATAAATCTTATCCCTTACCATTCTCTCTAAGACTTTGCCCACCACTGAAGTCAGACTCACTGGCCTATAGTTACTAGGGCTATCCCTACTCCCTTTCTTGAACAATGGGACCACATTCGCTATCCTCCAGTCCTCTGGTACTATTCCCGTTGACAATGACGACATAAAAATCCAGGCCAATGGCTCTGCTATCTCCTCCCGAGCTTCCCATAGGATCCTGGTGTAAATGCCATCAGGCCCAGGAGACTTATCTATATTCATCCTTTCCAATATTCCCAAAAACTCTTCCCTGCATATTTCCAGGGCATCCATTCTAATTATTTGTGATTCCATATTCACATCAGCAACAGTGTCCTGTTCCTGAGTGAATACTGATGAAAAGTACTGATTTAATGTCTCTCCAATCTCCTCCGCCTCCACACACAACTTCCCACTACTATCCTTGACTGGACCGATACCTACCCTAGTCATCCTTTTATTCTTGACATACCTATAGAAAGCCTTTGGGTTTTCCCTAATCCTACCAGCTAAAGACTTTTCATGTCCCCTTCTCGCTTCTCTTAGCTCCCTCTTTAGCTCCTTCCTGGCTACCTTATAACTCTCAATCGCCCCTACTGAACCTTCACGCCTCATCTTTACATATGCCGCCTTCTTCCCTTTCACAAGGGACTCCAATTCCTTACTAAACCACGGCTGCCTCACAAGGCCCTTTACACCATGCCTGACTGGTACATACCTATCGAGGACACGCAGTAGCTGCTCCTTGAACGATCCCCACATCTCATTAGTGTTCTTCTCTTGAAGCCTGTTTTTCCAATCCACACATCCTAAGTCATGCCTCACTGCATCATAATTTCCCTGCCCCCAGCTATAACTCTTGCCCTGCGGCGCACGATTATCCCTCTCCATTACTAAAGTAAAAGTCACCGAGTTGTGGTCACTGTCCCCGAAGTGCTCACCTACCTCCAAGTCTAACACCTGACCTGGTTCATTACCTAGAACCAAATCCAATATAGCCTCCCCTCTTGTTGGCCTGTCGACATATTGTGTCAGGAAACCCTCCTGCACACATTGTACAAACACCGACCCATCTAATGAACTCGAGCTATAGCTCTCCCAGTCAATATCTGGGAAGTTAAAGTCCCCCATAACAACCACCCTGCTACCTTCACTCTTTTCCTGAATCATCCTCGCAATATTATCCTCTACTTGTCTAGGACTATTAGGAGGCCTGTAGAAAACACCTAACAGGGTGACCTCACCTTTCCTATTTCTAACCTCAGCCCAAACTACCTCAGATGGCAAGTCCACTTCCATCGTCCATTCCACTGCTGTGATACTATCTTTGACAAGTAATGCCACGCCTCCCCCTTTTTTACCCCCATGTCTGATCCTACTAAAACATTTGAACCCTGGAACGTGCAACAGCCATTCTTGTCCCTGTTCTACCCACGTCTCTGTAATGGCCACAACATCGAAGTCCCAGGTACCAACCCATGCTGCAAGTTCACCTACCTTATTCCTTATACTTCTGGCATTGAAGTATACACACTTCAATCCACCCTTCTGGTTACAGGCACCCTCCTTAGAGATCACTGCATTATTCCTAACCTCCCTACACTCAAGGTCCTGTACCCTAAAGCTACAGTCCTGGTTCCCATGCCCCCACGGAGTTAGTTTAAACCCTCCCAAAGAGCACTAGCAAACCTCCCCCCAAGGATACTGGTGCCCCTCAGGTTCAGGTGTAGCCCATCCTTTTTATAGAGGTCCCACCTTCCCCAGAAAGGACCCCAGTTGTCCAGAAACCGGAATCCCTCCCTCCTGCACCATCCCTGTAGCCACGCATTTAACTGCTCTCTCTCCCTATTCCTCGACTCTCTATCACGTGGCACGGGTAACAAACCAGAGACTACAACTCTGTTTGTTCTAACTCTGAGCTTCCAACCTAGCTCCCTGAAAGCCTGTCTGACATCCTCACCCTTCTTCCTACCTATATCGTTGGTGCCAACGTGGACCACGATCTGGGGCTGCTCCCCCTCCCCCTTAAGGACCCGGAAAACACGATCAGCGACATCACGTACCCTTGCACCTGGGAGGCAACATACCAAACGTGAGTCCCTGTCGCCCCCACAAAACCGTCTGTCTGTACCCCTCACTATCGAGTCCCCAAGAACTATTGCTCTACCTTTCTCCACCCTACCCTTCTGAGCAACGGGGCCAGGCTCCGTGCCAGAGGCCTGAACCTCGTTGCTTGCCCCTGGTAAGTCATCCCCCCCACAAGTATCCAAAACGGTATACTTGTTCTTGAGGGGAATGACCGCAGGGGGTCCCTGCACTGGCTTCCTCCTCCCACTCCCCCTCACTGTCACCCATCTATCTTGAACTTTCGGAGTAACTACTTGCCTAAAGCTCCGATCTATGACCTCCTCTGCCTCCCGAATGATCCGCAGTTCATCCAACTCCAGCTCCAGTTCCCTAACACGGGTTTGGAGGAGCTGGAGATGGGTGCACTTCTTGCAAGTGTACTCAGCAGGGACGCTAATGGCTTCCCTCACCTCATACATGTTGCAAGAGGAACATTGCCCTCTCTGCACTGCCATCCCTCTAAAAGTAAGCTTTCCTTAAAAAAAACAACAAAACCAACTAAATCTAAAGAAACAAACAAGGAAAATGCAGCACTTACCCGCTAGTCACAATTGGTCTTATTATTAGGTTAGAGGAGGTGGAAGGGTGGGAGGCACTACTCGTGTAGTGCCTCGGGTGACTCGCCTGCGCGTTTAAATAAGGGGAGAAAAAAAAACCTTACCCAAGTAACCTAGCGCGCCTTCCGGGATGGGGTAGTCGAAGGTAGCTGACCTGTTATCAATTTAAAGGAATCTGGTTAGGTAAATGGACCAGGCAGATTATTTTTATTGTGACCTAGATTTATTTTTCCCTATCTCTCCTTGCATACAGGTGAAATGTCAAAAGCAACAATTAGAGATTTCTTTTCTGGCCACTTTTCCTTAAGAATTTCCTGGTATATTGATAGTCTTCTGATGGATAAGTCATTGTTTCCTGCAGTTTCAGCTGATTTGCCTTGGGAACTCTGGGAATGTTACCCAATTTGTTTTTGCAGATGACACCAACACTGGAGGTGTAGTAGACAGCAAAACAGGTTACCTCAGAGTACAATGGATTCTTGATCAGATGAGTCAATGGGCTGAGGAGTGGCAGATGGAGTTTAATTTGGAGGTGCTGCATTTTGGAAAAGCAATTTAGGACAGTACTTAGCTATTGGTTAGGTCCTGAGGTGTGTTGTTGAACAAAGAGACCTTGGAGTGCAGGTTCATAGTTCCTTGAAAGTGGAGTCACAGTTATATAGGATAGTGAAGATGGCATTTGGTGTGCTTTCCTTTAGTAGAACACTGAGTATCAGAGTTGGTAGGTCATGTTGCAGCTGTACAGGACATTGATTAGGCCACTTTTGGAATATTGTGTGCAATTCTGGACTCCCTACTATAAGAAGGATGTTTGTGAAACTTGAAAGGGTCCAGAAAAGATTTACAAGGACGTTACTAGGATTGGAGCTATAGGGAGGCCAAAGAGGCTGTGGCAATTTTCACTGGAGTGTCTGTGGCTGAGGGGTAATCTATGGAGGTTTATAAAATCATGAGGGACATGGGATAGGGTAATTAGACAAGGTCTCTTTCCTGCTATGGGGGAATCTAGAACTAGAGGACATAGGTTTAGGGTAAGAGGAAAAATTTAAATAGGTCCTAAAGAGCAGTTGTTTCACGCAGAGGGTGGTATGTGTGTGGAATGAGCTGCCAGAGGAGTTGGTAGAGGCTGCTGCAATTACAATATTTAAAAGGCATCTGAATGGGTATATGAATAGAAAGGGTCCAGAGGAATATGGGCCAAGTGCTGGCAAATGAGACTAGTTTAGAATATCTGGTCAGCATGGATGAGTTGGATTGAAGGGTCTATGACTTCATAATTTGTTCATGGCTGCCATTACAGCTGACCACTTGCCCATTTGTTTAATTGCACTACTATAGCTGTATACAGACCACAAATGCACACCTCAAAAACTGAAAACCCACCATTATAACTTTCAGAAAAAAAATTCAATAGATCTGTTCATCAATTTTAAGTTTTGATCAGAAGACTTACCATGAAAATTAGTATTGGAGATTCCTAACTGCCTCACTCATTTGTCAGGAAACTAACTGCCCTTGATGTGGCCCAACACATGACCCTTCACCTATCTGGTTGGTTCCTGTCATCCTTGGGTGGAATAGTTAATATTGTCTTGTTACATGGTGTTATCCTGATCTACCAAGAACAAATGTATGCTCCTACATATACCATTTTCAGTTTTTTCAAAACTGATTGATTGGCTTGTGTGAAGTCCAGCATTTAATGTGATTCTTCTGCCTAATTACCTGTTTTGCTGTTATCTAGCTCTTCAGGTCTTAACTGTTAACTGATAGCATGTTAAAGCAGCATAATGTTGATTGTATATGTGATGTGTTTCAGGTACAAGAGGAGATGAACCATGACAATGAAGCTACTAACAAGGTTTTGGAAAATGCATTGCGAGAGTGAACATCTTTCAGAAATGGGCCATATTTATTAGTGAGTCTGTACCACATCTGGAAGAATCGCTATTTTAAAACCAAAAGCAATCATTGCACTTGCCTTTAACCCCTGTTGGAATTGTGATTTTTGCACCCTTCACTAAAATACCAATAGTGTTTGCTTTGGGTTCAGTACTGTGTGTAGGTTGGACTCGATGCATAACTGAGAAACACCATTTCACATAATTATCACTGTATTCAAAGCTTGTGCGAAGATTTTTAGCTTGGGTGCTCGTTGTCGTGGTTCTGTTTGCCAAACTGGGAATTTGTGTTGCAGATGTTCCATCCCCTGTCCTCGTGACATCCTCAGTGTTTGGGATCCTCCTGTGAAGCGCTTCAGTAATCTTTTCTCCGGCATTTATACTGGTATACCACTATAAGTGCTGGAGAAAAGATCACAGAAGCACTTCACAGGAGGCTCCCAAGCACTGAGGATGTCACCTGGACAGGGGACGAAACATCTGCAACACAAATTCCCAGCTCGGCGAACAGTATCACTGTATCCTGCAGATTTATCTAAAGCAAACTCAGCAAATTAACTCAAGTTCTCTTCAATAATGACCTAGTCTTTAATTATCCATTTTCACTGACACAAGAATTCTGCTGCAACTTTACCCAAATTTTCATTATCACAAAAATATGGCCGCTACTTAATCTTAATTTTGATCCAAAAGACATAGGAGAGCAGGTGTTTGGCTTACTGAATTTTCGACCAAGGTTAGGAAAGAGGCAATTGATCAGTCATCCTCTCCATTGTTAGTGATGCTTTCCAGGGGTTGCATATAGATGATGGTTGAGGAGAGGATTTGGCTTGGTTTCAAAGCAACTTCTGATCACCCAAGCAGCAGTACAGTTCCCATTACCCATGACAACAAAACTACATGGGATGGTTCAGTTGGTGAAACTGTTCCTTGGGCAGGAATGTCCTTGACCAATGTCTTGCATTATATAAAACATCTCCATTTGTTAATTTTAAAACTAGGCATTATGGCAATTTTCAGGTGAATGAAAATTGCCATAATTCAGGTACAGCGGAAGAATGGCCATCATTCTTGGATTGATTTTGTATATTCTCAAATATTGGATTGTCTTCATGTATGCTGTATATGGAGTTGTAATAAAACATTCACTTTTGCACCAAAACTTGTAACAATGTTAATTTTGCATGATGTTCCCAAGATGGACAGTTTTTTGCTACAGTCACCTTCACATGTGAATCCTCAAGTTAACAGCGATTGTTTGTCATTTTATACGTGTATTACTACAGCTTTTTACAGACCACAAATGCACACCTCAAAAACTGAAAACTTAACTTGCAGAAAAAAAGTTGAATAGATCTGTTCTATTTTAAATTTTGATCAGAAGCCTTGCCATGAAAAAATTTGGGTATTGGAGATTCCTAACTCCCTCACCAGTCAGGAAACAACTGTCTTGATGTGGCCCAACACATTTAGTAATCAGTTCACAGGGACATAGTTTAAGTGTATATGTGATTTAGATGAATTAGTTGTGGCAGTCCAAAAAAAAAGTTAAGATCTGTTCTTCCTCATTTTGACCTACATTTAAATTTGTTTGTTTACCTACTCACTTTACAAACAGGCACTTTTATACTTAACTAATGAATGTCACAATGGTTCTAAAACCCTGCTCAAAATATCCTGAATTACTGACCTCTGTTCTTAAAAGGAAGTTGTGAAACGTAGTTTTACTACAATCCTCTAACGTCCTTACTGCCAAGTACTAACGACAACTAGTGTCAGCTAATAGTCTTGAATTGTCATCCTTGTTTAAAACATTTTTTAAAAAGAGTGCAGAAAGAATAGGAATAGGAAAAATGTAAAGTCTAAAAGACTTGCAAGGGATTCCTTCCTCAAAACAAAGTCGAGACTGTGCATGATATACCTACGAGATCTCAAATCAAATTGTTTCCTGTTTGCTGCAAACATTTACCAGTTTTGTGGAAAAGTGTCACTTCTTTAGATTAGAAGAGATTCCCTACCGTGTGGCAATTGACCCTCCAAAACGTGACCCATTCCCCTACCCTATATTTACCCCTGATTAATGCACCTAACACTTGGCAATTTAGCATGGCCAATTCACACATCTGCACATCTTTGGATTGTGGGAGGAAACCCCCAGGGAGAATGTGCAAACTCCACACAGACATTGGGCCATGGTGGGAATCAAACCTGGGTCTCTGGCACTGCGAGGTAGTAGTGCTAACCACTGAGCCACCATGCTGCTCTTTCCCCAGCCCAAAGACTCCACGTTTGAGACAAGCTAAAGTGAAGAGTAACAAGTTTTTTTTCTTAAGGAAGCACAGTAACATGCAGGAGGAACAAAATCTCCAAAAAAGATGTGAACCAGTCAGGAGGCAAGGCTGAAGGCCCTTCAAACTATTCACTGCAATTTTGAAATGTCAACCTCTGAAATGTTCTGAAAATTCAGAAATAGATGTCATTTGTTCCACAAAGAAACGGTCACTCGTTTTCAAGGACCATTACATCAAAACTCATTTTACTAAAACATTTTAATAAAAATGTCAAATATTACAATAAAAAGGAAACATCACGTTTACAGAAAGTCCCAGAAGTTTCAGCAGTTGCATTGCAACCACTAGCCATTATGAATGGCAAGATTTGGAAATTCTCTGCTCGGATTACAACTCCAATACAGCAGTCAAATATTCCCATGTAGTTGATCAGCCTGAACATTGATGGTTTTATTCTCACGGTCTTGGTGGTCGCATGCCAGGTGGAGGAGGACCTGAAAAGGAAACTGTACATTAGATACACCTTTGGTATTAACCACTTTACTCTGTTTGACACCTGTTGTAAAGACACTTTCACTTTTTTCCTAATTTCTATCACCTTTGTCATCTAGGAAGTTGTAGATTTGTTCGTCCTACCTTTCTCATTTGACAGAATATAGCTTTACCCAACCATCTTTACTCCCCCACTCATCATCTCTCTTCCACTCAATGATGACTAGCTCCTTTCTTGTGCCGACTGGATTGTTGCATGTCAGTGAACTACATATGATGAGAACAAATATCATGTACATGCCTGACCAAGTTAGAGTAACAGGCTCCTTCCTGAATCTGCTTGGTTATTTAATGAAAAACTCAGTTTGTGCTATCATTTTCTGTATCAGTCCACATATGAGCTCAATTTCACCTGCTACCATCGTGGAATTTTATCTCCTTGAAGACATTTGTACCTCATGATAAAAGCAAATAAACTAAGATTCCAACCATTGGTTCAATGCTCATTTAGCTCAAACGCACCTCGCATTCCTGGTGGTGGCGGTCTCATTCCTGGCGGCATTCCCATTGGTGTTCCTCTTCCAGGAGGCATTCCCATTGGTGGCCCCATAGGTGGCCTCATACCAGGAGGAGGACCCATCATACCTACAAACACATTAAAACCATTTTCATTACTACAGCACAATTTGCAAATTGTTAGGAGCCACTCTTTTCTAAGCTGAAATAACTGCATCACTGCACCACATGAACAGGGACTACATACAGTTTGACATCAGCAATCAGAGGTAACAAAGCATAACCCTGCCCGATAGTGCAAATTTAGCAGCAACCCTATATCAGGCACTGAAACCAATTACATAGTTTGGGAAACATGGCCAACTCAGGACAGAACACCCATTAAACTACAGTGGAAGCAAGTCATCCTTGATCCCTTTAAGACTGCCCAAGAACCTTTAGCTAAAAATGCAGTTTCTTAAATGCATGATCAAAGTTTCACTTTTCACACTGTCCACCTCAAGCAAGTGAACAGAACTAATCATGTATAATAAATTGTTAAGTATCAGACTTTAACAGTCCTTCAATGAAATGTAGATTTATTGCTTCAAACATCAACATACTGAATTGCTACTCAGGTGGTTCTGACACTGTACACACTGAAGACTCGATGCCTCTCCTGTAAAACACAGCTCCCTCGCTGCTCAATTATACCCCCTGCCATATCAAAGAGTATGGGAATAAAAAAAGTCAGAACTAAAGGAACAGGAATGTTGATAACAAACCCCCATGTAGACTAACTGTACATTCTACAATAAACACTACTAGTGATGCTTGTGGGAGCTTGCTGAGCCTTCATTAGTTGCCATGTTCTACAGTATAGTGATTATACTTCTATATAAAAAACCTCATTAACTAGAAAGCACTTGAGGCATCTGGCTGTCATGAAAAATGCTTTTTTAAAAACCATAACCAAGTAGCCTCCATGTATCTCTCTCCAGCAGACCTCAGTCCACCTCAGTTCACTGTCCACCATTGCAGACTGATGCTACTGATCAAGTTCTCACCTGGTGGGGGTGCTCCACGCCCCATTGGTGGGGGTCCACCACGGCCTGGTGCATATTGTTGAGGTGCTGCTGCGATACTGGATGTAACGGCAGCTGCTGCAACAGTTCCACGTGCCTGGGGTGTCATCACCTATTTACAAACATCATGAACAGCAACAGTAAAACATGGCTCTTAACAGAAGTACGTACTTTATACAGGCAGTCCCCAATTTACAAGCATTGACTGACAAATGCTCATACTTATGAATAAGATCCCACTCAGGTGAGTATCAATGCTACTTTAAACATCTGACAGGTGAACATGTCCTCATACTTATAAAATAGCTATTTTATATTGTCCTACATGGTTTTCGGATTTGTGTTCAAATCAACTTATGCATGTACTCAAACATGGAACCTGGGGAGCCTGTGTTAAATCTGTGGCATTTGAGCATCATGCTCAAACTAATTTTGAGATTGCGAACTTCTATCTATAGGTGAACTGCAGTACCATTAATGCAGAGGAAAACATGCACAGTCCCAACAAATGCTCTCACCAACTGTGGAAATGAGAGATTGCAGCAACTGTGAGTGTGACACAGGGAACCAACAGCACTTACATAAGCAACATCCCGTTTAATGTGCAGGACTGCAAAATGATACAACAGTCACAGGATAGGGTGGCACGGCGGCTCAGTGGTTAGCACTGCTGCCACACAGCATCAGGGCCAGGGTTCTATTCCAGCTTCAGACGGCCATGTGGAGTTTGCACATTCTCCATGTTTGCGCGGGTTTCCTCTCACAGTGCAAAGATGTGCTGGATGGGTGAACTAGCTATGCTAAATTGCGCATGGTATGTAGGTTTGGTGCATTAGTCAGGGGCAAATGTAGAAAAAATGGATCTGGGTGGGTTACTCTTCAGAGGGTTGGTGTTGACATGTTGGGCCAAAGGGCCTGTTTCCACACTATAGGGATTCTATGAATGTAAACAGAAAGGAAGGGAACGGTGGTTGTAGCTTCTCAAAAGACAGAAATCAGGGCAGATGTGCGAGTGAGGGAATTCTACAAATGAAACATCAGCCAGTTACTGCAAGTTGCCTGGAGTTTAGTAGTAAATTGAGGGGTTGCATTTTGGTTAGACAAACCAGGACATGACTTACAGTAATGGCAGGGCCCTCGGAGTGGGGTGCAGATATATAGTTCCTTTAAGGTGTCATATCATAGATAGACAGGACAGTGAAGGTGGTGTTTAGCAAGCTTGCCTTGGTCAGAGCACTGAGCACAACAGTTGGGATGTCATGTTACAGCTGCACAGTTCTTTGTTAAGGCGACATTGGCATACAATCCTGCTATGGGAAGATATTATGAAACTGGAAAGGGTACAAAAGATTTACAATTATGTTACGAAGTCTGGAAGATTTGAATTATAAGGAGAGGCTGTGCCTTTTTTCTGGGAGCACGGGGGGGCCGATTGATGACCCTTTAGAGGTTTATGCCCCTCATGAATTTAAGATGAATTTGTTTTTTCCTGAGGTTAGAGGAGTCCAAAACTAGAGGGCACAGGTTTAAGGTGCGAGGGAAAAGATTTAAAAAGGGACTTGAGGGTAATTATTTCACAGAAGGTGGTCCATTTATGAATGAGCTGCCAGAGAAAGTTGTGAAAACAGGTACAATGTCAACATTTAAGACGACATTTGGACAGGTACATGGATAGAAAGGGTTTAGAGGGATATGGACCAAACGTAGACAAATGGGAGTAGTTCAGTTTAGGAAACTTGATCAGCATGGACAAGTTAGGCTGAAGGGCCTGCTTCCACGCTGTATAACTCTAAACAGCATTATGTAAATCATAGATAAAATCCTGGACACATTTAAAGTGAAGCAGCTTGGGTTAATGCACTCTTGCAACACAATTAACAAATAGGAAAACTTTCACCTGCTGAGATGGGCCTCCAACTCCCCGGACAGGACCTGATAACCCAGCTGGGGCCTGGGGCATCGGTGCTCCAGCAGGAACACCACGACCTGCTGCCCGGCCAATACCAGGACCTCCAGCTGCACCAGCAAGAGGCACACGTGCAATTCCAGTCTGTAATAAAAAGGGATAGCAAGTGATTCAAGAATTCTGCACAGCAATTAAAGAACCAAAATCCAAAACTAACATACCAACAAATCAGAATGACAATGTTATGGCCTCCTTTTCTCACCAGATCTCCTTAGGTCACACAGACATTCTGGCCAAAAGGGCAGGATAAAGAATATATCACCACAAACTGTCAAATATTTGTGCTTTATGGTCTGACCAGTAACTGTTGTCTCCCAATTTACCCCCTATGCACCAGCATCCACCACAATCACCTGCTGCAATCTCCCTGGCACTCACCATAAACTGCCACTGCCTTTCTGAAACAACAACACTACTCAGAACTAATGATAACCAAGACAAGAGTTAATAGAATTCTTTAATCTCACTTGCAGTGGAGACTTCACTGCTTTTATTTTGTCACCTTAAACTCAAATAAAATCGATTTGTATCACTAACTTAGATGCAAATAGCCAGATTAATGCTTTAATAAGTAGCACCCAAAGACTGACATCCATCATTTCAGCCTATAGCAGATTAGCACATTAATAACTCCCACAGGGAAGACCTTCAAGATTTGAAGTTATAAACACCATCCACAAACCAATTCTTGTAAACCAACAGATTACAGAATCACTATTTGTTAAGATAATAGGTTCAGCTTTGTTTAGTTTGCATTCAATAGTCACACCACAGTATATCCAAATATTTGCTCAAATATTGTTGTGACTAACCAATGCAAGATTGCAATCAGTAAGTTACTGGAACTCTCTTTCAGGTAATCATCCAAGTGTTTAGCTGCCATCACATTCGAAAAGTAAAACAGCTTTATGTAGAATCACATTTAGACAGTTGGCCAAGTTCAGCTATGCCAGCAACCACTGGGTCATTTTTGCCCAAGTTTTATTTTTCCACCCACTTCACATTATTCCTTTAAAATACATCTCTGCTTCAATGACTAATCCATTCATTCAACTTCAATACTGAACTGAAATGAGGTGGTGGTGGTGGGGGGGGGGGGAAAGAGGGAAATTGAAAACCAAATCCTACAGATACTAAATTGAACAGTTTCTTCTAAGGGACTTTCAAAAAGTTCCCTTCACATAAGAACCACCCATTTCCCAGGAACTCAGTGGATTCTGGATACTCACATCTTTGGGAGGAGGTCCTTCCACAGTCATAGAAACCAGGGTTTCACCTCGAAGCAAGACCAATCCAAGAACACGTTTCTCCTCCCGCTCTGGCTGCTTGGAGTTCTTTGGCCTTTGTGGAAAAACAAAAAGAAGTTACATTTTCATAACCAGCTACTGAGTCGTTGTACGGTACCCTTAACATTTTACAACCAGCTATATCAAAGAAAAGCATCCAATTCTATTCAATCACTTCAGACTGCTCCCTCATGGGAGAACCTAGAACCAGAGAAGACATTCTCAGAATAAAGATGCACCAATTAACAGATTAGGAGGGATTTCTTCTGAGCGCTTTTGGAAGCCCTTGTCCCAGGGAGCTGTGGAGATACAGTACTTGTCTATATTTAAGGCTGAGATAGATGGATTCTTGACTGGTAGAATAACCAAGAGTTATGTGGAAGGGCAGGAAAGTGGAAGCAAGGAATGTTGCATCAGCCATGATCCCATTCCATGTTGGAACAAGCTCAAGAAGCCCAATGGCCCATTCCCGTTCCTACTTCTCATGGTCTTATTAGATTAGATTACTTAGATTAGATTACTTACAGTGTGGAAACAGGCCCTTCGGCCCAACAAGTCCACACCGACCCGCTGAAGCGAAACCCACCCATACCCCTACATTTAGCATAGTCAATTCGCCTGACCCGCACATCTTTGGACTGTGGGAGGAAACCGGAGCTCCCGGAGGAAACCCACGCAGACACGGGGAGAACGTGCAAACTCCACACAGTCAGTCGCCTGAGTCAGGAATTGAACCCAGGTCTCTGGCGCTGTGAGGCAGCAGTGCTAACCACTGTGCCACCGTGCCGCCCCTTATGGCTTATGTTGATACTGAATACTGCCTACCCTGCTGTACAAAAATGAGACAGTCCTTTATTACATGTAGACATTGAGTTTACAAAGTGAAGTTGCTGCTATTGCACTCAAACTACTGACTCATTGGCCTATGTTGCGTGGTACCCATTAGTACCTCATACACAAAGGCCCATTCTTTATTTCCAACTCTGCAAAGTAATTGCAGGCAGGCTAACCAACCACAAAAAATATCAGAGTTATCAACACACATTCCACACAGGTGCAATTAAGGAGCAGTTGAAGACCATTCTGAGTTGTCCACAGGTAACAAACATTGCTCATGTGCTGCACTAAAATTGGCAATAAACTTTTCCATTAAGTGTTCAAAACACTTGCTAACAACCAATACTGAAGGCACTGTTCTAGGTGTCAATTATTCATGAAGTTATACACAAACATATCATTCCAAGCTAGATTGCCTGCATTAAGACGCTATTTGACAGACATCCTCAAAAGGCACCTGGAATTTTCTAAGTGCCTTGAGAAATGCTCTGCAAGACATACTGACATTTATCTCAGATGATAAGTAATAAAAAAGCAGGCACTAATGTCCTTTTATTTCAAAACTCATTGGCCTATGTTGCGTGGTACCCATTAGTACCTCATACACAAAGGCCCATTCTTTATTTCCAACTCTGCAAAGTAATTGCAGGCAGGCTAACCAACCACAAAAAATATCAGAGTTATTAAAGTACAAATGAAATAACAGTGCATCAGTTTACTGCAAAGAGTAACTGCAAATAGGTAAATGCAACGAAAGGATTAGGGAACAAAAATGTAGTAGCAGATGCTAAAATTATATACTACATAAGTTATGGTGGAGAATATTACTTTCTTCCAAAAAAAAAGTAAAAATTAGAATGAATTCTGCAGTATCTGAGGTAACGTTCTCAGCTGTTTTCTTGTAAACAAAGCTCTCAAGATTGGCCCAGAGCTTGAAAGCTGCAAACTCATGAGGTATGGTTTCAGTAAATGAAGACTGTCTGGTTTTTATGTAGCTTGGTGATGGCAATCAAAAACAGAAGTTGCTAGAAAAGCTCAGCAGGTCTAGCAACATCTGAGGAGAGAAAAGTAAGTCAACATTTCAGGTCGGGTGACTCATCATTCGTTCTGAAGGAAGGGCACTCAATTAGAAATGTTAACTCTGATTTCTCTCCAAAGATGCTGCCAAACCTGCTCAGCTTTGAGCGATTTCTGTTTTTGTTTCTGATTTAGAGCATGTAGTTTTCCATTTTTATATAACAAGGGTTCCTCACAGAACATACTTAATGATGATGATACCAGACCACATAAATTAGATTTGTCATGAGTAACAATTTACAGAGTGATCTTACTTGATCTTCCTGAATTCATCACAGTCACATAGGATGAGGTTCATGTGTTTATCAAACGCCTTGAAGGTTCCAATGAAGATGCGCCCATCTTGAAGGATACATCTCATTCTGTAGTCAATGTGCTGAAGCATCTTACTGCTTTTACCCACCGTCTGAGGAAAACACAGCAATGAGTCCAAATGCTCCAACTAAACTTCAACCCAGTCAATCTCATCACATTTTGACTTGCAAGTACACCAAGTATTACTTATTTAACAGCATGTTAGCAGAGTTGGGAGACTAACATACTGATTTATTTCCTACAGTTCCCTAGCTGACCAACATAAACCAGAGATGTAAATCAGGGTGCCTAAAAACAAGGAAATGGAAACCATCAAATACTCAAACTAACAGTCAAAAAAAAACCTGTTGCCTTCCCAGCTGGCTTCAGCTTAAACTTTTACACTACAGATTGCATAGAGAAGGCTAATTCATCTGATCTCATGTTCAATGGATCATGTTACTTCAGTAAAGATGGTACCTGTCAAGTTGTAGTATTTCAAGCATTTATGTTCCTCATTTTGACAATAGAATCCCTGTCCTTACTATTGGAAGGACACATTGAAGGATTAAGTGGAACAGTGAGTTGGCATATTGACATTTCATCAGACTGAGGTCTAATCAACACAGCAAAAAGAAAGATTCCCATATACTAAGTACAAGGATTAAAATTAACTGAGTCAAATCATAAATTTGGTACAAACAAACTGCACAAAAATCAATGCAGATTTATGCAGCATAAATCTGGAATTTACATCTACCCTCTCTATGATGCATAGCAGAGTGAGATTTCCTCATCCAGATCCTGACTCTGGATTGAGGAAAATAAAACATCAGCTTCCATTCCAGTTACACCAGATTCTAAACTGTTCCAAAAAAAAGTGAAACATGCACAGGAAAGACTGCACACCTTCAAAATACAGTGTAAAAACAGTAGACAATTTTAAAAAAGATTTGTCTCAAAATGTATATTTTACAAACTATCTTATATTACTTGACTGTATTAGTCTCTACTTCCGGGCTCCCATCAGACAAACTGTTTTTGCTACCCAGTGCTGTTAATTTAATGTTTCATCTATAACAAAATTTTCACCTTCAGATGAGACATTAAACTAAAATCCACCTGCCCTGGTGGTAGTTGACAATCTCAACACTATTTTGTAATACATCATACCTTGCTGAAAATGTGTTGCTGGTTAAAGCCTGGTTCATCAGGCTCTGGCCCGAAACGTCTAATTTCCTGCTCCTTGGATGCTGCCTGACCTGCTGTGCTTTAACCAGCAACACATTTTCAGCTCTGATCTCCAGCATCTGCAGACCTCACTTTCTCCTACATCATACCTTGGTCAATATGCAAGCATTAAGGTCAACACTGAAATAAACAGATAACCAGATCATCACACTGACAGTTGTGGGAACTTGCTGTACAAATTGGCTGCTTAAGTTGATATACACTCTGCATTGCCCTATGTTTAGTAATGGTTGTACTAAAACAAAAACATCTCTCTCTTTTCAGCTCGTTAAGAAACACCACCCCCCGCTCCGCAGATCATAATCAGCAGTTTATATCTGGCAAAGGAGGGAAAAATCCTGGACAGAACAGATCAACCTGATCCCAAAACACGGCTGAGCAGCATCTCAACAGAGAGCCTTCACCAGACAGAAACTGGACTGAGGAAGGGAGAAGTTTGGATTGGAAGGTTTTCCCTTTTTCACACTATCTGTTCCCCATTCATTTCTTTTCCCTCCTCTTAGTCACCGTTGTGAAAGTGGTTATCTAAACCAAGTCTAAACGATGGGAAACTAACCCTAGGCTGAATTTGGGGGGGGGGGCACTGAACAAGGATTTATGGTGGCACTTGGGGATTTATGCTGGTTTTGAGACCGCCATTTCGTACATAGAGTGCCGAGTACGAAGACTACGGCTCTACGAGTGTAAATCTGGGCCTGAACGATTTAATGCGGCTCTCCCTCACTGTTACTGCCGAAGCCCGACTGCCAGGCCGCAGTCTGGAGTGGGGAATAGCTCGTCAGAGCCTCAGCCCAACGGCCATCTCAGCCAGTTCGCGGCGCAATATACCAACGGCATAATTCATCGGGGTCCCGAGTTAGGGTATCGAGCCTTCTTACCATGATTGCGGGCGGGATGGGCGCACAACCCGACGGATGGTAGAAGAAAACAAAAATTCCTGCGAGAAACGGCAGGTAGAAGAGGCGCGCGCAGCAGTCTGGGAAATACGCAGCGCCCTCCTCCCGCCCGCCGGCTACTCCGCGCTGAGCATCCTGGGATACTGGCGGAACTAGCCGGGAGGACCCAGAGAGGTGACCTGATGGCTGGGTCATCTAAACCACATTCTGGATTAGAGTGGTGCTGGGAAAGCACAGCAGTTCAGGCAGCATCCGATGAGCAGTTAAAATCGACGTTTCGGGCAAAAGCCCATCATCAGGAATAAAGGCAGAGAGCCTGAAGGGTGGAGAGATAAATGAGAGGAGGGTGGGGAGAAAGAAGCATAGAGTACAATGAGTGAGGGAGGGGATGAAGGTGATAGGTCAGGGAGGAGGGTGGAGTGGATAGTTGGAAAAGGAGATAGGCAGGTAGGATAGGTCATGGTGATAGTGCTGAGCTGGAAGTTTGGGACTGGGGTGAGGTGGGGAAAGGGGAAACAAGGAAACTGTTGAAGTCCACATTGATGCCCTGGAGTTGAGGTGTTCCGAGGTGGAAGATGAGGCGTTCTTCCTCCAGGCGTCTGGTGGTGAAGGAGGCCCAGGACCTCCATGCCCTCGGTTGAGTGGGAGGGGGAGTTGAAATGTTGGGCCACAGGGCAGTGCGGTTGATTGGTGCGGGTGTCCCGGAGATGTTCCCTAAAGCACTCTGCTAGGAGACGTCCAGTCTCCCCAATGTTGAGGAGACCGCACTGGGAGCAATGGATATAATAAGTGATATTGGTGTATGTGCAGGTAAAACTTTGATGGATGTGGAAGGCTCCTTTAGGGCTTTGGATGGAGGTGAGGGAGGAGGTGTGGGCACAGGTTTTGCAATTGCGGTGGCAGGGGAAGGTGCTAGGATGGGAGGGTGGGTTGTAGGGGGGTGTAGACCTGACCAGGTAATCACAAAGGGAACAGTCTTTGCCGAAGGCGGAAAGGGGTGGGGAGGGAAATATATCCCTGGTGGTGGGGTCCGTTTGGAGGTGGCAGAAATGTCAGCAGATAATTTGGTTTATGCGAAGGTTGGTAGGGTGGTAGGTCAGCGAGGAGGACCAGGGGTGTTCTGCCCTTGTTACAGTTGGAGGGATGGGGTCTGAGGGCGGAGGTGCGTGATGTGGACGGGATGTGTTGGAGGGCATCTTTAACCACATAGGAAGGGAAATTGCGGTCTCTAAAGAAGGAGGCCTTCTGGTGTGTTCTGTAGTGGAACTGGTCCTCCTGGGAGCAAATACGGCAGAGGCAGAGGAATTGGGAATACGGGATGGCATTTTTGCAGGAGGTAGGGTGGGAAGAGATGTAATCCAGATAGCTGTGGAAGTTGGTGGATTTGTAAAAAATGGTGTCAAGTCAGTCATCATGAATGGAGATGGAGAGCTCCAGGAAGGGGAGGGAGGTGTTAGAGATGGTCCAGGTAAATTCAAGGTCAGGGTGGAATGTATTGGTGAAGTTGATGAATTGCTCAACCTCCTTGAGGGAGCACGAGGTGGCACCAATGCAGTTATCAATGTAGCGGAGGAAGAGGTGGGGAGTGGTGCCGGTGTAATTACGGAAGATGGACTGTTCTACATAGCCAACAAAGAGACAGGCATTGCTGGGACCCATACGGGTGCCCATGGCTACCTCGTTGGTCTGGAGGAAGTAGGAGGATTCGAAGGAGAAATTGTTAAGGGTGAGGACCAGTACGGCCAAATGAATGAGGGTCGAGGGGATGGGGATCTTAATATGGAATTTGTTCGCAATTAGGTTTTTCACTGTCTTCACACAACTAACTGCTTGAAGATCTTCCTTATAGGGCCATCAGATCTTTTAGTGAAAGGAGGAAAGTCTTGTTTCCATGCATCACTCTCACATCCTCAGGACTTCTCAATGCACTTTACAACCAACGAAGAACAACCAATTTACAAACAGTGAGCTCTCACAAGGCAAAGCAATGGCTAGAAATGATTCAATCCAGACATCAATAGCAAGGGTATTCATTGCCTATCTCTTGATTATCTTGCCTATCTGTTGTCTATCTTGAAGACCATAAGAAATAGGAACAGGAGTGGGCCATTCGGCTTCTCAAGCCTTCTCTGCTATTCAGTAGGATCATGGCTGATCGGACATGGCTCATGTCTACTTCCCTACACTTTCCCCATAACCCTACTGATCAAGAATCTAACTCAGCCATAAATATACTCGATGAGGAGGTGCTGGTGTTAGACTGGGGTGGACAAAGTTAAAAATCACACAACACCAGGTTATAATCCAACAGGTTTATTTGGAAGTACTAGCTTTCAGAGCGCTGCTCCTTCGTCGGGTAGTTGTGGAGCAGGATCATAAGACATAGAACTTCTAGCAAAAGATCACAGTGTCATGCAACTGAAATTATATATTGAACAAACCTAGAATGCTGTTAAGTCTTTCATCTTTTAGAATGGGTAGCAGGTTTCAGTTCATTAATAAATCCCACAACTTCTTTCAAGTCACGTTCTTGAGTTAACTTAAGGTTTATTAGAAAAAGGTGATAGCTCAGACAATGTATTAAAGGCGTGAGGTTAGAATCTGTTTCCCAATCTTGAGTAAGACTGGTTCTATTTCCAAAGTAGGAATTTATAAAATGTTACATGAATTGACTGCCTGCATTGGCTGCTGGCAGATTGTGTGCTTTTTGAGCAAAGCATAATGTATTTGCAAACACAATTCTACAAATGCAAATTCACCCATAGGCTTATATGTGTGTGTGAGTGCATGCATGTGAGAGAGAGAGTGTGTGAGTGCGCATGACAGAGTGTGTGTTTGCGTGTGTGTGTGCTTGGTAGAGTATTGCATGAGTGTGATCGAGTATCTTGTGAGGGGGTGTGTGCATGGGTGAGAGTGTGGGGCATATATTTGTGTGTGTGGGTGAGAGAGTCTGCGTGAGTGTGTGAATATGTAAGAATGTTTGTGTGTGAGTGTATAGTGTAGTGGGGTCACATGTAATGTGGAGAGTGTCATGCTGAAGGAGCACAGCAGGTCAGGCAGCATCTGAGGAGCAGGACAGTTGATGTTTCAGGCATAAGCCCTTCACCACACTCTTGACTCTGATCTCCAGCATCTGCAGTTCTCACTTTCACCCGTAGTGTGACATGAACTCAGGGTCCTGGCTGAGGCCATCCTCATAGGTACCAAACTTGGCTATCAGCCTCTACTTGGCCACTCTGCGTTGTTGCGTATCCCAAAGTCCGCCTGGGAGGATGTTCACCTGAAGATCTGAGGCCAAATGTCCCTGACCGCTGAAGTGTTCCCCGACTGGGAGGGATGTCCCTGTCTGGCAATTGTTGCACAGTATCCATTTATCCGTTATTGTAGCATCTGCTTCAACTTGCCAATGTACTGTGCCTGAGGGCATCCTTGAGATAGGCAACTTTGGCGAAGTCACATGAGTACCTGCCACGTGTAATGGTGGTATCCATGATGACACTCTGACATGTCTTGCCATGACAGGATTGTATGGTGTTGTAGTTGATATTGTCCTAAAGGCTGAGCAGTTTGCTGCGAACAATGGTCTGTTTACAGTTTGGTGGTTGTTTAAAGGCGAGAAGTGGAGGTGTAGGGAAAGTCTTGGTGAGGTGCTCATCCTCATTGATAATGTGTTCCAGGCTGCAAAGAACATGGTCCAGTTTCTCAGCTCCCAGGAAGCACTGGACAACAAAGGGTACTCTATTGGTTGCATCCCGTGTCTGTCTCCTGAGGAGGTCATTACAGTTTCTCGCTGTGGCACGTGAGAACTGACGATTAATGAGTTGAGCATCGTATCCTGTTCTAATGAGGGTGTCCATCTGGACCTTCAGGTGTACTTCGCGTTCCTCCTCATCTGAACAGATCCTGTGTATGTGTTGGGCTTGTCTGTAGGAGCTGCTGTTTTAATATATTTTGGTTGGAAGCTAGAGAAGTGCATCATCGTGAGGTTATCCATGGGTTTGAGGTACACAAGGACTGTACCACCATAGCTCTCTGTGGCAAGGAGTTCCAAAGACTCTCAAACCTTTGATAAGAAACTTCATCTCAGTCTTAAGGGGCAGCAGATTGTCTCAGCAGTTAGCTCTGCTGCATCACAGCAAAGGGACCTGGGTTCAATACCACCCTCAGGAAACTGTCTGTGTGGAGTTTGCACATTCTCCCTATGCCTGCGTGGGTTTCCTTCAGGGTGTCCAGGAGATGTGCAGGCTAGGTTAGCAATGGGAAATGCAGGGTTACAGGGATAGGGTAAGTTGTTGGTCTGGTGGGATGCTCTTTGGAAGGTCAGTGTGGACTCTGTGGGGCCAGATGACCTGCGTCCATACTCTAGGGTTTCTATAAATTGGTGCTTCTTTATCCTGAGACTATACTGTGTGGTCCTAGACTTCTCAACATTTGCCCTGTCAAACCCCTTGAGAATGCTATATGTTTCAATGAGATCACCTCCCATTCTTCTAATGGGAGATAAATGTTGAGGTAGATACTGGGAGAACTTCCCTTTTCATATATGCCATGTTACATCCTTGACAAACACTTGGATGAGAAGCTAGGACTCAATTAACATCTCGTACTAGAGATAACATTGCTTCAGAGTGGCAATCCTTAAGTTAACGGTCAAATCCTTGGATTTCCCTAGAAAACGTTTTGTGGATTTATCTTGTTCAACTGAACATTAGCAGTTCAAGACAGTAGTTACCACCTCATTCTCAAGTATATTCAGAGACAGGTAGCAAAAATACCAATCTTGCCGGTAACATTCATAGTTTGATGCTATCTTGTTTCATAATTCTTTATTCTAATTTACAATTCTAAGTCCTGGAAATTATCAACATGCAGGATTTAGAACTGTTATATGAACAATCAAAAGTATATTTGAAATCAACGTCATCACTGAATTGAGATAAATTCTAGAATTAGTTCAAATAAAATACAAAATATTACAGAACAAATTAACATAATACAGTATTGTGTTAATTTGTTAAAACAAATTAATCAAATGCATCTAATTAAGTATTTAAATTAATGGCTTTGAAGGGAGTCATGGTTAATGATAGGTGTTATTCAGGCTAAATATTGTTATATAAACAAGGTTATCACACGGTTGCTATCTAGAATAATGATATTTAGGGTCGTTCCCAACAATAGTTAATGCAGCTCAACACAGTTTATACTTTAATGTCTCCAATCTTGACCATGGCATTGCCCTTGTAGTGATCCACACCAGCAAGAACACAGCAGTGCACATTCATTCAATCTACCTGGTGCTGCTAGTAATCCTGCCATGCGTGCACAACATCCTGGTTTGTTGTCTCTCCCACAGAAGTGCACCTATGGCCTGTGGAATGCACTTGACAAAATCAGACTCAAATGCGCACAAAAAAAAAGCAGCAAGAATGCCAACAAAAGTCAACCCTAAATCCCCAAGAGTATAAAATCAAAAAGTTGAAACAACAGTCCATGTGAAGATTCGTTGGCTGCATTGTAGCCAACACTGCCACCATCAGAACTCCTCTAGTCAGAAGTCCTGCTGACATGAGCAATCAATGAAATGTTTATTTGAAATCAACTTCTGTCACACACAAGGGCTGAGTTAAGTTTTATAATCAATTCAAATTAAGTGCGATTGAAATGTTATATTCTATACTGAAAGAGTCAAAATTCTAGTTGAGAACAAGCAGAAGCTAACATTTCTGAAAGTCTTAATACGTTGCGGGAGTTCAACCTGGATAAATGCGAGGTGATGCATTTTGGAAGGTCGAATTTGAAAGCTGAGTACAGGATTAAGGATAGGATTCTTGGCAGTGTGGAGGAACAGAGGGATCTTGATGTGCAGGTACATAGATCCCTTAAAATGGCCACCCAAGTGGACAGGGTTGTTAAGGAAGCATATGGTGTTTTGGCTTTCATTAACATGAGGATTGAATTTAAGAGTCGTGAGATCTTGTTGCAGCTCTATAAAACTTTGGTTAGACCGCACTTAGAATACTGCATCCAGTTCTGGTCGCCCTATTATAGAAAAGATATCGATGCTTTGGAGAGGGTTCAGAGGAGGTTTACCAGGATGCTGCCTGGACTGGAGGGCTTATCTTATGAAGAGAGATTGACTGAGCTCGGACTTTTTTCATTGGAGAAAAGGAGGAAGAGAGGAGACCTAATTGAGGTATGCAAGATAATGAGAGACATAGAGTCGATAGTCATTTCTACCCTCGGAAATAGTCTCTGGCTAACACGAGGGGTCATAGTTTTAAGCTGTTTGGTGGAAAGTATAGAGGGGATGTCAGAGGCGGGTTCTTTACACAGAGAGTTGTGAGAGCATGGAATGTGTTGCCAGCAGCAGTTATGGAAGTGAGGTCATTGGGGACATTTAAGAGACTACTGGACATGCATATGGTCACAGAAATTTGAGGGTGCATACATGAGGATCAGTGGTTGGCACAACATCGTGGGCTGAAGGGCCTGTTCTGTGCTGTACTGTTCTATGTTCGATGTTGCATTTGAGGTTGCTATCATCCTACAAATTTCACTGCCCTTTTCCCATCAACTTTCTGACTGAGGTGATTTTCTCATATCAACCATACAAAAGCAAATCCTAAATTCCATTCAAAATATGCTGAAGCAATCGACAGAAGCCTAAATAAACCTAAAAAAAACAAGAACATGAAACTACATAGAGTTTTGATAACTATTTGATTCCAAAAAAAATCTCTTCAATGTTGGAATGCACAGCCTGTATTAGTTTTGAAGTGGACAAGTCAGGCAGTTTTGTTTTAAATAGGTCTCAATCAAATATAAGCACAGAGATTGTGGCTATTTGATACAACTAGTTTACTATTTTGAATGGAATTTAGGATTTGCTTTTGTATGGTTGATATGAGAAAATCACCTCAGTCAGAAAGTTGATGGGAAAGGGGCAGTGAACTTTGTAGGATGATTGCAACCTGAAATGCAACATCGAACATAGAACAGTACAGCACAGAACAGGCCCTTCAGCCCACGATGTTGTGCCAACCACTGATCCTCCTGTATGCACCCTCAAATCTCTTTGACCATATGCATGTCCAGTCATCTCTTAAATGTCCCCAATGACCTTGCTTCCACAACTGCTGCTGGCAATACATTCCATGCTCTCACAACTCTCTGTGTAAAGAACCCGCCTCTGACATCCCCTCTATACTTTCCACCAAACAGCTTAAAACTATGACCCCTCGTGTTAGTCATTTCTGCCCTGGGAAATAGTCTCTGGCTATTGACTCTATCGATGCCTCTCATTATCTTGTATACCTCAATTAGGTCCCCTCTCCTCCTCCTTTTCTCCAATGAAAAAAGTCCGAGCTCAGTCAACCTCTCCTCATAAGATAAGCCCTCCAGTCCAGGCAGCATCCTGGTAAACCTCCTCTGAACCCTCTCCAAAGCATCCATATCTTTTCTATAATATGGCGACCAGAACTGGACGCAGTATTCCAAGTGCGGTCTAACCAAAGTTTTATAGAGCTGCAACAAGATCTCACGACTCTTAAATTCAATCCCCATGTTAATGAAAGCCAAAACACCAATGCTTTCTTAACAAGCCTGTCCACTTGGGTGGCCATTTTAAGGGATCTATGTACCTGCATATCAAGATCCCTCTGTTCCTCCACACTGCCAAGAATCCTATCCTTAATCCTGTACTCAGCTTTCAAATTCGACCTTCCAAAATGCATCACCTCACATTTATCCAGGTTGAACTCCCACAACATATTAAGACTTGCAGAAATGTTAGCTTCTGCTTGTTCTAAACCAGAAATTTGACTCTCCAGTAATTTTTGGTTTTTTTTTTAGGTTTCCAGCGTTTGTTTCTTTTATGTTAATATAGAATTTGTGTACATTAGTACAAAACATAGAGCACAACTAACCTTTCAATTTTGTTGTTAAATTGTGACCTGCATTTTGTAAGATATTGTAATTATTTCTGTACTGAAATGGTCATTGTGCATTCCTTTTATTATTTGTTCTTTATTTTAATGTTAAGTTTATTTTTATCATCACAATTTGGCACCTGCTGCCATGATGATTTTTCAATAAACCAATTACTTACATCCACACACTTCTATTCTTAGAGGAAAACTTCCTTCTAGAAGCTCGGAGGCGTTTTGAAACATTTTAAAAGGTAAGCCTAAAATAGTTTTATACCTTCAAATGCCATCATTAGATATTATATTGTAATGTAGATTTGTTTATAAAGCAGTGATTCATCATTGAGCTCTTCCCTAGAAAGGTAAATTAACCATTACATTAACTGCCATAGTTTTAGTGCAGAAATGTGTTATGCTATTGCTTTGGGAGAAAGAGCCATAGACTATACAAAAAATGTAGAAAAGTGTGTTGGCAAACCGTGCTGGTCATGTTTCATACAATTGAAATTAAAAATGAACATTAAAAATGTATGGTCAATATTGACTTTCAAAGAGATTAAAAGGATACAATATATTTATCATTTTTAAGAGTTTGGATTTTAAAGTAGTGGCATATGACTGCTAGTTACATTTATGATTTTTTTTAAATTGCAAGGTTAGAAAATGTGCTCCAAATAATAATCTAAACCAGTCTGGGGCAGACAGCAGGTAATTGTAAACCTGGAGTGTTAATGGGATAATATGAACATCTTATGATTGATTTACAAAAGATAAGTGAACATTGAAAGCTTTTAAATTGATTTCAGTTCAGAATAGTCAAGGTTTGATTTTATTTCAGAAAACCCAGAGATTGAGTTTTTGAAGGAGACCTGATTGGGTTCAAAAGCAAGTAGACTTCGTTCTTACCCAGAGCGGTTCAGGGAAACCACAGTTACCTCAGGAGAACCACTAAATTTGTAAAAAGTTTCAAATTTCGAGTGTTTGGTTTAATCTGCAGGATATTAAAATGAGAAACTTTAAACTCTCAATATTGCGAGTATTTGTGAAATAAGACACCACACTTCACAGAACAGACACTGGAAATAATAATTTATGTGGAACTTAAAGATTCATATTGATAGCTTCTTTTAATAATATGCATACATGGAGGTTCTAAACATAATACAAATTTACAGCACTAATTGGACTTTCAAGATGCCTTTGAATGTTGTAGTTTTCTAGGAAGAGAAAAAAAAACAGTGCATTATTTGAAATCTTTGACTGAGACTAAACAGACAAGAGTTAGCAGATAAATTTAATATAAAAATAGAAGCAAGATCTCATAAGGAGCAGACATTTAAAGTGATTACTCAACACATGGAATTGAAAAGAGGAGATATTTGAAATTCAGATGTTGCTACTGAAATTAGCTAAGATGCAAGTAGAAATGAAAGGGGGGGCCATGACCTACTGTATTATCACTGGACTATTAATCCAGAAACTCAGCTACCATTCTGGGGATCTGGGTTTGAATCCTGTCATGGCAGATTGTAGAATTTGAATTCAATAAAAACATTCTGAAATTAAAAATCTCCTGATGACCATGAAACCATGTTGATTGTTGGTAAAAACCCACTTGATTCACTAATGCCCTTTCTTTGGGGCATCCTCACCTGGTCTGGCCTACATGTGACTCCAGACCCACATTAATGTGGTTGACTCTCAATTGCCCTTTGAAATGGCCTAGAAAACAGTTTTATCAATCACTACAAAGTCTCAAAGAAATGAAACCAGACAAATCACCTGCATTGACAAAGGGTCTGGAAAAGGCAATGACAGAAATAGCCCTGTTGATCCTGTAAAATTCTCCTTACTAACATCTGGGGGTTAGTGCCAAAAAAGGGAGAGTTGTATTGCAGATTAGTTGAGTAACAGCCTGACATAGAATTATACCTTACAGACAATGCATCAGACACATCATGACCATCACTGGATATGTCTATCCCTAGTGGCAGGTCAGACCTAGCAGAGGTAGTGGCAGAGTGGTATACAATCAGGACAGAATTACCCTGGGAGTCCTCAGCTTTAACACAGGACCCCATGAGGTCTCGTGACTCAGGTTATAACATAGACAAGGAAACTCCTGTTGATAACAACATGCCATCCTCCCTCAGCTGATGGATTGGTACCTCTGCATGTTGAACAGCACTTAAAGGAAGCACTGAGGATGGCTAATGCACAAAATGAACTCTGGATAGGGGATTTCAATGTTCACCACCAAGAGTGGCTGGGCAACAGTACTACTGAGTCAGTTTGTCCAGTCCAAAAGGACATAGATGCTGGATAAAGTCCACAGCAGGTAGTGAGGCAAAAACATACTTGACCTCATCCTTATCAATTTGTCGGCTGCAGATGCATCTGCCCATGACAGTATTGGTAAGGGTGACCACTGCTATTCCTTGTGGAGACCAAGTCCCGCTTACACACTGAGAATAACCTCCATTGTGTTGTGGGGCACCATCACTGCGCTAAATGGGACAGATTTTAAACAACTCAAGACTGGTCAATAATGAAATGTTGTAGGCAAACAGCAGCACAATTGTATCCCAGCATAATCTGTAACCTCATGGCCCAGCATATCCCCGACTCAACCATTAGCATCAACCCAGGATCAATGAAGAATGGCACGCCAGGAACAGAACCTGGTATACCTGAAAATGTTAACCTAGTGAAGTTACCAAACAGGATTACTTGCATTCTAAACAGCATAAGCAGCAAGTGATAGACAAAGTTAAGCGATCCCACAACCAATGAATCAGCTCGAAGCTCTGCAGTCATGAATCATGGTGGAAAATTAACTCACTGGAGGAGGAGGAGGCTCTGTAAATATCCCCATACTCAATGATGGGAGAGCCCAACACATCAGTGCCAAGTGGATGGTATACCTTGGCCTCCTACAGTGGTCCCCAGCATTACAGGTACCAGTCTTCAGCCAATTCAATTCACTCCACTTGATATCAAGAAACAGTTGAAGACATTGTATACTGCAAAGTCTATGGACAACATTCTGTCAATAGTACTAAAGATTTGTGCTCCAGAACTTGCCACTACCCTAACCAAGCTGTTACAGTGCAGTTACAGTACTGACATCTACCCGATAATGTGTATAATTGCCCAGCTACGTCCTGTAGGACAAATCCAACCCAGCCAATTACCACCCCAGCAGTCTACTCTCAATCATCTGTAAAGTGATGGAAGGAGTTATTAGAATTGCTATCAATATGCACCTGCTTAGTGAAGCCCAGTTTGGGTTCTGCCAGGGCAACGCAGCTCCTGACCTCAGTACAGCCTTGGTTCAAATATGAATCAAAGAGCTAATTCCAGAGGTGTGGTGAGGTGACAGCCCTTGACATCAAGGCTGCATTACACTGAGTGTGGCATCAAGGACCCCTAGCAAAACTGGAATCAATGGGTAGCAGGTGGCAACCACAGGGATGTGGGTTGTTGGAGTCATACCTGGCATAGAGGAAGATGGTTGTGGTTGTTGGATGTCAGTCATCTTAGCTCCACGGCACCTTTGCAGGAGTTCCTCAGGTTAGTGTCCTCGACACAACCATCTTCAGCTGCTTCATCAATAACCTTGCCTCCATCATAAGTAGAGATGTTCACTGATGATTGCACAATGTTCAGCACCATTCGTGACTCCTCAGAGTCTCTGTTCAAGTGCAACCATATCTGGACAGTATCCATGCTTGGGCTGACAAGTGGCAAGTAACATTCATGCCACACAAATGCCAGGCTTATAACCAACTATAATAAGAGACAATCTAACTACTGCCTCTTGACATTCAATGGTGGTACCATCAGTGAATTTCACACTATCATCATCCTGGGAGTCACCAATGACCAGAAGTTCAACTTGAGCCACAAGATATACACAGTGTGTACAAGAGCAGAGCAGAGGCTGGGAATACTGCGTCGAGTAATTTACTGTTACTTGACTCCCTAAAGCCTGTCCACTATATACATGGCAGAAATCAGGAATGTGATGGCATATGCCCCACTTGCCTGGATGGGTGCAGCTCCAGAAGCTTGACAATATCCAGGACAAAGCAAGCCACTTGTGACACTACATCCGCAAAAATCCACTCCCTCAAAATACTATGCTCAGTAGCAGCAGTGTGTACAAGGTGCACTGCAAAACTTCACCAAAGATCCTTAGACAGCACCTTCCAAACCCATGACCACTTCCATCTAAAAGGACAAGGGCAGCAGATACATGGGACACCACCACCTTAACATTTCCCCACAAGTCAGTCATTATCCTGACTTAGAAATATATCACTGTTCCTTCACTGTCACTGGGTCAAAGTCCTGGGATTTCCTCCTTAAGGGCATCATGGGTCAACCCACAGCAGGTGGTCTGCAGTGGTTCCAGAAGGCATCTCACCCCCACCTTCTCAAGGGCAACTAGGGATAGACAATAAATGTTGGTCATGCCAGCAATACCCCCACCCCAGAAAAATGAAAATAAATAAAAACATTAGAGTTAGAAGACAAAGAGAAAGAGAATTTACAATACTCAAATTGGAAGAGAGAGAGAGAGAGAGAGAGAGAAGAGCAATAGAAAGAGAAGAGAAAGTAAAGAGAGCAATAGAAATTGAGGCAAAAAAAATGAAAATTGGAAATAAAGCTGGAATTGTAAACAGAAGATAAATAAAAGATGGAATTTAAAATGAAAACTTGAACACCAAAGAAATCAGTAATTTTGACAAAATGATTTGGCTAACAAGAAGCTGAGAGAAAAGAAAGAAGGCCACAAGGATCGGTGCTGGGTCCACTACTTTTTGTCATTTACATAAATGATTTGGACATGAGCATAAGAGGTACAGTTAGTAAGTTTGCAAACAACACAAAAATTGGAGGTGTAGTGGACAGCAAAGAAGGTTACTTCAGATTACAACAGAATCTGGACCAGATGGGCTGAGAAGTGGCAGATGGAGTTTAATTCAGATAAATGCGAGGTGCTGCATTTTGGGAAAGCAAATCTGAGCAGGACTTATACATTTAATGGTAAGGTCCTAGGGAGTGTTGCTGAACAAAGAGACCTTGGAGTGCAGGTTCATAGCTCCTTGAAAATGGAGTCACAGATAGATAGGATAGTGAAGAAGGTGTTTGGTATGCTTTCCTTTATTGGTCAGAGTATTGAGTACAGGACATTGGTTAGGCCATGTTGGAATATTGCATGCAATTCTGGTCTCCTTCCTATCAGAAAGATGTTGTGAAACTTGAAAGGGTTCAGAAAAGATTTACAAGGATGTTGGCAAGGTTGGAGGATTTGAACTATGGGGAGAGGTTGAATAGGCTGGGGCTGTTTCCCTGGAGCATCAGAGGCTGAGGGATAAAGTAATGAGGGGCATGGATAGAATAAATAGATAAAATCTTTTTCCTGGGGTGGGGGAGTCCAGAACTAGAGGGCATAGGTTTTGGGCGAGAGGGTAAAGACAGAAAAAAGACCGAATGTTTTCACACAGAGGGTGGCATGGGTATGGAATGAGCTGTTAGAGGAAGTGGTGGAGGCTGGTACAATTGCAACATTTAAAAGGCATCTGGATGGGTATCTGAATAGGAAGGGAGGGATATGGGCCGGGTGCTGGCAGGTGGGACAACATTGGTTTGGGATATCTGGTCGGCATGGACAGGTTGGACTGAAGGGTCTGTTTCCATGCTGTACATCTCTATGAATATATAAGTAGCTTGGAGGATGATTCTAGTTTCAATAAGATTTAACTAAAAACCTATGAAAATGACAAACTTTACCGAGGAAGGAGTTGAATGGCTTTTCACTTCATTTGAAAAGGGGGCAAAGGTGCCAGAGTGTTTTGACAGGTACAGCTATTACTGTGCATGCAAAATTGTCAGAAGAACAATCTGCAAACAAAAATAATATTATATAAAGGAAACACTCTATGCTTATAAGCGTGTCCCTGAAGTTGTCAATTAAAATTTAGAACAATGGCAAAGAAACCAATCAGACATTTGTAGAACTTGCAAGAGAAAGGGAATGCAGTGGAATGAATGGTTTGAATCACTGAAGGTAGATGAAATTTTTGAGAATGTATGGAGGAATTCAGAACTAGTATTCCTGCAAACCTTAAAAACTATTTAGGGGGAGATCCAAGATGGCGGCGACTCAGCAAGTCTGAGTCTACAGAGCCCTTCCCAAAGCCTGGGAAAAGTGGGTTTCCTGCCCCCACCACACTTGCCAAACCACCCAAAAAATTTCTTTAATCTTAATTAGCTGCTGAATATTATATTTAAATAGTCTAATACTGAGTGGATAATGAGTAAATCAAAGGGACCCCGCAGCTCTCAGAAAACAAAGACCCCTCCCCCACCCTCCTCTCCTCCGGCTGCAGCTGATGTAAAAACAGGCCTTATAGGGATGATTGCTAGATTGGAATCGACACTCGTCAATTTCATCGCAGAATCCAGACAGAGATGGAATGCATTCGAAGAAAAGCTGCAGAAACAGAATCAAACCATGGAGGAGCTGCAGGGCCGAGTGGAGGGGGCGGAACTAAAGGCCACGACCTCCGAGGCTGCAGCTCAAACAGCTGCAGAACAGGTGCGAGCTCTGGAGCAGAGAGTCCGGGCCTTTGAAATCTACATGGATGATATTGACAACAGAAATCGGAGAAAGAATATTCGGTTGCTGGGCCTTCAAGAACAAGAAGGGAAAGGACAGTTAGCAGCATTTCTGGAGTGATGGCTGCCCCAGCTTTTAAACCTGGGGGCTGAAACTGACCGGGTAAGGGTGGAGTGGGCCTACCGGGTCGCAGTACGCGGATCTGGCCCAAACCAGCGCCCACGCCCGGTCCTGTTCCGGCTGCAGAGTTATAGGGAGAGGCAAATACTCCTGGATGCCTCCAGAAAGCTTGGAAAGAATCCTAAAGCTATGATTCATGAAGGATCCAAGATTATGTTATTTCAGGACTTCTCCCCGGCTTTGGCACGAAGAAGGAAGGCGTTTGATGAGGTGAAGAAATGTTTAAGGGACTTAGATATTCAATACACCTTACGCTACCCAGCGACGTTATGCTTTACCCACGAAGGATCCGAGTATAATTTTAGATCATCGGAAGAGGCTAAGAAACTTTTAGACTCGGTTAAATAAATCGTAAGAGACAATTTATGTTGGCTTGCCTCTCCCACACTCCGTGGGGAGAAATGGATACTTTACTCTACTTTACTTTTGCCTCTGGGAGCGGGGTTGTCTTCCTTGCTATGTTATTATACTTAACTGTAATCTGTTGGAGTTGTAATTTTATAGTTATGTGTGTTTGTACGTGGCATTGATGCTATTAGATATACTCAGGTATGGGTGGGGAGGGGTGGGGGTGCGGCGCTCACTGTTAACTCTAGCTCGGTATTATATCTAAATCCTATTAAGGAGCGCCCGGGTCGAGGGTGGGACACTGTTTGGGAGAGGATATGGTGGAACGTTGGAAAGGTAGTAAGGCCCCCTGAGAACAAGGGGGAAGATCTCCATTCAAACATGTTTAATTTTTTTTTTGTTCTTATTGTTTGGAAATAGCTTCCTTTTTTTTAATCATACTGTTATGAGTGTATTAGAGAACATTTTCTCTTATTTGAAGGATGTAAGCGACTCAACTATACACTCTGGATGATTGTGGATTAGTTGAATTTTGATGACTATATATTTAAGATCTATTTTTATATTAATGTTTGTGCTTGAAAATTCTGCTTATTTTTGTAAATTTGTCAAAATGTTAAATTCCCAATAAAAATATCTATTAAAAAAAATATTTAGATGAATTTCAGGTATCAAAGATCCAAGATGCAGTAATTCTAACAGCTATCTATGACATCTCACACAGACAGTTGTGGATAGGGAGATGGTCATACAGGACAGGAAGATTGTCGGATGGAAATACACAAGGAAATTAGATGAATAAAAATAGCTGCAGATAGAAGTAGTTCTAGTATTAGTGTACAATGAGAAAGATGCTAAAGAAGTGAAGGAGCAAGGCTTGAACTGAAAAATGATACGAAGAAAATAACATTGTAATAAATCTTGACATTCAAAAGCCAATAATTGCAAGTTAAATGGGATACCAATTGAAGGAGTAGTTACATCTGAAAAATCCTCAGAAAAGTGGGTACCACAAAATGAAATAGGTATTAGGACTATCATGGTGGCATTAAAAAAAGCTTCCTTAGAATATTTATAAATAAACTCAGATAATTGGAGGTTCTGAATATTGTACCTCAAAAGTAGTGGCATTTGAGAGAGGGGAACATGTAACCTGGGTGTCCTTGCACACCATTCGCTTAAGATAAACACACAGATGCTGCAGGCAATAAAGAAGACAAATGGTGTGTTGGACTTCATAGCAAAACAATTAGATGAAGAGCTGGGGTGTCTTGCTGCAATTACACAGAGCCTTGGTGAGACTACTCCTGGAATATCATGTGCAGTTTTAGTCTGACAAAGTATGTTCTTGCTGTAGGGGGAGATCAATGAAGGTTGAACAGACTGATTCCTGGGATGGCTACACGTCTCAGTATTCAGTGTGGGATTAAACAGTGACTTTAACAGAAATTGTAATTGGATTACTTAAATAAACCACGATAGAAGGAATTGATTTCAAGTTGAGAAATGACCTGGATGATCCCAAAATATTGGCCTCAGGGAGGGTGAAGCAACAACCAGTGAAAATAAAAGATACTGGATGAACGTCTTGGATAGTTTCTTGACTCTGTTGTGATTAGATATCAGATCCACATAATTAGAGAGGAAGAAGAGGAGAAGTGTCTGAAAATGGAAGATGACTTGGAAATTCACTTATCAGATACAATTTTTGAAAACAAATAAAAGGAATGAAGGCAAAGGGAATTAGCTAGCACCACAATGGCCTCAGGAATTTTTCCACCTTCATGCAAGATCTCATCAGAACTCCCTCCTCCACACCTACCTGCGTATTGATAGTTAGAAAATAAGATCCCACAATCCTTTGATCATGGTTTACTATTCAGAACAATCATGGCTAATCTTCTGTCTTAATTCCATTTTACTGCCTTTTCCTCATATTCTTCAATTCCCTGAGAAACTAAACATCTGTCCATTTCAGCGTTAAATATATCCAATGATGGAATATCCATCCTCTTCTAATGTACAGTATTCCAAAGATTCACAACCCTCCAAGTGATGAAGTTTCTTATCTCAGTCCTGAGTGATCAGTCACCTGTCCTGAGGATTGCGCCCCCATGGTCCAGACCCTGTCCTGGAAATCTACCCTGTTAAACATGGTCGGAATCTTCTATGTTTCAGTTAGCTCTGATCTCATTCTTCCAAACTCAAGAATTATAGAGCCAATCACTATCACCGCTCCTTTACTGTTGCTGGGTCAAAATCTTGGAATTCCCTTCTTAGGTGGGTCAACCTACAGCAGGTGGCCTCCAGTGGTTCAAGAAGGCGGCTCACCACCCTCCTCATGGACAACTTGGGATAGCCAATAAATACTTTCTCTCTCCCAAATAAACTTTAACTCTTGATGACTTTGACATTTAAAGAGTCATTTAAGATTAGTTCAAACAATTTAATCAAAACTGGATGCTGAAGATCTGAAACAAAAATGATAATTGCTAAAGAAACTCAGCATGTCTGGCTGTATTTGTGGACAGAGAAACAGTCCAGTGGCCCTTCTTCACAACAGCATTCAATAATTCTATGATCTGATGGGTTTTCCCAGCAATTTACGTTTCAACAACAATTTAATTGTTGGCTTTCTATGTGAATGGGCTGAGATGACCCTTCTCATCTGCAATTATCTTGTACTCAAACCTGTACACTAGAATGTCTGGATGCCTAGTGTACAATTGATCCCATTATAAGTGCACTTACATTCGGGGTGCCAAGCTGGTTTTTCAGTTAGTTAAGCGGGGGGGGGGGGGGATGTTGATGGCGGTGGCTTATGGACATACCAATACAAAGTATTAAAACTATTGATTTTGTGGATTGAGATTTTAATGGGGACAGAGGGAACCTAGGCAAAAACCATTACCCATTCAATGAGTGATTGATGGTGGTAATAAGGTTCTCAAGAATGTGTCCAGATTGTCCATCTTATTAAAAGAATGGCACCACTGGTCACCTTTTCCAAGGTGACATGAAGCATCAAGCCAATTCTGTCCATCTATAAATGATGACCATGCAAAATACTCAGTTAGGACCGATGAAACTTTCACATTTGCTAATAGGCCACAATCATATTCCAATTTTACTAGTTCACTGATGCAAAACTGTGGGTTACCAAGTTATCCCAGTTTTCATGAACAAAAATGAAGAATCTAAACAGCAGGAATTGTTTTGTTTATTGTGTAAATGTTACTGTTTTTTTTAATCTTATCAGCCAATATAACATTCTGACCATTAATAGTACAATAGACAAATATTCTCCGAAATGACATTAGAAATAGCTTCATACATAAACCACAGTAAAGATTACTCATCTGGGAATATCACAATGGAAGGATTGTAATAAATTGTTAACTTTTTTATGCCAAATTTTTGCTTTAAAAACTCTGGGAGCCCTTTGATTCAAATACCTGCAAGAGTCCAGGTTATTTTAGAAAACAATGTTCAACACCCAGAAGAGACTGCTTCCATTTTCAACAAGGTCTTTACAAAGGATTCTTCGGGCTTCCCATCCAATCAGTAAAGATTTTAAATGATCCGAACAGCTCGGAAGCGATCACAGCCAGCCCACAATGGATTAACGGGAGATGATGCTACAATTTCCAGATATCAGGGATTATGGGAGAGGAAAGCAGCAACATAGGGAAAGTGAACTTACTTCTCAAAATGTTGAACTGTTTCTTTGAAAAGCAAGTACGAGAGACAATTTGTATTTAATCTCACAAAAATGACCAGTTAGATAACTAAAACTGGTTCTTATACATATCTTACAACCTGTTAGGGTAAAATTTACATTGCTTGGATACAGAGGAAGATGTAGATAGCATCCATTTTTACGCATATTTGATACAGTGTTTTCCAGATTGAGTGACTTCGACACTGGATTTCTAGCATCTTGTCTTCGGTACTTGCTGTTTCTCTTTTTATCTCTTTCCCTTTTACAATATTATGTTTATTAGAAGAATACATCTGGCAGATTGTCATTAATTCACAGGATGTTACTGCCCATATTTACTGTGGCAGAACTAATTGTTTTAAAATCTAATGCTCAGTTATTTTGGGTGTGAGAATGATCCAGTCCGCGTGTATAATATATGCCCAATGCTTTTCAGAAGGAAGAATGTAACAATGATGTCTAATTAAAATGCACTTTATAGTTCAGTTACTTAAAAGGCACAATTTCCTGTATTTGTTTACATGGAAACCTCTTCCTAGCGTGTAATTTAAATGTTCTTGGATGGGTTTGCAGGTCCTAATTTAGTTTGATGACTTACATTGCCTTGTATCTTGCTGCCCTATAATCTGTTCCTCAACTAAGTATCATTTAACACATTAATGCAGGCATCTCAAGTATTTGAGAAGTATCAAATGCATTCTAAAGCTTGTGACTCAGTCCCAAATATCCAATTACTGTAAATATAAAAAACATACTTCTCAATAAAATGCCTCATGTCAAGTGTAAACTGCTGTTAAGACTTGGTATTTCTTTAGAAGGGAGAAAGTGAAACTTAACCCCCAGTCGACAAAGACCGTAAATCCAAAGCACCATGTTCTCATAGTTAGAAAATCATGGACGAAAAGTTGTAAGACAAGCTGGAGTTGGATGCATTACTCATATTTTATAGCTCATCACGTGTTCCCTTTGAAAAAGCCAGTTATAAAGTCAAGTATAAAACCAGCTGGCATGATGCAACAGTACCAAGTTTTGATGTGGGTGTAAATTATGCCATTTGTTGCCTACAGTTCAAATTCTGCCTTGTCGTAATTAAACAGGGTATAAAGTCAGCTACTTATAAATCTTCATGTCCAGTGCATCAGCAAAGAGACTGTTTTTTTGGTCATTCAATAAAATACAAGTCTGCTATTGAGAAGATGGTAACATGACATGCTAATAATGTTACCTAAAGTTAATAATACTTACGGATGCAAAGGAAGCTCTATAACTTATAAGTCTTTTGCATTATTAATAGATAGCTTAGATACAGCAACATTCGAGCTCTCTCATTACATGGCTCAAAAGCAAAGTTGGTCTTCTTAACAAAGTGACCCATTGATTTCAGTATTTTATAATCTAGTTGTTTTGAGTTCCTGTATAAATCAGTGTCCTCATCTACACTATTCAAGTACCCTTTGATTTCAATGTCTGTAATCTAGTCCATTCGTATATCAGTTCAGTGTGCTTACCAAGACCAACTGAGTACCTTTCGATTCAATATCTATAATCTAACCTATTCAGGTACCTACTTAGTTGAATACCCGTGAGAAGATCTCAAATAAAAAATGAAATTTTGGTGCAAAGGTGGGAAACAGAGGATACTAAGCACCTTTGCCAGAGCTCCAATATTCTTGAAAGGCCAAATGCTATTCAACCATGATTTACCAGCACCATTCTGATATGTGCACCTGGACTATCCAAATTACAAAGTCATAGGATGATCAGAATAAGCTGCAAGGCAGTAATCAAGTAATCTAAATCAGAAAAAGATGAAAAGTGAACTTGAGCAGTTTATGAATGGCACTGGATTTCAGAAGTGGTATTTATAAAAAAACTCCTCCTCATTTGCAGAGTTGCCTCTCCAGCTGTTTCTGCACCTCACTTCATGGCTGCAAGGTCCAGAATGGTATTGCAGCAGAGATTCAGAGGAGGAGAATAAACTGATTAAAGAGAATAATAGTTCATACATTTCCATCAAAATTATTCACCACTCAAAGTTAGAGCTTACAAAACAAGTAGAAAGTATTCCCAGATGACAGCGCAAAGGCACTCCCAAATATCAGAATCTAAAGGAAACTCGCCTTGTGTACATATTCTGTGACATTCACACACACTATATACAGACTAGATTATACAAACACAATCCATTATCCAGTAATGGAACAACAGGATTGAATAATATTGGATGGAGGATTATTTGCATACAGTGAAAAGTCTACATAAGCAGTTTGGCCTACTAGAACACTAATAAATTATTAATCATCATACAAACGTCACTGTAGCAAATCACATTATCCAAATTCTTAAACCTGTCTAAAATATTAAATACAGAATTCTTTCTAAAGGGCCCAAGGTCTGTCTTGAACCTCCAGCTTCCTCAGAACAGAGTGGAAATAGCATGTTTGGCCTTTTGTGTCTTCCCGCTACTTAACAGCGCTGTACTCAATGAAGGCAATTTATTTTCGAGAGCTGGTTGAACAGGTTGTTATGTTTGTTCACAGAACGTTGCTGTGTTTTTTTTCCTTTTTTTTGTGCTTTCAAGTTGCTGGTCATCTCACTGCTCAGCCGTAATGATACACAAAGTCATAGCTGCTGGGTTCTTTGGGAATAGGAGGTGGTGTCTCAGGGATTTGGATATTCTCCAGGTCTAACAGGCGGAGTTTCATTTCCATACTTAGCAAAGTATCCAGGTCGTTCTTCGTCAGTTCGCTTGTCATCTCTTTTCCCAGCAGGGCGTTCAGTCCATCAGTCCAGATACAGTACTAAAGGGAATATAAATGGTATATTTAGGAATCTGGAAGGTTTGAGCTAAGGGGACGACACATTTTGAGACAGTCATCCCTGTGCTACTCTCATCTCACATGCAGTTTGTGCTATCATGGTCTCTTCCTAAGGATTCATGTGTGGGGCAAGACTCTAAAATAAACTACCCCAAAATCTTTCATCAAGCCCCACTTCCACCCTGAATGAACAAAACAATTAAGTTCAAATGTTTAAGGTAATATTCCAACATTCCCAACTGAAGAACCTGGTTAAACAAACCAGAAGAGCTGTACATTATCAGAGGTTCTGTCCTTTGAACTAGATGCTAATCTGAAGTGCTTTTAGGTCAGCATTATTGCAAACTAGAGTAGAAGTGTCCAAGCAAATTTTCACCTCAACCGACATCACTATATCACTAAAACAGATTGTCTGCATTTGCTTAGTGTTGTTGATGGGACCTTGCTGTAGTCGAACCAGCTACCACGTTTCCTGCATTTAAATGGTGACCACTCCTAAAGTACTTTCTCGGCTATCATGTGTTTTGGGGTATGGAGAGATCATATTATTTACAAACCTTTCTTTATCTTTCATTATGAAGTACAATTTTCAACTAGAGGTTACATCACAGAAGACATTATAAAAATGAAGATTACAGCACTAGAAAATCAAGCTTGCTTCAACTGTCTTATTGCAAGTTAATCTGATCTCCATTCATCCTTGATGAAAAGTATATATGTTTATTGAGCATGTTTATCTGAATACATGTGACTTTGTAGTATTGTCTGCAATTTCCCTGAGTATTTAATGTTTTAAAACTTTCATTTGGGATTAGGGTCAGTTGGTTTATAAAAGTTGATTTTAAAATGGGAACTCACTGGTGTGAGCATCATTCATCAGCCTTGTATACATGGAAATAACGAGTGCCCTACCTGATATTTTGGTCTATTATTTTTTAAAGGAATGACACGTCATGCATAGACTGTTTTCCCAATAAGTACAGAAAGTGGGCAAATGTAGTCATCTGTAAGGTGCTTTCAAAGGTCTTACAATCATCTTCCCCTCGTTAACAATAGAGGTGTTCGCCACATTATCCTGATCTCCTCTTCAAAACCTTGAATGTTCCTCTCTGTTAGGGCTCCCCATGACTGAGCAGCACACAATGGCTGAGGCTGCCCACAGCTAATACAACAGAACATGGCTGACAGTAGTTAGAGACCTTGGGAAAATATTTGCTTAATGTAGTCTTCAAAAGTAGAACAATAGTAGTTCTGCAGACTCAAGGTTACAGGACTGAGATGGAATGTCCAGCTGTAGTTGTTAATACACAAGACATAGATGACATTCAATTAGCAAATCTCTCAAACTATTTAATCAATCTGTTACAAGACAAATAGTAGGTTTTAGTTAAGATTCTGCAAATAATCATTGACATAGAATCCGAAGTAGTAATATATCCACCTATATAGACAAAAAAAATCACTAAAAGCAATAGAAGAAAAGATTCAAACCAGTCTCAGACAGTAAAAGCAGCCATTATCATTACAGGGAAATAAGAAAGTCTGGTAACAATATGAAACTATGTAGGGGGCTGACCATAAGTCTGACCATCTCTTTGTTGTTCAGTAATATGATTAGATTAATTGGAAATATATTGAAATTACTGAGTGTGGCAGTACTTCCTTCGGGTTAAGGACTATTAATATTAAATTGTGCACACGACTGCAAGTAAATTGCTGAGGCAAGCTTGAATGATAAATGTCCTAACTGGGGAGGAGACAAGCCTGACACTGAAATAGTAGTGTTGAGCTCCTCTCGAAGGCAGGAATGACCTGGCTGGCATGAGTGGTAAAGGCAGGTGGCAGTCATGTTGGAGGCTGCTGCTGCCTTCCCAAATTGAGCAAAGCGCTCCTTAAAGGGTCAGCAGCAATGGGGAAGAAAGTAGCCATTAGATGGAGCTTAATGGGCAGTGAATTGGTGGCCAGCAGGATCCCTATTCTCTCTCTAGCCCTTCAAAACTTTCAATTTGATTGAGAGGGGTCAGGATCCTGAGACTACCTCAGGGACAACACTGAGAGATCATGTGTACACCATGTCTCAATCCTGTGGGCACTTGAAAATCCAACCATTGTCCTGATGAAACATTTTACAGACTTATCTACAATGGGTATTAAACCAATAGACCCATTATTTTCTAGTTAATCTCTTTCATCTTTAAAACAGTATGATGTGATTGACCAATTTTTATGGAGACAATTTGTGAACTATTCTGCAGTTTTCATTATCTCCCTTTGCCGCATTTATATCTATTCCAGTCTGTGGGATCTCTACTGTTCTTTGCCTTTGTAATGACTTCTATTATAGTCTGTACCATCTCTCACTTCCTTTGCTAAGCAATTTGTTTAATTACAGAGTAGAACTTTGGCTCTTTGAAGGCATTTCAAAATTGCATTTTACTAAATACTTTGAACATCTCCCAGTGGAGGAACAATACATCTGTATAAGTATCTGTTAATAGTTCTTTCAATTCAACTGGTTAATTTACACTTCATCCCACCAACATCTGACTTCTGCAAAGTTCACACCTTAATCCTGACTCATCCTTCTCCCACTCAAACCCAACAGTGAATTCAGAGAAGTTACGCTGACTATTTATAGCTCTTTCCATACCTTTACATTATTAACTGAGGTTCATCTATTACCTCAAAATCTAAAAAGAAAGCCTGCTCTCCTTTATGGTTCAAGACAACATTTGTTCCAGAAAGCATGCTCAAAAACTCAAGAAATTCACTACTTTTAGAACATGAGATATTTGGGCTTCCCCTAGTCCTTGTGAAAATTAAAGATTGTCCCTCTCGAAATGACAAAATTATAGGATGGCCAGAATAAACTGCAAGGTAGTAATCTATGGATATCATGAATCACAAAAGATGGAAAGTGAACTTGAGCAGTTTATGAATGGCACCAGATTGCAGGAGTGATATTTTTAAAAAATGCAAATGGCCAGTTATAGTCCACCTCCTCCTCATCTGCACAGTTGCATCTCCGGCTGTTTATGTACCTCACTTCAGAGCTACAAGCATACATAATACAGGCTGAATGTGTCAGTCTGTAATTTTGGAAAAAGGCTTCTCCACTCTCCACATTTATGAATTTCATTTCTTTATCACTGCTGTTTGAGTGTGTAGACAGCTTTTGCCAAAATCCTTAACTCTTTTTCCTCATATGCATTCAATCCACAATGGCTGTGATAGATCCTAAAGAGCCACCAACTGATCACACTCCTCACTTCCCCACAATTCAGATTTTTTTTCCTCACTTCCTTCCAAAGGTTACTATTAGATTTGCTTTCACCACTCTTTCAGGCAGTAACATTCCAGATCAAAACTTTTTGAATAAAAAATTCTTTTAAACCTTCACTGTTCGTTTTGCCAGTTTCCTTAAAATATGTGTCCTCTTGGTTACCAACCCACCTGCCAATGTAAACAGGTTTTCCCAGGTAGTGTATTAAAACTCAAAATATTTTAAAAATTATTTAAAATTTCCCTTTAATCTTACATACTGTACAGAGGAAATTTTTATATTTTTCAGTCTTTCCAACTGAAGGCTTTCCAAACTGATATTTTCTAATTAATCTCCCCTTCATTCTCTTTTTGTCAGCCCTTATTTTATTTCTGAAGTGTGATAACACAATTGGACACAATACTGTAGCTCAGGAATAACAAAAAATTTATAAAATGTTTAACTTGCTTGGTGTAATACTTGATGGTTTCCTGATGAAGGGCTTATGCTCGAAACGTCGAATTCTCTATTCCTGAGATGCTGCCTGGCCTGCTGTGCTTTGACCAGCAACACATTTGCAGCTGTAATACTTGATGGCTCAATTATCAAAATGCAAGGAGCTGGTATGTATTTGCAAAAATAAAACCATCATAAATATTTCCAGTAACCTTCAAAAGCCTGTTGTCTGTGGTTCGTGTACCCACTTTAAAATTATTGCAATTTAATTTATAGTCAGTCAGTCAGTAACACAGAACTGGAGTGTTGTTGAAAAAATTCACAGACATTTTCTTGGAGCTTTTCATTGTGCACTCATCAGGACACACACATGGATACCAAATTTCACAGGGAACAATAGAGTACTGAAGAAGGGACACTGGACCCAAAACGAGAACTGCTTTCTCTGCACAGATGCTGCCAGACCTGTTGAGTTTTCCCAGCAATTTCTGTTAATAATTTACACTGCATGAGAGACAAGTTCATTGATTGGTAAATGAACTCTGATTGGACTGGTGTTGCCATGAAAAATGTGTCAGGGAAGATTTTTTAAAAAATTCATTCATGAGATATGGGCGTCGCTGGCTGGGCCAGCATTTATCGTCCATCTGTAATTGGCCATGAAATGGTGAAGGTGAGCTGCCTTCATGAACCACTGCAGTCTGTTCTACAATGCATTAGGGAGGGAGTTCCAGGATATTGACCCAGTGACACTGAACCCAATGGTGAAAAATTTCTAAGTCTGAATGATGTGCCTCTTGTTAGCCTCAGGCCTTTGTTGATCCTTTTTTAAATTTGTATCACCTTCTCTTATGCAGCCAAGTCATAAAACCTTCATTATTTATACTGTCTCTCATTTTTCTGGCAATAATGCATTGCTTTACAGATCTTTGCTTTAAATTGTGTCAGCTAAATATCTACCCATTTCCCTTCAGTCAATATCCTGCTAACCACCTCACTATTTATCACATTTTGTGACAGCTTCAAACTTTGAAAATATTCTATGTATATATGCAAGTTTTTTCTTTCTCAAAGTTCTGCCTTTTCATCAAGTATAAACTGAGCTCAAATTGAACTGCAGGGGTTCTATTTTATTCATGTCACATCATCTGCTTAAACAGTAATTGATTACAATTATCCTACTTAGCACTTAGCTGTCCCACAATCGCCTTGGCAGTAGTCCAAGTTTCACTATTTTTGTAATTCCTGCATTTGAAACTCCTAATCACATCTTTATCTTTCTTCACTTTTCAGAGTGTGCACACACTGTTTTCTGCCCCTCTAACCAATAATTTGGAGGGAATGAAGCAGAATAGGCAAATCTCAAATGTTAATGCCTACTGGTACAAAGCAGCAGTTAATGAGTTCAACAGTTTGAAAAAAAGATTATAAAGCATTGATTTGTATGGAAAAGATGGGGAGTGTGAGGTCATTCAATCTGTACTCATGGAAGCATTGCTGAGAGAAGATTTTTCTTTAAGCTTGTCTTGTACTCATCAAGACAATTTGCAAGAAATACAAGTCAAGGGAAAACCAACATTTATGGTCTATGAGAAGAGAATGCTGATTAGTTGACAAGTTGACTTGGATTGGTAGAGGCAGCACCATGGAAAATGCACTGGGTAATGATGACTGACAGTTAACTGACAGATAATTTAGAGCAGGACAGTACCAATTGGGAGACTGAAGTACCAGAACATGAATAGTTGTTGAGATAGTTTGAGAAGGAGCTCAGGAGTTAAGTCTTCAGCAGTCACAGAATGCCATGTAAAGCTTTAATAATATTTGGTACCCACAGTATCAATAATTTTGGAGGGATTGCTGAAAAATTAGTGGGATCTGTTTTGACTGCATTTTCTATTTCCAAGTGAACCACGAATGGCTGTTACCTATTTTGTTGAGTTAAATCAGGCAACCTGGGTGTCCATGTTCTCTCGGTGTGCAAAGAAAGGGATTCTGGGTATTAATATATGTATTTAACAAGAATGCCACACAGCAAGCCTGAATACAAATCCCAAATTAGTTGTCAAGATAATTCTTTGCACACTCAAGATTATTCAAAAATTGTCCAATCAATTTTCTATCCAACACACCCTGCAACCTTATGGCCCGGATTACTCCCCCCTCCCAACCATTACCATTATGCCAGGGGATCCACCCGGGTTCAGTGCAGAGTGCAGAAGAGCATGTCAGGAGCAGCACCAGGCATACCTAAAAGTGAGGCATTAACCTGGTGAAGCTACTAAACAGGATTAAATTAGATTAGATTCCCTACAGTGCAAAAACAGGCCCTTCAGCCCAATCATTCCACAATGACCCTCTGAAGAGGAACCCACGCAGAGTCATTTCCCTCTGACTAATGCACCTAACAATATGGGCGATTTCCCATAGCCAATTCACCTGACTTGCACATCTTTAGACTGTGGGAGGAAACCCACGCAGACATGGGGAGAATGTGCAAACTCCACACAGATGGTCACCTGAGGCTGGAATTGAACCTGGGACCCTGGCACTGTGAGACAGCAGTGCTAACCACTGAACCACCATGCATCCTAGACACAGAGAGGGAGAAACAGATGAGGAAAGAAACAAGAAAGCAAGCAAGTGAAAGAGATGAGGTTCCCCTACCTCCCTGGCTTCTTAGGGCATGTGTTTGTTTATCAGCATTAAGGAGGATTGTTAAATTGCTCATCAGGAGTTGGGGGGTAAGGAAACAAGGGCAGCGGGTGCATTGGACCACCACCATTTGCAAGTTCCCCTCCAAGCCACACACCACTTCAACGTAAAGCAATACAGGCTAGAGTCCTGGAACTTCCTCCCTAATGGGCACCATGTAGGGTAACCCTACACCTCAAGGGGGGACTGCAACCACTCAAGAAGGTGGCTCACCCCTGCCTCTGAAGGACGAGTAGGAGTGGGTAATAAATACCAGGTCAACCAACAGTGCCGCCACCCCAAGAACCAGTTTAAAAATGCATATTTATTACATCTGCAAAATGGGGCTTGCAAGTTCAGGAAACACTGGGCTGGATGACGAGGTGCCACATTTAGAGTTTTTTTTCGAAAGGTCATGGTGCAACAAAAGACTGATCATTGGTGGTCCATCAACAGTTTGAGAAAGAATCCCCCCAGAGCACAGCACAAGTTGCCCTGGAGACAGGGGGTAATAGGTAATCACATAACACGAGAGGTTGAGGTTTCTTTCCACAGTTTAAATACTGACATATATTGCTTACATGTCAAACAGCACAGCACCAAATGGTAGGCAGACCTAAACAATTCCATAACCAACAGATCAGACCTAAGTTCTGCAGTCCTAGTACATCTAGTCATGAAAGATGGTGTACAATTAAACAACTCATTGGAGAAGGAGGTTCCATAAATATCCCTACTCGAACTGATGCAAGATCTCAACACATCAGTGCAAAAGATAAGGCTGAAGCATTCACAGCCATCTTTGTCCAGGAGTGCCAAATAGATGATCCACCCTGGTCCCCAACATTACAGGTACCAGTCTTCAGCAAATTCGATTCACTCTACGTGACATCAAGAAACTATTGGGGGCACAGGGTATGGACCCTGACAATGTTCCAGCAATAGTACTGGAGACTTATGCTCCAGAACTTGCCACTTCCCTAGCCAAGCTCTTCCAGTATATTTACAACACTGGCATCTACCCAACAATGTGGAAAATTGCCCCAGTATGTCCTGTATATAAAAAACAGGACAAATCCAGTCCAGCCAATTACCACTCCATCAGTCTAATCTTGGTCAACAGTAAAGTGATGCAAGGTGTCATTAACAGTAACACCTGCTCAGCAATAACTTGCTCAATAAAACCCAGTTTGGGTTCTGCCAGGGACACTTGGCTTCTGATCTCATTGGTTCAAACATGGACAAAAGAACATTTAATCGAATGTGGCATCAAGGAGCTGCAGCAAACTTGAAATCAATGCATAACTGGGGGAAAATGGTCTGCTGTTGGAGTCATTCTGGTACATAGGAAGATGACCGAGTTGTTGGAGATCAGTCCAGGACATCTCTGCAAGTGTTTCTCAGTATGGTGTCCTAGGCCCAATCATCTTCAACTGCTTCATTAATGAGATTTCCTCCATCATAAGGTTAGAAACTGGAATGTTCACCGATGGTTGCATAATGTCCAGCCTTATTTGCAACTCCTGAGACACTGAAGCAGTTGATGGTCAAATGCAACAAGGTCTGGAAAATATCCAGGCTTGGGCTAAAAAGTGGCAAGTAACATATACGCCACACAAATACCAGGCAATAATCACCTCCAATAACTGATAAACTAACCACTGTCCCATGACATTCAATGGTGTTACCATCACTGAATCTCCCACTGTCAACATCCTGGGTTACCATTGACCAGAAAATCAACTGGATTTGTCACTAAACATAGTGGCTACAAGAGCAGATCAGAAGTTAGGAATACTGAGATGTGTAATTCATTTCCTGAGTCCCCAGAAACTGTCCACCATCTACAAGGCATAAGTCAGGAGTGTGATTAAATACTGTCTGCTTGTCTGGATGAGTGCAGCTCCAACAACACTGAAGAAGGTTGACATCATCCAGGACCAAGCAGACCACTTGATTGGGACCACATCCATTTCCTCCACACTGAAACTCAGTACACACTGCTACCATTTACAAGATCCACTGCAGAAATTCACCAAAGATCCTTTGACAATTCCATCTAGAAGGACAAGGGCTGCAGATACATGGTAACACCACCACCTTCAAGTATCCCCACAAGCCACTCATCATTCCTGGCTTGGAAATATATTGCCAGTCCTTCACTGTCATTCAGTCAAAATCCTGGAATTCCCTCCTTAACGGCATTGTGGGTCTATCGACAGCACGTGGGCTGCAGTGGTTCAAGGAGGCAGCTCACCACCACCTTCTCAATGGCAGCAAGGGATAAGCAAAAATGCTGACCAGCCAGCGATGCCCAAGTTCCATCAATGAATTAAGAACAAAAACACAGAATCATATCAAATGTTGGACAAAGTGTTTTTGTTGATTGGATACAATCAATATCTTTCCTGTTGTGATGAGCTGAAGACATATGCTATTTGACACAATCTGCCGTTCTTAGGGAAGTATGGCCTACACACCTGGCATCATTCCAGGTGAAATGCATATAGACAGCACTCATCTGTGAAAGGCAGAACATTTTTATGGCTTTATGGCAGTTTTCTCATAATGATACTACTGCAGAACAGCAATATGAAACAGCTGGCTTCACCTACTGCTTAAACGTTTTACGCTTCCAGAGTAATCTAGGCTAAACTGTGCACTTCTCTGGACCAAAGTGACATTCTCAAATCCATTCATCATTGCACAATAGAAAATGAGAAACGATCTGTTCAGGGTAACCACTATCCCATAGGATGCAACTCAAAGAGACCTAGGGGTGCAGGTGCATAGTTCCTTGAAAGTGGAGTCACAGGTAAACAAGGCGTTGAGATGGGACACCATGTTCTGGATGTACAAGACACTGATGAGTCCACTTTTGGAATACTGCATTAAATTCTGGTCTCCCTACTATGGGAAAAATGTTGTTAAACATGAAAGGATTTACAAGAATATTGCCAGGGTTGGAGGGTTGAATGATAGGGAAAGGCTGAATAGACTGGGGCTTTTTTCCTTGGAGCGTTGGAGGCTGAGGGGTGACCTTATAGAGGTTTATAAAATCATAAGCAACATGGATCGATGAACACACAGGGTCTGTTTCCCCAGAGCAAGGGAGTCCAGAATTCTCCACGGCAATCTCTTCTACCAACCAGAGTCCATTTGGCAACTCTTCCTTCATACAGCATTAACATTCATTTCCTTTACATTGCTTTCTTGTGAATTGTCCTCACGTATGCAAGACAAAATCTGCCTTTGTCAGCAGTATTCCAGTGATAATTTACCTCGTATTTGTTAGGGGCAATAAAGTTTAGGGCCTCATCAGGATCATGAAGGATTGAGAAAGCCAACTCTTGAACTTCCTGTGAAAATAATAAAGACAACATTCAATACAAAATACAGAAATTAGGTAGTTTTCATTTACAATATCTGTAGTAGCTGTCCTATGATGCTCACATAGGATATATTATGGATCTCAGTTTCTCTGATGTACATTTTCTACAAACTAACACATTCCAATTACAATATCAGACTTTAAGTCCTTATTACATTACACACAGAATGCAAAGCTGTATTGGTTATCCTCTAGAAGGTTCACAAGCTATTTAAAAATAGTACATTATGATCCAAACTGATGGTATTACTGGGCAAATCAGATCACAGAATGAAACCTGGATTGATAGATTTAAAAGAAAGGTTTGCAGTTAGTTAGTCACTGAAATGCATTCACATACGGCTGCAGGTATACTTCAACAAGGAAGAAAAACAAATCAAACTGAATAGAGAATCAATATCAAAGACAATTTTTAAAAATATTGAGATACCAGTTAATGATTCATGATTAATTAATTTTACACCAATCTGAAGACTTTCAGTTTCTCAATTTTAATAACTTGGAGAGTTCTATTCGAACTCTCCTGGCCTGAAAGCTTTATAAACTATCACTTCCCTTGGAGTCACTGGCTTCCTCAAACTGAACTGAAAACCTCTTACCAGGAAAGGAAAATAAAACTTGTTTCTGAACTTAAGAAAAATCAAAGATTATCTTAATTGAAAACAAAACAAATAGCCTTAAATATGTTTACTCTACCAGTCATAATCTCAACAGTATGAACATCTCTCGATTAACACCAGGGAGTCTGAGCAGTGTTGGATTTAGATAACTGGTCCATAAATTACAGTGACCTTTTAAAAAAAAACAATAACCAAAATCCATGTACTGCTCTTTTCAAGACAATAATGTTTTAAAATGACAATATTGTATGACCTTTTTTTTTAATCACAGATGTCACACAAGGACCCTTGAAACTGTGTATTTAGAAACTGTGGCAGAAGTAAAGTTCAGTCTTTTTACAGTCAAATCTCCACTAAAACCTTTGCATATGAAATTTTCACAGACCTGTATATTACAAATTAATACATACGGTTATGCGCACACATACGTTATAGATTCACATTGTAAATGCACATACACACAAAGATGAAAATAATGTATATGGAAAATGAAAAAGATCCGAGGGTCTTGATTGACAATTTACTGAGATCAATTGATACAGTCAAAATTCAGCTGAAGTATGTGGTAATTCTGCCACTCTGTAAACCATTGATGCAACTGCAGTTGGGATACAGTGTAGAGTTCTGTCACAATGGTACAGGAAGCATAATGCCGTTATTGATAGAATACAGAAGAGAGTAACCAGAACAACTGATAGGATGGAGGCACTGGATCCCGAGGAACGATTACATAAATTAGACATACTTTCATTGGGAAGAGGAGGCAGGGACGTGTTATAGTTATAGTTTCTTGGATTTTAAAGGTATGAGATTCATATAGACCACAAAGAGCTGCTTCACCTCATCCAGTAAAACCACAAAAGATAGGGGAAGGAGTCCTCACGGGGTTTGGATTTGAAAACTAATCTGTGAAAATAGCTGTTCAGTCAATTGGAAGGTATTGAACAGTTTCCAAAGGGTGACAGTGGAAAGCTGTTAGTACTATTTTATTCAAAGACAAGAAGAGACAAGATATGAAGGAAGCAAGGAAAAGGAGACTTTCATTTCTATAACACCTTTCTTGGCCTCAAGGCATCCGAAAGTGCTTTACAGCCAATAAGGTATTTTTTGAAGTAATGGTTACTGTTGTAACATAGGAAACACATCAAGAAATGTGTACATAGCAAACAGTAATGTGATAATTACCAGATAAATTATCTTTGTAATGTTGATTGAGAGATAAATATTGGCTGGAACACAAGGAATAAAGCACCTTCATTGAAACAACATCACAGGATCCATTACATTCACCTCAGAAAGCAATTGGGCCTCGGTTTAATATCTCGCCTGAAAGATGGCTCCTCTGACAGGGAAGCACTCTTACAGTACTATTTTGGATTGCCAGCTTAGACTTTGTGCTCAAGCCTCTGTTCTGGAATTTCAAACCATGACCTTGTGATTCAGAGGCAAGAATACTACTTACTGAGCCACAGGAAATAACATTTTGGATACATTATGACTAATTTGAAAAATGACCCATGTGGAGTGCATTCAAAGAATAGGCAACTTAGCCAAAGTTGGGTTGTCTTTGATTTTTATTGGAGTTTGATTTGAACTGATTATTTGAGATCATGTGTTCTCATTAGTCAAAAATCCATGAGATTTTGGGTTAATCAGATGACTCTTCTTCATTCATTTTGTTTAATAATTGTTATGTTCCTTTCTATCTCTATAACAAATGCACAGATACACACATATCAAGAATTAAGCTGTACCTTGTTTTGTTTCAGGGCGCTCTTTTCTCTCATGTGAGGGCAGTCCTTCCCAGTTACCACTGCTTTGATATCTACAACAGGAACTAAAGAAAGAAAAGAGAAGCAGATGAATAATTACTGTTAAGAAGAATTTGTGTGCTTGGAGACGAAAATGATTGCAGAGTACATGTCACCGATGTACTGGGGAAAGCAGAATGTATTGTAAATATTACAAACTTCAGGCTGCTCCAGATGCTGGAATTCAACATTACTTGTCTTAATTGTAGTTACCATTTAAAATCAATAGTTATATTGTCATCACATGATAGCGCAAGATGGGGTCTTTACAATTAAAGTGTTCTGGCTCTTCAGAGTGGGTTTCTTTCTAAACAATTTCACAGGATGCGAGCATTGCCAGCTTGGCAAACTTCTGTTGTCCATCGCCCAACTGCCCCACAGAAGTTAGTGCTGCCTCCTTGAACTGTAGCTACACCCAGAGTGCTGTTAGGAAAGGAGTTCATCGAATCTTCCCCAGCAAAAGCAAGGTAACGGCATTGCAATTCTGAGTTAGATGGACACTCTTGACCTTCTAGGTCGGGGTGAGCAATCACTAACCTGGGGGCCAAATCCAGCCATTGCTACATTGAATCTGGCTTGCTGGCCTTTGACAAGATCTTGGACCAAAGGAAGCATTGAACCCCAGCAGCACTGCACCATCATGGGGGAGAGCCGGAGTATACTGGAATCACCGCCAGAGAAAGACATCAGAGAACAACCTGAAAACCTTGAACCCATCGACAGTCTCATGAGACACCATGTGAAAACACCAGCACAGGTCTGTACTGGGAATTAAATATATTTGCACGCTGTTCAATATTGAAGCTGATGTACCCAAAAACCTTCAACATGAAATTATAGAACTGCAAGTCAGCATTGACCTTATAGATTAAAAACACAGTAAAACTGCCTCAGATTGAATTCTACAGATGTCATATAGGTGTCACTTATTTCCAGACCTGAGGAAAGACACATCGAGAAATGAATTGCTGTTTGGTAGTACATACCATTGCAAAAACTCTGTCAAACAGCCTGTGTAATTCCAGATAAAAACCCACAATAATTTGGAACAACAATTGAGGTTAGCAACATCTTCACTGCCAGGTGACTTAGAAGGCAGAATAACCTCAGCCACATATTAAAACATCAGATAAGTTGAGAACTTTGATTCTCTCTCTTGGAAAGGAAATAAAGTTGCTTTATCCAGTGTGCAGCCCATGACGAGTTTTATCCACCTGTCACTGGCCTCTAATGGAAGAAAGGTTCCCCATCCCTGTTCTGGGTGGTAGAGTTCATGAATTTGGTGCTATTGAAGGGGACTCTAAGATGCCCAAAATGTCTTGGAAAATTTAATCATGTGGACAACCAAAGAAAACAGAATGGACAGAATCAGTGAGATGTTCCAGTCACATTTGTTACTGATAGGTTAGCTATCCTAGCTACGGGATAAAATGCAAATGGGGCTTGATGCAGCAAACTTGGAGTTCAAAAGCCAGTAGCTAGTAGGACAGTAGAAAGAGGTAAATGACAATGGCAGCAGATGAAGAATTCCAAAGGAGTCTCAATCAAAGAATTATAGCAGGAGACTAACACAGGAACTTGTGAAGAGAATGTGGAGGGGAAGAGGGGCTTAAGTAGGCATTTAAAACTTAGAAGGAATGGAATAGAAATAGCTTCTTCCTGTTATCAAAAGCTTCTTCCTGTTATCGTTCCTATATTTGCACCACATACAAAACCTAATCTCCACTTGCACAAATTAAGACTTACAATTAAACAGCACATTTCACAACCTCAGGATGCTTCAAGGTGATTTGCAGCAGAGCGCGGCGGGAGCTGGGCGGAAGTTCAGGCGGAGCGCAAAGCTGGTCGGGAAGGTAAGTGATTGCTATTTGAGTGGGTGTGTTCTAAACAAAGTAGGGTCTCCCACCCTCCCTCCTCCTCTAACCTAAATTAAGAGTCCACAGACTTTCCACAAAAAGAGGGTCTAAGGAAGTTTAGATCGAAGAGTGAGGCTTCAGCTCAGGAGTCTTTGACAAGGAGGTTGAGTGAAATGATTTTGCCACAGTTGAAGAGGGTGAAGACATGACTGCCCAGCTGGTTCAGTGCGCTACGTGCTTGATGTGGGAGGTCAACGACTCTGGTGTGCACGTTCAGCTATTGACCGAGCATATTGCAGCGCTGATGAAAGAATTCGAGGACCTTAGGCTCATCCGAGAGAACGAGATCTTTCTGGACAAGACCTTTAGCGAGGTTATTACACCAATCATGCCAGAAGAGAGCAGAAGAGAGCAGACGATGAGGAAGGCAGAGAGGACACAGGTGCAAGAGACCCCGGGAGAAGTACCTGTCAGGAACAAGTTGAAGCTTTTGGAAACAGTAGAGCCCGATGACACTGCCAGTTCGCAAGGCGGCCAGGTCTGTCAATCAAAAGTTGGCGCAGAGGCAGAGCGGAAGAGTCAGACGTCGCACAGAGCCATGGTAATAGGGGACTCCATTGTGAGAGGAACTGACCGGGGTTTTTGTGGCAGCAGACAGGATTTAAGGATGGTGTGTTGCCTTCCTGGTACCAGGGTGAAAGACATTGTGGATAGAGTGCGGGAAATCCTCAAGGACGAGGGTAAAGAGCCAGAGGTGGTGGAACATGTTGGCACAAATGCTGTCGGGAAGAAGAGGAGGAACATACTACAGCGGGACTTTGGAGAACTAGGAAGAAGGCTGAAAAGCAGGACGTCCAAGGTGGTTATCTCCGGTTTGCTTCCAGTTCCTCGGGCTGGTGTGGCCAGAAACAGGGAGATAATGGACTTGAATGTGTGATTGGGGAACCCGTGCAGGAAGCAAGGATTTAAGTTCTTGGATCACTGGGGTATATTTTGTGGTAAGCATAAATTCTACAAGAGAGACGGTTTGCACCTTAAAAGGTTAGGGACCAGCATTCTGGCAGGCAGGTTTTCTACTGCAACACCGCTACATTTAAACTAAGTAGCGGGCGGGAGGGGACAAGCTGGATGTTTAAAAAGGAAATTGAAGGGAAAGTTAGAACAAGAGAAGTCAAGAAAGACAACTGTATCAATGAGGCAGAAAACTCAGAAAGGGATCATGCTGTAAGATGGAGTGAAATAGGGGTTGATGGGAAGGGTGAGAGAGGTAACAAATTAAAAATACTATACATGAATGCACGAAGCATTAGAAATAAGATGGATGAACTTGAGGCTCTTTTGGAAACTGGCAGATACGATATTGTGGGGATAACTGAGACGTGGTTCAAGTGGACAGGGCCTGGGAAATGAATATTCAAGGCTACACATGCTATCATAAGGACAGACTGACGGGCAGAGGGGGTGGGGTGGCCTTGTTGGTAAGGGAGGATATTCAGTCCCTTGCGTGGGGGGACCTAGAGTCAGGGGATGTAGAGTCAGTGTGGATAGAGCTGCGAAATACTAAGGGTAAAAAGACCCTCTTGGGAGTCATCTACAGGCCCCCAAACAGTAGTCTGGATGTCGGATGTAAGATGAATCAAGAGCTGAAATTGGCCTGTGGTAAAGATGTTACTACAGATGTTATGGAGGATTTTAACTTGCAGGTAGACTAGGAGAATCAGGATGGTATTGGACCTCAAGAAAGAGACTTTGTGGAGTGCCTCAGAGATGGATTCTTAGAGCAGCTGGTGCTGGAGCCGACCAGGGAGAAGGCAATTCTGGATCTAGTATTGTGTAATGAACCAGAATTGGTCAGAGACCTCGAAGTGAAGGAGCCATTGGGAAATAGTGACCATAAAACATTAAGCTTCAATCTGCAATTTGAGGGGGAGAAGGTACAGTCAGAAGTGACAGTACTTCTGTTGAATAAAGGGAACTATGGAGCTATGAGGGAGGAGCTGGCCAAAGTTCAATGGTGCAATACCTTAGTAGGGATGACTGTGGAGAAACAATGGCGGATATTTCTGTGTATAATGCAGAAGATGCAAGATCAGTTCATTCCTAAAAGGAAGAAAGATCCCAGGAGGAGGCATGGGCGGCCGTGGCTGACGAGGGAAGTTAAGAAACATATAAAGTTAAAAGAGAAAAAGTATAACATAGCAAAGATAAGTGGGAAAAATGAGGACTGGGAAGCTTTTAAAGAGCAACAGAGGATTACTAAGAAGGAAATATGCAAAGGAAAAATGAGGTACGAAGGTAAACTGGCCAAAAATATAAAGGAGGATAGTAAAAGCTTTTTTAAGTATGTGCAAGGCAAAAAAATGGTTAGGACTAAAATTGGGCCCTTGAAGACAGAAACAGGGGAATATATTACGGGGAACAAAGAAACGGCAGAAGAATTAAATGGGTACTTCAGATCTGTGTTCACTGGGGAAGACACAAGCAATCTCCCTGAGGTAACAGTGGCTGAAGGACCTGTACTTAAGGGAATCTATATGTGCCAGGATTTGGTGTTGGAGAGACTGTTAGGTCTGAAGGTTGATAAGTCTCTGGGGCCTGATGGTGTATATCCAGGGTACTGAAGGAGATGGCTCGGGAAATCGTGGATGCGTTGGTGATTATTTTCCAGAGTTCGATAGATTTGGGGTTGGTTCCTGATGATTGGAGGGTGGCTAATGTTATACCACTTTTTAAGAAAGGTGGGAGAGAGAAAACAGGAAATTATAGACCAGTTAGTCTGACCTCAGTGGTGGAAAAGATGCTGGAGTCTATTATAAAGGATGACATCACGGCACATCTGGATAGTAGTAACAGGATAGGTCAGAGTCAGCATGGATTTATGAAGGAGAAATCATGCTTGACTAATCTTCTGGAATTTTTTTAAGGATGTAACTCCGAAGATGGACGAGGGAGATCCAGTAGATGTAGTGTACCTGGACTTTCAGAAAGCTTTTGATAAAGTCCCACACAGGAGGCTAGTGAGTAAAATTAGGGCGCATGGTATTGGTGGCAAAATACTAGATTGGATTGAAAATTGGTTGGCTGATAGGAAACAAAGGGTAGTGATAAACGGCTCCATTTCGGAATGGCAGGCAGTGACCAGTGGGGCACCGCAGGGATCCGTGCTGGGACCGCAGCTTTTTACAGTATATGTTAATGATATAGAAGATGCTATCAGCAATAACATTAGCAAATTTGCTGATGATACAAAGCTGGGTGGCAGGGTGAAATGTGATGAGGATGTTAGGAGATTACAGGGTGACCTGGACAAGTTAGGTGAGTGGGCAGATGCATGGCAGATGCAGTTTAATGTGGATAAATGTATGGTTATCCACTTTGGTGGCAAGAACAGGAAGGCAGATTACTACCTCAATGGAATCAATTCAACTGTACTTGAAATTAACCCCTTGTGCCCTGGGAAATCATTCTGCTGAATGTGCACAGCATCTGTTGCAGGATTAATTACATTCAGGCAGCGAACACAACATTGCAGATAGGGTCCAGCCAAAGCTCTGTTTCCTCCTCCTCCTATCCCTTGTATGAAAATAAAGGCCAACATTCCATTACTTTTATTACATTCTTTAGACTCCTGTACACTAGCTTTGTGTTGTTGCTCTCCTGATTCTAGTAAATGTTCATATCTAGGTCAGATGTGTCGTATTTGCATTTATAAACTCCTACAAAGACGTTGATTTTTATTTCTGCACAGCTCTGCAACCTCTCACCTATCTCATTTCATAAGATTATTGCTGCACAAAATCAAAGGAAAACCTTTCATTGTACCATATGGAGGTTGTCCATAACCACATTCTGCCAGTACCGCACCAATTTAATCTTACAACAGAATATGACCTCAATGTTCTCCTGTGTTTCTTTTGTCTCTTTCCTATACCCTAACAAGATACTCAAGTCAAACTCCAGTCGTTTGCACTTTTAATTTGGGAGTGGTTCATTAGGTCCCTGCTGCTTTCAAACCTACCTGTTTAGATACACTTGTATGTTCCTGAAAACAAATGGATGGACTTGGAGGGAATCTCCAAATGCTCCAACTCAGAGTCTCTACAGAATGAAATAGCAACCATCATGTGGTATCGATTCCCAAAACATATAACTTAAATGCAAAATCCCACTTGTATGGTTAATTTGATATACACTTGCTGCCTTTTCTATGTCAATTTTATAACTTCAGTACAGTATTCATCCCCTATATGTCCTTGGGCCTAGTCATAGTCTGTTGGTGGCACTCTTGCCTCCGATGGAAGCTTGTGGGTTCAAGTCTCACTTGAGATTTGAGAACAATATTGGGTCTGATACACCAGTCCAGTACTGGGGGAGAACTGCACTCTCAGAAGGTGCTGTTTTTTGAATGAGATTTTAAAAAGAGGCCTCTTCAATCTTTTTTATGCCTGTACTGGCTATACTTGATAAGTCCCCATTAGATACAATAGATAATAGGTGCAGGAGTAGGCTATTCAGCCCTTCGAGCCAGCACCACCATTCATTATGATCATGGCTGATCATCCTCAATCAGTATCCTGTTCCTTCCCTATCCCCATAACCCTTGATTCCACTACCCTTGAGCGCTCTATTCAACTCTTTCTTAAATGAATCCAGAGACTGGGCCTCCACTGCCCTCTGGGGCAGAGCATTCCATACACCCACCACTCTCTGGGTGAAGAAGTTTCTCACAACTCTGTTCTAAGTGGCCTACCCCTTATTTTTAAACTGTGTCCTCACCCATCAGCGGAAACATGCTTCCTGCCTCCAGAGTGTCCAATCCTTTAATAATCTTCTACGTCTCAATCAGATCGCCTCTCAGCCTTCTAAACTCAAGAGTATACAAGCCCAGTCACTCCAATCTTTCAGTGTAAGATAGTCCCGCCATTCCGGGAATTGACCTCGTGAACCTATGCTGTACTCCCTCAATAGCCAGAATATCTTTCCTCAAATTTGGAGACCAAAACTGCGCACAATATTCTAGGTGCGGTCTCACCAGGGCCCTGTACAGCTGCAGAAGGACCTCTTTGCTTCAATACTGAATTCCTCTTGTTATGAAGGCCAGCATGCTATTAGCTTTCTTCACTGCCTGCTGTACCTGCATGCTTGCTTTCATTGACTGATGTACAAGAACACTTAGATCTTGTTGTACTGCCCCTTTACCTAACTTGACTCCATTTAGATAGTAATCTGCCTTCCTGTTCTTGCCACCAAAGTGGATAACCACACATTTATCCACATCAAACTGCATTTGCTATGCATCCGTCCACTCACCTAGCCTGTCCAGGTCATTCTGTATTCTCCTAACATCCTCCTCACATTTCACCCTGCCACCCAGCTTTGTATCATCAGCAAATTTGCTAATATTACTTTTAATACCTTCACCTATATCATTAATGAACATTGTAAAAAGTTGTGATCCCAGCACTGATCCCTGCAGCACACCAGTGGTCACCACCTGCCATTTTAAAAGGGAGCCGTTTATCATGACTCTTTGTTTCCTGTCAGCCAACCAAATTTCAATCCATGTCAGTATTTTGCCCCTCATACCATGTGCCCTAATTTTGCTCACTAACCTCCTATGTGGGACTTTATCAAAGGCTTTCTGAAAGTCCAGGTATACTACATCCACTGGATCTCCCTTGTCCATCTTCAGCGTTACATCCTCAAAAAATTCCATCAGAAAGCATGATTTTACAGAATGAATTGTAGAACTCTGAAACTTTATCTCCTTAAAAAGACGGTAAGTACAGAACCAATATAATTTTTAACACTGAGGTCAGTGTGTAGGGATAGTTGGCAAAGAAGCAAGAATGATCACGTTGATGGGATTGTACTATAGGCTCCCCCAACAGTCAGAGGGAATAGCGAGTTTTGAGATGATTTGAGAAGAATTCCTAGAAGCATGGCATTCCAACCAGAACTCTATCAACAAACACATTGAGTTAGACCCCATCTACCACCCCCTGAGAAAAAGAACAGGAAGTGACTTCACCACAGGAAATAACATCACCAAAGGAAATGACATCACCAACCCAAAGATATGTAGAAAGCAGGAAGTTTCAGCATTGCTTTGCATGAGGTCCACTGAAGATGTTACCTAGTAAGGTAATGAAACATCTGGAAATGAGCCTTTCAGCTCAGCAAACAAACCTACATCGAAAAGTCAAAGAGAAATTGAGGAGTAAATATGTAGAAAGATCTCAGATATATATAATAATAGGCTTGTAATAGTAGGGGATTTTAATTTTCCAAACATTGACTGGGAGTGCCATAGGGTTAAAGGCTTGGATGGTGAGGAATTTGTTAAATGTGTTCAAGAGAATTTTCTTTATCAATATGTAAATGTACCTAGTAGAGAAGGAGCAAAACATCTCTTGGAAAATAAGGCAGAGCAAATGATTGAAGTGTTAGCAGGGGAATACTTTGGGACTAGTGATCATAAAAGAGTTATGGAAAATGATAAGCCTTCCATAAAAGTTAAAGTTCTTACATGAAGTAAGGCAAATTTTGATGGTATGAGAGAAGAACTTTACAAAATTGATTGGAGTAGACTGCTCGCAGGTAAAAGGGATGAATGACCAGTGGAAGGCTTTCAACAGTGATAATGAGATATTATATTCCTGTTAGAGTTAAGGGTAAGGCTGGTAAGAGTAGGGAACATTGGATGAATAAAGATGAATAACAAAAAATCATGTATTAGATACAGATTACTGTGATCAAATGAATCTCTTGAAGAGTAGAAAGGGTGTGGGGACATTCTTAAGAGGGAAATCAGGAGGGCAAAGAGGGGATATGAGATAGCCTTGGCAGATAAAGTTAAGGATAGTCTAAAAGAAATTCTACAAGTACATTAAGAGCAAAATAGCAACTAGAGAGAGAGTCAGTCCCTTTAAAGATCAGTGAGGTTGTCTATATGTTAACCTCAGGTAATTGGAGAGATCCTAAATGAATATTTCATGTCAGTTTTTACTGTGGAGAAAGAAATAGAGGCAAGAGAACTCAGGGAAATAAATACTGATGTTTCAAAAACAGTTCATATTACAGAAGAGGAAGTGCTCGAGGTCTTAGAAAACAGAGATGGATCAAAATTGTCCCAAGACATTCTGGGAAATAGGAAAAAAACCGCAGGGCACGTAAGCAGAAAAATTTGTATTATCTTTAACCATGGGTGAGGTACCGGAGAGCTAGAGGGTGGCTCATGTTGAGTCTTTTATTTTTAAGAAAGGTTGCAGGGAAAAGTCTGGGAACTATAGACCTGTGAGCCTGAAATTGGTGGTAGGTAAGTTGTTAGAGGTGATTTTGAAAGATAGGATTTACATGCATTTGGAGGGGCAAAAACTGATTAGGGATAGTGAGCATGGTTTTGTGAAAAGGAAATCATGTCTCTCGAAAAAGTTGATCTGCTTAGAGAAAAATAACCCCAGTCTGTGCAATCTGTCTTCATAACAAACTCTCCAGCCTGACAACATCTTGGTAAGTCTCCTCTACACCCTCTCCAGTGAAATTTCATCCGTCCTATAATGTGGATTCCAGAATTGCACAATACTCTAGCTGTGGCATAAACAACATTATATACAGTTCTGGCATAACTTCCCTGCTCTTAAAGACTTTGCCTCAGCTCATAAAGGCCAGTATTCCTATGTCTTCTTAATCAGGGATGAGTGTACACGCATATCAAGGTCCCTCTGATTCTTGATGCTTATCAGAACCTACTGTTCATCGTGTATTCCCTTGCCCTCTTTGTCCCATCCAAGTGCATTATTTCACACTTATCTTGATGAATTCCATTTGTCACTGATTAGTCTGTCTATATTCTGCAGTAAATCAGGTGCTATCCTTCTCATTTACCATCCACCAATTTTCATATCTTCTGCAAATTTACTGATTAACCCTCCTACTTACTTTTTTCCTGCAGTGATTCAAAGGCCACCTCACCCTGTGGATTCTCATCCAGATCACCATAGTGCAACACCTTGTGATTGAGAGACAGTCGGCAATACCAGAATTTATCTGGGAAAAGAACAGAGGAAAGAAAAGCTGAGGTGAAAGTACAGCACTAACCAGTAACTAAACGCATGAGTATTGCACTAACAGTAATCACACACATATGACAAACATTCGTACATAATTCCCTCCTTGACAAACAAAGGTGTACTATACAGTAACAATGTACATAGAACAATACCAACTATTATGCAGTGCATATTTGGTTGTATTATGTAGATTACCTCATATCACAAACTGAACATGATACAAAATAAATTCAGTAATTGTAGCCAGAATCTTATAGAGGCCTGGACAGCATGGACTTCAGCAAGAATTCTGTGCGAATCATGTGAAACATCCAGCAAGTTATCAAGGACAACTGGCTGCATTTTCCAGGCTTTAAGAGGAGATTCTCTCTCGGCAGCAGCATCATGCCTATAAAGGGGAGAGTAATTCCTTGTTTACAGTCTTATTTACACAGAATCTCACCTCATCAACATGAAGCTTCCCATCCCATCACAAGGAAACTAGATGTCAACAATCACTGACAATAAGTCAGAGTGGGTACTTGCCAACACTAGCTTGCCACTTGTTCCTGCAGACCACCATCTTGGACATTAGGTAACAACACCTCAGGGTACACTCCAGGGGTATCAGTTGCACATATCTATCATCTGCCATTGTTGGCATCTGACACCTCCCAGCCATACAGAACCTTTGTGGCATATCTCCAATCCACTTACAGGATATGTGTCTACTTTAAAACCGCACTTTGGGGTGCACCAGAACTAGCATTTAAATGGGAGACTGATAAGAAGGTAAAAGCACATAGGATCCAGGGTAACTTGGCTTTGAGGCAGGTGCTGCAAGGTTGTTCGTGTGACTGGAGGCTGCTGTCCAGTGTTGCATCATAGGGAACAATACTAAGTCCCTTATTGTTTGCGATATGTATGAAAAATATAGAAGAGAACGTTGGGGGACGGGGAGGGGGAGGTAGGGCAGGCAAGCGATGATAAGCACATTTACGGATGACACGAGGATTGGCAGGGTGGTTTATGCTGAGGATGGAGGCCTTAGGTTACATGGAGGTATGGATGGATTGGTCAGATGGGCAGATCAGTGGTAGATGGAATTTAACCATACAACATGACTTCAGAAGAAGTAACAAGACACAAGAGTATGCAATTATTGGCAGGGCATTAGGAACTCGAGAGGAACAGAAGGAACTTGGATGCCTGTCTATAACTCCTTGAAGGTGGCAGGGCAGGTTAAAAAGGTCATTAATAAGGCACATGGGACATTTAGCATGTCATGGCACAGATTTTAAGAGTAGGGAGGTTAAGTTGGAACCATGCCAAAGAAAAACCTTTGCTTAGGCCAGAGCTGGAGTACTGTGTGCAGTTCTGGTCACCACTGGAGAAAAGATGTGATTGCATTGGAGGGGTTGCAAAGGAGATCCACTAAAGTGTTCCTTGGGATGGAGCAGTTTATCTATGAAGAGAAGCTGGACAAGCTTAGGTTGTTTGCTTTAGAGCATAGAGGGCTGAGAGGGAATCTGTTCAGGTATATAAGATTATGAGGGACATGGACTGAGTGGATAGGAAGCAGCTGTTTCTTAGTCAATAAGGATCAAGAACAGGGGCATAACTTTAAGGGTGAAATTTGGGAGGTTTAAAGGACTTTAAAAATGTTTTCACCCAGAAGGTGATGAGAATCTGGAATACACTGCCTGGCAAGGTTGTTGAGGCAGGAAACCTCACAACTATTAAAAAAAACACCAGGGTGAGCACTTGAAAATGATGGAAAGTGGGCTTGCTGCAACTTCAGAATACTTTAGTTGGAGTCGACTCAATGGGTCGAAAGGCCTCTTCTACACTGTGCTTCTGTAAATACATGTTGCTTACAGCGAGAAGCAGCCAGCTCACAGCCTGTACCAGGCTGCATCTCAGCTCATTTGCTGTCTTAGCACTCACTCATTTAGTAGCTCCGTGCACTCCTGCCTTGCTCAGCTTGTGGTACCTTTTAGCGCATTGGCACCTCAGCCAGAGCCTGAACACTCAGTAGTGCCAAAGCAGATTTGCCAGTTTAGCGCAGCCGCAGAGCCAGCTGCTTGTCAGTACTGATCAGTCCAAGGACTGGGTACCTTGCTGTATGGCACAGTGCTACATCAATCTCATGTCTACACCCGCTTGAGCCAAGCAGTCCTGTGTGAAAGTACGTAGGCGGTGGGACTCCATCCAGGTGGAGGAAGTGGGGGGTGGGATAGGTGTGTTGGTGGTGGAAATCTACTGTCACTCAAGAGTGCAGTCCGCTAATTGACTGTGGACAAGACCCTGGCCTCTCATTGACTCAAGGTCATCACAGTCAGGGAATATATTTGAACACAATCCAGGGAGGGGACTACAGTCAATCCTGTGGGGTCACATTGGGAATCATGGACTGTCAGTGTCAGGTCAAGGTTGAGGGGTCAGGTGGGGGGGGGGGTGGTGCCAAGGGCCAACATTAAAGGCAGAGGTCTATGTGCTGGGTATCCACGAGGGGAAAACCCAGTGAAACAGGCTGTCTATGTACAGCAATGTGAAAGGGTTTGGTGAAACTCTAGAGAGACACTCAGCAGCCAGGCCACACCCAGTATTGGTGATGTCACTGTAAGCTGCAAGGTCAGCAGTCAGGGGTCTGCTTAATCCTGGGTTGTTGGACAAAGTCAGTCAGGTGCTGTAGAGCAGTCAGCCCTAGGGACTCATACTTAAAGTGGTAGAGAGGGGGAAAAGGGGTGCTGTGTGGCAAGGGGATTGGTAAACTGAGAGGGGGTGGGGAATGCCCAGAAGCATGTGTTGAGGTGGGGACAAGGACAATAATGGGAAAGTTAAAGTATAAAAGGGGTCAACTGTACAAATGGGAGTGCATGGAAGGCTACAGTAAGAGGGAGCTATTAGCAGTGATCACTAGTGACAGCACGGCGACAGCCTTGGGTGGAGTTTGCACATTCTCCCTGTATCTGTGTGGGTTTTCTCCGGGTGCTCGGGTTTCCTCCCACAATCCAAAAGATGTGCAGGTCAGGTGAATTGGCCATGCTAAATTTCCCATAGTGTTCAGGGATGTGTAGGTTAGGTGAATTAGTCAGGGTAAAAATAGGGGAGGGGAATATGTCTGTTTGGAGGGTCAGTGTGGACTTGTTGGACCAAAGGACCTGTTTCCACACTGTAGGGACTCTATGATTGACCATAGCCTCAATGGGGGGACTGTATAGTTTGGGGTATAACACTAACTATATTTAAACAGAATTCAAGGCCACACTTCTGCATCAGAGCTGTATTTTAGCCAGCCACATTCCCATAAAAACACTCACACCACTGATTGCTAACTCCCCATATCTAAACAAACATTCAAACCCAATTAACTCCTAATTAATATATCCATTACGTCTTCACTCAGTCAGTTGGGTCTCAGGCCTCCCTGCCGATCATGTTCGATGATAATGCTGGGGCCTGAGAAGCAGGGCAAGAAGCTCTGCGTTCACATGAAGGGGAGGAATAAAAGCAATGGGCATGGGCTGTCATGAGTGGAGGAAAATGAAAGGATACGCAGTGACTCTGGGGGGCACCTGGCAACAAGGCCTGTGTGAAGGATATCCACCTTGAGCTGCACTCCTTGCTACTACCTGCCATTTTGTAGAAGTGACCTGCAACTATAGAATGCCCAGGATAACATCCAGGGTGGACAGATTCAGTGTCAGTTGGATGGCTCCATTGCTGCTGGACAGGAGGACAGTGAAGGCACAAAAGCATTAATCATGTACTTCTAGGAGCTTCTCATTGCCTTAGCTCACATCTGGAGAAATGGTAACGCACTCCCTCCTCCAGATGCTAGCTGGAACCTGGTAGAAAAAAGGAAATCAAAACAGACACCACACAGTGGCAGAGTCAGGCAGGGGATTTAAGACACAGAGGGAGCGGCAAGAAAAAGTGGGAAAAATAGAAGAAAGAAAGAAAGAAAAAAAGAGGGATCAGAAAGAGGCTGCCAGGAAGTGGCAGATCTAAGGAAACGTTCTTCAAAGTGCAAGGCCAAGTTCTCTGAATGAAGATTGCCCAGGGAGAAATACACAGAAGGTCAGGGTACCATACCACAATAATCAACCAATAACCGATTCACAAATTAGGCGTTAACCCCAGAATGCAGTATGCTAACCAACCGCAGATAAACAAACACACTCGTACCTTGGCGCCTGCGGTTGCTGATTTTGCGGAAGCTAGTGCCTTCACACAGTCTGTTCAGACGCTGCTGTTTAATGAGCTCCATCACCTCAGGCTGGATCTTTTCTCGCAGCTCACTGGAACAGGGAAGTTCAGATTAGGGCACAACTCACAGATGTCATCACTGCAACACCCAGAGGAAAAGTCTTGCTCCATTGCATGTTGGAAAAAATATACATCAAGTAACAAAATAGTTTTACAAATATCTATACTCAGAAGTACGGGACTGATTGAAAGATGTTCGCTGGAGAAGGACCCAATAAAGTTAACGTTAAAAAGAGCTTCTTTCATTAATTCCATTAGAAACAATGAAGATATGACACTGAGAACCAACCTCAAACAAAGAGACCAATGGTTCCTAACTTCCCTCAAACTTGTGTGGCTCATTGCACCTTGCAGCCAATTTAAGATTGCTGCAGATATCATCATAGAAAAGGTCCTGTGGTCCGCTGGTATGTCCCTGCTTTAGGATCAGAAGATCTGGGTTCAAAGTCCTACCAGTACAGGAGGTCTATCACAACCAGTCTGAGCTGGTTGATTGAAATACCTATGCCCAGCCTGTTTGTGGCCAGCCATAGTACATTCTAAACTATGGCATCGCTGTGCATTCATGCCGTTTAGAGGAACATTGAACCCAACCCTGAAAAATGCATCATGTGTCAGAGGCACTGTTGCATAACATGAAATCCAAAAGAGTAGCAGTTCTACAAAACCTTTTTCAAAAATATTTGAGTACACTTTACTGTGCAGTGTCTGTTAACTGGACAGACAGCAGCCATATTGCATACACAAGTATTCCATAAGCATCACCAAAGAACTCTCTGGCTACACCACCTCTCCCTTGTAATAAAATTAATGCAGGAAACTTTCCTCGACAAAAAGATAATGGTCAGCACCCAAGGAGAGGACGGGCCCTGTTGGATGGTTCCTTGTGCAGACTGTCAAAATCATTTGGCAGAATGTTTTATTCTTTTCTGTAAGTTCTGGCAAAGACACAGCACGGTTGGTGGTGAGAAGGGATTTCCTAGTCAGATCCTTTCGACATGCCCAGTTTGAACTGCCTCTACACACTATCCTCCAGGTGACGGTTGTGAGGAAGAGGCTGTTGACAACCTCTTTGTAAAGAAGGTGTAGAGCAAGTGGTTTTATTCGAGAATGATCCTGTGCCAAGGGAGTCTGTGCTCTAAGGGCTGTTCCCTGGTCTGCACATCGAGACAAACATCAACTGCTATCAACTTTGTGAATGATACTCTCTCATTTGTCTGAATCTTGCTGGTCTTCCAGCGCAAGAAGTTACCTTTGACCAGATGTTGCAAACTGGCACATACCAAGCTCCAGGACTATTTGCTGAGGGAGGCACAATGGCGATAATGGGGGATGACAATAGATGATATCCTCCTGCCAGCATTCTGACAGAGAATGGAAACAATGCAGAATCCCTCAGGTAATAGCTTTGTCCTGGGATTTATACTTTCAATATCCTGTCAAACCACAACTGTACTCAGACACCACAGAGTGTCACTTGTAAATTTACCCATCTTGACAGTCCAAATAGGACATTACTGGAAGTACTATACAATTCAAGTCTTTAACCAGGTAGCATGTTTAAAAGTATATTTTTAGAAAATGGAAGTCAGCCTTGTTTGAGTGATGGAATTTGGGAGTGGGTTGGGGATGGCAGTTTTCCAATTCAAGAAGCAAGGTGGCTGTGAAATGAACCAAATTGATACCAGGGCTGCTTAGTGCTCAGGAGGCCTGGGCTTCATTGGGGGAAGCAAAGGAAAGTAGGGGATAAAAACTGTCCTCTACCACTTACACCATCTGAACCGAATGTGGGGGAAGACCAAGGAAAGCAGAGTCACTTACACAATCGGCGGTGACTGGAAGTCATCCTGGCTCATCCTTTCAGACTGTCGGAGTCTCAGGATTTCGGAGTAACTCAGGCCACGGGCTTTACTCTTGAACTGATCCAGAGAGTTTGGCTTCGTGCTCAGGGACCTTGTTATTTGTTCACGCACCACCTGCATGACCTACAGTGAGACAGGGAGATGAGATCTGCAGTGAAGAAAGATACATAGCCTGGTAACTTTTATAACCTTCTTAGCCATACAATGGTGCAAAGTGACATGTGTTACCTGGACAACCTGCAACAGCAAACAAATAGGAGATAATCCTCCAGTCACTTGCTGTTGCAGCTAATTATTACATAAAGCAGACAGCCACAGAAACAAGTCGTTCAGCACAAGTGTCCATAACAATATTTATACTTCACCCCGGCCACCCTTCATTACTATTTCACCTAAGTCAGTCAGCATATTCTAATATTCCTCTGTCTTAGATTTCTGATCCTGAGATGGGTAGTCAGAGTCGGAAATGTCCCAGTTTGCTGGACTTGGTTCTGAAGAAGGGTTATTGGACCCAAAATTTCAACTCTGCTTTCTTTCCTCAGGTGCTGCCTGACATGCTGAGTTTCTCCAAAGATTTCTGTTTGTGTTTCTCATTTCCGGCATCCACAGTTATTTGTTTTTTGTTTGAGGCCTAGGCAGTTATGGGATAGAGGCAGGCCCACCTGAGGACACAGATTGGAGGTAACCTTGGGGGTTGCTGAGTGCTAAGGAAAACTGGTTAAAAGACACACCTCAGATCTTTGCAACTTTGCTCCAGTTGAGTCCTTACATTGTATTCCCGCTAGGCCTCACCCACTCCATGCCAACGCATGCCCTCCCCTTGCCGACTGCAATGCCAATAATGTCAACTGATCCATCACATTTGGCCTTTACACCCTCCAAGTCAACTCATAGTATCCAACATGGGCAGACCTCAAGGACCATGTTGAGATGAAATAAAGATCTAAACATCTATTACTGCCTCATTAAATTAAAAAAAAGACTCCCATTCATCAAAGTACAACTTTTATATCCCATGTTCTATTTCTTTATAAATACAAATTCCTATTCATTGAACCATGAAAAAGTTAGACCATTATGAGGATGCCATTCAGCCCACCAGCTCTGTGCCAGCTGAATAAACTGGCTTTCGAACATATTGAGGATTTCTCCCACAACCACTGAAACGGTAAGCAAATTCAAGACACTCACCATCCTGTGCATGAATAAGCTTTTCCTCCTGTACCCTCAAATCCTTTCACCAATTACCTTAATTCTGCGCCTGGTGGTTATTTACCTCTCTGCAAGGAGAAACAGGTCCTCGCTGTCCGCTCCTTCCTAGCCCTTCATCCAAATATCTCAACTAAGTCATCCCTTGGCCTTCTCGGTCCTGAAGAAGGGCTCATGCCTGAAACGTCAACTCTCCTGCTCCTTGGATGCTGCCTGACCTGCTGTGCTTTTCCAGTAACACATTTTCAGCCCTTCTCTGTTCTAATGAGAAAGCAACTTTGGTCGACCTGCAATTTTCAAATGCTGGCAGCATTCTTGTACTGTACTGTGTCTGGGGCAATTCTCTCCTACCTGTAATGTGACGATGAGAACTATACACAATATAACTATACACTATATTCCAGCTGGGCCCTAACCAGCACTATATCCTTGATTTTGTCTTCAATACATCACCCCATGGGATGGAAAACATCCGTGTACCTTCTTTATCACCTTACCTACCTGTCCTGCACTCCAAAATCTAACCCCTCTCACAGACCTCCCATTTACTATGTATCCCTGTGCTTCGTTTGCCTCCTCAAATGTATAACCTTGGTCTTCTTCAGATTGAATTCCATTTGCGATTTTTCCACCCATTCAACCCAACCATAACCATCAACACTCCTGATAATTAATGACAGGTTGTGGAAAGCATACAAGCTTCATAAACAGCCCTTCGGGTAATGTAATGTAACTATAAAAGCAGATTTTTTTAAACTTTTGACACAGATAGGCTTTTTACATCTTCAAAGAGCTGGGGATTTAAATAACTTCACAGCTCAACAGTTCTTAAAATATTCTTCATCCTTCAACAGCATGACATTTACTGTAAAAGCAAGTAACTCCCTAACTGTGAGACAACATCTTTGCTACAGAAAAATGGGTATGTTTGCACCCAGCAGAGAATTCAAATGGCCCCACTGAGTCTGATTTTCCCTCACACATTACTGCATCCCTATTTCCTTTCTCCTCCCAGTAGAAATGGAATTTGCAAGAAACAGGGATAAGATGTCTGCACCTGGGTCCCACCTGTCATTTTTAAAAGAGGAAACTCTGAAAATCCTTTAATCTCTTATGTGTCTACTATCTCCCAAAAAGCATTTCAGTTATTTGCCTGAAGTATACCAATGTGGTATACTCCAAACGCTGTGTAAGAAAGATTCTCCTGAATTCCTCATTGGATTCACTAGGATCTTACACTTACATCTTCTAATTTCGGTGTGGAAATATATGTTCCACATGTACCCTGACAAGTCATTTCTACTGGTTACAACCACTACGTACAATGGTGGCACACCAGCAGCCATACTACACCAGCTACTTACCAGGACTAAGGACCCCGTACCCACAGCATGCAGGACCAATGTGGTATACAAAATCCCGTGCAATAACTGCAATAAGCACTACATCAGACAAAGTGGTACAAAACTAGCCATCCGACTTCATGAACACCAAATGACCACTAAACAACATGATCCACTCTCTTTCATCTCCGTACTCACAGACCAAGAGGGCATTCAATTCGATTAAGTCAAAGTTACTATCTTAGGACAGGCCAACCAAAGGCATGTGAGAGAAGGCTGGTTTTCAACCAAAAAGACCATTAACAGACACATAGAGATTGACCCAGTGTACAAACCACTGTAGAGAAGGCCTGGAAGTCACACTCATCTCAATAGACCGGACCCACATAAAAAACCAAGTGGGACAGAACAACAAGGCTTCACAGAAGTCGCACTGATGATGTTACCCAGTATGGTAACAAAACGTCTGCATGATAACCCACAGCTTGGCAAGCTAACCAACTACCTCAGCCACTTCTCAATTGACAATGATCTGTTAGGCAACCCCTCAGCCATCTCTTTCTATAACAAAGTCCAGCATGTTCATTCTTTCTTGATATGCATAACTTTTCAGTTCTGGTTACTTGTAGTGTTTGCACCATTTTGTAGCATTACAAACATGATCGTATACAGTACTTTAATAGACAGAATTTCTTTATACGCATAAGATACAAGTGCTGGCTAAGCTCGCTTCCCTACAAACAAGTTCAAAATACCAGCCCGCATCTGCTAGGGCTCTTTCCTATTAATGTGAACAAAACAGTCTGATGGAAAAGAAACAAGCAGTCCAATTTATACACTATATCACCATGGAAATAGATTAACATCGCTGAATCAGAAACCTGCACTGCACCTCCCTCCCTAACACTGTTGGGAAGCCCCTTCACCACTCCAAAAAAAATGGGACTGTAAAAAGGTTCCATAGAAAGTCAACCAATATCTGTGACAGCAACTTGGAATGGGAAACAAACAGTACCATTGACAGTGATACCCACAACTAGAAAACGCACTTTCAACAAAAATAAGAACTTTGATGTTTGAAAGAAAACAAGAATAATTGTTTTCAATTTCCTCTGTGTTAGACAATGAACATGTACATAGCATAGAAAGCACACCCTTCACCTTATCCAAACTTGGTAAAAGCACTGACATTAGTCAAGCTGCCCCTGAATTTTCCCATTACTCCCTTCAAGTGTACATACAAATTACGTTGCTACTCTCTGCTCTCCAGTGATCAATTATCATTCTTCTCAGTCATCTGATTCCCAGTCACCCGTGCATGTCCATTATTTGGCCTACAATTGTTACTGCTTTCACTAAGTTGTGCTATCATTTTATCTATTCATACTCCCCATTGTCCTCATTCTGCCCATTCAAAATCACCTCCACACACCTCATCTGACTGTTCACAAGTACACCACAAACATTACGATTGTCAACTGATCAATTCCTGATCACAAATCCCATTCTGAGCTAGTTGTACCCTCACACAACCTGTGCATCCTGATTCCCCACATCCCCATGAATCATGGCTTATTCATTCCAAAACCTTTATTGTCCCCAACTGCTCACAATCTTCATCCTTTCTCTTAAGGTACCCAGAATACAGAGTAACCACTGGTACGATTAAAACATACAACAGCTACAGAATCAGAAGAATCGACTCTTAAACAAGCACTATTTCCTCCTCCCTACCTCAGAAATACAATGTGAGTTGAACTCATGAAATGCCTACCCTTTGACAGCATCAGAAACATATCCATGTGGACAATCACAACATAATTTCTCAATGTAGTAGCACTCACCAGGACGAGTAAGCAGGGCTGTTTACAAGCCACCTAGTAACCTCTCACGCTATTACACAAGGTTCAAACACTGTAAAGTGCACAATGATAGTGTGTTACGACTACATAGCAACGGCAACAAAAGGGAATATGCCTGCAATCAGATTTCATGGTGATATTCTGGAAACCTGCCGCAGGGAAACTCTGTCTTTGAAGTGCTGTTGGCAGGGTTTGCTCCATGTGTGGGTGTCTCTCAGCTGTTTCACTCTGTTGTTAAGAGCGTTTTTGTGGCACAGTCAGTGAAGGAAGCAGCCTGTGTCACAGCAGGGCTCCCACTGCTGAATCTCAGAAAACAGACAAAGCAACTCGAGGTACATGCCCTGGTTAGGTGGGAGAGTGTTGCTTGTGCTCTGTGGTAATTGTTATACAGCATTAAAACCGGATGTTGAAAAATATTAGTCTCAAAATCAAGATAATCCATCAAAATCTATCAGACATCTAAAATATAGTCAATTATATCCGAGACCATGCTGACTGCTCTCCAAAATATGAGAACTATTTAAATATTCACAGAATCCTTTTGAAAGCCTTCAATGCGTGTTAGGCTGCCAGCATACCCTTTATTCCTTCTTTGATCTTTAATTCCTTAAAGATTCCAGGAAATATTCTAACTGGCTCAGAAGCGAACACTGAATCTGCCAGGATTTTTTTGCATAATCTATGCTCATGTTTATTGTATGTGTCAGATGAGGTAAATAGGGGAATAGGGCTCTTTTGCCTAGGGGAGTGAGTTCATAATTCAGAGTCATAGAGGTACAGCATGGAAATAGAACCTTCAGTCCAATTTGTCCATGCTGACCAGATATCCTAAATTAAACTATCATAGAATCCCTACAGTGTGAAAACAGGTCATTTGGCCCAGCAAATCTACACTGACCCTCTTAAGAGTAACCCACCCAGACCCAATCCCCTACCCAATACTCTACATTTACCCCTAACTAATGCACCTAATCTACACTTCCTTGAACACTATGGGCAATTTCATATGGCTAATTCACCTTACATCTTTTATAATTGCGGGAGGAAACTGGAGCACCTGGAGGAAACCCACACAAACAAGGGAGAATGTGCAAACTCCACACAGACAGACAGTCACCCAAGGCTTGGGTCCCTGGCACTGAGAGGCAGCAGTGCGAACCATTGAGCCACCGTGCCATTCAAAAATCTAGCCCCATTTACCATCATTTGGCCTATATCCCTCTAAACTCTTCCTATTCATATATCCAGCCAGATGCCCTTTAAATGTTGGAATTGTATCAGCCTCCACCACTTCCTCTGGCAACTCATCCCAAACATGCACCAACCTCCAAGTGAAGAAGTTGCCCCCCAGGTTCCTTTTAAGTCTTTTTCCTCTCACCTGAAACCTATGCTCTCTAGTATTTGACTCCCCTACCCTGGGCAAAAGACACTGACTATTCAGAGCTGAAAATGTGTTGCTGGAAAAGCACAGCAGGCCAGGCAGCATCCAAGGAGCAGGAGAATAGACATTTCGGGCATGAGCCCCTCTTCAGGGCTATTCACCCTATCAATACCACTCATGATTTTATAAACCATTATAACGTCACCCCTCAGCCTCCAACACTCCAGGGAAAATAGCCCCAGCTTATTCAGCCTCTCCTTATAGTTTAAACCCTCCAACCCTGGCAACATCCTTCTAGGAGGCATACTTTTAAGGTGAAAGGAGAAAGGGACCTGAGGGTAGTTAGTATGCGGAATGAACTGTCAGAGGGAGTAGTAGATGTAGGTACAGTTATAACATTTAAAAGACATTTGGACATGTAAATGAACAGGAAAGATTTAGAGGGATTTGGGCCAAATGCAGGCAAATGAGACTAGTTTAGTTTGGGAAACTTGGATGAGTTGGACTGAAGTGTGCATTCTGTATGACTCTATGTCTCAAAGACACATGAGGATTGTAATCTTATAATACTGTCACTTTTGTGAAAACAGATGGGGAAATACACAAACTGACCCCTGCCCCACTAAAAATCAACATGTAAGAGTGTTAAATTTGGAGACCAGGGTCAACAATTTAGGCGCAGGATCCAAGGTGATATTATTCTTTAAAATCTCCATCTCTCGTTTTACCCACTCATTGTTTTTGTCAACACCATTAGCCTCGAGGGAAGTATGAATGCTCTGATAGTCCTGTGTTGGAGCATATTGCAGTTGCAAGAGTCCTGGTCTCTCAGAGCTGGTTAGGGGGTTTAGATTGTGAACTATGTTACTTCAAATTCAGACAAGGAGCAAATGGGAAGGGTGACAGTACAGCAGTACTGCCCTACTTACAACACAGCTGCATCTTTGTTTCCATGACAACTGCAAAGAATCCTGACAACCCTAGCACTAAGTTACAGTGAACACTTATAGTAGTAATTACATCCAAGTAGCATTGATGCTGAAATATTGTTGGCACCTGGTGAAGGCACTACTGAGAGATCCGGCAGCAGGAGAGCATTGATAAAAGGGACTGCAGCAACATGCGCTGTCAAACCCTAATTCATTTACAGCAGCTACTAGTCTTACAAACCTCATTGCTAAAAGCCTGACAGCACTAGAGATGGTAAAACAAATCAGGATTACTGTATGAACAGCATTGTACCATGGGAAAACATGATGGTACAATCGCAAGCAACTTATACGACACTAAAGATCAAGGAAGGAAGAAATGATAAAGAAAAAGGGTGTGTGTGTGTTTGAGAGAGATAGGTGTATAACACAGACTCTGACTAGAGAGGCAACAAATTGTTCGCAAAAACAAACATTTGAACAGTTAATAATGCAGATTTACTTCACCATTTACCTAATCTAATCCCAATTCAGTTCTAAGCCGATAAAATAGATCGCTCATTCCAAAGAGCACAGGAAGAAGCATTGAGGGAACATAAAGCAAAGAAAGAGGGAGTGCTGTGGGAAGATTGCAGGAGAGAGAGAGAGAGAGAGAGAGAGAAAAAAAAGAGGCAAGCAGGCAGAAACAGAAGAGAGAGAGAATATGGTTTAAAAGATTTTAAAAAATGAAAACCATCTCAGCATGGAAAGAAGTCTAATTCCTAAAACACTACAGGAAAGCCAAGATACTCACCAGGGCTGGTCTCCATCTCCAAGCTGAAAACTGTCTGAAGAGTGAATAAATAACCACTCAAACACTGCTGCGGAGTATATGCTGAGCAGGAATGATACCGTCCAAAGTGGGGTGTGGCAAAGAGCTCAATGAACTGTGAAATCTCACTCCATCTCTCCCCCATTAACACTTGCTTCACTGATCTACTGCTCAGTGATCTTCAGCACAAGGTTTTGGGACATGGCATTTCCTGGAAGGCTCCAGTATATGGAGTTTTCACTGACAACATCCAATGTTGTGTGTGAACAAACCCATTTCAGAAATAAATGAACGAACTGACATCACAAAAAGGGCATTTTAATGAACCTTTACTGGAGATAAGCGAGGCAGATTTTAAAAAAAATTCTTTCACTCCCTCCTCCCCTTACTGATCCAAGGTGTGAACCACATAATGATAGACTTTTCCAGAGGACTGGAATACAAGGAAGAAGGATATTTGGTACAGCAACACAAAGCTCTGGTTGGACCACACCTGGAGTAGATCTGGGTCCAAGAAATTAGGATATTGGTCTTGGAGGAAGTGCAGCTTGTGTTTCCCAGAACCAGTACTTGCACTATATTTTCACCTCCTTATGGTCCCCTGTGTCAGTTTTTCTTTGTCTCTAACAAACCATCATCCATTCCTTTGTCCGTTGAACTGTCATTGTCTCTCGCTGGCCCTATCTTTGCCTATATGCTCACTCTATTTACTTGCCCCCCTCTCGGTCTTCAGCTCATATACCACCCTTTTCAAGCTATGAACAGTTCTGAAGTGGTGTCATTGGATTTTAAAATGTTAACTTTGCTTTCTCTCCACAGATGCTATCAGACGTGCTGAGTTTCTCCAGCACGTTCTGTTTTTAGTACAGTACTTGCACTCCAAAGGTTAAGCCAAAAAGGAAAATAAAACAAACTAAATTTAGAAGGTTAAGGGACGGTTTGAATTTTTTAAAAAAAGTGTTAAAATTTAGGGAAAATAGATAGACAGATGCAGGGAAACTATTTCCAATGGTTAAGGAGTTTGGATTAGGGAACAGTCTGAACAGAAAAATAGAGCCAGAACTTACTGCAGTGGAATAAAGAATTTTTTTCCACACACAAAGGAAAATAGAAATCCGGAATTCTCATCTGCCTGACTCAACTGACTCTTGTAATTATTAATTAAATTAAAGTTTGATAGATTTTTGGTATTGAAAGGTCTTAACATATGAGGTAAAGACTTGTGAAGTTAAGGCTTGGATCAGCAATGATCTCATTGAGTGATGGGATAGGCTCATGGGGCTAAATGGTTAATTCCTGGTTCCATGTCGTTGTGAATTAACCAAATGGTAAGGGCCTAGACAAATAAGATTCCTGAAGAAGGGCTTATGCCCAAAACGTCGATTCTCCTGCTCCTTGGATGCTGCCTGACCTGCTGCACTTTTCCAGCAACACATTTTTCAGCCTAGAAAAATCATGGTTGGTAGCAATTTCACTGTTGCAGACAGCTATCATCCCTCACTGGGCTGGATATTATGGTTTGACAGGGTGAGGAAGGTGGAAAAGAAAGTGATAGGTCCCCTCGTTATTTTCTAAAAGCCTGATCAGGAAGGAAACCAATTTTCTTTTAGTCAGATGTATCCACATTATGCATTTTATTTTGAATACCAAGTACCTGCAAAATGGCTCAGCTGATCAAACAGCTGCTTGAAGGTGGCCAGCCAACCTCCCTTCAGGACAACTGGCAAGAGGCAGTAAGTACTCATATCCTGAGGTCAAGAACAAAACACAAAAATAAAACTTTGAAATACTGAAGACTTGAATTTGGAGTCTGAGACAGCTGTCCGCTGCTACCTTGATAAAGGATGTGTGACTTCGAGCCATCATTACCACTTTTTGGCTCGACATTCTACCTTACTCCCTGTCTTAACTTCACATGCCTCAATGGTTCATCAAATCATAGAATCCCTCCAGTGGGCCATTTAGGCCATTCAGTCCACACCGACCCGCTGAAGAGCATCCCACTCGGATTTACCCCATTCCCAGTAACCCTGCATTTCCCATGGCTAATCCACCTAACCTGTACATCCCTGAACACGATGGCAATTTCTTACAGCCAATCTGTCTAACCTGTACATCTTTGGACTGTGGAAGGAATCTAAAGCACCGGGGGAAACCCATTATGGGATGGGGAGAATGTCTGTGTGGAGTTTGCACAGTCGCCCAGGGGTGGAATTGAACCCGGGTCCTTGGCGCTGTGAGGCAGCAGTACTAACCACTGAGCTGCGCCCAGTCCACTGCAGTTCACCTGATGTCAGTTGACCCATAGTGCCATTAGGGAAGGAATTTCAGGATTTTAATTCTGCAACAGTGAAGGAACAGCAATTTATTTCCAAGTCAGGATGGAGAGTGCTTGGAAGGGAACTGGCAGGTGGTGATGTTCCCACGTATCTGCTGCCCCTGTCCTTTTAGATAGAAGTGGTTGTGGGTTTGGAAGGTGCTGTCTGAGGATCTTTGATGAATTTCTGCAGTGCAACTTATAAATAATACACACTGCTGCTACTAAGCGCCGGTAATGGAGGGAGTGGATGTTTATGGATGTGGTGCCAATCAAGCAGGCTGCTTTGTCCTGGATGATGGCTAGCTTCTTGGGTGTTGTTGGAGGTGCACCAAAAACAATCTGATTTGCTAGTGTCCTTTAGCAAAGGAAATCCATCATCCTTACATGGAGTGGTCTGTATGATGTGACTCCAGATCCACAGCAATGCTTTCAACTCTTAACTGCCCTCTGGACAATTAGAGATGGGAAATAAATGCTGTCCTAGCCAGTGAGACCCACATCCCACAAACAAATAAAAACATAGACATTGCAATTTGAGAACAAATCTTCCAGCTCAGTGAGCAAACTTACAACCTGAACTATTCCCATTCGCTGAAGGGTCAGTAATTAGTAGTCAGGTTAAGATCACCGACAAGAACTGGAAGAAAGATGAAGAAGAGGAACTTTGATAAAAATGCAGGTAGTTGTTAAGAGGAGTGATGGCGGTTGGTCACAATACCCTTGGGATTTGGGCTGAGAGTGGAGAGACAGAGAAAGGAACTGTAAACCGATATTCTGTTTCCTGATCAGTATCAAATGGTGCTTGCTGGAACATGGCCAATTGGTCAGAATAGACACTGGTTCTGCTGCAAGTGTCCTCTATGCTTGCCCCATCACTATTTTGACTTGTTTCAGACTAACCTCTTCAGCAAGTTACTGGACAGAGTGGAAATATACCCCTGCACGGAGAGGGAAATACTGGAAATATTGGTTGAGGAGAGGGCGGGGGATTAAAAAGGCTTGCTGTTGTTTTTGGAAGCGTTTAGTTTCTGAGTAAATGTTGATGCTGGCATAATTATAAACAGTGGAGATAAACCTCAGTGTTGCAGCTGGGACTGGCAGCCACTTTGACAGCAGAATCAGTACCTTGGGTCCCCTGCAATTATCTGTTACCCTGTGATTTTGGGTTGTCAAGGGAACCCAACAAAGCCAAGAGGCCAGAACGGATCATTCATTCTTCTGCTAAAAACTAATTGGCAGCTCACACATTACAGTCCCAGCCTTCACAAGAATCCATTTCAAGTACACTCTAATGACAGATATTCGCAAGGTCAGTGATTCAGGATTGGATTTGAAACTAAATCCAGACAAAGAAAACTGGGCAGGAACTGCCTTGAACCTTCCACAACTTGAGGACATATAGAGTCATAGAGTGGGAGCCATTTGGCCCATCTTGTCCATGCCAACCCAAAGACACCCAGATGCCCTTTCTAATCCCATCTTCCCGCATACAGCCCTACAGCTTATAGCAGGTGTGGATCCAAGTAAGAGTTTAGGGTCTTTATTTCTATCACCAACTCAGGCAGCAAATTACAGACACCCACCACCCTCTGCACAAAAAGACTTTCCTCACATCCCCTCCAATCTATGATTCCTGGTTTTTGAACTCTCTGCCAAGGGAAACGGGTTCCTCCTGTCTACTCTATCTCTACCCCTCACAATATTGTGTACCTCAAACATATCATACCTCAGCCATCTCTGTTACATGGAAAAGAAACCTAATTTCTCTAATCTCTCCTCATAGCTACAATTCTCCAGCCCCAGCAACATTCAAGTCAACGTTCTTTACACTCTCTCCTGAGAAGAACTGCACACAATACTCCAGTTGTGGCCTCTCCAGTATCTCATACACTTTCATCATTATGTCTCTACTTTTGTATACTATATCTCTGTCAGTGAAGGAGAGTATTCCATGTGCCTTTTTTACAACCTTATCTACCTATACCGCTACTGTCAGGGATCTATGCACGTATGTGCCAAGACTACCCCTCTCAGTACATTCCTGTTTATTGAGTGTTCCCTTTTACTGCTTGGCCTCTTCAACACATTACCTCACACTTATCAGAGTTGAACTCCATCTGCCATTTTCCTGCCCACTCCACCAACCGATCCTGATCATTTTGGAGCTGACAGCTAACCTCCACACACGGCTAATTTTTGTGTCATCTGCAAATTTTCCATTTGTAACCCCAACCTTCATGTCAAAATCATTAATGTATAAAACAAATATCAGGGGTCTCAACGTCAAGTCCTGCGGAACATCACTGGAAACAGCTTTCTATTCGCAACGGCAGCCATCACCCTTTGTTTCCTGTTACTGAGCCAACTTTGGATGCAATTCAACACATTACCCTGTATCCGATGGGATTTTATTTTGTGAACAGGCTGCCATGTGGGACTTTGTGAAATGCGTTACACTAAATCCATCTCAACAACATCCAATCAATTCTCTCATCAATCCCTCATCAATTCTCTCCTTGTCACTTCCTCAAAGAACTGATCAAATTTGTTATGCATGACCCTCCCTTAACATGCTGACTAGCCCTGACTAGTCCCACACCTTTCTAAGTGACAACTTATGTGACCTCTCAGCATTGATTCTAACAACTTGACCACCACCGAAGAAAGACTGATTGGCCTGTAACTGGTGGGCATTTCCTTTGTATCCTTTTTAACAACGGAACCACATTTGGATTCCTCCAGTCCTCTGGCACCTCACCTGTGTCTACTGAAGACTGGATAATAATCTGCTATTTCTTCCATTACCTCCTTCAACATCTTAGGGAACAATCCTTCTGGGATGACAACTTTTCCACTTTCAAGGATTCCAACTCCTCTAATATTTTCTTTCTTGTTATGGCTATTTGGTCCAAAATTTCACACTGCTCCTCTTGGATTACCAAATCCATATCTTTTCCTTTGTGAATGTGCAGTCAAAAAATTCACTTAAAATTCTTCTCACATCCTCTGTCTTCACACAAGTTCCCTTCATTTTCTTTGATAGGTCCCATTTTTTCCCTTAACTATTCTTTTGATCTTTATATAATGGTAAAACATCTTTGGCTTTTCCTTTATCTTACTTGCTAACAAGGAAGTCAATTTGAAATGTACTATCGCCAAGTTTGCAAATGAGTAATTTAGCAGCGAAATGGTGAGGATAGTGCAAAGTCTACAGGAGGGATGTAGATGGGTTAAGTTCCTACAATAATATAATGTAGGAATTTGAGAGGTTATGCACTTTGGCAGAGAGAACAGAGCAGCTGAATATGTTATTTAAGTGAAGAAAGACCGCAGAAAGCTGCAGCACAGAGGGATTTGGGAATCTTTGTGCATAAACTACAAAAAGCCAGCAGGTACCAGGAAAGGCAAATGGAATGTTGGCCTTTATTTCAAAGAAAATGGAGTACAATAATAGGGAAATCTTGCTCAAACTGCATAAGGTACATTTAAAATACAGTGAACAGTTCTGGTCCTCTTAGCTAAGGGAAGACATTGGAGGTAGTGCACAGAAGGTTAACTAGATTGATCACAGGAATGGAGGGATTTTCTTATGAGGAGAGGTTGAGTAGATGGAGATTGTACTCATTAGAGTTTAGATCTTATTGAAATATACAAGATTCTTAGGCAGCTTGACGGGATAGATGCTGAGGCTGTTTCACTTGTGGAAGAGTCTTGGGACCAGAAGGTATCATCTGGTTATCCTTTTCAGACAGAGATAAGGACAAATTTCTACTCTCAGAGGGTAGTAAATATATGAAATGCTTTATCACATAGGGTTGTTAAGTATGTTCACAGCTGAGATTGATTTTTAATCAGTAAGGGAATTGAAGGCTCTGGGAAAAAGGCAGGAAAGTGGAGGATGATTGGTTCAGCCATGATCTCATTAAATGGCACAGCAGAATCAATGGGCTGAATGGCCTATTTCTGCTCCTATATATTACAGCCTAATTGTGCACAGCAACTCCCACAATCAGCAAATGACAACAACCACAGAATCTATTTGGGTGATGTTGACCGTTGGATAAATATTGCTCAGGATACTAAGGAACCTCCTCCTGCTCTTCTTCAAATAGTGGCACAGGATCATTTACATTCATCTCAGAGAGCAGATGGTTCCTTAGTTAAACGTCACATCTGCAAGGGGGCACTTTCAACATTGTAACATTCCCATGGTACTGCAGCAGCAGATCAGTCTTGAGGTAGCATGCTCAAGAATTGACTCCACAGCCTTCTGAATGAATGCTTCCCTCACTGACTTATGTAAACTGTGCAGTGGTGGTGGTTCTTGTTGATATGATTTACCTCTGGAGGTCCACACTCTCTTTCGAGTACCGAATCTCAGAGTACCTAGTCTTGGTGTAGGAGGCTAGTTGATAAATATTAGTATGTAATTTAAATCAAAAGTAGGTTATTATGGCCAACCCCAGAAATAATATCATTACATGACTGTGACATTACAACCTAAGAACCCTAGCTGATTGTGTACATCCGACTCTCTGTGCTCCACCATAGTGACCACTCCTTCAGATACCAAGCCTTAAATGCTGACATTCATTCCTTACATCTCAAAATTTGTCATTTTTCCCTCTGTCACATGCTTCTTGAAAGCTCCCATTTTGACCAAGCTTTTGGTCACCAGTCCTAATATCTCTGGCCCAACATGAATTTTTCTCTGAAGTTCCTAGGTAGCACCCTGAAATATTTTTCTCTGTCAAATGTACTAAATAAATTCAACTTCTTGTTGCTTACCGTTTGTTGATCCACAACATGCTGAAGTCATTCCATATGGACAATCATTCTATGCTCAACAAATCAGAATTATAAGGAGCAGTACTTTGAGTAGGATTTCAATACATCCTTGTTGCAGGGCACAATGGATCATTCACCTGATAAAACATACAGTAAGTCGGAGGCTGAGGGGTGACCTTATAGAGGTTTACAAAATCATGAGGAAAACTCTTCCCTGGGTGGGGGAGTCCAGAACTAGAGGGCAACTTTAGGGTGAGAGGGGAAAGATATAAAAGAGACCTAGGGGGCAACTTTTTGTGTGAATGGAATGATTTGCCAGAGGAAGTGGTGGAGGCTGGTACGATTACAACATTTAAAAGGCATCTGGATGGGTATATAAATAGGAATGGTTTAGAGTGATATGGGCCAAGTGGTGGCAAATAGGACTAGATTAATTTAGGATATCTGGTCGGCATGGACAAGTCTGACCAAAGTGTCTGTTTCTGGGCTGCTCTATGACTTTATCAGGACAGAATGACTCATTGCTATAACAAAGTCCTAAAGCAGGATGGGTTTAAGCTACTGCCAGACTACAATCCACAAAGTCCTGCTTTGCTTGGATTTAATGAACTGTTTACCAGGTTAGACAGGCAACATTCTCTCACCTTGTTAAAGTCTTCCGATGTCGCCCTCATCTCCTTCCATGTCTTGTTGAGCAGCTGGATGCAGATGCAGAAGAACTCTTCAAAAGCTCGGTCATGGGTGAAGAACATGGGATGGTACTCATTGCAGCCCTCATTAGCTGCATCCACAAAATATCAACTATTAGATATCAAGATAACTTAAATCATTCAATGATTTCATGCAGCATATTCTTACTCTGTTCATAACTCCCAAATAAAAATAAACATGGAGTAATGTTGCATGTCCTCATATTGAGCTTATATAAATGGTTGACATACAACTCGCTCAACTCCAACTTCCGTTCTTCCTCTCCAAACTTTGAGGTATTTTAGTTCTTCTGCTGGTCAGTGCTGCTAGGAACTCTCCCTTCTTGCGCTTTTCCTGAATTCCAGAGCATTTCCATAAATGCTCTGCCTCTTCCTGCACCTTCATAGTATTGAAGGCAAGGTCCTTCACATTGCGTCCAAAGTCAACTCATTCCTCACCTCTGCCCAACCACAAGAGTCTTCAAAACTACGCTTACCTCACTGGTCATCCTTTCCTTCTACAGTCTACAAGCCAGTTGGCTGCATGTTAGACACAGATCAGATTGGTGTCAATTGCACAGGGTTCAAATCCTGGCCGGCTGGAGTAGATTCAGGATCTGTCTCCTTGCCTTAGCCGAGATGGGCATGTCATTCGGGCTGGAATGGTCTTTGGGCAGAAAATCATAGAAGAAGATAAAAGCCCTGGGTAGGGTTTTTTTTTTCCTTATTTAAACGCGCAGGCGAGTAACCCGAGGCACTACATGAGTAGTGCCTCCCACCCGTCCTCCTCCTCTAACCTAATAATAAGACCAGTTGTGACTAGCAGGTAAGTGCTGCATTTTGCTTGTTTGTTTCTTTAGATTTAGTTGTTTTTTTTAAAAAAGAAAGCTTACTTTTTAGAGGGATGGCAGTGCAGACAGTGCAATGTTCCTCTTGCAACATGTATGAGGTGAGGGAAGCCATTAGCGTCCCTGCTGATTACACTTGCAAGAAGTGCACCCATCTCCAGCTCCTCCAAGCCCGTGTTAGGGAACTGGAGCTGGAGTTGGATGAACTGCGGATCATTCGGGAGGCAGAGGAGGTCATAGATCGGAGCTTTAGGGAAGTAGTTACTCCGAAAGTTATAGACAGATGGGTAACAGTGAGGGGGAGTGGGAGGAAGCAGCCAGTGCAGGGACCCCCTGCGGTCATTCCCCTCAAGAACAAGTATATCGTTTTGGATACTTGTGGGGGGGGATGACTTACCAGGGGCAAGCAACGAGGTTCAGGCCTCTGGCACGGAGCCTGGCCCCGTTGCTCAGAAGGGAAGGGTGGAGAAAGGTAGAGCGATAGTTCCTGGGGACTCAATAGTGAGGGGTACAGATAGGCGGTTTTGTGGGGGCGACAGAGACTCAGGATTGGTATGTTGCCTCCCAGGTGCAAGGGTACGTGATGTCTCTGATCGTGTTTTCCGGGTCCTTAAGGGGGAGGGGGAGCAGCCCCAGATCGTGGTCCACGTTGGCACCAACGATATAGGTAGGAAGAGGGGTGAGGATGTCAGGCAGGCTTTCAGGGAGCTAGGTTGGAAGCTCAGAGTTAGAACAAACAGAGTTGTTGTCTCTGGTTTGTTACCCGTGCCACGTGACAGAGAGTCGAGGAACAGGGAGAGAGAGCAGTTAAATGCGTGGCTACAGGGATGGTGCAGGAGGGAGGGATTCCGATTTCTGGACAACTGGGGTTCTTTCTGGGGAAGGTGGGACCTCTATAAAAAGGATGGTCTACACCTGAACCTGAGGGGCACCAGTATCCTTGGGGGGAGGTTTGCTAGTGCTCTTTGGGAGGGTTTAAACTAACTCCGCCGGGGCATGGGAACCTGGACTGTAGCTTTAGGGTACAGGACCTTGAGTGTAGGGAGGTTATGAACAAGGCAGCAATCTCGAAGGAGGGTGCCTGTAAACAGAAGGGTGGCTTGAAGTGTGTATACTTCAATGCCAGAAGTATGAGAAATAAGGTAGGTGAACTTGCAGCGTGGGTTGGTACCTGGGACTTCGATGTTGTGGCCATTACAGAGACGTGGGTAGAACAGGGGCAAGAATGGCTGTTGCAGATTCCAGGATTTAAATGTTTTAGTAGGGTCAGACATGGGGGTAAAAGAGGGGGAGGTGTGGCATTACTTGTCAAGGATAGTATTACAGCGGTGGAAAGGACGATGGAGGAAGACTTGCCATCTGAGGTAGTTTAGGCTGAGGTTAGAAATAGGAAAGGTGAGGTCACCCTGTTAGGTGTTTTCTACAGGCCTCCTAATAGTCCGAGAGAAGTAGAGGATAGTATTGCGAGGATGATTCAGGAGAAGAGGAGAAGTAGCAGGGTGGTTGTTATGGGGGACTTCAACTTCCCAGATATGGACTGGGAAAGCTATAGCTCGAGGTCGTTAGATGGGTTGGTGTTTGTCCAATGTGTGCAGGAGGGTTTCCTGACACAATATGTAGACAGGCCAACAAGAGGTGAGGCTATACTGGATTTGGTTCTAGGTAATGAACCAGGTCAGGTGTTAGACTTGGAGGTAGGTGAGCACTTCGGGGACAGTGACCACAACTCGGTGACTTTTACTTTAGTGATGGAGAGGGATAAGTGTGCATTGCAGGGCAAGAGTTATAGCTGGGGGCAGGGAAATTATGATGCGGTGAGGCATGACTTAGGATGTGTGGATTGGAAAAACAGGCTTCAAGAGAAGAATACTAATGATATGTGGAGATTGTTCAAGGAACAGCTACTGAGTGTCCTTGATAAGTATGTACCAGTCAGGCAGGGAGTAAAGGGTCTTGTGAGGGAGCCGTGGTTTAATAAGGAATTGGAATCCCTTGTGAAAGGGAAGAAGGCGGCATATGTAAAGATGAGGCGTGAAGGTTCAGTTGGGGCGATTGAGAGTTATAAAGTAGCCAGGAAGGATCTGAAGAGAGAGCTAAGAGCAGCGAGAAGGGGACATGAAAAGTCCTTAGCTGGTAGGATTAGGGAAAATCCAAAGGCTTTCTATAGGTATGTCAGGAATAAAAGGATGACTAGGGTAGGTATCGGTCCAGTCAAGGATAGTAGTGGGAAGTTGTGCGTGGAGGCGGAGGAGATTGGAGAGACACTAAATCAATACTTTTCGTCAGTATTCACTCAGGAACAGGACACTGTTGCTGGTGTGAATATTGAGTCACAAGTGATTAGAATGGATGGCATTGAAGTATGTAGGGAAGAGGTCTGGGGAATACTGGAAAGGATGAAAATAGATAAGACTCCTGGGCCTGATGGCATTTATCCTAGGATCCTCTGGGAAGCTAGGGAGGAGATAGCAGAGCCATTGGCCTGGATTTTTATGTTGTCATTGTCAACGGGAATAGTACCAGAAGACTAGAGGATGGCGAATGTGGTCCCCTTGTTCAAGAAGGGGAGTAGGGATAGCCCGAGTAACTATAGGCCAGTGAGTCTGACTTCTGTGGTGGGCAAAGTCTTAGAGAGAATTGTAAGGGATAAGATTTATGAACATCTGGATAGGAATAACGTGATCAAGGATAGTCAGCATGGTTTTGTGAAGGGCAGGTCGTGCCTCACAAACCTTATTGAGTTCTTTGAGCAGGTGACTAAGGAGGTGGACGAGGGTAAAGCAGTAGATGTTGTGTATATGGATTTTAGTAAGGCGTTCGATAAGGTACCCCATGGTAGGCTAATGCAAAAACTACGGAGGTATGGCATTGAGGGTGCATTAGAGGTTTGGATTAGAAATTGGCTGGCTGGAAGAAGACAGAGGGTAGTAGTTGATGGTATAGGTTCATCTTGGAGTGCAGTTACTAGCGGTGTACCTCAAGGATCTGTTTTGGGACCATTGCTTTTTGTTATCTTTATAAATGATCTAGAGGAGGGGCTTGAAAGCTGGGTGTGTAAGTTTGCGGATGACACAAAAGTCGGTGGAATTGTGGATAGTGAGGAAGGATGTGGCAGGTTACAGCGGGATATAGACAAGTTGCAAAGCTGGGCAGAAAGGTGGCAAATGGAATTCAATGTAGCTAAGTGTGAAGTCATTCACTTTGGTAGGAGTAACAAGAAGATGGATTACTGGGCTAATGGTAGGCTACTTGGTAGTGTGGATGAGCAGAGGGATCTTGGTGTCCATGTACACAGATCTCTGAAAGTTGCCACCCAGGTAAATAGTGCTGTGAGGAAGGCATATGGTGTACTGGGCTTTATTGGCAGAGGAATTGAGTTCCGGAGTCCTGAGGTCATGTTGCAGTTGTATAAGACTCTGGTGCGGCCTCATCTGGAGTATTGTGTGCAGTTTTGGTCGCCATACTATAGGAAGGATGTGGAGGCATTGGAACGAGTGCAGAGGAGGTTTACCAGGATGTTGCCTGGTATGGTAGGAAAATCGTATGAGGAAAGACTGAGGCACTTGGGGCTGTTCTCATTGGAGAAAAGAAGGTTTAGGGGAGATTTGATAGAGGTGTACAAGATGATTAGGGGTTTAGATAGGGTAGACACTGAGAACCTTTTACCGCTAATGGAGTCAGCTGTTACAAGGGGACACAGCTTTAAATTAAGGGGTGGAAGGTATAGGACAGATGTTAGGGGTAGATTCTTTACACAGCGGGTTGTGAGTTCATGGAATGCCCTGCCAGTAGCAGTGGTGAACTCTCCCTCTTTATGGTCATTTAAGCGGGCATTGGATAGGCATTTGGAAGTTATTGGGCTAGTGTAGGTTAGGTAGGATTCGGTCGTCGCAACATTGAGGGCCGAAGGGCCTGTACTGCGCTGTATTTTTCTATGTTCTATGTTCTATGTAAGAAAATGCAGTGAAATGATTTCTTATCGTGAGGGGATCAAAAACAAGGAGTCAAAAAAAAACCCCTTAAAATTAGAGCCTAGCCATTCAGGAAGAAAAGCCAAAGAGTCATATCAATCTATAATTGTCTCTCTGTTGCTCTTTTCTTCTTAAAGCTGTGGATGCTAGGGATCAACTTGAGACAATTCTTTACTTAAGTAAGGGATATGTAACAAAGGCAGGTAAATGGAAGAGATCAGTCATGAACTGACTAAATGTTACAGCAGGCTAGAAAGACTATAAAACTCATCCTTCCTCTTTATTACATTTTCTCTTCTTTTCTCTTTAAACAACAATTCTAAATGGCTGAGGCTTCTACTGATGTGCTCTCAATGGTAGAATCACTGACCTCTTGTTGAAGTAGTGGGTATTTTAATTAATAAGTTGTGTTGCATAAAGGTCATTCAAAGAAAATGTTAAGACTACATAATTCCATTCTTCACTTTGTCCTCACAAAATGAACTTCTTTAAACTAATTCATATGAAATCACACCTTGCCATTCCACTAACCTTCCTAAGGTTTATGAAGATCATTGCAATTTGCCGAACTTCAAGGTTGACGTCTGGATGGAAGAGAACAAAATTCACCCCAAGGGATGGAAGACATGGAGATTTAGATTTTCAGAGAGTCGGGTCAACTCGTAGAGAGCTTTGATAAGGAGCACAAGGACTAGGAGACAGAAATCCCACTCCCATTTCTGACAGTTTTGCCAACACAGGAAAGCTAAGGGGCATGAATCATAAAATTGAGAGGCCCAAACACAGGAGGGTGACCTGAAATTAGTAAAGAGTTTGAAGAGACCCAGTTTTGGCTGCTCCATTAATTTGTTAATAATATCATCTATCTTTACAAGTTTCAACTTGTTTAAAAAATTTATTGCAGATCCCACCTGAAATCCCGCTTCTCTATTGCCCAGTTCTGACTTGACCTACACGGTTTCCTAACCCTATCTTGAATTTAAGATTATTCTCCACAATCTCCCTACAATATTTAGTCCCTATTAGGCCTTCTCGCCATCAGCAGCATTGACACCATTTTAACTCCAAATTTTGATGGTGGTGGAGGTGGTTGGGGGATCATGGGTAATAGTGATGTCATTGGATTAGTAATCCAGAATCTCAGTCTAATTCTCTGGAGACAGTGGTTCAAAAAACAGCTGGAGGAATTTAATAAATCTGGAATATAAAACTATTTGTAGTAATGGTGACCACAAAGCTACCATTGATTGTCTTAGAAATCCCATTTTGGTACTTTAAAAAAAAAACTCTGCTATCCTTACCAGAGCCAGCCTACATATGACTCCCGAGCCAGGAGACTGCACCTTCATGCAACTCCCCTCTGAAATGGCCCAGGGCACCAATCAATTAAAGTGCAATTTGAAATGGGCAACTAAAGACAGCTATGCCCATGATGCTCACATCCCACCCGCGAACAGAGAGAAAAAAAAAATCCTCTAGTTCATTTTCCTCTTCTATAAAGCCATCCAGAACCCATTTCCCAAACAAGGTTTTCTGTCAACAAACTCCACAGGTTTCCACAAGCTTATTCAAAGATGTAAATATCACTAAAGATGAATCTTTTTTTACCTTGCAATCAACAGGGTTTGAAATCAAAAGGAAACCAATTTCAGAAAGGTAAGCACAGTTTCCTCTTTTTAGCAAGGCTCTGTGTAACCAAGCAATTATTTATTTAAAGTCAAAGAAAGAACATTCTTGGGCTGAGGGTATTGCTGGCAAGGCCATCATTTATTTCTCATTCCGCCCCCCCCCCTTTCCAAGTACCCTCAAGAAGGTGATGGTGAATTCAACTGCAAAAAACACGGTGCAGGTACATTCAAGGTGTTGCTAGGCAGAGATTTCCAGGACTGAGCAGCAGCAACAATGTCTTGGGATTACCTGTTGCTGGTAAAGGCATTACACAAAAAGCAAGTTGTTTGTTGAGACTGCAGTATAGACTGGCTTTTCATAAATCTGTTGATTCTGAATATCAAAAACTTACGCAGCTCTCCGACTTGCAGGATCTCGCACAACATCTTGGTGAGCTCAATGCTGCTGCGGCCAAAGGGACATTCGTGTTTATCCTCTCGACTGCTGTTCTCGAGGACAATCTGTGGTCAAACATCACGCAACAATGAACAGGACAAGGATAACCTCCTAATGTAGCCAAGGCAGCACCAAATGTTAAAAGAAGCTGGAGTTTATGTTTCCCCCAGAAGCTCTGAACCACTGGAACTATTCTTCCCTTCACTGATGGGTATGTAGTGAAGAGCAATTTCAGCAACATGAACTGGATCTACATTTATTTTTCATCCAGCAATTAATGAGGACATCAGCCAAGATTGTATAAAATGGCAGAGCAGGCTTGAGGGGTTGAACAGCCTCCTGCTGCTCTGAATACTTACATTCAAGTCAAATGGATATAGGGCCAACTTGTCCATTGTTTCCTCATCATATCCCTCATCCCAGGAATCAGTTGAGTGAAGCTCTCTGATCTGCTTCTAACACAATTACTCTAACATAGTAATGCCCTGTACAACAGTAATAAAACTCATCTACTTCCTATTCCATTTGTCTTGCAAGAAACTACAACATTTCATTTACATTCCTCATCACTTGCTGTAACTGCATAACTTATGTTTTGAGATTCATGTGTCAGATCTCTGTACCTCAGTTCTACAATCTCTCTCTGTCCATTTAAACAATATATCGACACATGCACATTTTCTAACAGAAGGCCTGTACAGTTCTGCTCAGTATTTCTGGACTAAACGGGTAACTGCTGAGGCTCCTGTAGTGCAGATGATTTTGGAAAGTGGAGGTTGGATGTTGGATATTGTGCCCACCAACACCCCATCCCACCCCCGATCAAGTAGCACTCGCAAGGATCAGTAACCGAGCTGCCAGCTGTGGAATTGTACCCAGCAACAAAAAACAAATCAGCAAAATGCTGGACAGGAGCATTCAAACCTGTAAAAGGACAGAGCACGTGTTCTCTCACCCTGATATAGGTGTCCTGGTGAACCTTGGCCAAGTACAGCATGTTGTCAAGTGCAAGCATTCCTGGAGGGGTCTGGGTAAAGTCCATGGCTGGATTGACATGATTCTGTGGGGACAAGAGAGAGGGGATGAAGCAGTGTTACTTACACACCTGGTGAGATACAGGAAACTCAAAAGCTGCAGATGGGACAACTGGGGACCACAACCTCAAATTATGTAGCAACAGAACAAAGTTAGATATTTATTTACCAACCTGTTCATAGACTTGGAATTGAGCCTCCCACCTCAAGAGTAGAACTTAGTTAGGTGCCAAGAATGAGACCCAAATTAATGTATTTCAGGTGGACAAGCAATTTCCTAAAGTGTGTGGTCCTTCTCAATTTTTTTTTGCACAGGAATTTAAGGGACCCAACCCATTCACAGCCTATGCACAACTCTCAGATTGCTACACTGGCTGTGCAACTTTGAGGGAACATTAACAGGAGGTAGTTCTTTTCTACATGTAGAACCTGCTGCCAATTCACTGAATTCCTCCAAGCGAGCTGCAAGTGGTTTGGCCAGGGGGAGAGGTGATCTCATGACAAAGAGACGTTTTATATAATACAAAATTGGGGCCAGACTGGATCTGGCACTATTTAGGATTACGAATGTTGGCAAAGAATTTCTTTTGGCATCTCAACTGACTGGCAGCTTTGAACACAGCTTGTATAGGAGGGGCTGGCTGCACAAGTGGCTCTGTTGCTTTCTGTATTTCTATTGAAGAACTGCTAGATGTTCAGAATGAATTAGAATTCGTAGTGGAAGTTATAATGCAGCAAACTTTGTTTAAACCGGCACCCTCAATAAATTGGCAAAATTAAGTATTGCGAAGTCTGCATTTTAAAGCTGTAAACAAAGTTTAACTGTGACATGTATACACCTTGCATTATATTCCCATTACTTATTGTGTGTTTTTACACTGATTTTAAGAGGTGTGACAATAATTTTACATAGATGCTTTGAGGGATGCTGGTGTCTCAAAAGGTATGCTTGATCAGGGTTTACCATGGTTATATGGACCTCTTGATTGTCCAGAATAATGATCAACTGGCACACCTCTAGTCCGATAGGTGCTGGTTAAGAAAAAGTTTGCTGTACTTCAGGAGCAAACAGAAATAAAGCTTCTATCTCATGTCTGTAAACTGGCATTCATAAGAATATGTGAATCTAATCCAATATTCTTATCAGAGTGATAGGCTGCATATTTGCTCTGGTTTCCTTAATGCCCCAGGAAATGAATCCATAACAGCTGGTGAGCCAGACAGGCTGCTGGAAAACACTGACTTGCAAGAAGATGGGCAAGTCTTGACTGGGATTGCTGCTCCCCCCGATAGCAAAAAGAGACTGGCAATTCTAACTAAGATCCCACTAGGGCTGTTCAAACCAGTGAGGCCTACACTGACAGTGGGACTGGAAGAAGAGAAAATTGGAAGCGGGAAGAATAAAGGAAATGTAGGAATCAGCACCAGCTCAGTACCGTGAGCGTGAAATGCTAAATTCTTACACCAAATCAGCAACGTAAAATATAAATCTGAGCAGTGAGAATGGTAGAGATAAAGTGAAACAGGATAAAAGCCACACATGACCCTAGGACAAGATTCAACAGACCCGTCCACTGGCACATTTCCAATTTACATGCAGCATAGTGCCCAATAAGAAGGTCTGTCTGTATTGCTCACAAGACAAAACTTTTCACTGTGCCTTAGTACACGTGACAATAAATTCAATTCAATTCAATTCGGGAATGCCAATTCCTCTGGTGCCCTGGATTTGGAAAGCATACTGTGTCAACACTACTTTACACCAAACAAGAGCTTTTGCCACCTTGAACCTTACTCTTGGTAACACAGGATTCCAGGACATTTATACCTTGGGGTCATTTGCACACAGAATTGAGACAGTGGCATCATAGTGAGACTCTGCCCATGTTTACCAATAAACCACCTTCCCCCACCCCGTCTGTCTGTGCAAAGTCTCTATTTTCAAATACCAAGACTCTATTTTCTCAGATTGTTCGAAAGGAAATTTGTTTAGTCATTCTTGCATTTCAGCGACAAGAGAATTTAGACGATCATGTGATGACAGACATTTCTACTGTAAATTCTCATTAAAGAGAGTTCTCGATTACTAGATTACACAATGCTGCCTGCACCTACCACGAACCCCAGCATTTTATAATCCCTCGTGTACATGGCTTTCCGCTTCTCCAGATTGCTGCTGCTGTTTGGATCAGATTCAGCATCAAAGGCAACTCTTCGCAGTTCAAATATGATATCCCTTTGTGCCTGTGACAAACAGAAGGAAGGATTAAGAATGATCAACATGAATCTCCAATCTGGATATACCATTCCCATTCCTGAAACACAGAAGGTCAGCTATCATATCAGCTAAAGGTGTGACTACACAGAACACTTACCACAAGGTTAGAGATTTTGGGTTGTAATATAGAGATGGGCTAGACCAAGATCTAATTAAAATGTTCAAAATTATGATGTAGTTTGATCAGGAAGAACCTAGTCCCTTTGGTTGAGGGGTCTATAACCAGGATTTACAACAAATGCAAGGAGGTTAGAGGGAATTTGAGGGCAATCTTTCCAGATGGAAGTCAGCAGAGATCTGGGACCCATAATCCAAAGGTTGTTGGAAGGGAGAAAGCAACATTCATCATTGAAGAAGTAGTTGGATATGTATTTGAGGTGCTGTCAAGCACAAGATTATGAACCAAGAGCTGGAATGTGGATTTAGGCTGGTGACTACTTGTGGGCTGAATGGCCTCCTTCCAAGCTGCAAATTTCTATCATTTTACATTTCAGAAATTAAGATTACTGTACTCTCCTGACTGTGTAACCAACAACACTTCTGATGGAATCAAATTTAAACTATACATACAAACAGATCTGATCAGGGTGAGCAAGAGGATAAGGGCATAACAACCAGGAGGAGGAGCTGGCAATTCAGCCCCCCTGCCATTTGATACAATCGTGGCTGATCTCATCTCAGCTTTAACTCCACTTTCTCTACCCTGCTGTCCACAATCATTCAACCTATTACTCATTAAAAATCTACCTTTGCCTCAAATTTACTCAGTGTCCCAGCATCCACTGCACTCAGGTATGAATTCCACAGATTCATGACCTTTGAAAGAAGTAATTTCTAGGGTCAGACATGATCCTGGTCAGAGGGACGACAGGCTAAGACCTGGATTACCAGTAAATGTTCACTCTTAGCTCCCAAATAACATTGATTATCTGAAAGCTAGAGTGTGCCAAGGATGTTACTCTGCAGTAATAGATTTTGAAGCATGTACAGACACATATGAAAGATTTCCTTTGCTGGCATTTTGCAGCTAGGTACCACAATGTTATTAGATTAGATTAGATTAGATTAGACTTACAGTGTGGAAACAGGCCCTTCGGCCCAACAAGTCCACACCGACCCGCCGAAGCGCAACCCACCCATACCCCTTACCTAACACTACGGGCAATTTAGCATGGCCAATTCACCTGACCCGCACATCTTTGGACTGTGGGAGGAAACTGGAGCACCCGGAGGAAACCCACGCAGACACAGGGAGAATGTGCAAACTCCACACAGTCAGTCGCCTGAGTCGGGAATTGAACCCAGGTCTCTGGCACTGTGAGGCAGCAATGCTAACTCTCTGCCCAATCTATTGGCCATTAAGAGAACAATGTGAAAAGCTGGATACCACAGAGGCTGGAAAGGGTAAATAAAGAGCTAAGATTAGTTAGGAACCTGTGACTAAGTTTGGCTTTTTTCAGAGGAAAGACCAAGGGAGCGATGAGCATGACAGCATTTGAAGTCCTGCCCATGACAGAGGTGAGGGTAGGAGGCAGTGCAATAATATTACATTCTGACACATCAAGTTAGAGGGTGTCTGTTAGTCACATGACACAATAAGTTGAACCAAGTGCGAAAGCAAAGAAAAGACCATTTAACTCTATGAGCTCCCCAGGTCTGCCTGGTCACAACGTCATGTGTCCCATAGTCAGTTAAGTTATAGCATCAAGCCTGACTTCAGGACTTCAGTACACAATTCAGATTGGAATTCAATGCAGAACTGAGAGAGTGCTACACTGAGGAGGTGCTGCTTATCAGATGAGACATTAAACTGAAAGAGGAAAATAAAATGGAAGAAAGTGACTAGTAACTAAATAATAATTAAACCAATCACTAACTTGATCCTGAGGGTCCATCTTGGTCATCATCCTCTCCTCTAGAAGGTTAAAGGTCAGAACCTGAAGGACATACAGCTGATGGGCCATTTCTGTTTTGATTGGACGGTTTCCTCGAATAATGTGCTATAAAACAAAGACAGCAAGCATATTCATTGTACATGGATATTTGGAAAAGACTGTTCAAGCGATAAAAGCCTGGACCTGTTATTCTATCAGGCAAAGGTTCTGTACGTTGTTAAAGTCAACTTTAAACCTATTAAAAATCACATGAGACCAGGTTATAGACCAACAGGTTTACTTGTAAGGACAAGCTTCCGAAGCGCTGCTCCTTCATCAGGTAGCTAGTGGAATAGGATCATAAGACACAGAATTTATAGCAAAAGATTATAGTGTCATATAACTGATG